>NC_091265.1:5642500-6267500 GCF_042477335.2 Ovis canadensis | reverse complement strand
GAACTTCCAAAGGGTCCCTCACACCCTTGCTGCAACTCAAGAAGTTCCCTGACATACCCGTCTACACTCGAGAGGAAGCACGTGGTGTCCCGCACACATCCAGGGGAGCCCCATTTCCGCCTCCTAGCTCGAGATGAGGGATCCTTTCCCTGTTTCGTAGGGAAAGAATTCCCGGCGTTCCCGTCGCATCTCAAGAGGAGGCGCTCTCCACAGGAAAGGCGAGAGGAACTCCAGGGTCGTGCCACCATTCCAAGAGTCCCCCAGATGTGTCAGTCCGTTCCAGAGGAACCTGTTTTCCCTGCACTGCTTTGACGTTCAAGCCGAGGATCGACTCCCACCACGTGTACACGTGGGACAGCCCTGTGGGAAAGCCTCGTGGGAAAGCCTCGTGGGAAAGACTCGAGGGAAAACCAAACATCCTTTGATCCACGCGGCGGACTGCGTGACACTGCTGCTACCGCTCTGGAGGAAAGCGCAAGTGCATGCCCGCATTCGAGACGAGGACTGACTCCCCTGGGGAGACTCCAGAAGTACCCCAAGATCCATGTCAGCACTGGAGAGGAATCCTCAGGTTCCGGCCCCGACTCCACACAAGGTCTTAGGCCCCGGCATCGACGGGAGAGGAATCCCGAGAGGCCCCCGAGGAACTCGCATGGGGACTGACCTTTCCTGAGGCCACCAGAGCGGGTCCCTGAGGTCCCCGTCGTAAGTCGAGAGCACCTGTCGCAACTCGAGAAAATCCAGGAGGTTTTGCCCTCCAGGCGAGATGAGGCCCATTTCCGCTGAGGCTTCTCGAGGCTAATCACATCTAACCACTGGAACTTCCAAAGGGTCCTTCACACCCTTGCTGCAACTCAAGAAGTTCCCCGACATACCCGTCTCCGCTCGAGAGGAAGCACGTGGTGTCCCGCACACATCCAGGGGAGCCCCGTTTCCGCCTCCTAGCTCGAGATGAGGGATCCTTTCCCTGTTTCGTAGTTAAAGAATTCCCGGCGTTCCCGTCGCATCTCAAGAGGAGGCGCTCTCCACAGGAAAGGCGAGATGAACTCCAGGGTCGTGCCACCATTCCAAGAGTCCCCCAGATGTGTCAGTCCATTCCAGAGGAACCTGTTTTCCCTGCACTGCCTTGACGTTCAAGCCGAGGATCGACTCCCACCACGTGTGCACGTGGGACAGCCCTGTGGGAAAGCCTCGTGGGAAAGCCTCGTGGGAAAGACTCGAGGGAAAACCAAACATCCTTTGATCCACGCGGCGGACTGCGTGACACTGCTGCTACCGCTCTGGAGGAAAGCGCAAGTGCATGCCCGCATTCGAGACGAGGACTGACTCCCCTGGGGAGACTCCAGAAGTACCCCAAGATCCATGTCAGCACTGGAGAGGAATCCTCAGGTTCCGGCCCCGACTCCACACAAGGTCTTACGCCCCGGCATCGACGGGAGAGGAATCCCGAGAGGCCCCCGAGGAACTCGCATGGGGACTGGCCTTTCCTGAGGCCACCAGAGCGGGTCCCTGAGGTCCCCGTCGTAAGTCGAGAGCACCTGCCGCAACTCGAGAAAATCCAGGAGGTTTTGCACTCCAGGCGAGATGAGGCCCATTTCCGCTGAGGCTTCTCGAGGCTAATCACGCGTAACCACTGGAAATTCCAAAGGGTCCTTCACACCCTTGCTGCAACTCAAGAAGTTCCCCGACATACCCGTCTCCACTCGATAGGAAGCACGTGGGTCCCGCACACATCCAGGGGAGCCCCGTTTCCGCCTCCTACCTCGAGATTAGGGATCCTTTGCCTGTTTCGTAGGGAAAGAATTCCCGGCGTTCCCGTCGCATCTCAAGAGGAGGCGCTCTCCACAGGAAAGGCGAGAGGAACTCCAGGGTCGTGCCACCATTCCAAGAGACCCCCAGATGTGTCAGTCCATTCCAGAGGAACCTGTTTTCCCTGCACTGCATTGACGTTCAAGCCGAGGATCGAATTCCACCACGTGTGCACGTGGGACAGCCCTGTGGGAAAGCCTCGTGGGAAAGCCTCATGGGAAAGACTCGAGGGAAAACCATAGATCCTTTGATCCACGCGGCGGACTGCGTGACACTGCTGCTACCGCTCTGGAGGAAAGCCGAAGTGCATGCCCGCATTCGAGACGAGGACTGACTCCCCTGGGGAGACTCCAGAAGTACCCCAAGATCCATGTCAGCACTGGAGAGGAATCCTCAGGTTCCGGCCCCGACTCCACACAAGGTCTTAGGCCCCGGCATCGACGGGAGAGGAATCCCGAGAGGCCCCCGAGGAACTCGCATGGGGACTGGCCTTTCCTGAGGCGACCAGAGCGGGTCCCTGAGGTCCCCGTCGTAAGTCGAGAGCACCTGCCGCAACTCGAGAAAATCCAGGAGGTTTTGCCCTCCAGGCGAGATGAGGCCCATTTCCGCTGAGGCTTCTCGAGGCCAATCACATCTAACCACTGGAACTTCCAAAGGGTCCTTCACACCCTTGCTGCAACTCAAGAAGTTCCCCGACATACCCGTCTGCACTCGAGAGGAAGCACGTGGGTTCCCGCACACATCCAGGGGAGCCCCGTTTCCGCCTCCTAGCTCGAGATGAGGGATCCTTTCCCTGTTTCGTAGGGAAAGAATTCCCGGCGTTCCCGTCGCATCTCAAGAGGAGGCGCTCTCCACAGGAAAGGCGAGAGGAACTCCAGGGTCATGCCACCATTCCAAGAGTCCCCCAGATGTGTCAGTCCATTCCAGAGGAACCTGTTTTCCCTGCACTGCCTTGACGTTCAAGCCGAGGATCGACTCCCACCACGTGTGCAGGTGGGACAGCCCTGTGGGAAAGCCTCGTGGGAAAGCCTCGTGGGAAAGACTCGAGGGAAAACCATAGAACCTTTGATCCACGCGGAGGACTGCGAGACACTGCTGCTACCGCTCTGGAGGAAAGCACAAGTGCATGCCCGCATTCGAGACGAGGACTGACTCCCCTGGGGAGACTCCAGAAGTACCCCAAGATCCATGTCAGCAATGGAGAGGAATCCTCAGGTTCCGGCCCCGACTTCTCACAAGGTGTTAGGCCCCAGCATCGACGGTAGAGGAATCCCGAGAGGCCCCCGAGGAACTCGCATGGGGACTGGCCTTTCCTGAGGCCACCAGAGCGGGTCTCTGAGGTCCCCGTCGTAAGTCGAGAGCACCTGCCGCAACTCGAGAAAATCCAGGAGGTTTTGCCCTCCAGGCGAGATGAGGCCCATTTCCGCTAAGGCTTCTCGAGGCCAATCACATCTAACCACTGGAACTTCCAAAGGGTCCTTCACACCATTGCTGCAACTCAAGAAGTTCCCCGACATACCCGTCTCCACTCGAGAGGAAGCATGTGGGGTCCCGCACACATCCAGGGGAGCCCCGTTTCCGCCTCCTACCTCGAGATGAGGGATCCTTTCCCTGTTTCGTAGGGAAAGAATTCCCGGCGTTCCCGTCGCATCTCAAGAGGAGGCGCTCTCCACAGGAAAGGCGAGAGGAACTCCAGGGTCGAGACACCATTCCAAGAGTCCCCCAGATGTGTCAGTCCATTCCAGAGGAACCTGTTTTCCCTGCACTGCCTTGACGTTCAAGCCGAGGATCGACTCACACCACGTGTGCACGTGGGACAGCCCTGTGGGAAAGCCTCGTGGGAAAGCCTCGTGGGAAAGACTCGAGGGAAAACCATAGATCCTTTGATCCACGCGGCGGACTGCGTGACACTGCTGCTACCGCTCTGGAGGAAAGCGCAAGTGCATGCCCGCATTCGAGACGAGGACTGACTCCCCTGGGGAGACTCCAGAAGTACACCAAGATCCATGTCAGCACTGGAGAGGAATCCTCAGGTTCCGGCCCTGACTCCACACAAGGTCTTAGGCCCCGGCATCGAGCGGGAGAGGAATCCCGAGACGCCCCCGAGGAACGCGCATGGGGACTGGCCTTTCCTGAGGCCACCAGAGCGGGTCCCTGAGGTCCCCGTCGTAAGTCGAGAGCACCTGCCGCAACTCGAGAAAATCCAGGAGGTTTTGCCCTCCAGGCGAGATGAGGCCCATTTCCGCTGAGGCTTATCGAGGCCAATCACATCTACCCACTGGAACTTCCAAAGGGTCCTTCACACCCTTGCTGCAACTCAAGAAGTTCCCCGACATACCCGTCTTCACTCGAGAGGAAGCACGTGGGGTCCCGCACACATCCAGGGGAGCCCCGTTTCCGCCTCCTAGCTCGAGATGAGGGATCCTTTCCCTGTTTCGTAGGGAAAGAATTCCCGGCGTTCCCTTCGCATCTCAAGAGGAGGTGCTCTCCACAGGAAAGGCGAGAGGAACTCCAGGGTCGTGACACCATTCCAAGAGTCCCCCAGATGTGTCAGTCCATTCCAGAGGAAGCTGTTTTCCCTGCACTGCCTTGACGTTCAAGCCGAGGATCGACTCCCACCACGTGTGCACGTGGGACAGCCCTGTGGGAAAGCCTCGTGGGAAAGCCTCGTGGAAAGACTCGAGGGAAAACCATAGATCCTTTGATCCACGCGGCGGACTGCGTGACACTGCTGCTACTGCTCTGGAGGAAAGCGCAAGTGCATGCCCGCATTCGAGACGAGGACTGACTCCCCTGGGGAGACTCCAGAAGTACCCCAAGATCCATGTCAGCACTGGAGTGGAATCCTCAGGTTCCGGCCCCGACTTCACACAAGGTCTTAGGCCCCGGCATCGAAGGGAGAGGAATCCCGAGATGCCGCCGAGGAACTTGCATGGGGACTGGCCTTTCCTGAGGCCACCAGAGCGGGTCCCTGAGGTCCCCGTCGTAACTCGAGAGCACCTGCCGCAACTCGAGAAAATCCTGGAGGTTTTGCCCTCCAGGCGAGATGAGGCCCATTTCCGCTGAGGCTTCTCGAGGCCAATCACATCTAACCACTGGAACTTCCAAAGGGTCCATCACACCCTTGCTGCAACTCAAGAAGTTCCCCGACATACCCGTCTCCACTCGAGAGGAAACACGTGGGGTCCCGCACACATCCAGGGGAGCCCCGTTTCCGCCTCCTAGCTCGAGATGAGGGAACCTTTCCCTGTTTCGTAGGGAAAGAATTCCCGGCGTTCCCGTCGCATCTCAAGAGGAGGCGCTCTCCACAGGAAAGGCGAGAGGAACTCCAGGGTCGAGACACCATTCCAAGAGTCCCCCAGATGTGTCAGTCCATTCCAGAGGAACCTGTTTTCCCTGCACTGCCTTGACGTTCAAGCCGAGGATCGACTCCCACCACGTGTGCACGTGGGACAGCCCTGTGGGAAAGCCTCGTGGGAAAGCCTCGTGGGAAAGACTCGAGGGAAAACCATAGATCCTTTGATCCACGCGGCGGACTGCGTGACACTGCTGCTACCGCTCTGGAGGAAAGCGCAAGTGCATGCCCGCATTCGAGACGAGGACTGACTCCCCTGGGGAGACTCCAGAAGTACCCCAAGATCCATGTCAGCACAGGAGAGGAATCCTCAGGTTCCGGCCCCGACTCCACACAAGGTCTTAGGCCCCGGCATCGACGGGAGAGGAATCCCGAGAGGGCCCCGAGGAACTCGCATGGGGACTGGCCTTTCCTGAGGCCACCAGAGCGGGTCCCTGAGGTCCCCGTCGTAAGTCTAGAGCACCTGCCGCAACGCGAGAAAATCCAGGAGGTTTTGCCCTCCAGGCGAGATGAGGCCCATTTCCGCTGAGGCTTCTCGACGCTAATCACGTCTAACCACTGGAACTTCCAAAGGGTCCTTCACACCCTTGCTGCAACTCAAGAAGTTCCCCGACATACCCGTCTCCACTCGAGAGGAAGCACGTGGTGTCCCGCACACATCCAGGGGAGCCCCGTTTCCGCCTCCTAGCTCGAGATGAGGGATCCTTGCCCTGTTTCGTAGGGAAAGAATTCCCGGCGTTCCCGTCGCATCTCAAGAGGAGGCGCTCTCCACAGGAAAGGCGAGAGGAACTCCAGGGTCGTGCCACCATTCCAAGAGTCCCCCAGATGTGTCAGTCCATTCCAGAGGAACCTGTTTTCCCTGCACTGCCTTGACGTTCAAGCCGAGGATCGACTCCCACCACGTGTGCACGTGGGACAGCCCTGTGGGAAAGCCTCGTGGGAAAGCCTCGTGGGAAAGACTCGAGGGAAAACCATAGATCCTTTGATCCACGCGGCGGACTGCGTGACACTGCTGCTACCGCTCTGGAGGAAAGCGCAAGTGCATGCCCGCATTCGAGACGAGGACTGACTCCCCTGGGGAGACTCCAGAAGTACCCCAAGATCCATGTCAGCACTGGAGAGGAATCCTCAGGTTCCGGCCCCGACTCCACACAAGGTCTTAGGCACCGGCATCGACGGGAGAGGAATCCCGAGACGCCCCCGAGGAACTCGCATGGGGACTGGCATTTCCTGAGGCCACCAGAGCGGGTCCCTGAGGTCCCCGTCGTAAGTCGAGAGCACCTGCCACAACTCGAGAAAATCCAGGAGGTTTTGCCCTCCAGGCGAGATGAGGCCCATTTCCGCTGAGGCTTCTCGAGGCCAATCACATCTAACCACTGGAACTTCCAAAGGGTCCTTCACACCCTTGCTGCAACTCAAGAAGTTCCCCGACATACCCGTCTCCACTGGAGAGGAAGCACGTGGGGTCCCGCACACATCCAGGGGAGCCCCGTTTCCGCCTCCTAGCTCGAGATGAGGGATCCTTTCCCTGTTTCGTAGGGAAAGAATTCCCGGCGTTCCCGTCGCATCTCAAGAGGAGGCGCTCTCCACAGGAAAGGCGAGAGGAACTTCAGGGTCGTGACACCATTCCAAGAGTCCCCCAGATGTGTCAGTCCATTCCAGAGGAACCTGTTTTCCCTGCACTGCCTTGACGTTCAAGCCGAGGATCGACTCCCACCACGTGTGCACGTGGGACAGCCCTGTGGGAAAGCCTCGGGGGAAAGCCTCCTGGGAAAGACTCGAGGGAAAACCATAGATCCTTTGATCCACGCGGCGGACTGCGTGACACTGCTGCTACCGCTCTGGAGGAAAGCGCAAGTGCATGCCCGCATTCGAGACGAGGACTGACTCCCCTGGGGAGACTCCAGAAGTACCCCAAGATCCATGTCAGCACTGGAGAGGAATCCTCAGGTTCCGGCCCCGACTCCACACAAGGTCTTAGGCCCCGGCATCGACGGGAGAGGAATCCCGAGAGGCCCCCGAGGAACTCGCATGGGGACTGGCCTTTCCTGAGGCCACCAGAACGGGTCCCTGTGGTCCCCGTCGTAAGTCGAGAGCACCTGCCGCAACTCGAGAAAATCCAGGAGGTTTTGCCCTCCAGGCGAGATGAGGTCCATTTCCGCTGAGGCTTCTCGAGGCCAATCACATCTAACCACTGGAACTTCCAAAGGGTCCTTCACACCCTTGCTGAAACTCAAGAAGTTCCCCGACATACCCGTCTCCACTCGAGAGGAAGCACATGGTGTCCCGCACACATCCAGGGGAGCCCCGTTTCGGCCTCCTAGCTCGAGATGAGGGATCCTTTCCCTGTTTCGTAGGGAAAGAATTCCCAGCGTTCCCGTCGCATCTCAAGAGGAGGCGATCTCCACAGGAAAGGCGAGAGGAACTCCAGGGTCGTGCCACCATTCCAAGAGTCCCCCAGATGTGTCAGCCCATTCCAGAAGAACCTGTTTTCCCTGCACTGCCTTGACGTTCAAGCCGAGGATCGACTCCCACCACGTGTGCACGTGGGACAGCCCTGTGGGAAAGCCTCGTGGGAAAGCCTCGTGGGAGAGACTCGAGGGAAAACCATAGATCCTTTGATCCACGCGGCGGACTGCGTGACACTGCTGCTACCGCTCTGGAGGAAAGCGCAAGTGCATGCCCGCATTCGAGACGAGGACTCACTCCCCTGGGGAGACTCCAGAAGTAACCCAAGATCCATGTCAGCACTGGAGAGGAATCCTCAGGTTCCGGCCCCGACTCCACACAAGGTCTTAGGCCCCGGCATCGACGGGAGAGGAATCCCGATAGGCCCCCGAGGAACTCGCATGGGGACTGGCCTTTCCTGAGGCCACCAGAGCGGGTCCCTGAGGTCCCCGTCGTAAGTCGAGAGCACCTGCCGCAACTCGAGAAAATCCAGGAGGTTTTGCCCTCCAGGCGAGATGAGGCCCATTTCCGCTGAGGCTTCTCGAGGCCAATCACATCTAACCACTGGAACTTCCAAAGGGTCCTTCACACCCTTGCTGCAACTCAAGAAGTTCCCCGACATACCCGTCTCCACTCGAGAGGAAGCACGTGGTGTCCCGCACACATCCAGGGGAGCCCCGTTTCCGCCTCCTAGCTCGAGATGAGGGATCCTTTCCCTGTTTCGTAGGGAAAGAATTCCCGGCGTTCCCGTCGCATCTCAAGAGGAGGCGCTCTGCACAGGATAGGCGAGAGGAACTCCAGGGTAATGCCACCATTCCAAGAGTCCCCCAGATGTGTCAGCCCATTCCAGAGGAACCTGTTTTCCCTGCACTGCCTTGACGTTCAAGCCGAGGATCGACTCCAACCACGTGTGCACGTGGGAAAGCCCTGTGGGACGCCTCGTGGGAAAGCCTCGTGGGAAAGACTCGAGGGAAAACCATAGATCCTTTGATCCACGCGGCGCACTGCGTGACACTGCTGCTACCGCTCTGGAGGAAAGCGCAAGTGCATGCCCGCATTCGAGACGAGGACTGACTCCCCTGGGGAGACTCCAGAAGTACCCCAAGATCCATGTCAGCACTGGAGAGGAATCCTCAGGTTCCGGCCCCGACTCCACACAAGGTCTTAGGCCCCGGCATCGACGGGAGAGGAATCCCGAGAGGACCCCGAGGAACTCGCATGGGGACTGGCCTTTCCTGAGGCCACCAGAGTGGTTCCCTGAGGTCCCCGTCGTAAGTCGAGAGCACCTGCCGCAACTCGAGAAAATCCAGGAGGTTTTGCCCTCCAGGCGAGATGAGGCCCATTTCCGCTGAGGCTTCTCGAGGCCAATCACATCTAACCACTGGAACTTCCAAAGGGTCCTTCACACCACTGCTGCCACTCAAGAAGTTCCCCGACATACCCGTCTCCACTCGAGAGGAAGCAGGTGGGTTCCCGCACACATCCAGGGGAGCCCCGTTTCCGCCTCCTAGCTCGAGATGAGGGATCCTTTCCCTTTTTCGTAGGGAAAGAATTCCCGGCGTTCCCGTCGCATCTCAAGAGGAGGCGCTCTCCACAGGAAAGGCGAGAGGAACTCCAGGGTCGAGACACCATTCCAAGAGTCCCCCAGATGTGTCAGTCCATTCCAGAGGAACCTGTTTTCCCTGCACTGCCTTGACGTTCAAGCCGAGGATCGACTCCCACCACGTGTGCACGTGGGACAGCCCTGTGGGAAAGCCTCGTGGGAAAGCCTCGTGGGAAAGACTCGAGGTAAAACCATAGATCCTTTGATCCACGCGGCGGACTGCGTGACACTGCTGCTACCGCTCTGGAGGAAAGCGCAAGTGCATGCCCGCATTCGAGACGAGGACTGACTCCCCTGGGGAGACTCCAGAAGTACCCCAAGATCCATGTCAGCACTGGAGAGGAATCCTCAGGTTCCGGCCCCGACCCAACACAAGGTCTTAGGCCCCGGCATCGACGGGAGAGGAATCCCGAGAGGCCCCCGAGGAACTCGCATGGGGACTGGCCTTTCCTGAGGCCACCAGAGCGGGTCCCTGAGGTCTCCGTCGTAAGTCGAGAGCACCTGCCGCAACTCGAGAAAATCCAGGAGGTTTTGCCCTCCAGGCGAGATGAGGCCCATTTCCGCTGAGGCTTCTCGAGGCCAATCACATCTAACCACTGGAACTTCCAAAGGGTCCTTCACACCATTGCTGCAACTCAAGAAGTTCCCCGACATACCCGTCTCCACTCGAGAGGAAGCACGTGGGTTCCCGCACACATCCAGGGGAGCCCCGTTTCCGCCTCCTAGCTGGAGATGAGGGATCCATTCCCTGTTTCGTAGGGAAAGAATTCCCGGCGTTCCCGTCGCATCTCAAGAGGAGGCGCTCTCCACAGGAAAGGCGAGAGGAACTCCAGGGTCGTGCCACCATTCCAAGAGTCCCCCAGATGCGTCAGTCCATTCCAGAGGAACCTGTTTTCCCTGCACTGCCTTGACATTCAAGCCGAGGATCGACTCCCACCACGTGTGCACGTGGGACAGCCCTGTGGGAAAGCCTCGTGGGAAAGCCTCGTGGGAAAGACTCGAGGGAAAACCATAGATCCTTTGATCCACGCGGCGGAGTGCGTGACACTGCTGCTACCGCTCTGGAGGAAAGCGCAAGTGCATGCCCGCATTCGAGACGAGGACTGACTCCCCTGGGGAGACTCCAGAAGTACCCCAAGATCCATGTCAGCACTGGAGAGGAATCCTCAGGTTCCGGCCCCGACTCCACACAAGGTCTTAGGCCCCGGCATCGACGGGAGAGGAATCCCGAGGGGCCCCCGAGGAACTCGCATGGGGACTGGCCTTTCCTGAGGCCACCAGAGCGGTTCCCTGAGGTCCCCGTCGAAAGTCGAGAGCACCTTCCGCAACTCGAGAAAATCCAGGAGGTTTTGCCCTACAGGCGAGATGAGGCCCATTTCCTCTGAGGCTTCTCGAGGCCAATCACATCTAACCACTGGAACTTCCAAAGGGTCCTTCACACCATTGCTGCAACTCAAGAAGTTCCCCGACATACCCGTCTCCACTCGAGAGGAAGCACGTGGGGTCCCGCACACATCCAGGGGAGCCCCGTTTCCGCCTCCTAGCTCGAGATGAGGGATCCTTTCCCTGTTTCGTAGGGAAAGAATTCCCGGCGTTCCCGTCGCATCTCAAGAGGAGGCGCTCTCCACAGGAAAGGCGAGAGGAACTCCAGGGTCGTGCCACCATTCCAAGAGTCCCCCAGATGTGTCAGTCCATTCCAGAGGAACCTGTTTTCCCTGCACTGCCTTGACGTTCAAGCCGAGGATCGACTCCCACCACGTGAGCACGTGGGATAGCCCTGTGGGAAAGCCTCGTCGGAAAGCCTCGTGGGAAAGACTCGAGGGAAAACCATAGATCCTTTGATCCACGCGGCGGACTGCGTGACACTGCTGCTACCGCTCTGGAGGAAAGCGCAAGTGCATGCCCGCATTCGAGACGAGGACTGACTCCCCTGGGGAGACTCCAGAAGTACCCCAAGATCCATGTCAGCACTGGAGAGGAATCCTCAGGTTCCGGCCCCGACTCCACACAAGGTCTTAGGCCCCGGCATCGACGGGAGAGGAATCCCGAGAGGCCCCCGAGGAACTCGCATGGGGCTGGCCTTTCCTGAGGCCACCAGAGAGGGTCCCTGAGGTCCCCGTCGTAAGTCGAGAGCACCTGCCGCAACTCGAGAAAATCCAGGAGGTTTTGCCCTCCAGGCGAGATGAGGTCCATTTCCGCTGAGGCTTCTCGAGGCCAATCACATCTAACCACTGGAACTTCCAAAGGGTCCTTCACACCCTTGCTGCAACTCAAGAAGTTCCCCGACATACCCGTCTCCACTCGAGAGGAAGCACATGGTGTCCCGCACACATCCAGGGGAGCCCCGTTTCCGCCTCCTAGCTCGAGATGAGGGATCCTTTCCCTGTTTCGTAGGGAAAGAATTCCCGGCGTTCCCGTCGCATCTCAAGAGGAGGCGATCTCCACAGGAAAGGCGAGAGGAACTCCAGGGTCGTGCCACCATTCCAAGAGTCCCCCAGATGTGTCAGCCCATTCCAGAGGAACCTGTTTTCCCTGCACTGCCTTCACGTTCAAGCCGAGGATCGACTCCCACCACGTGTGCACGTGGGACAGCCCTGTGGGAAAGCCTCGTGGGAAAGCCTCGTGGGAAAGACTCGAGGGAAAACCATAGATCCTTTGATCCACGCGGCGGACTGCGTGACACTGCTGCTACCGCTCTGGAGGAAAGCGCAAGTGCATGCCCGCATTCGAGACGAGGACTGACTCCCCTGGGGAGACTCCAGAAATACCCCAAGATCCATGTCAGCACTGGAGAGGAATCCTCAGGTTCCGGCCCCGACTCCACACAAGGTCTTAGGCCCCGGCATCGACGGGAGAGGAATCCCGAGAAGCCCCCGAGGAACTCGCATGGGGACTGGCCTTTCCTGAGGCCACCAGAGCGGGTCCCTGAGGTCCCCGTCGTAAGTCGAGAGCACCTGCCGCAACTCGAGAAAATCCAGGAGGTTTTGCCCTCCAGGCGAGATGAGGCCCATTTCCGCTGAGGCTTCTCGACGCTAATCACGTCTAACCACTGGAACTTCCAAAGGGTCCTTCACACCCTTGCTGCAACTCAAGAAGTTCCCCGACATACCCGTCTCCACTCGAGAGGAAGCACGTGGGTCCCACACACATCCAGGGGAGCCCCGTTTCCGCCTCCTAGCTCGAGATGAGGGATCCTTTCCATATTTCGTAGGGAAAGAATTCCCGGCGTTCCCGTCGCATCTCAAGAGGAGGCGCTCTCCACAGGAAAGGCGAGAGGAACTCCAGGGTCGTGACACCATTCCAAGAGTCCCCCAGATGTGTCAGTCCATTCCAGAGGAACCTGTTTTCCCTGCACTGCCTTGACGTTCAAGCCGAGGATCGACTCCCACCACGTGTGCACGTGGGACAGCCCTGTGGGAAAGCCTCGTGGGAAAGACTCGAGGGAAAACCATAGATCCTTTGATCCACGCGGCGGACTGCGTGACACTGCTGCTACCGCTCTGGAGGAAAGTGAAAGTGCATGCCCGCATTCGAAACGAGGACTGACTGCCCTGGGGAGACTCCAGAAGTACCCCAAGATCCATGTTAGCACTGGAGAGGAATCCTCAGGTTCCGGCCCCGACTCCACACACAGTCTTAGGCCCTGGCATCGACGGGAAAGGAATCCCGAGAGGCCCCCGAGGAACTCGCATGGGGACTGGCCTTTCCTGAGGCCACCAGAGCGGGTCCCTGAGGTCCCCGTCGTAAGTCGAGAGCACCTGCCGCAACTCGAGAAAATCCAGGAGGTTTTGCCCTCCAGGCGAGATGAGGCCCATTTCTGCTGAGGCTTCTCGAGGCCAATCACATCTATCCACTGGAACTTTCAAAGGGTCCTTCACACCCTTGCTGCAACTCAAGAAGTTCCCCGACATACCCGTCTCCACTCGAGAGGAAGCACGTGGTGTCCCGCACACATCCAGGGGAGCCCCGTTTCTGCCTCCTAGCTCGAGATGAGGGATCCTTTCCCTGTTTCGTAGGGAAAGAATTCCCGGCGTTCCCGTCGCATCTCAAGAGGAGGCGCTCTCCACAGGAAAGGCGAGAGGAACTCCAGGGTCGTGCCACCATTCCAAGAGTCCCCCAGATGTGTCAGTCCATTCCAGAGGAACCTGTTTTCCCTGCACTGCCTTGACGTTCAAGCCGAGGATCGACTCCCACCACGTGTGCACGTGGGACAGCCCTGTGGGAAAGCCTCGTGGGAAAGCCTCGTGGGAAAGACTCGAGGGAAAACCATAGATCCTTTGATCCACGCGGCGGAGTGCGTGACACTGCTGCTACCGCTCTGGAGGAAAGCGCAAGTGCATGCCCGCATTCGAGACGAGGACTGACTTCCTTGGGGAGACTTCAGAAGTACCCCAAGATCCATGTCAGCACTGGAGAGGAATCCTCAGGTTCCGGCCCCGACTCCACACAAGGTCTTAGGCCCCGGCATCGACGGGAGAGGAATCCCGAGAGGCCCCCGAGGAACTCGCATGGGGACTGGCCTTTCCTGAGGCCACCAGAGCGGGTCCCTGAGGTCCCCGTCGTAAGTCGAGAGCACCTGCCGCAACTCGAGAAAATCCAGGCGGTTTTGCCCTCCAGGCGAGATGAGGCCCATTTCCGCTGAGGCTTCTCGAGGCTAACCACGTCTAACCACTGGAACTTCCAAAGGGTCCTTCACACCCTTGCTGCAACTCAAGAAGTTCCCCGACGTACCCGTCTCCACTCGAGAGGAAGCACGTGGGTCCCGCACACATCCAGGGGAGCCCCGTTTCCGCCTCCTAGCTCGAGATGAGGGATCCTTTCCCTGTTTCGTAGGGAAAGAATTCCCGGCGTTCCCGTCGCATCTCAAGAGGAGGCGCTCTCCACAGGAAAGGCGAGAGGAACTCCAGGGTCGAGACACCATTCCAAGAGTCCCCCAGATGTGTCAGTCCATTCCAGAGGAACCTGTTTTCCCTGCACTGCCTTGACGTTCAAGCCGAGGATCGACTCCCACCACGTGTGCACGTGGGACAGCCCTGTGGGAAAGCCTCGTGGGAAAGCCTCGTGGGAAAGACTCGAGGGAAAACCATAGATCCTTTGATCCATGGGGCGGACTGCGTGACACTGCTGCTACCGCTCTGGAGGAAAGCGCAAGTGCATGACCGCATTCGAGACGAGGACTGACTCCCCTGGGGAGACTCCAGAAGTACCCCAAGATCCATGTCAGCACTGGAGAGGAATCCTCAGGTTCCTGCCCCGACTCCACACAAGGTCTTAGGCCCGGGCATCGACGGGAGAGGAATCCCGAGAGGCCCCCGAGGAACTCTCATGGGGACGGGCCTTTCCTGAGGCCACCAGAGCGGGTCCCTGAGGTCCCCGTCGTAAGTCGAGAGCACCTGCCGCAACTGGAGAAATTCCAGGAGGTTTTGCCCTCCAGGCGAGATGAGGCCCATTTCCGCTGAGGCTTCTCGAGGCCAATCACTTCTAACCACTGGAACTTCCAAAGGGTCATTCACACCCTTGCTGCAACTCAAGAAGTTCCCCGACATACCCGTCTCCACTCGAGAGCAAGCATGTGGTGTCCCGCACACATCCAGGGGAGCCCCGTTTCCGCCTCCTAGCTCGAGATGAGGGATCCTTTCCCTGTTTCGTAGGGAAAGAATTCCCGGCGTTCCCGTCGCATCTCAAGAGGAGGCGCTCTCCACAGGAAAGGCGAGAGGAACTCCAGGGTCGAGACACCATTCCAAGAGTCCCCCAGATGTGTCAGTCCATTCCAGAGGAACCTGTTTTCCCTGCACTGCCTTGACGTTCAAGCCGAGGATCGACTCCCACCACGTGTGCACGTGGGACAGCCCTGTGGGAAAGCCTCGTGGGAAAGCCTCGTGGGAAAGACTCGAGGGAAAACCATAGATCCTTTGATCCACGCGGCGGACTGCGTGACACTGCTGCTACCGCTCTGGAGGAAAGCGCAAGTGCATGCCCGCATTCGAGACGAGGACTGACTCCCCTGGGGAGACTCCAGAAGTACCCCAAGATCCATGTCAGCACTGGAGAGGAATCCTCAGGTTCCGGCCCCGACCCAACACAAGGTCTTAGGCCCCGGCATCGACGGGAGAGGAATCCCGAGAGGCCCCCGAGGAACTCGCATGGGGACTGGCCTTTCCTGAGGCCACCAGAGCGGGTCCCTGAGGTCTCCGTCGTAAGTCGAGAGCACCTGCCGCAACTCGAGAAAATCCAGGAGGTTTTGCCCTCCAGGCGAGATGAGGCCCATTTCCGCTGAGGCTTCTCGAGGCCAATCACATCTAACCACTGGAACTTCCAAAGGGTCCTTCACACCATTGCTGCAACTCAAGAAGTTCCCCGACATACCCGTCTCCACTCGAGAGGAAGCACGTGGATTCCCGCACACATCCAGGGGAGCCCCGTTTCCGCCTCCTAGCTGGAGATGAGGGATCCATTCCCTGTTTCGTAGGGAAAGAATTCCCAGCGTTCCCGTCGCATCTCAAGAGGAGGCGCTCTCCACAGGAAAGGCGAGAGGAACTCCAGGGTCGTGCCACCATTCCAAGAGTCCCCCAGATGCGTCAGTCCATTCCAGAGGAACCTGTTTTCCCTGCACTGCCTTGACATTCAAGCCGAGGATCGACTCCCACCACGTGTGCACGTGGGACAGCCCAGTGGGAAAGCCTCGTGGGAAAGCCTCGTGGGAAAGACTCGAGGGAAAACCATAGATCCTTTGATCCACGCGGCGGAGTGCGTGACACTGCTGCTACCGCTCTGGAGGAAAGCGCAAGTGCATGCCCGCATTCGAGACGAGGACTGACTCCCCTGGGGAGACTCCAGAAGTACCCCAAGATCCATGTCAGCACTGGAGAGGAATCCTCAGGTTCCGGCCCCGACTCCACACAAGGTCTTAGGCCCCGGCATCGACGGGAGAGGAATCCCGAGAGGCCCCCGAGGAACTCGCATGGGGACTGGCCTTTCCTGAGGCCACCAGAGCGGTTCCCTGAGGTCCCCGTCGAAAGTCGAGAGCACCTTCCGCAACTCGAGAAAATCCAGGAGGTTTTGCCCTACAGGCGAGATGAGGCCCATTTCCTCTGAGGCTTCTCGAGGCCAATCACATCTAACCACTGGAACTTCCAAAGGGTCCTTCACACCATTGCTGCAACTCAAGAAGTTCCCCGACATACCCGTCTCCACTCGAGAGGAAGCACGTGGGGTCCCGCACACATCCAGGGGAGCCCCGTTTCCGCCTCCTAGCTCGAGATGAGGGATCCTTTCCCTGTTTCGTAGGGAAAGAATTCCCGGCGTTCCCGTCGCATCTCAAGAGGAGGCGCTCTCCACAGGAAAGGCGAGAGGAACTCCAGGGTCGTGCCACCATTCCAAGAGTCCCCCAGATGTGTCAGTCCATTCCAGAGGAACCTGTTTTCCCTGCACTGCCTTGACGTTCAAGCCGAGGATCGACTCCCACCACGTGAGCACGTGGGACAGCCCTGTGGGAAAGCCTCGTCGGAAAGCCTCGTGGGAAAGACTCGAGGGAAAACCATAGATCCTTTGATCCACGCGGCGGACTGCGTGACACTGCTGCTACCGCTCTGGAGGAAAGCGCAAGTGCATGCCCGCATTCGAGACGAGGACTGACTCCCCTGGTGAGACTCCAGAAGTACCCCAAGATCCATGTCAGCACTGGAGAGGAATCCTCAGGTTCCGGCCCCGACTCCACACAAGGTCTTAGGCCCCGGCATCGACGGGAGAGGAATCCCGAGAGGCCCCCGAGGAACTCGCATGGGGCTGGCCTTTCCTGAGGCCACCAGAGAGGGTCCCTGAGGTCCCCGTCGTAAGTCGAGAGCACCTGCCGCAACTCGAGAAAATCCAGGAGGTTTTGCCCTCCAGGCGAGATGAGGTCCATTTCCGCTGAGGCTTCTCGAGGCCAATCACATCTAACCACTGGAACTTCCAAAGGGTCCTTCACACCCTTGCTGCAACTCAAGAAGTTCCCCGACATACCCGTCTCCACTCGAGAGGAAGCACATGGTGTCCCGCACACATCCAGGGGAGCCCCGTTTCCGCCTCCTAGCTCGAGATGAGGGATCCTTTCCCTGTTTCGTAGGGAAAGAATTCCCGGCGTTCCCGTCGCATCTCAAGAGGAGGCGATCTCCACAGGAAAGGCGAGAGGAACTCCAGGGTCGTGCCACCATTCCAAGAGTCCCCCAGATGTGTCAGCCCATTCCAGAGGAACCTGTTTTCCCTGCACTGCCTTCACGTTCAAGCCGAGGATCGACTCCCACCACGTGTGCACGTGGGACAGCCCTGTGGGAAAGCCTCGTGGGAAAGCCTCGTGGGAAAGACTCGAGGGAAAACCATAGATCCTTTGATCCACGCGGCGGACTGCGTGACACTGCTGCTACCGCTCTGGAGGAAAGCGCAAGTGCATGCCCGCATTCGAGACGAGGACTGACTCCCCTGGGGAGACTCCAGAAATACCCCAAGATCCATGTCAGCACTGGAGAGGAATCCTCAGGTTCCGGCCCCGACTCCACACAAGGTCTTACGCCCCGGCATCGACGGGAGAGGAATCCCGAGAAGCCCCCGAGGAACTCGCATGGGGACTGGCCTTTCCTGAGGCCACCAGAGCGGGTCCCTGAGGTCCCCGTCGTAAGTCGAGAGCACCTGCCGCAACTCGAGAAAATCCAGGAGGTTTTGCCCTCCAGGCGAGATGAGGCCCATTTCCGCTGAGGCTTCTCGACGCTAATCACGTCTAACCACTGGAACTTCCAAAGGGTCCTTCACACCCTTGCTGCAACTCAAGAAGTTCCCCGACATACCCGTCTCCACTCGAGAGGAAGCAGGTGGGTCCCACACACATCCAGGGTAGCCCCGTTTCCGCCTCCTAGCTCGAGATGAGGGATCCTTTCCATATTTCGTAGGGAAAGAATTCCCGGCGTTCCCGTCGCATCTCAAGAGGAGGCGCTCTCCACAGGAAAGGCGAGAGGAACTCCAGGGTCGTGACACCATTCCAAGAGTCCCCCAGATGTGTCAGTCCATTCCAGAGGAACCTGTTTTCCCTGCACTGCCTTGACGTTCAAGCCGAGGATCGACTCCCACCACGTGTGCACGTGGGACAGCCCTGTGGGAAAGCCTCGTGGGAAAGACTCGAGGGAAAACCATAGATCCTTTGATCCACGCGGCGGACTGCGTGACACTGCTGCTACCGCTCTGGAGGAAAGTGAAAGTGCATGCCCGCATTCGAAACGAGGACTGACTGCCCTGGGGAGACTCCAGAAGTACCCCAAGATCCATGTTAGCACTGGAGAGGAATCCTCAGGTTCCGGCCCCGACTCCACACACAGTCTTAGGCCCTGGCATCGACGGGAAAGGAATCCCGAGAGGCCCCCGAGGAACTCGCATGGGGACTGGCCTTTCCTGAGGCCACCAGAGCGGGTCCCTGAGGTCCCCGTCGTAAGTCGAGAGCACCTGCCGCAACTCGAGAAAATCCAGGAGGTTTTGCCCTCCAGGCGAGATGAGGCCCATTTCTGCTGAGGCTTCTCGAGGCCAATCACATCTATCCACTGGAACTTTCAAAGGGTCCTTCACACCCTTGCTGCAACTCAAGAAGTTCCCCGACATACCCGTCTCCACTCGAGAGGAAGCACGTGGTGTCCCGCACACATCCAGGGGAGCCCCGTTTCTGCCTCCTAGCTCGAGATGAGGGATCCTTTCCCTGTTTCGTAGGGAAAGAATTCCCGGCGTTCCCGTCGCATCTCAAGAGGAGGCGCTCTCCACAGGAAAGGCGAGAGGAACTCCAGGGTCGAGACAACATTCCAAGAGTCCCCCAGATGTGTCAGTCCATTCCAGAGGAACCTGTTTTCCCTGCACTGCCTTGACGTTCAAGCCGAGGATCGACTCCCACCACGTGTGCACGTGGGACAGCCCTGTGGGAAAGCCTCGTCGGAAAGCCTCGTGGGAAAGACTCGAGGGAAAACCATAGATCCTTTGATCCACGCGGCGGACTGCGTGACACTGCTGCTACCGCTCTGGAGGAAAGCGCAAGTGCATGCCCGCATTCGAGACGAGGACTGACTTCCTTGGGGAGACTCCAGAAGTACCCCAAGATCCATGTCAGCACTGGAGAGGAATCCTCAGGTTCCGGCCCCGACTCCACACAAGGTCTTAGGCCCCGGCATCGACGGGAGAGGAATCCCGAGAGGCCCCCGAGGAACTCGCATGGGGACTGGCCTTTCCTGAGGCCACCAGAGCGGGTCCCTGAGGTCCCCGTCGTAAGTCGAGAGCACCTGCCGCAACTCGAGAAAATCCAGGCGGTTTTGCCCTCCAGGCGAGATGAGGCCCATTTCCGCTGAGGCTTCTCGAGGCTAACCACGTCTAACCACTGGAACTTCCAAAGGGTCCTTCACACCCTTGCTGCAACTCAAGAAGTTCCCCGACGTACCCGTCTCCACTCGAGAGGAAGCACGTGGGTCCCGCACACATCCAGGGGAGCCCCGTTTCCGCCTCCTAGCTCGAGATGAGGGATCCTTTCCCTGTTTCGTAGGGAAAGAATTCCCGGCGTTCCCGTCGCATCTCAAGAGGAGGCGCTCTCCACAGGAAAGGCGAGAGGAACTCCAGGGTCGAGACACCATTCCAAGAGTCCCCCAGATGTGTCAGTCCATTCCAGAGGAACCTGTTTTCCCTGCACTGCCTTGACGTTCAAGCCGAGGATCGACTCCCACCACGTGTGCACGTGGGACAGCCCTGTGGGAAAGCCTCGTGGGAAAGCCTCGTGGGAAAGACTCGAGGGAAAACCATAGATCCTTTGATCCATGCGGCGGACTGCGTGACACTGCTGCTGCCGCTCTGGAGGAAAGCGCAAGTGCATGACCGCATTCGAGACGAGGACTGACTCCCCTGGGGAGACTCCAGAAGTACCCCAAGATCCATGTCAGCACTGGAGAGGAATCCTCAGGTTCCGGCCCCGACTCCACACAAGGTCTTCGGCCCGGGCATCGACGGGAGAGGAATCCCGAGAGGCCCCCGAGGAACTCTCATGGGGACGGGCCTTTCCTGAGGCCACCAGAGCGGGTCCCTGAGGTCCCCGTCGTAAGTCGAGAGCACCTGCCGCAACTGGAGAAATTCCAGGAGGTTTTGCCCTCCAGGCGAGATGAGGCCCATTTCCGCTGAGGCTTCTCGAGGCCAATCACTTCTAACCACTGGAACTTCCAAAGGGTCATTCACACCCTTGCTGCAACTCAAGAAGTTCCCCGACATACCCGTCTCCACTCGAGAGCAAGCATGTGGTGTCCCGCACACATCCAGGGGAGCCCCGTTTCCGCCTCCTAGCTCGAGATGAGGGATCCTTTCCCTGTTTCGTAGGAAAAGAATTCCCGGCGTTCCCGTCGCATCTCAAGAGGAGGCGCTCTCCACAGGAAAGGCGAGAGGAACTTCAGGGTCGTGCCACCATTCCAAGAGTCCCCCAGATGTGTCAGTCCATTCCAGAGGAACCTGTTTTCCCTGCACTGCCTTGACGTTCAAGCCGAGGATCGACTCCCACCACGTGTGCACGTGGGACAGCCCTGTTTGAAAGCCTCTTGGGAAAGCCTCGTGGGAAAGACTCGAGGGAAAACCATAGATCCTTTGATCCACGCGTTGGACTGCGTGACACTGCTGCTACCGCTCTGGAGGAAAGCGCAAGTGCATGCCCGCATTCGAGACGAGGACTGACTCCCCTGGGGAGACTCCAGAAGTACCCCAAGATCCATGTCAGCACTGGAGAGGAATCCTCAGGTTCCGGCCCCGACTCCACACAAGGTCTTAGGCCCCGGCATCGACGGGAGAGGAATCCCGAGAGGCCCCCGAGGAACTCGCATGGGGACTGGCCTTTCCTGAGGCCACCAGAGCGGTTCCCTGAGGTCCCCGTCGTAAGTCGAGAGCACCTGCCGCAACTCGAGAAAATCCAGGAGGTTTTGCCCTCCAGGCGAGATGAGGCCCATTTCCGCTGAGGCTTCTCGAGGCCAATCACGTCTAACCACTGGAACTTCCAAAGGGTCCTTCACACCCTTGCTGCAACTCAAGAAGTTCCCCGACATACCCGTCTCCACTCGAGATGAAGCACGTGGGGTCCCGCACACATCCAGGGGAGCCCCGTTTCCGCCTCCTAGCTCGAGATGAGGGATCCTTTCAATGTTTCGTAGGGAAAGAATTCCCGGCGTTCCCGTCGCATCTCAAGAGGAGGCGCTCTACACAGGAAAGGCGAGAGGAACTCCAGGGTCGTGACACCATTCCAAGAGTCCCCCAGATGTGTCAGTCCATTCCAGAGGAAACTGTTTTCCCTGCACTGCCTTGACGTTCAAGCCGAGGATCGACTCCCACCACGTGTGCACGTGGGACAGCCCTGTGGGAAAGCCTCGTGGGAAAGCCTCGTGGAAAGACTCGAGGGAAAACCATAGATCCTTTGATCCACGCGGCGGACTGCGTGACACTGCTGCTACCGCTCTGGAGGAAAGCGCAAGTGCATGCCCGCATTCGAGACGAGGACTGACTCCCCTGGGGAGATTCCAGAAGTACCCCAAGATCCATGTCAGCACTGGAGAGGAATCCTCAGGTTCCGGCCCCGACTCCACACAAGGTCTTAGGCCCCGGCATCGACGGGAGAGGAATCCCGAGAGGCCCCCGAGGAACTCGCATGTGGACTGGCCTTTCCTGAGGCCACCAGAGCGGGTCCCTGAGGTCCCCGTCGTAAGTCGAGAGCACCTGCCGCAACTCGAGAAAATCCAGGAGGTTTTGCCCTCCAGGCGAGATGAGGCCCATTTCCGCTGAGGCTTCTCGAGGCCAATCACATCTAACCACTGGAACTTCCAAAGGGTCCTTCACACCCTTGCTGCAACTCAAGAAGTTCCCCGACATACCCGTCTCCACTCGAGAGGAAGCACGTGGTGTCCCGCACACATCCAGGGGAGCCCCGTTTCCGCCTCCTAGCTCGAGATGAGGGATCCTTTCCCTGTTTCGTAGGGAAAGAATTCCCGGCGTTCCCGTCGCATCTCAAGAGGAGGCGCTCTCCACAGGAAAGGCGAGAGGAACTCCAGGGTCGTGCCACCATTCCAAGAGTCCCCCAGATGTGTCAGTCCATTCCAGAGGAACCTGTTTTCCCTGCACTGCCTTGACGTTCAAGCCGAGGATCGACTCCCACCACGTGTGCACGTGGGACAGCCCTGTGGGAAAGCCTCGTGGGAAAGCCTCGTGGGAAAGACTCGAGGGAAAACCATAGATCCTTTGATCCACGCGGCGGACTGCGTGACACTGCTGCTACCGCTCTGGAGGAAAGCGCAAGTGCATGCCCGCATTCGAGACGAGGACTGACTCCCCTGGGGAGACTCCAGAAGTACCCGAAGATCCATGTCAGCACTGGAGAGGAATCCTCAGGCTCCGGCCCCGACTCCACACAAGGTCTTAGGCCCCGGCATAGACGGGAGAGGAATCCCGAGACGCCCCCGAGGAACTCGCATGGGGACTGGCCTTTCCTGAGGCCACCAGAGCGGGTCCCTGAGGTCCCCGTCGTAAGTCGAGAGCACCTGCCGCAACTCGAGAAAATCCAGGAGGTTTTGCCCTCCAAGCGAGATGAGGCCCATTTCCGCGGGGGCTTCTCGAGGCTAATCACGTCTAACCACTAGAACTTCCAAAGGGTCCTTCACACCCTTGCTGCAACTCAAGAAGTTACCCGACATAACCGTCTCCACTCGAGAGGAAGCACGTGGGTCCCGCACACATCCAGGGGAGCCCCGTTTCCGCCTCCTAGCTCGAGATGAGGGATCCTTTCCCTGTTTCGTAGGGAAAGAATTCCCAGCGTTCCCGTCGCATCTCAAGAGGAGGTGCTCTCCACAGGAAAGGCGCGAGGAACTCCAGGGTCGTGCCACCATTCCAAGAGTCCCCCAGATGGGTCAGTCCATTCCAGAGGAAACTGTTTTCCCTGCACTGCCTTGACGTTCAAGCCGAGGATCGACTCCCACCACGTGTGCACGTGGGACAGCCCTGTGGGAAAGCCTCGTGGGAAAGCCTCGTGGGAAAGACTCGAGGGAAAACCATAGATCCTTTGATCCACGCGGCGGACTGCGTGACACTGCTGCTACCGCTCTGGAGGAAAGTGCAAGTGCATGCCCGCATTCGAGACGAGGACTGACTCCCCTGGGGAGACTCCAGAAGTACCCCAAGATCCATGTCAGCACTGGAGAGGAATCCTCAGGTTCCGGCCCCGACTCCACACAAGGTCTTAGGCCCCGGCATCGACGGGAGTGGAATCCCGAGACGCCCCCGAGGAACTCGCATGGGGACTGGCCTTTCCTGAGGCCACCAGAGCGGGTCCCTTAGGTCTCCGTCGTAAGTCGAGAGCACCTGCCGCAACTCGAGAAAATCCAGGAGGTTTTGCCCTCCAGGCGAGATGAGGCCCATTTCCGCTGAGGCTTCTCGAGGCCAATCACATCTAACCACTGGAACTTCCAAAGGGTCCTTCACACCATTGCTGCAACTCAAGAAGTTCCCCGACATACCCGTCTCCACTCGAGAGGAAGCACCTGGGTCCCGCACACATCCAGGGGAGCCCCGTTTCCGCCTCCTAGCTCGAGATGAGGGATCCTTTCCCTGTTTCGTAGGGAAAGAATTCCCGGGGTTCCCGTCGCATCTCAAGAGGAGGCGATCTCCACAGGAAAGGCGAGAGGAACTCCAGGGTCGTGCCACCATTCCAAGAGTCCCCCAGATGTGTCAGCCCATTCCAGAGGAACCTGTTTTCCCTGCACTGCCTTGACGTTCAAGCCGAGGATCGACTCCCACCACGTGTGCACGTGGGACAGCCCTGTGGGAAAGCCTCGTGGGAAAGCCTCGTGGGAAAGACTCGAGGGAAAACCATAGATCCTTTGATCCACGCGGCGGACTGCGTGACACTACTGCTACCGCTCTGGAGGAAAGCGCAAGTGCATGCCCGCATTCGAGACGAGGACTGACTCCCCTGGGGAGACTCCAGAAGTACCCCAAGATCCATGTCAGCACTGGAGAGGAATCCTCAGGTTCCGGCCCTGACTCCACACAAGGGCTTAGGCCCCGGCATCGACGGGAGAGGAATCCCGAGACGCCCCCGAGGAACTCGCATGGGGACTGGCCTTTCCTGAGGCCACCAGAGCGGGTCCCTGAGGTCCCCGTCGTAAGTCGAGAGCACCTGCCGCAACTCGAGAAAATCCAGGAGGTTTTGCCCTCCAGGCGAGATGAGGCCCATTTCCGCTGAGGGTTCTCAAGGCCAATCACATCTAACCACTGGAACTTCCAAAGGGTCCTTCACACCCTTGCTGCAACTCAAGAAGTTCCCCGACATACCCGTCTCCACTCGAGAGGAAGCACGTGGTGTCCCGCATACATCCAGGGGAGCCCCGTTTCCGCCTCCTAGCTTGAGATGAGGGATCCTTTCCCTGTTTCGTAGGGAAAGAATTCCCGGCGTTCCCGTCGCATCTCAAGAGGAGGCGCTCTCCACAGGAAAGGCGAGAGGAACTCCAGGGTCGTGCCACCATTCCAAGAGTCCCCCAGATGTGTCAGCCCATTCCAGAGGAACCTGTTTTCCCTGCAATGCCTTGACGTTCAAGCCGAGGATCGACTCCCACCACGTGTGCACGTGGGACAGCCCTGTGGGAAAGCCTCGTGGGAAAGCCTCGTGGGAAAGACTCGAGGGAAAACCATAGATCCTTTGATCCACGCGGCGGACTGCGTGACACTGCTGCTACCGCTCTGGAGGAAAGGGCAAGTGCATGCCCGCATTCGAGACGAGGACTGACTCCCCTGGGGAGACTCCAGAAGTACCCCAAGATCCATGTCAGCACTGGAGAGGAATCCTCAGGTTCCGGCCCCGACTCCACACAAGGTCTTAGGCCCCGGCATCGACGGGAGAGGAATCCCGAGAGGCCCCCGAGGAACTCGCATGGGGACTGGCCTTTCCTGAGGCCACCAGAGCGGGTCCCTGAGGTCCCCGTCGTAAGTCGAGAGCACCTGCCGCAACTCGAGAAAATCCAGGAGGTTTTGCCCTCCAGGCGAGATGAGGCCCATTTCTGCTGAGGCTTCTCGAGGCCAATCACATCTAACCACTGGAACTTCCAAAGGGTCCTTCACACCATTGCTGCAACTCAAGAAGTTCCCCGACATACCCGTCTCCACTCGAGAGGAAGCACGTGGGGTCCCGCACACATCCAGGGGAGCCCCGTTACCGCCTCCTAGCTCGAGATGAGGGATCCTTTCCCTGTTTCGTAGGGAAAGAATTCCCGGTGTTCCCTTCGCATCTCAAGAGGAGGCGCTCTCCACAGGAAAGGCGAGAGGAACTCCAGGGTCGAGACACCATTCCAAGAGTCCCCCAGATGTGTCAGTCCATTCCAGAGGAACCTGTTTTCCCTGCACTGCCTTGACGTTCAAGCCGAGGATCGACTCCCACCACGTGTGCACGTGGGACAGCCCTGTGGGAAAGCCTCGTGGGAAAGCCTCGTGGGAAAGACTCGAGGGAAAACCATAGATCCTTTGATCCACGCGGCGGACTGCGTGACACTGCAGCTACCGCTCTGGAGGAAAGCGCAAGTGCATGCCCGCATTCGAGACGAGGACTGACTCCCCTGGGGAGACTCCAGAAGTACCCCAAGATCCATGTCAGCACTGGAGAGGAATCCTCAGGTTCCGGCCCCGACTCCACACAAGGGCTTAGGCCCCGGCATCGACGGGAGAGGAATCCCGAGACGCCCCCGAGGAACTCGCATGGGGACTGGCCTTTCCTGAGGCCACCAGAGCGGGTCCCTGAGGTCCCCGTCGTAAGTCGAGAGCACCTGCCGCAACTCGAGAAAATCCAGGAGGTTTTGCCCTCCAGGCGAGATTAGGCCCATTTCCGCTGAGGCTTCTCAAGGCCCATCACATCTAACCACTGGAACTTCCAAAGGGTCCTTCACACCATTGCTGCAACTCAAGAAGTTCCCCGACATACCCGTCTCCACTCGAGAGGAAGCACGTGGTGTCCCGCACACATCCAGGGGAGCCCCGTTTCCGCCTCCTAGCTCGAGATGAGGGATCCTTTCCCTGTTTCGTAGGGAAAGAATTCCCGGCGTTCCCGTCGCATCTCAAGAGGAGGCGATCTCCACAGGAAAGGCGAGAGGAACTCCAGGGTCGTGCCACCATTCCAAGAGTCCCCCAGATGTGTCAGCCCATTCCAGAGGAACCTGTTTTCCCTGCACTGCCTTGACGTTCAAGCCGAGGATCGACTCCCACCACGTGTGCACGTGGGACAGCCCTGTGGGAAAGCCTCGTGGGAAAGCCTCGAGGGAAAGACTCGAGGGAAAACCATAGATCCTTTGATCCACGCGGCGGACTGCATGACACTGCTGCTACCGCTCTGGAGGAAAGCGCAAGTGCATGCCCGCATTCGAGACGAGGACTGACTCCCCTGGGGAGACTCCAGAAGTACCCCAAGATCCATGTCAGCACTGGAGAGGAATCCTCAGGTTCCGGCCCTGACTCCACACAAGGGCTTAGGCCCCGGCATCGACGGGAGAGGAATCCCGAGACGCCCCCGAGGAACTCGCATGGGGACTGGCCTTTCCTGAGGCCACCAGAGCGGGTCCCTGAGGTCCCCGTCGTAAGTCGAGAGCACCTGCCGCAACTCGAGAAAATCCAGGAGGTTTTGCCCTCCAGGCGAGATGAGGCTCATTTCCGCTGAGGCTTCTCGAGGCCAATCACATCTAACCACTGAAACTTCCAAAGGGTCCTTCACTCCATTGCTGCAACTCAAGAAGTTCCCCGACATACCCGTCTCCACTCGAGAGGAAGCACGTGGGTTCCCGCACACATCCAGGGGAGCCCCGTTTCCGCCTCCTAGCTCGAGATGAGGGATCCTTTCCCTGTTTCGTAGGGAAAGAATTCCCGGCGTTCCCGTCGCATCTCAAGAGGAGGCGCTCTCCACAGGAAAGGCGAGAGGAACTCCAGGGTCGAGACACCATTCCAAGAGTCCCCCAGATGTGTCAGTCCATTCCAGAGGAACCTGTTTTCCCTGCACTGCCTTGACGTTCAAGCCGAGGATCGACTCCCACCACGTGTGCACGTGGGACAGCCCTGTGGGAAAGCCTCGTGGGAAAGCCTCGTGGGAAAGACTCGAGGGAAAACCATAGATCCTTTGATCCACGCGGCGGACTGCGTGACACTGCTACTACCGATCTGGAGGAAAGCGCAAGTGCATGCCCGCATTCGAGACGAGGACTGACTCCCCTGGGGAGACTCCAGAAGTACCCCAAGATCCATGTCAGCACTGGAGAGGAATCCTCAGGTTCCGGCCCCGACTCCACACAAGGTCTTAGGCTCCGGCATCGACGGGAGAGGAATCCCGAGACGCCCCCGAGGAACTCGCATGGGGACTGGCCTTTCCTGAGGCCACCAGAGCGGTTCCCTGAGGTCCCCGTCGTAAGTCGAGAGCACCTGCCGCAACTCGAGAAAATCCAGGAGGTTTTGCCCTCCAGGCGATATGAGGCTCATTTCCGCTGAGGCTTCTCGAGGCCAATCACATCTAACCACTGAAACTTCCAAAGGGTCCTTCACTCCATTGCTGCAACTCAAGAAGTTCCCCGACATACCCGTCTCCACTCGAGAGGAAGCACGTGGGTTCCCGCACACATCCAGGGGAGCCCCGTTTCCGCCTCCTAGCTCGAGATGAGGGATCATTTCCCTGTTTCGTAGGGAAAGAATTCCCGGCGTTCCCGTCGCATCTCAAGAGGAGGCGATCTCCACAGGAAAGGCGAGAGGTACTCCAGGGTCGAGACACCATTCCAAGAGTCCCCCAGATGTGTCAGTCCATTCCAGAGGAACCTGTTTTCCCTGCACTGCCTTGACGTTCAAGCCGAGGATCGACTCCCACCACGTGTGCACGTGGGACAGCCCTGTGGGAAAGCCTCGTGGGAAAGCCTCGTGGGAAAGACTCGAGGGAAAACCATAGATCCTTTGATCCACGCGGCGGACTGCGTGACACTGATGCTACCGCTCTGGAGGAAAGTGCAAGTGCATGCCCGCATTCGAGACGAGGACTGACTCCCCTGGGGAGACTCCAGAAGTACCCCAAGATCCATGTCAGCACTGGAGAGGAATCCTCAGGTTCCGGCCCCGACTCCACACAAGGTCTTAGGCCCCGGCATCGACGGGAGAGGAATCCCGAGACGCCCCCGAGGAACTCGCATGGGGATTGGCCTTTCCTGAGGCCACCAGAGCGGGTCCCTGAGGTCCCCGTCGTAAGTCGAGAGCACCTGCCGCAACTCGAGAAAATCCAGGAGGTTTTGCCCTCCAGGCGAGATGAGGCTCATTTCCGCTGAGGCTTCTCGAGGCCAAACACATCTAACCACTGGAACTTCCAAAGGGTCCTTCACACCATTGCTGCAACTCAAGAAGTTCAACGACATACCCGTCTCCACTCGAGAGGAAGCACGTGGGGTCCCTCACACATCCAGGGGAGCCCCGTTTCCGCCTCCTAGCTCGAGATGAGGGATCCTTCCCTATTTGGTAGGGAAAGAATTCCCGGCGTTCCAGTCGCATCTCAAGAGGAGGCGCTCTCCACAGGAAAGGCGAGAGGAACTCCAGGGTCGTGACACCATTCCAAGAGTCCCCCAGATGTGTCAGTCCATTCCAGAGGAACCTGTTTTCCCTGCACTGCCTTGACGTTCAAGCCAAGGATCGACTCCCACCACGTGTGCACGTGGGACAGCCCTGTGGGAAAGCCTCGTGGGAAAGCCTCGTGGGAAAGACTCGAGGGAAAACCATAGATCCTTTGATCCGCGCGGCGGACTGCGTGACACTGCTGCTACCGCTCTGGAGGAAAGCGCAAGTGCATGCCCGCATTCGAGACGAGGACTGACTCCCCTGGGGAGACTCCAGAAGTACCCCAAGATCCATGTCAGCACTGGAGAGGAATCCTCAGGTTCCGGCCCCGACTCCACACAAGGTCTTAGGCCCCGGCATCGACGGGAGAGGAATCCCGAGAGGCCCCCGAGGAACTCGCATGGGGACTGGCCTTTCCTGAGGCCACCAGAGCGGGTCCCTGAGGTCCCCGTCGTAAGTCGAGAGCACCTGCCGCAACTCGAGAAAATCCAGGAGGTTTTGCCCTCCAGGCGAGATGAGGCCCATTTCCGCTGAGGCTTCTCGAGGCCAATCACATCTAACCACTGGAACTTCCAAAGGGTCCTTCACACCCTTGCTGCAACACAAGAAGTTCCCCGACATACCCGTCTCCACTCGAGAGGAAGCACGTGGGGTCCCGCACACATCCAGGGGAGCCCCGTTTCCGCCTCCTAGCTCGAGATGAGGGATCCTTTCCCTGTTTCGTAGGGAAAGAATTCCCGGCGTTCCCGTCGCATCTCAAGAGGAGGCGCTCTCCACAGGAAAGGCGAGAGGAACTCCAGGGTCGAGATACCATTCCAAGAGTCCCCCAGATGTGTCAGTCCATTCCAGAGGAACCTGTTTTCCCTGCACTGCCTTGACGTTCAAGCCGAGGATCGACTCCCACCACGTGTGCACGTGGGACAGCCCTGTGGGAAAGCCTCGTGGGAAAGCCTCGTGGGAAAGACTCGAGGGAAAACCATAGATCCTTTGATCCACGCGGCGGACTGCGTGACACTGCTGCTACCGCTCTGGAGGAAAGCGCAAGTGCATGCCCGCATTCGAGACGAGGACTGACTCCCGTGGGGAGACTCCAAAAGTACCCCAAGATCCATGTCAGCACTGGAGAGGAATCCTCAGGTTCCGGCCCCGACTCCACACAAGGTCTTAGGCCCCGGCATCGACGGGAGAGGAATCCCGAGACGCCCCCGAGGAACTCGCATGGGGACTGGCCTTTCCTGAGGCCACCAGAGCGGGTCCCTGAGGTCCCCGTCGTAAGTCGAGAGCACCTGCCGCAACTCGAGAAAATCCAGGAGGTTTTGCCCTCCAAGCGAGATGAGGCCCATTTCCGCGGGGGCTTCTCGAGGCTAATCACGTCTAACCACTGGAACTTCCAAAGGGTCCTTCACACCCTTGCTGCAACTCAAGAAGTTCCCCGACATACCCGTCTCCACTCGAGAGGAAGCACGTGGGTCCCGCACACATCCAGGGGAGCCCCGTTTCCGCCTCCTAGCTCGAGATGAGGGATCCTTTCCCTTTTTCGTAGGGAAAGAATTCCCGGCGTTCCCGTCGCATCTCAAGAGGAGGTGCTCTCCACAGGAAAGGCGCGAGGAACTCCAGGGTCGTGCCACCATTCCAAGAGTCCCCCAGATGGGTCAGTCCATTCCAGAGGAACCTGTTTTCCCTGCACTGCCTTGACGTTCAAGCCGAGGATCGACTCCCACCACGTGTGCACGTGGGACAGCCCTGTGGGATAGCCTCGTGGGAAAGCCTCGTGGGAAAGACTCGAGGGAAAACCATAGATCCTTTGATCCACGCGGCGGACTGCGTGACACTGCTGCTACCGCTCTGGAGGAAAGCGCAAGTGCATGCCCGCATTCGAGACGAGGACTGACTCCCCTGGGGAGACTCCAGAAGTACCCCAGGATCCATGTCAGCACTGGAGAGGAATCCTCAGGTTCCGGCCCCGACTCCACACAAGGTCTTAGGCCCCGGCATCGACGGGAGAGGAATCCCGATACGCCCCCGAGGAACTCGCATGGGGACTGGCCTTTCCTGAGGCCACCAGAGCGGGTCCCTGAGGTCCCCGTCGTAAGTCGAGAGCACCTGCCGCAACTCGAGAAAATCCAGGAGGTTTTGCCCTCCAGGCGAGATGAGGCCCATTTCCGCTGAGGCTTCTCGAGGCCAATCACATCTAACCACTGGAACTTCCAAAGGGTCCTTCACACCATTGCTGCAACTCAAGAAGTTCCCCGACATACCCGTCTCCACTCGAGAGGAAGCACGTGGGGTCCCTCACACATCCAGGGGAGCCCCGTTTCCGCAACCTAGCTCGAGATGAGGGATCCTTCCCTGTTCTGTAGGGAAAGAATTCCCGGCGTTCCAGTCGCATCTCAAGAGGAGGCGCTCTCCACAGGAAAGGCGAGAGGAACTCCAGGGTCGTGACACCATTCCAAGAGTCCCCCAGATGTGTCAGTCCATTCCAGAGGAACCTGTTTTCCCTGCACTGCCTTGACGTTCAAGCCGAGGATCGACTCCCACCACGTGTGCACGTGGGACAGCCCTGTGGGAAAGCCTCGTGGGAAAGCCTCGTGGGAAAGACTCGAGGGAAAACCATAGATCCTTTGATCCGCGCGGCGGACTGCGTGACACTGCTGCTACCGCTCTGGAGGAAAGCGCAAGTGCATGCCCGCATTCGAGACGAGGACTGACTCCCCTGGGGAGACTCCAGAAGTACCCCAAGATCCATGTCAGCACTGGAGAGGAATCCTCAGGTTCCGGCCCCGACTCCACACAAGGTCTTAGGCCCCGGCATCGACGGGAGAGGAATCCCGAGAGGCCCCCGAGGAACACGCATGGGGACTGGCCTTTCCTGAGGCCACCAGAGCGGGTCCCTGAGGTCCCCGTCGTAAGTCGAGAGCACCTGCCGCAACTCGAGAAAATCCAGGAGGTTTTGCCCTCCAGGCGAGATGTGGCACATTTCCGCTGAGGCTTCTCGAGGCCAATCACATCTAACCACTGGAACTTCCAAAGGGTCCTTCACACCCTTGCTGCAACTCAAGAAGTTCCCCGACATACCCGTCTCCACGCGAGAGGAAGCGCGTGGGGTCCCGCACACATCCAGGGGAGCCCCGTTTCCGCCTCCTAGCTGGAGATGAGGGATCCTTTCCCTGTTTCGTAGGGAAAGAATTCCCGGCGTTCCCGTCGCATCTCAAGAGGAGGCGCTCTCCACAGGAAAGGCGAGAGGAACTCCAGGGTCGAGACACCATTCCAAGAGTCCCCCAGATGTGTCAGTCCATTCCAGAGGAACCTGTTTTCCCTGCACTGCCTTGACGTTCAAGCCGAGGATCGACTCCCACAACGTGTGCACGTGGGACAGCCCTGTGGGAAAGCCTCGTGGGAAAGCCTCGTGGGAAAGACTCGAGGGAAAACCATAGATCCTTTGATCCACGCGGCGGACTGCGTGACACTGCTGCTACCGCTCTGGAGGAAAGCGCAAGTGCATGCCCGCATTCGAGACGAGGACTGACTCCCCTGGGGAGACTCCAGAAGTACCCCAAGATCCATGTCAGCACTGGAGAGGAATCCTCAGGTTCCGGCCCCGACTCCACACAAGGTCTTAGGCCCCGGCATCGACGGGAGAGGAATCCCGAGAGGCCCCCGAGGAACTCGCATGGGGACTGGCCTTTCCTGAGGCCACCAGAGCGGGTCCCTGAGGTCCCCGTCGTAAGTCGAGAGCATCTCCGCAACTCGAGAAAATCCAGGAGGTTTTGCCCTCCAGGCGAGATGAGGCCCATTTCCACTGAGGCTTCTCGAGGCTAATCACGTCTAACCACTGGAACTTCCAAAGGGTCCTTCACACCCTTGCTGCAACTCAAGAAGTTCCCCGACATACCCGTCTCCACTCGAGAGTTAGCACGTGGGTCCCGCACATATCCAGGGGAGCCCCGTTTCCGCCTCCTAGCTGGAGATGAGGGATCCTTTCCCTGTTTCGTAGGAAAGAATTCCCGGCGTTCTCGTCGCATCTCAAGAGGAGGCGCTCTCCACAGGAAAGGCGAGAGGAACTCCAGGGTCGTGCCACCATTCCAAGAGTCCCCCAGATGTGTCAGTCCATTCCAGAGGAACCTGTTTTCCCTGCACTGCCTTGACGTTCAAGCCGAGGATCGACTCCCACCACGTGTGCACGTGGGACAGCCCTGTGGGAAAGCCTCGTGGGAAAGCCTCGTGGGAAAGACTCGAGGGAAAACCATAGATCCTTTGATCCACGCGGCGGACTGCGTGACACTGCTGCTACCGCTCTGGAGGAAAGCGCAAGTGCATGCCCGCATTCGAGACGAGGACTGACTCCCCTGGGGAGACTCCAGAAGTACCCCAAGATCCATGTCAGCACTGGAGAGGAATCCTCAGGTTCCGGCCCCGACTCCACACAAGGTCTTAGGCCCCGGCATCGACGGGAGAGGAATCCCGAGAGGCCCCCGAGGAACTCGCATGGGGACTGGCCTTTCCTGAGGCCACCAGAGCGGGTCCCTGAGGTCCCCGTCGTAAGTCGAGAGCATCTCCGCAACTCGAGAAAATCCAGGAGGTTTTGCCCTCCAGGCGAGATGAGGCCCATTTCCACTGAGGCTTCTCGAGGCTAATCACGTCTAACCACTGAAACTTCCAAAGGGTCCTTCACACCCTTGCTGCAACTCAAGAAGTTCCCCGACATACCCGTCTCCACTCGAGAGTTAGCACATGGGTCCCGCACATATCCAGGGGAGCCCCGTTTCCGCCTCCTAGCTCGAGATGAGGGATCCTTTCCCTGTTTCGTAGGAAAGAATTCCCGGCGTTCTCGTCGCATCTCAAGAGGAGGCGCTCTCCACAGGAAAGGCGAGAGGAACTCCAGGGTCGTGCCACCATTCCAAGAGTCCCCCAGATGTGTCAGTCCATTCCAGAGGAACCTGTTTTCCCTGCACTGCCTTGACGTTCAAGCCGAGGATCGACTCCCACCACGTGAGCACGTGGGACAGCCCTGTGGGAAAGCCTCGTGGGAAAGCCTCGTGGGAAAGACTCGAGGGAAAACCATAGATCCTTTGATCCACGCGGCGGACTGCGTGACACTGCTGCTACCGCTCTGGAGGAAAGCGCAAGTGCATGCCCGCATTCGAGACGAGGACTGACTCCCCTGGGGAGACTCCAGAAGTACCCCAAGATCCATGTCAGCACTGGAGAGGAATCCTCAGGTTCCGGCCCCGAATCCACACAAGGTCTTAGGCCCCGGCATCGACGGGAGAGGAATCCCGAGAGGCCCCCGAGGAACTCGCATGGGGACTGGCCTTTCCTGAGGCCACCAGAGCGGGTCCCTGAGGTCCCCGTCGTAAGTCGAGAGCACCTGCCGCAACTCGAGAAAATCCAGGAGGTTTTGCCCTCCAGGCGAGATGAGGCCCATTTCCGCTGAGGCTTCTCGAGGCCAATCACATCTAACCACTGGAACTTCCAAAGGGTCCTTCACACCCTTGCTGAAACTCAAGAAGTTCCCCGACATACCCGTCTCCACTCGAGAGGAAGCACGTGGTGTCCCGCACACATCCAGGGGAGCCCCGTTTCCGCCTCCTAGCTCGAGATGAGGGATCCTTTCCCTGTTTCGTAGGGAAAGAATTCCCGGCGTTCCCGTCGCATCTCAAGAGGAGACGCTCTCCACAGGAAAGGCGAGAGGAACTCCAGTGTCGTGCCACCATTCCAAGAGTCCCCCAGATGTGTCAGTCCGTTCCAGAGGAACCTGGTTTCCCTGCACTGCCTTGACGTTCAAGCCGAGGATCGACTCCCACCACGTGTGCACGTGGAACAGCCCTGTGGGAAAGCCTCGTGGGAAAGCCTCGTGGGAAAGACTCGAGGGAAAACCATAGATCCTTTGATCCACGCGGCGGACTGCGTGACACTGCTGCTACCGCTCTGGAGGAAAGCGCAAGTGCATGCCCGCATTCGAGACGAGGACTGACTCCCCTGGGAAGACTCCAGAAGTACCCCAAGATCCATGTCAGCACTGGAGAGGAATCCTCAGGTTCCGGCCCCGACTCCACACAAGGTCTTAGGCCCCGGCATCAACGGGAGAGGAATCCCGAGAGGCCCCCGAGGAACTCGCATGGGGACTGGCCTTTCCTGAGGCCACCAGAGCGGTTCCCTGAGGTCCCCGTCGTAAGTCGAGAGCACCTGCCGCAACTCGAGAAAATCCAGGAGGTTTTGCCCTCCAGGCGAGGTGAGGCCCATTTCCGCTGAGGCTTCTCGAGGCCAATCACATCTAACCACTGGAACTTCCAAAGGGTCCTTCACACCCTTGCTGCAACTCAAGAAGTTCCCCGACATACCCGTCTCCACTCGAGAGGAAGCACGAGGGTCCCGCACACATCCAGGGGAGCCCCGTTTCCGCCTCCTAGCTCGAGATGAGGGATCCTTTCCCTGTTTCGTAGGGAAAGAATTCCCGGCGTTCCCGTCGCATCTCAAGAGGAGGCGCTCTCCACAGGAAAGGCGAGAGGAACTCCAGGGTCGTGCCACCATTCCAAGAGTCCCCCAGATGTGTCAGTCCATTCCAGAGGAACCTGTTTTCCCTGCACTGCCTTGACGTTCAAGCCGAGGATCGACTCCCACCACGTGTGCACGTGGGACAGCCCTGTGGGAAAGCCTTGTGGGAAAGCCTCGTGAGAAAGACTCGAGGGAAAACCATACATCCTTTGATCCACGCGGCGGGATGCGTGACACTGCTGCTACCGCTCTGGAGGAAAGCGCAAGTGCATGCCCGCATTCGAGACGAGGACTGACTCCCCTGGGGAGACTCCAGAAGTACCCCAAGATCCATGTCAGCACTGGAGAGGAATCCTCAGGTTCCGGCCCCGACTCCACACAAGGTCTTAGGCCCCGGCATCGACGGGAGAGGAATCCCGAGAGGCCCCCGAGGAACTCGCATGGGGACTGGCCTTTCCTGAGGCCACCAGAGCGGGTCCCTGAGGTCCCCGTCGTAAGTCGAGAGCACCTGCCGCAACTCGAGAAAATCCAGGAGGTTTTGCCCTCCAGGCGAGATGAGGCCCATTTCCGCTGAGGCTTCTCGAGGCTAATCACGTATAACCACTGGAACTTCCAAAGGGTCCTTCACACGCTTGCTGCAACTCAAGAAGTTCTCCGACATACCCGTCTCCACTGGAGACGAAGCACGTGGTGTCCCGCAAACATCCAGGGGGCCCCGTTTCTGCCTCCTAGCTCGAGATGAGGGATCCTTTCCCTGTTTCGTAGGGAAAGAATTCCCGGCGTTCCAGTCGCATCTCAAGAGGAGGCGCTCTCCACAGGAAAGGCGAGAGGAACTCCAGGGTCGTGCAACCATTCCAAGAGTCCCCCAGATGTGTCAGTCCATTCCAGAGGAACCTGTTTTCCCTGCACTGCCTTGACTTTCAAGCCGAGGATCGACTCCCACCACGTGTGCACGTGGGACAGCCCTGTGGGAAAGCCTCGTGGGAAAGCCTCGTGGGAAAGACTCGAGGGAAAACCATAGATCCTTTGATCCACGCGGCGGACTGCGTGACACTGCTGCTACCGCTCTGGAGGAAAGTGCAAGTGCATGCCCGCATTTGAGACGAGGACTGACTCCCCTGGGGAGACTCCAGAAGTACCCCAAGATCCATGTCAGCACTGGAGAGGAATCCTCAGGTTCCAGCCCCGACTCCACACAAGGTCTTAGGCCCCGGCATCACCGGGAGTGGAATCCTGAGAGGCCCCCGAGGAACTCGCATGGGGACTGGCCTTTCCTGAGGCCACCAGAGCGGGTCCCTGAGTTCCCCGTCGTAAGTCGAGAGCACCTGCCGCAACTCGAGAAAATCCAGGAGGTTTTGCCCTCCAGGCGAGATGAGGCCCATTTCCGCTGAGGCTTCTCGTGGCTAATCACGTCTAACCACTGGAATTTCCAAAGGGTACTTCACACCCTTGCTGCAACTCAAGAAGTTCCCCGACATACCCGTCTCCACTCGAGAGGAAGCACGTGGGTCCCGCACACATCCAGGGGAGCCCCGTTTCCGCCTCCTAGCTCGAGATGAGGTATCCTTTCCCTGTTTCGTAGGGAAAGAATTCCCGGCGTTACCGTCGCATCTCAAGAGGAGGCGCTCTCCACAGGAAAGGCGAGAGGAACTCCAGGGTCGTGACACCATTCCAAGAGTCCCCCAGATTTGTCAGTCCATTCCAGAAGAACCTGTTTTCCCTGCACTGCCTTGACGTTCAAGCCGAGGATCGACTCCCACCACGTGTGCACGTGGGACAGCCCTGTGGGAAAGCCTCGTGGGAAAGCCTCGTGGGAAAGACTCGAGGGAAAACCATAGATCCTTTGATCCACGCGGCGGACTGCGTGACACTGCTGCTACCGCTCTGGAGGAAAGCGCAATTGCATGCCCGCATTCGAGACGAGGACTGACTCCCCTGGGGAGACTCCAGAAGTACCCCAAGATCCATGTCAGAACTGGAGAGGAATCCTCAGGTTCCGGCCCCGACTCCACACAAGGTCTTAGGCCCCGGCATCGACGGGAGAGGAATCCCGAGAGGCCCCCGTGGAACTCGCATGGGGACTGGCCTTTCCTGAGGCCACCAGAGCGGGTCCCTGAGGTCCCCGTCGTAAGTCGAGAGCACCTGCCGCAACTCGAGAAAATCCAGGAGGTTTTGCCCTCCAAGCGAGATGAGGCCCATTTCCGCTGAGGCTTCTCGAGGCCAATCACGTCTAACCACTGGAACTTCCAAAGGGTCCTTCACACCCTTGCTGCAACTCAAGAAGTTCCCCGACATACCCGTCTCCACTCGAGAGGAAGCACGTGGGGTCCCACACACATCCAGGGGAGCCCCGTTTCCCCCTCCTAGCTCGAGATTAGGGATCCTTTCCCTGTTTCGTAGGGAAAGAATTCCCGGCGTTCCCGTCGCATCTCAAGAGGAGGCGCTCTCCACAGGAAAGGCGAGAGGAACTCCAGGGTCGTGCCACCATTCCAAGAGTCCCCCAGATGTGTCAGTCCATTCCAGAGGAACCTGTTTTCCCTGCACTGCCTTGACGTTCAAGCCGAGGATCGACTCCCACCACGTGTGCACGTGGAACAGCCCTGTGGGAAAGCCTCGTGGGAAAGCCTCGTGAGAAAGACTCGAGGGAAAACCATACATCCTTTGATCCACGCGGCGGACTGCGTGACACTGCTGCTACCGCTCTGGAGGAAAGCGCAAGTGCATGCTCGCATTCGAGACGAGGACTGACTCCCCTGGGGAGACTCCAGAAGTACCCCAAGATCCATGTCAGCACTGGAGAGGAATCCTCAGGTTCCGGCCCCGACTCCACACAAGGTCTTAGGCCCCGGCATCGACGGGAGAGGAATCCCGAGAGGCCCCCGAGGAACTCGCATGGGGACTGGCCTTTCCTGAGGCCACCAGAGCGGGTCCCTGAGGTCCCCGTCGTAAGTCGAGAGCACCTGCCGCAACTCGAGAAAATCCAGGAGGTTTTGCCCTCCAGGCGAGATGAGGCCCATTTCCGCTGAGGCTTCTCGAGGCCAATCACATCTAACCACTGGAACTTCCAAAGGGTCCTTCACACCCTTGCTGCAACTCAAGAAGTTCCCCGACATACCCGTCTCCACTCGAGAGGAAGCACGTGGGGTCCCGCACACATCCAGGGGAGCCCCGTTTCCGCCTCCTATCTCGAGATGTGGGATCCTTTCCCTGTTTCGTAGGGAAAGAATTCCCGGCGTTCCCGTCGCATCTCAAGAGGAGGCACTCTCCACAGGAAAGGCGAGAGGAACTCCAGGGTCGTGCCACCATTCCAAGAGTCAACCAGATGTGTCAGTCCATTCCAGAGGAACCTGTTTTCCCTGCACTGCCTTGACGTTCAAGCCGAGGATCGACTCCCACCACGTGTGCACGTGGGACAGCCCTGTGGGAAAGCCTCGTGGGAAAGCCTCGTGGGAAAGACTCGAGGGAAAACCATAGAACCTTTGATCCACGCGGCGGACTGCGTGACACTGCTGCTACCGCTCTGGAGGAAAGCGCAAGTGCATGCCCGCATTCGAGACGAGGACTGACTCCCCTGGGGAGACTCCAGAAGTACCCCTAGATCCATGTCAGCACTGGAGAGGAATCCTCAGGTTCCGGCCCCGACTCCACACAAGGTCTTAGGCCCCGGCATCGACGGGAGAGGAATCCCGAGAGGCCCCCGAGGAGGTCGCATGGGGACTGGCCTTTCCTGAGGCCACCAGAGCGGTTCCCAGAGGTCCCTGTCGTAAGTCGAGAGCACCTGCCGCAACTCGAGAAAATCCAGGAGGTTTTGCCCTCCAGGCGAGATGAGGCCCATTTCCGCTGAGGCTTCTCGAGGCCAATCAAATCTAACCACTGGAACTTCCAAAGGGTCCTTCACACCATTGCTGCAACTCAAGAAGTTCCCCGACATACCCGTCTCCACTCGAGAGGAAGCACGTGGGGTCCCGCACACATCCAGGGGAGCCCCGGTTCCGCCTCCTAGCTCGAGATGAGGGATCCTTTCCCTGTTTCGTAGGGAAAGAATTCCCGGCGTTCCCGTCGCATCTCAAGAGGAGGCGCTCTCCACAGGAAAGGCGAGAGGAACTCCAGGGTCGAGACACCATTCCAAGAGTCCCCCAGATGTGTCAGTCCATTCCAGAGGAACCTGTTTTCCCTGCACTGCCTTGATGTTCAAGCCGAGGATCGACTCCCACCACGTGTGCACATGGGACAGCCCTGTGGGAAAGCCTCGTGGGAAAGCCTCGTGGGAAAGACTCGAGGGAAAACCACAGATCCTTTGATCCACGCGGCGGACTGCGTGACACTGCTGCTACCGCTCTGGAGGAAAGCGCAAGTGCATGCCCGCATTCGAGACGAGGACTGACTCCCCTGGGGAGACTCCAGAAGTACCCCAAGATCCATGTCAGCACTGGAGAGGAATCCTCAGGTTCCGGCCCCGACTCCACACAAGGTCTTAGGCCCCGGCATCGACGGGAGAGGAATGCCGAGAGGCCCCGGAGGAACTCGCATGGGGACTGGCCTTTCCTGAGGCCACCAGAGCGGGTCCCTGAGGTCCCCGTCGTAAGTCGAGAGCACCTGCCGCAACTCGAGAAAATCCAGGAGGTTTTGCCCTCCAGGCGAGATGAGGCCCATTTCCGCTGAGGCTTCTCGAGGCCAATCACATCTAACCACTGGAACTTCCAAAGGGTCCTTCACACCCTTGCTGCAACTCAAGAAGTTCCCCGACATACCCGTCTCCACTCGAGAGGAAGCACGTGGGGTCCCGCACACATCCAGGGGAGCCCCGTTTCCGCCTCCTAGCTCGAGATGAGGGATCCTTTCCCTGTTTCGTAGGGAAAGAATTCCCGGCGTTCCCGTCGCATCTCAAGAGGAGGCGCTCTCCACAGGAAAGGCGAGAGGAACTCCAGGGTCGTGCCACCATTCCAAGAGTCCCCCAGATGTGTCAGTCCATTCCAGAGGAACCTGTTTTCCCTGCACTGCCTTGACGTTCAAGCCGAGGATCAACTCCCACCACGTGTGCACGTGGGACAGCCCTGTGGGAAAGCCTCGTGGGAAAGCCTCGTGGGAAAGACTCGAGGGAAAACCATACATCCTTTGATCCACGCGGCGGACTGCGTGACACTGCTGCTACCGCTCTGGAGGAAAGCGCAAGTGCATGCCCGTATTCGAGACGAGGACTGACTCCCCTGGGGAGACTCCAGAACTACCCCAAGATCCATGTCACCACTGGAGAGGAATACTCAGGTTCCGGCCCCGACTCCACACAAGGTCTTAGGCCCCGGCATCGACGGGAGAGGAATCCCCAGAGGAACTCGCATGGGGACTGGCCTTTCCTGAGGCCACCAGAGCGGTTCCCTGAGGTCCCCGTCGTAACACGAGAGCACCTGCCGCAACTCGAGAAAATCCAGGAGGTTTTGCCTTCCAGGCGAGATGAGGCCCATTTCCGCTGAGGCTTCTCGAGGCCAATCACATCTAACCACTGGAACTTCCAAAGGGTCCTTCACACCCTTGCTGCAACTCAAGAAGTTCCCCGACATACCCGTCTCCACTCGAGAGGAAGCACGTGGGGTCCCGCACACATCCAGGGGAGCCCCGTTTCCGCCTCCTAGCTCGAGATGAGGGATCCTTTCCCTGTTTCGTAGGGAAAGAATTCCCGGCGTTCCCGTCGCATCTCAAGAGGAGGCGCTCTCCACAGGAAAGGCGAGAGGAACTCCAGGGTCGTGACACCATTCCAAGAGTTCACCAGATGTGTCAGTCCATTCCAGAAGAACCTGTTTTCCCTGCACTGCCTTGACGTTCAAGCCGAGGATCGACTCCCACCACGTGTGCACGTAGGACAGCCCTGTGGGAAAGCCTCGTGGGAAAGACTCGAGGGAAAACCATAGATCCTTTGATCCACGCGGCGGGCTGTGTGACACTGCTGCTACCGCTCTGGAGGAAAGCGCAAGTGCATGCCCGCATTCGAGACGAGGACTGACTCCCCTGGGGAGACTCCAGAAGTACCCCAAGATCCATGTCAGCACTGGAGAGGAATCCTCAGGTTCCGGCCCCGAATCCACACAAGGTCTTAGGCCCCGGCATCGATGGGAGAGGAATCCCGAGAGGCCCCCGAGGAACTCGCATGGGGACTGGCCTTTCCTGAGGCCACCAGAGCGGGTCCCTGAGGTCCCCGTCGTAAGTCGAGAGCACCTGCCGCAACTCGAGAAAATCCAGGAGGTTTTGCCCTCCAGGCGAGATGAGGCCCATTTCCGCTGAGGCTTCTCGAGGCCAATCACATCTAACCACTGGAACTTCCAAAGGGTCCTTCACACCCTTGCTGAAACTCAAGAAGTTCCCCGACATACTCGTCTCCACTCGAGAGGAAGCACGTGGTGTCCCGCACACATCCAGGGGAGCCCCGTTTCCGCCTCCTAGCTCGAGATGAGGGATCCTTTCCCAGTTTCGTAGGGAAAGAATTCCCGGCGTTCCCGTCGCATCTCAAGAGGAGACGCTCTCCACAGGAAAGGCGAGAGGAACTCCAGTGTCGTGCCACCATTCCAAGAGTCCCCCAGATGTGTCAGTCCATTCCAGAGGAACCTGGTTTCCCTGCACTGCCTTGACGTTCAAGCCGAGGATCGACTCCCACCACGTGTGCACGTGGAACAGCCCTGTGGGAAAGCCTCGTGGGAAAGCCTCGTGGGAAAGACTCGAGGGAAAACCATAGATCCTTTGATCCACGCGGCGGACTGCGTGACACTGCTGCTACCGCTCTGGAGGAAAGCGCAAGTGCATGCCCGCATTCGAGACGAGGACTGACTCCCCTGGGGAGACTCCAGAAGTACCCCAAGATCCATGTCAGCACTGGAGAGGAATCCTCAGGTTCCGGCCCCGACTCCACACAAGGTCTTAGGCCCCGGCATCAACGGGAGAGGAATCCCGAGAGGCCCCCGCGGAACTCGCATGGGGACTGGCCTTTCCTGAGGCCACCAGAGCGGTTCCCTGAGGTCCCCGTCGTAAGTCGAGAGCACCTGCCGCAACTCGAGAAAATACAGGAGGTTTTGCCCTCCAGGCGAGGTGATGCCCATTTCCGCTGAGGCTTCTCGAGGCCAATCACATCTAACCACTGGAACTTCCAAAGGGTCCTTCACACCCTTGCTGCAACTCAAGAAGTTCCCCGACATACCCGTCTCCACTCGAGAGGAAGCACGTGGGGTCCCGCACACATCCAGGGGAGCCCCGTTTCCGCCTCCTAGCTCGAGATGAGGGATCCTTTCCCTGTTTCGTAGGGAAAGAATTCCCGGCGTTCCCGTCGCATCTCAAGAGGAGGCGCTCTCCACAGGAAAGGCGAGAGGAACTCCAGGGTCGTGCCACCATTCCAAGAGTCCCCCAGATGTGTCAGTCCATTCCAGAGGAACCTGTTTTCCCTGCACTGCCTTGACGTTCAAGCCGAGGATCGACTCCCACCACGTGTGCACGTGGGACAGCCCTGTGGGAAAGCCTCGTGGGAAAGCCTCGTGGGAAAGACTCGAGGGAAAACCATAGATCCTTTGATCCATGCGGCGGACTGCGTGACACTGCTGCTACCGCTATGGAGGAAAGCGCAAGTGCATGCCCGCATTCGAGACGAGGACTGACTCCCCTGGGGAGACTCCAGAAGTACCCCAAGATCCATGTCAGCACTGGAGAGGAATCCTCAGGTTCCGGCCCCGACTCCACACAAGGTCTTAGGCCCCGGCTTCGACGGGAGAGGCATCCCGAGAGGCCCCCGAGGAACTCGCATGGGGACTGGCCTTTCCTGAGGCCACCAGAGCGGGTCCCTGAGGTCCCCGTAGTAAGTCGAGAGCACCTGCCGCAACTCGAGAAAATCCAGGAGGTTTTGCCCTCCAGGCGAGATTAGGCTCAATTCCGCTGAGGCTTCTCGAGGCCAATCACATCTAACCACTGGAACTTCCAAAGGGACCTTCACACCGTTGCTGCAACTCAAGAAGTTCCCCGACATACCCGTTTCCACTGGAGAGGAAGCACGTGGGGTCCGGCACACATCCAGGGGATCCCCGTTTCCGCCTCCTAGCTCGAGATGAGGGATCCTTTCCCTGTTTCGTAGGGAAAGAATTCCCGGCGTTCCCGTCGCATCTCAAGAGGAGGCGCTCTCCACAGGAAAGGCGAGAGGAACTCCAGGGTCGTGCCACCATTCCAAGAGTCCTCCAGATGTGTCAGTCCATTCCAGAGGAACCTGTTTTCCCTGCACTGCCTTGACGTTCAAGCCGAGGATCGACTCCCACCACGTGTGCACGTGGGACAGCCCTGTGGGAAAGCCTCGTGGGAAAGCCTCGTGGGAAAGACTCGAGGGAAAACCATAGATCCTTTGATCTACGCGGCGGACTGCCTGACACTGCTGCTACCGCTCTGGAGGAAAGCGCAAGTGCATGCCCGCATTCGAGACGAGGACTGACTCCCCTGGGGAGACTCCAGAAGTACCCCAAGATCCATGTCAGCACTGGAGAGGAATCCTCAGGTTCCGGCCCCGACTCCACACAAGGTCTTAGGCCCCGGCATCGACGGGAGAGGAATGCCGAGAGGCCCCGGAGGAACTCGCATGGGGACTGGCCTTTCCTGAGGCCACCAGAGCGGGTCCCTGAGGTCCCCGTCGTAAGTCGAGAGCACCTGCCGCAACTCGAGAAAATCCAGGAGGTTTTGCCCTCCAGGCGAGATGAGGCCCATTTCCGCTGAGGCTTCTCGAGGCCAATCACATCTAACCACTGGAACTTCCAAAGGGTCCTTGACACCCTTGCTGCAACTCAAGAAGTTCCCCGACATACCCGTCTCCACTCTAGAGGAAGCATGTGGTGTCCCGCACACATCCAGGGGAGCCCCGTTTCCGCCTCCTAGCTCGAGATGAGGGATCCTTTCCCTGTTTCATAGGGAAAGAATTCCCGGCGTTCCCGTCGCATCTCAAGAGGAGGCGCTCTCCACAGGAAAGGCGAGAGGAACTCCAGGGTCGTGCCACCATTCCAAGAGTCCCCCAGATGTGTCAGTCCATTCCAGAGGAAACTCTTTTCCCTGCACTGCCTTGACGTTCAAGCCGAGGATCGACTCCCACCACGTGTGCACGTGGGACAGCCCTGTGGGAAAGCCTCGTGGGAAAGCCTCGTGGGAAAGACTCGAGGGAAAAACATAGATCCTTTGATCCACGCGGCGGACTGCGTGACACTGCTGCTACCGCTCTGGAGGAAAGCGCAAGTGCATGCCCGCATTCGAGACGAGGACTGACTCCCCTGGGGAGACTCCAGAAGTACCCCGAGGTCCATGTCAGCACTGGAGAGGAATCCTCAGGTTCCGGCCCCGACTCCACACAAGGTCTTAGGCCCCGACACCGACGGGAGAGGAATCCCGAGAGGCCCCCGAGGAATTCGTATGGGGACTCGCCTTTCCTGAGGCCACCAGAGCGGGTCCCGGAGGTCCCCGTCGTAAGTCGAGAGCACCTGCCGCAACTCGAGAAAATCCAGGAGGTTTTGCCCTCCAGGCGAGATGAGGCCCATTTCCGCTGAGGCTTCTCGAGGCCAATCACATCTAACCACTGAAACTTCCAAAGGGTCCTTCACACCGTTGCTGCAACTCAAGAAGTTCCCCGACATACCCGTCTCCACTCGAGAGGAAGCACGTGGGGTCCCGCACACATCCAGGGGATCTCCGTTTCCGCGTCCTAGCTCGAGATGATGGATCCTTTCCCTGTTTCGTAGGGAAAGAATTCCCGGCGTTCCCGTCGCATCTCAAGAGGAGGCGCTCTCCAAAGGAAAGGAGAGAGGAACTCCAGGGTCGTGACACCATTCCAAGAGTCCCCCAGATGTGTCAGTTCATTCCAGAGGAACCTGTTTTCCCTGCACTGCCTTGACGTTCAAGCCGAGGATCGACTCCCACCACGTGTGCACGTGGGACAGCCCTGTGGGAAAGCCTCGTGGAAAAGCCTCGTGGGAAAGACTCGAGGGAAAACCATAGATCCTTTGATCCACGCGGCGGACTGCGTGACACTGCTGCTACCGCTCTGGAGGAAAGCGCAAGTGCATGCCCGCATTCGAGACGAGGACTGACTCCCCTGGGGAGACTCCAGAAGTACCCCAAGATCCGTGTCAGCACTGGAGAGGAATCCTCAGGTTCCGGCCCCGAGTCCACACAAGGTCTTAGGCCCCGGCATCGACGGGAGAGGAATCCCGAGAGGCCCCCGAGGAACTCGTATGGGGAGTAGCCTTTCCTGAGGCCACCAGAGCGGGTCCCTGAGGTCCCCGTCGTAAGTCGAGAGCACCTGCTGCAACTCGAGAAAATCCAGGAGGTTTTGCCCTCCAGGCGAGATGAGGCCCATTTCCGCTGAGGCTTCTCGAGGCCAATCACATCTAACCACTGGAACTTCCAAAGGGTCCTTCACACCCTTGCTGCAACTCAAGAAGTTCCCCGACATACCCGTCTGCACTCGAGAGGAAGCACGTGGTGTCCCGCACACATCCAGGGGAGCGCCGTTTCCGCCTCCTAGCTCGAGATGAGGGATCCTTTCCCTGTTTCGTAGGGAAAGAATTCCCGGCGTTCCCGTCGCATCTCAAGAGGAGGCGCTCTCCACAGGAAAGGCGAGAGGAACTCCAGGGTCATGCCACCATTCCAAGAGTCCCCCAGATGTGTCAGTCCATTCCAGAGGAACCTGTTTTCCCTGCACTGCCTTGACGTTCAAGCCGAGGATCGACTCCCACCACGTGTGCACGTGGGACAGCCCTGTGGGAAAGCCTCGTGGGAAAGCCTGGTGGGAAAGACTCGAGGGAAAACCATAGATCCTTTGATCCACGCGGCGGACTGCGTGACACTGCTGCAACCGCTCTGGAGGAAGCGCAAGTGCATGCCCGCATTCGAGACGAGGACTGACTCCCCTGGGGAGACTCCAGAAGTACCCCAAGATTCATGTCAGCACTGGAGAGGAATCCTCAGGTTCGGGCCCCGACTCCACACAAGGTCTTAGGCCCCGGCATTGACGGGAGAGGAATCCCGAGAGGCCCCGGAGGAACTCGCATGGGGACTGGCCTTTCCTGAGGCCACCAGAGCGGGTCCCTGAGGTCCCCGTCGTAAGTCGAGAGCACCTGCCGCAACTCGAGAAAATCCAGGAGGTTTTGCCCTCCAGGCGAGATGAGGCCCATTTCCGCTGAGGCTTCTCGAGGCCAATCACATCTAACCACTGGAACTTCCAAAGGGTCCTTGACACCCTTGCTGCAACTCAAGAAGTTCCCCGACATACCCGTCTCCACTCTAGAGGAAGCATGTGGTGTCCCGCACACATCCAGGGGAGCCCCGTTTCCGCCTCCTAGCTCGAGATGAGGGATCCTTTCCCTGTTTCATAGGGAAAGAATTCCCGGCGTTCCCGTCGCATCTCAAGAGGAGGCGCTCTCCACAGGAAAGGCGAGAGGAACTCCAGGGTCGTGCCACCATTCCAAGAGTCCCCCAGATGTGTCAGTCCATTCCAGAGGAAACTCTTTTCCCTGCACTGCCTTGACGTTCAAGCCGAGGATCGACTCCCACCACGTGTGCACGTGGGACAGCCCTGTGGGAAAGCCTCGTGGGAAAGCCTCGTGGGAAAGACTCGAGGGAAAAACATAGATCCTTTGATCCACGCGGCGGACTGCGTGACACTGCTGCTACCGCTCTGGAGGAAAGCGCAAGTGCATGCCCGCATTCGAGACGAGGACTGACTCCCCTGGGGAGACTCCAGAAGTACCCCGAGGTCCATGTCAGCACTGGAGAGGAATCCTCAGGTTCCGGCCCCGACTCCACACAAGGTCTTAGGCCCCGACACCGACGGGAGAGGAATCCCGAGAGGCCCCCGAGGAATTCGTATGGGGACTCGCCTTTCCTGAGGCCACCAGAGCGGGTCCCGGAGGTCCCCGTCGTAAGTCGAGAGCACCTGCCGCAACTCGAGAAAATCCAGGAGGTTTTGCCCTCCAGGCGAGATGAGGCCCATTTCCGCTGAGGCTTCTCGAGGCCAATCACATCTAACCACTGAAACTTCCAAAGGGTCCTTCACACCGTTGCTGCAACTCAAGAAGTTCCCCGACATACCCGTCTCCACTCGAGAGGAAGCACGTGGGGTCCCGCACACATCCAGGGGATCTCCGTTTCCGCGTCCTAGCTCGAGATGATGGATCCTTTCCCTGTTTCGTAGGGAAAGAATTCCCGGCGTTCCCGTCGCATCTCAAGAGGAGGCGCTCTCCAAAGGAAAGGAGAGAGGAACTCCAGGGTCGTGACACCATTCCAAGAGTCCCCCAGATGTGTCAGTTCATTCCAGAGGAACCTGTTTTCCCTGCACTGCCTTGACGTTCAAGCCGAGGATCGACTCCCACCACGTGTGCACGTGGGACAGCCCTGTGGGAAAGCCTCGTGGAAAAGCCTCGTGGGAAAGACTCGAGGGAAAACCATAGATCCTTTGATCCACGCGGCGGACTGCGTGACACTGCTGCTACCGCTCTGGAGGAAAGCGCAAGTGCATGCCCGCATTCGAGACGAGGACTGACTCCCCTGGGGAGACTCCAGAAGTACCCCAAGATCCGTGTCAGCACTGGAGAGGAATCCTCAGGTTCCGGCCCCGAGTCCACACAAGGTCTTAGGCCCCGGCATCGACGGGAGAGGAATCCCGAGAGGCCCCCGAGGAACTCGCATGGGGAGTAGCCTTTCCTGAGGCCACCAGAGCGGGTCCCTGAGGTCCCCGTCGTAAGTCGAGAGCACCTGCTGCAACTCGAGAAAATCCAGGAGGTTTTGCCCTCCAGGCGAGATGAGGCCCATTTCCGCTGAGGCTTCTCGAGGCCAATCACATCTAACCACTGGAACTTCCAAAGGGTCCTTCACACCCTTGCTGCAACTCAAGAAGTTCCCCGACATACCCGTCTGCACTCGAGAGGAAGCACGTGGTGTCCCGCACACATCCAGGGGAGCGCCGTTTCCGCCTCCTAGCTCGAGATGAGGGATCCTTTCCCTGTTTCGTAGGGAAAGAATTCCCGGCGTTCCCGTCGCATCTCAAGAGGAGGCGCTCTCCACAGGAAAGGCTAGAGGAACTCCAGGGTCATGCCACCATTCCAAGAGTCCCCCAGATGTGTCAGTCCATTCCAGAGGAACCTGTTTTCCCTGCACTGCCTTGACGTTCAAGCCGAGGATCGACTCCCACCACGTGTGCACGTGGGACAGCCCTGTGGGAAAGCCTCGTGGGAAAGCCTGGTGGGAAAGACTCGAGGGAAAACCATAGATCCTTTGATCCACGCGGCGGACTGCGTGACACTGCTGCAACCGCTCTGGAGGAAGCGCAAGTGCATGCCCGCATTCGAGACGAGGACTGACTCCCCTGGGGAGACTCCAGAAGTACCCCAAGATTCATGTCAGCACTGGAGAGGAATCCTCAGGTTCGGGCCCCGACTCCACACAAGGTCTTAGGCCCCGGCATTGACGGGAGAGGAATCCCGAGAGGCCCCCGAGGAACTCGCATGGGGACTGGCCTTTCCTGAGGTCACCAGAGCGGGTCCCTGAGGTCGCCGTCGTAAGTCGAGAGCACCTGCCGCGACTCGAGAAAATCCAGGAGATTTTGCCCTCCAGGGAGATGAAGCCCATTTCCGCTGAGGCTTCTCGAGGCTAATCACATCTAACCACTTGAACTTCCAAAGGGTCCTTCAGACCCTTGCTGCAACTCAAGAAGTTCCCCGGCATACCCGTATCCACTCGAGAGGAAGTACGAGGGTCCCGCACACATCCAGGGTAGCCCCGTTTCCGCCTCCTAGCTCGAGATGAGGGATCCTTTCCCTGTTTCGTAGGAAAGAATTCCCGGCATTCCCGTCGCATCTCAAGAGGAGGCGCTATCCACAGGAAAGGCGAGAGGAACTCCAGGGTCGTGCCACCATTCCAAGAGACCCCCAGATGTGTCAGTCCATTCCAGAGGAACCTGTTTTCCCTGCACTGCCTTGAGGTTCAAGCCGAGGATCGACTCCCACCACGTGTGCACGTGGGACAACCCAGTGGGAAAGCCTCGTGGGAAAGCCTCGTGGGAAAGGCTCGAGGGAAAACCATAGATCCTTTGATCCACGCGGTGGACTGCGTGACACTGCTGCTACGGCTCTGGAGGAAAGCGCAAGTGCATGCCCGCATTCGAGACGAGGACTGACTCCCCTGGGGAGACTCCAGAAGTACCCCAAGATCCATGTCAGCACTGGAGAGGAATCCTCAGGTTCCGGCCCCGACTCCAAACAAGGTCTTAGGCCCCAGCATCGCCGGGAGAGGAATCCCGAGAGGACCCGAGGAACTCGCATGGGGAGTGGCCTTTCCTGAGGCCACCAGAGCGGGTCTCTGAGGTCCCCGTCGTAAGTCGAGAGCACCTGCCGCAACTCGAGAAAATCCAGGAGGTTTTGCCCTCCAGGCGAGATGAGGCCCATTTCCGCTGAGGCTTCTCGAGGCTAATCACAACTAACCACTGGAACTTCCAAAGGGTCCTTCACACCCTTGCTGCAACTCAAGAAGTTCCCCGACATACCTGTCTCCACTCGAGAGGAAGCACGTGGGGTCCCGCACACATCCAGGGGAGCCCCGTTTCTGCCTCCTAGCTCGAGATGAGGGATCCTTTCCCTGTTTCGTATGGAAAGAATTCCCGGCGTTCCCGTCGCATCTCAAGGGGAGGCGCTCTCCACAGGAAAGGCGAGAGGACTCCAGCGTCGTGCCACCATTCAAAGAGTCCCCCAGATATGTCAGTCCATTCCAGAGGAACATGTTTTCCCTGCACTGTCTTGACGTTCAAGCCGAGGATCGACTCCCACCACGTGTGCACGTGGGACAGACCTGTGGGAAAGCCTCGTGGGAAAGCCTCGTGGGAAAGACTCGTGGGAAAACCATAGATCCTTTGATGCACGCGGCGGACTGCTTGACACTGCTGCTACCGCTCTGGAGGAAAGCGCAAGTGCATGCCCGCATTCGAGACGAGGACTGACTCCCCTAGGGAGACTCCAGAAGTACCCCAAGATCCATGTCAGCACTGGAGAGGAATCCTCAGGTTCCGGCCCCGACTCCACACAAGGTCTTAGGCCCCGGCATCGACAGGAGAGGAATCCCGAGAGGCCCCCGAGGAACTCGCATGGGGACTGGCCTTTCCTGAGGCCACCAGAGCGGGTCCCTGAGGTCCCGGTCGTAAGTCGAGAGCACCTGCCGCAACTCGAGAAAATCCAGGAGGTTTTGCCCTCCAGCCGAGATGAGGCCCATTTCCGCTGAGGCTTCTCGAGGCTAATCACGTCTAACCACTGGAACATCCAAAGGGTCCTTCACACCCTGGCTGCAACTCAAGAAGTTCCCCGACAAACCCGTCTCCACTCGAGAGGAAGCAAGTGGGTCCCGCACACATCCAGGGGAGCCCCGTTTCCGCCTCCTAGCTCGAGATGAGGGATCCTTTCCCTGTTTCGTAGGGAAAGAATTCCCGGCGTTCCGGTCGCATCTCAAGAGGAGGCGCTCTCCACAGGAAAGGCGAGAGGAACTCCAGGGTCGTGCCACCATTCCAAGAGTCCCCCAGATGTGTCAGTCCATTCCAGAGGAACCTGTTTTCCCTGCACTGCCTTGACGTTCAAGCCGAGGATCGAATCCCACCACGTGTGCACGTGGGACAGCCCTGTGGGAAAGCCTCGTTGGAAAGCCTCGTGGGAAAGACTCGAGGGAAAACCATAGATCCTTTGATCCACGCGGCGGACTGCGTGACACTGCTGCTACCGTTCTGGAGGAAAGCGCAAGTGCATGCCCGCATTCGAGACGAGGACTGACTCCCCTGGGGAGACTCCAGAAGTACCCCAAGATCCATGTCAGCACTGGAGAGGAATCCTCAGGTTCCGGCCCCGACTTCACACAAGGTCTTAGGCCCAGGCATCGACGGGAGAGGAATCCCGAAAGGCCCCCGAGGAACTCGAATGGGGACTGGCCTTTCCTGAGGCCACCAGAGCGGGTCCCTGAGGGCCCCGTCGTAAGTCGAGAGCACCTGCCGCAACTCGAGAAAATCCAGGAGGTTTTGCCCTCCAGGCGAGATGAGGCCCATTTCCGCTGAGGCTTCTGGAGGCTAATCACGTCTAACGACTGGAACTTCCAAAGGGTCCTTCACACCCTTGCTGCAACTCAAGAAGTTCCCCGACATACCCGTCTCCACTCGAGAGGAAGCACGTGGGTTCCGCACACATCCAGGGGAGCCCCGTTTCCGCCTCCTAGCTCGAGATGAGGGATCCTTTCCCTGTTTCGTAGGGAAAGAATTCCCGGCATTCCCGTCGCATCTCAAGAGGAGGCGCTCTCCACAGGAAAGGCGAGAGGAACTCCAGGGTCGTGCCACCATTCCAAGAGTCCCGCAGATTGGTCAGTCCATTCCAGAGGAACCTCTTTTCCCTGCACTGCCTTGACGTTCAAGCCGAGGATCGACTCCCACCGCGTGTGCACGTTGGACAGCCCTGTGGGAAAGCCTCGGGGGAAAGCCTCGTGGGAAAGACTCGAGGGAAAACCATAGATCCTTTGATCCACGCGGCGGACAGCGTGACACTGCTGCTACCGCTCTGGAGGAAAGCGCAAGTGCATGCCCGCATTCGAGACGAGGACTGACTCCCCTGGGGAGACTCCAGAAGTACCCCAAGATCCATGTCAGCACTGGAGAGGAATCCTCAGGTTCCGGCCCCGACTCCACACAACGTCTTAGGCCCCGGCATCGACGGGAGAGGAATCCCGAGAGGCCCCCGAGGAACTCGCAAGGGGACTGGCCTTTCCTCAGGCCACCAGAGCGGGTCCCTGAGGTCCCCGTCGTAAGTCGAGAGCACCTGCCGTAACTCGAGAAAATCCAGGAGGTTTTGCCCTCCAGGCGAGATGAGGCCCATTTCCGCTGAGGCTTCTCGAGGCTAATCACGTCTAACCACTGGAACTTCCAAAGGGTCCTTCACACACTTGCTGCAACTCAAGAAGTTCCCCGACATACCCGTCTCCACTTGAGAGGAAGCACGTGGGTCCCGCACACATCCAGGGGAGCCCCGTTTCCGCCTCCTAGCTCGAGATGAGGGATCCTTTCCCTGTTTCGTAGGGAAAGAATTCCCGGCGTTCCCATTGCATCTCAAGAGGAGGCGCTCTCCACAGGAAAGGCGAGAGGAACTCCAGGGTCGTGCCACCATTTCAAGAGTCCCCCAGATGGGTCAGTCCTTTCCAGAGGAACCTGTTTTCCCTGCACTGCCTTGACGTTCAAGCCGAGGATCGACTCCCACCACGTGTGCACGTGGGACAGCCCTGTGGGAAAGCCTCGTGGGAAAGCCTCATGGGAAAGACTCGAGGGAAAACCATAGATCCTTTGATCCACGCGGCGGACTGCGTGACACTGCTGCTACCGCTCTGGAGGAAAGCGCAAGTGCATGCCCGCATTCGAGACGAGGACTGACTCCCCTGGGGAGACTCCAGAAGTACCCCAAGATCCATGTCAGCACTGGAGAGGAATCCTCAGGTTCCGGCCCCGACTCCACACAAGGTCTTAGGCCCCGGCATCGACGGGAGAGGAATCCCGAGAGGCCCCCGAGGAACTCGCATGGGGACTGGCCTTTCCTGAGGCCACCAGAGCGGGTCCCTGAGGTCCCCGTCGTAAGTCGAGAGCACCTGCCGCAACTCGAGAAAATCCAGGAGGTTTTGCCCTCCAGGCGAGATGAGGCCCATTTTCGCTGAGGCTTCTCTAGGCTAATCACGTCTAACCACAGGAACTTCCAAAGGGTCCTTCACACCCTTGCTGCAACTCAAGAAGTTCCCCGACATACCCGTCTCCACTCGAGAGGAAGCACGTGGGTCCCGCACACATCCAGGGGAGCCCCGTTTCCGCCTCCTAGCTCGAGATGAGGGATCCTTTCCCTGTTTCGTAGGGAAAGAATTCCCGGCGTTCCCGTCGCATCTCAAGAGGAGGCGCTCTCCACAGGAAAGGCGAGAGGAACTCCAGGGTCGTGCCACCATTCCAAGAGTCCCCCAGATGGGTCAGTCCATTCCAGAGGAACCTGTCTTCCCTGCACTGCCTTGACGTTCAAGCCGAGGATCGACTCCCACCACGTGTGCACGTGGGACAGCCCTGTGGGAAAGCCTCGTGGGAAAGCCTCGTGGGAAAGACTCGAGGGAAAACCATAGATCCTTTGATCCACGCGGCGGACTGCGTGACACTGCTGCTACCGCTCTGGAGGAAAGCGCAAGTGCATGCCCGCATTCGAGACGAGGACTGACTCCCCTGGGGAGACTCCAGAAGTACCCCAAGATCCATGTCAGCACTGGAGAGGAATCCTCAGGTTCCGGCCCCGACTCCACGCAAGGTCTTAGGCCCCGGCATCGACGGGAGAGTTATCCCGAGAGGCCCCCGAGGAACTCGCATGGGGACTGGCCTTTCCTGAGGCCACCAGAGCGGGTCCCTGAGGTCCCCGTCGTAAGTCGAGAGCACCTGCCGCAACTCGAGAAAATCCAGGAGGTTTTGCCCTCCAGGCGAGATGAGGCCCATTTCCGCTGAGGCTTCTCGAGGCCAATCACATCTAACCACTGGAACTTCCAAAGGGTCCTTCACACCATTGCTGCAACTCAAGAAGTTCCCCGACATACCCGTCTCCACTCGAGAGGAAGCACGTGGTGTCCCGCACACATCCAGGGGAGCCCCGTTTCGCCTCCCAGCTCGAGATGAGGGATCCTTTCCCTGTTTCGTAGGGAAAGAATTCCCGGCGTTCCCGTCGCATCTCAAGAGGAGGCGTTCTCCACAGGAAAGGCGAGAGGAACTCCAGGGTCGTGCCACCATTCCAAGAGTCCCCCAGATGTGTCAGCCCATTCCAGAGGAACCTGTTTTCCCTGCACTGCCTTGACGTTCAAGCCGAGGATCGACTCCCAACACGTGTGCACGTGGGACAGCCCTGTGGGAAAGCCTCGTGGGAAAGCCTCGTGGGAAAGACTCGAGGGAAAACCATAGATCCTTTGATCCACGCGGCGGACTGCGTGACACTGCTGCTACCGCACTGGAGGAAAGCGCAAGTGCATGCCCGCATTCGAGACGAGGACTGACTCCCCTGGGGAGACTCCAGAAGTACCCCAAGATCCATGTCAGCACTGGAGAGGAATCCTCAGGTTCCGGCCACGACTCCACACAAGGTCTTAGGCCCCGGCATCGACGGGAGAGGAATCCCGAGAGGCCCCCGAGGAACTCGCATGGGGACTGGCCTTTCCTGAGGCCACCAGAGCGGGTCCCTGAGGTCCCCGTCGTAAGTCGAGAGCACCTGCCGCAACTCGAGAAAATCCAGGAGGTTTTGCCCTCCAGGCGAGATGAGGCCCATTTCCGCTGAGGCTTCTCGAGGCCAATCACATCTAACCACTGGAACTTCCAAAGAGTCCTTCACACCATTTCTGCAACTCAAGAAGTTCCCCGACATACCCGTCTCCACTCGGGAGGAAGCACGGGGGTTCCCGCACACATCTAGGGGAGCCCCGGTTCCGCCTCCTAGCTCGAGATGAGGGATCCTTTCCCTGTTTCGTAGGGAAAGAATTCCCGGCGTTGCCGTCGCATCTCAAGAGGAGGCGCTCTCCACAGGAAAGGCGAGAGGAACTCCAGGGTCGAGACACCATTCCAAGAGTCCCCCAGATGTGTCAGTCCATTCCAGAGGAACCTGTTTTCCCTGCACTGCCTTGACGTTCAAGCCGAGGATCGACTCCCACCACTTGTGCACGTGGGACAGCCCTGTGGGAAAGCCTCGTGGGAAAGCCTCGTGGGAAAGACTCGAGGGAAAACCATAGATCCTTTGATCCACGCGGCGGACTGCGTGACACTGCTGCTACCGCTCTGGAGGAAAGCGCAAGTGCATGCCCGCATTCGAGACGAGGACTGACTCCCCTGGGGAGACTCCAGAAGTACCCCAAGATCCATGTCAGCACTGGAGAGGAATCCTCAGGTTCCGGCCCCGACTCCACACAAGGTCTTAGGCCCCGGCATCGACGGGAGAGGAATCCCGAGAGGCCCCCGAGGAACTCGCATGGGGACTGGCCTTTCCTGAGGCCACCAGAGCGGGTCCCTGAGGTCCCCGTCGTAAGTCGAGAGCACCTGCCGCAACTCGAGAAAATCCAGGAGGTTTTGCCCTCCAGGCGAGATGAGGCCCATTTCCGCTGAGGCTTCTCCAGGCCAATCACATCTAACCACTGGAACTTCCAAAGAGTCCTTCACACCATTGCTGCAACTCAAGAAGTTCCCCGACATACCCGTCTCCACTCGAGAGGAAGCACGTGGTGTCCCGCACACATCCAGGGGAGCCCCGTTTCCGCCTCCTAGCTCGAGATGAGGGATCCTTTCCCTGTTTCGTAGGGAAAGAATTCCCGGCGTTCCCGTCGCATCTCAAGAGGAGGCGCTCTCCACAGGAAAGGCGAGAGGAACTCCAGGGTCGTGCCACCATTCCAAGAGTCCCCCAGATGTGTCAGTCCATTCCAGAGGAACCTGTTTTCCCTGCACTGCCTTGACGTTCAAGCCGAGGATCGACTCCCACCACGTGTGCACGTGGGACAGCCCTGTGGGAAAGCCTCGTGGGAAAGCCTCGTGGAAAGACTCGAGGGAAAACCATAGATCCTTTGATCCACGCGGCGGACTGCGTGACACTGCTGCTACCGCTCTGGAGGAAAGCGCAAGTGCATGCCCGCATTCGAGACGAGGACTGACTCCCCTGGGGAGACTCCAGAAGTACCCCAAGATCCATGTGGGCACTGGAGAGGAATCCTCAGGTTCCGTCCCCGACTCCACACAAGGTCTTAGCCCCCGGGATCGACGGGAGAGGTATCCCGAGAGGCCCCCGAGGAACTCGCATGGGGACTGGCTTTTCCTAAGGCCACCGGAGCGGGTCCCTGAGGTCCCCGTCGTAAGTCGAGAGCACCTGCCGCAACTCGAGAAAATCCAGGAGGTTTTGCCCTCCAGGCGAGATGAGGCCCATTTCCGCTGAGGCTTCTCGAGGCCAATCACATCTAACCACTGGAACTTCCAAAGTGTCCTTCACACCATTGCTGCAACTCAAGAATTTCCCTGACATACCCGTCTCCACTCGAGAGGAAGCACGTGGTGTCCCGCGCACATCCAGGGGAGCCCCGTTTCCGCCTCCTAGCTCGAGATGAGGGATCCTTTCCCTGTTTCGTAGGGAAAGAATTCCCGGCGTTCCCGTCGCATCTCAAGAGGAGGCGCTCTCCACAGGAAAGGCGAGAGGAACTCCAGGGTCGTGCCACCATTCCAAGAGTCCCCCAGATGTGTCAGTCCATTCCAGAGGAAACTGTTTTCCCTGCACTGCCTTGACGTTCAAGCCGAGGATCGACTCCCACCACGTGTGCACGTGGGACAGCCCTGTGGGAAAGCCTCGTGGGAAAGCCTCGTGGGAAAGACTCGAGGGAAAACCATAGATCCTTTGATCCACGCGGAGGACTGCGTGACACTGCTGCTACCGCTCTGGAGGAAAGCGCAAGTGCATGACCGCATTCGAGACGAGGACTGACTCCCCTGGGGAGACTCCAGAAGTACCCCAAGATCCATGTCAGCACTGGAGAGGAATCCTCAGGTTCCGGCCCCGACACCACACAAGGTCTTAGGCCCCGGCATCGACGGGAGAGGAATCCCGAGAGGCCCCCGAGGAACTCGCATGGGGACTGGACTTTCCTGAGGCCACCAGAGCGGGTCCCTGAGGTCCCCGTCGTAAGTCGAGAGCACCTGCCGCAACTCGAGAAAATCCAGGAGGTTTTGCCCTCCAGGCGAGATGAGGCCCATTTCCGCTGAGGCTTCTCGAGGCCAATCACATCTAACCACTGGAACTTTCAAAGGGTCTTTCACACCCTTGCTGCAACTCAAGAAGTTCCCCGACATACCCGTCTCCACTCGAGAGGAAGCACGTGGTGTCCCGCACACATCCAGGGGAGCCCCGTTTCCGCCTCCTAGCTCGAGATGAGGGATCCTTTCCCTGTTTCGTAGGGAAAGAATTCCCGGCGTTCCCGTCGCATCTCAAGAGGTGGCGCTCTCCACAGGAAAGGCGAGAGGAACTCCAGGGTCATGCCACCATTCCAAGAGTCCCCCAGATGTGTCAGCCCATTCCAGAGGAACCTGTTTTCCCTGCACTGCCTTGACGTTAAAGCCGAGGATCGACTCCCACCACGTGTGCACGTGGGACAGCCCTGTGAGAAAGCCTCGTGGGAAAGCCTCGTGGGAAAGACTCGAGGAAAAACCATAGATCCTTTGATCCACGCGGCGGACTGCGTGACACTGCTGCTACCGCTCTGGAGGAAAGCGCAAGTGCATGCCCGCATTCAAGACGAGGACTGACTCCCCTGGGGAGACTCTAGAAGTACCCCAAGATCCATGTCAGCACTGGAGAGGAATCCTCAGGTTCCGGCCCCGACTTCAGACAAGGTCTTAGGCCCCGGCATCGACGGGAGAGGAATCCCGAGAGGCCCCCGAGGACCTCGCATGGGGACTGGCCTTTCCTGAGGCCACCAGAGCGGGTCCCTGAGGTCCCCGTCGTAAGTCGAGAGCACCTGCCGCAACTCGAGAAAATCCAGGAGGTTTTGCCCTCCAGGCGAGATGAGTCCCATTTCCGCTGAGGCTTCTCGAGGCTAATCACGTCTAACCACTGGAACTTCCAAAGGGTCCTTCACACCCTTGCTGCAACTCAAGAAGTTCCCCCACATACCCGTCTCCACTCGAGAGGAAGCACGTGGGTCCCGCACACATCCAGGGGAGCCCCGTTTCCGCCTCCTAGCTCGAGATGAGGGATCCTTTCCCTGTTTCGTAGGGAAAGAATTCCCGGCGTTCCCGTCGCATCTCAAGACGAGGCGCTCTCCACAGGAAAGGCGCGAGGAACTCCAGGGTCGTGCCACCATTCCAAGAGTCCCCCAGATGTGTCAGTCCATTCCAGAGGAACCTGTTTTCCCTGCACTGCCTTGACGTTCAAGCCGAGGATCGACTCCCACCACGTGTGCACGTGGGACAGCCCTGTGGGAAAGCCTCGTGGGAAAGCCTCGTGGGAAAGACTCGAGGGAAAACCATAGATCCTTTGATCCACGCGGCGGACTGCGTGACACTGCTGCTACCGCTCTGGAGGAAAGCGCATTGCATGCCCGCATTCGAGACGAGGACTGACTCCCCTGGGGAGACTCCAGAAGTACCCCAAGATCCATGTCAGCACTGGAGAGGAATCCTCAGGTTCCGGCCCCGACTCCACACAAGGTCTTAGGCCCCGGCATCGACGGGAGAGTAATCCCGAGAAGCCCCCGAGGAACTCGCATGGGGACTGGCCTTTCCTGAGGCCACCAGAGCGGGTCCCTGAGGTCCCCGTCGTAAGTCGAGAGCACCTGCCGCAACTCGAGAAAATCCAGGAGGTTTTGCCCTCCAGGCGAGATGAGGCCCATTTCCGCTGAGGCTTCTCGAGGCCAATCACATCTAACCACGGGAACTTCCAAAGGGTCCTTCACACCCTTGCTGCAACTCAAGAAGTTCCCCGACATACCCGTCTCCACTCGAGAGGAAGCACGTGGTGTCTCGCACACATCCAGGGGAGCCCCGTTTCCGCCTCCTAGCTCGAGATGAGGGATCCTTTCCCTGTTTCGTAGGGAAAGAATTCCCGGCGTTCCCGTCGCATCTCAAGAGGAGGCGCTCTCCACAGGAAAGGCGAGAGGAACTCCAGGGTCGTGCCACCATTCCAAGAGTCCCCCAGATGTGTCAGTCCATTCCAGAGGAACCTGTTTTCCCTGCACTGCCTTGACGTTCAAGCCGAGCATCGTCTCCCACCACGTGTTCACGTGGGACAGCCCTGTGGGAAAGCCTCGTGGGAAAGCCTCGTGGGAAAGACTCGAGGGAAAACCATAGATCCTTTGATCCACGAGGCGGACTGCGTGACACTGCTGCTACCGCTCTGGAGGAAAGCGCAAGTGCATGCCCGCATTCGAGACGAGGACTGACTCCACTGGGGAGACTCCAGAAGTACCCCAAGATCCATGTCAGCACTGGAGAGGAATCCTCAGGTTCCGGCCCCGACTCCACACAAGGTCTTAGGCCCCGGCATCGACGGGAGAGGAATCCTCAGAGGCCCCCGAGGAACTCGCATGGGGACTGGCCTTTCCTGAGGCCACCAGAGCCGGTCCCTGAGGTCCCCGTAGTAAGTCGACAGCACCTGCCGCAACTCGAGAAAATCCAGGAGGTTTTGCCCTCCAGGCGAGATGCGGCCCATTTCCGCTGAGGCTTCTCGAGGCCAATCACGTCTAACCACTGGAACTTCCAAAGGGTCCTTCACACCCTTGCTGCAACTCAAGAAGTTCCCCGACATACCCGTCTCCACTCGAGAGGAAGCACGTGGGTCCCGCACACATCCAGGGGAGCCCCGTTTCCTCCTACTAGCTCGAGATGAGGGATCCTTTCCCTGTTTCGTAGGGAAAGAATTCCCGGCGTTCCCGTCGCATCTCAAGACGAGGCGCTCTCCACAGGAAAGGCGAGAGGAACTCCAGGGTCGTGCCACCATTCCAAGAGTCCCCCAGATGTGTCAGTCCATTCCAGAGGAAACTGTTTTCCCTGCACTGCCTTGACGTTCAAGCCGAGGATCGACTCCCACCACGTGTGCACGTGGGACAGCCCTGTGGGAAAGCCTCGTGGGAAAGCCTCGTGGGAAAGACTCGAGGGAAAACCATAGATCCTTTGATCCACGCGGCGGACTGCGTGACACTGCTGCTACCGCTCTGGAGGAAAGCGCAAGTCCATGCCCGCATTCGAGACGAGGACTGACTCCCCTGGGGAGACTCCAGAAGTACCCCAAGATCCATGTCAGCACTGGAGAGGAATCCTCAGGTTCCGGCCCCGACTCCACACAAGGTCTTAGGCCCCGGCATCGACGGGAGAGGAATCCCGAGAGGCCCCCGAGGAACTCGCATGGGGACTGGCCTTTCCTGAGGCCACCAGAGCGGTTCACTGAGGTTTCCGTCGTAAGTCGAGACCACCTGCCGCAACTCGAGAAAATCCAGGAGGTTTTGCCCTCCAGGCGAGATGAGGCCCATTTCCGCTGAGGCTTCTCGAGGCCAATCACATCTAACCACTGGAACTTCCAAAGGGTCCTTCACACCATTGCTGCAACTCAAGAAGTTCCCCGACATACCTGTCTCCACTCGAGAGGAAGCACGTGGTGTCCCGCACACATCCAGGGGAGCCCCGTTTCCGCCTCCTAGCTCGAGATGAGGGATCCTTTCCCTGTTTCGTAGGGAAAGAATTCCCGGCGTTCCCGTCGCATCTCAAGAGGAGGCGCTCTCCACAGGAAAGGCGAGAGGAACTCCAGGGTCGTGCCACCATTCCAAGAGTCCCCCAGATGAGTCAGTCCATTCCAGAGGAAACTGTTTTCCCTGCACTGCCTTGACGTTCAAGCCGAGGATCGACTCCCACCACGTGTGCACGTGGGACAGCCCTGTGGGAAAGCCTCGTGGGAAAGCCTCGTGGGAAAGACTCGAGGGAAAACCATAGATCCTTTGATCCACGCGGCGGACTGCGTGACACAGCTGCTACCGTTCTGGAGGAAAGCGCAATGCATGCCCGCATTCGAGACGAGGACTGACTCCCCAGGGGAGACTCCAGAAGTACCCCAAGATCCATGTCAGCACTGGAGAGGAATCCTCAGGTTCCGGCCCCGACTCCACAAAAGGTCTTAGGCCCCGGCATCGACGGGAGAGGAATCCCGAGAGGCCCCCGAGGAACTCGCATGGGGACTGGCCTTTCCTGAGGCCACCAGAGCGGGTCCCTGAGGTCCCCGTCGTAAGTCGAGAGCACCTGCCGCAACTCGAGAAAATCCAGGAGGTTTTGCCCTCCAGGCGAGATGAGGCCCATTTCCGCTGAGGCTTCTCGAGGCCAATCACATCTAACCACGGGAACTTCCAAAGGGTCCTTCACACCCTTGCTGCAACTCAAGAAGTTCCCCGACATACCCGTCTCCACTCGAGAGGAAGCACGTGGTGTCTCGCACACATCCAGGGGAGCCCCGTTTCCGCCTCCTAGCTCGAGATGAGGGATCCTTTCCCTGTTTCGTAGGGAAAGAATTCCCGGCGTTCCCGTCGCATCTCAAGAGGAGGCGCTCTCCACAGGAAAGGCGAGAGGAACTCCAGGGTCGTGCCACCATTCCAAGAGTCCCCCAGATGTGTCAGTCCATTCCAGAGGAACCTGTTTTCCCTGCACTGCCTTGACGTTCAAGCCGAGCATCGTCTCCCACCACGTGTTCACGTGGGACAGCCCTGTGGGAAAGCCTCGTGGGAAAGCCTCGTGGGAAAGACTCGAGGGAAAACCATAGATCCTTTGATCCACGAGGCGGACTGCGTGACACTGCTGCTACCGCTCTGGAGGAAAGCGCAAGTGCATGCCCGCATTCGAGACGAGGACTGACTCCACTGGGGAGACTCCAGAAGTACCCCAAGATCCATGTCAGCACTGGAGAGGAATCCTCAGGTTCCGGCCCCGACTCCACACAAGGTCTTAGGCCCCGGCATCGACGGGAGAGGAATCCTCAGAGGCCCCCGAGGAACTCGCATGGGGACTGGCCTTTCCTGAGGCCACCAGAGCCGGTCCCTGAGGTCCCCGTAGTAAGTCGACAGCACCTGCCGCAACTCGAGAAAATCCAGGAGGTTTTGCCCTCCAGGCGAGATGCGGCCCATTTCCGCTGAGGCTTCTCGAGGCCAATCACGTCTAACCACTGGAACTTCCAAAGGGTCCTTCACACCCTTGCTGCAACTCAAGAAGTTCCCCGACATACCCGTCTCCACTCGAGAGGAAGCACGTGGGTCCCGCACACATTCAGGGGAGCCCCGTTTCCGACTCCTAGCTCGAGATGAGGGATCCTTTCCCTGTTTCGTAGGGAAAGAATTCCCGGCGTTCCCGTCGCATCTCAAGACGAGGCGCTCTCCACAGGAAAGGCGAGAGGAACTCCAGGGTCGTGCCACCATTCCAAGAGTCCCCCAGATGTGTCAGTCCATTCCAGAGGAAACTGTTTTCCCTGCACTGCCTTGACGTTCAAGCCGAGGATCGACTCCCACCACGTGTGCACGTGGGACAGCCCTGTGGGAAAGCCTCGTGGGAAAGCCTCGTGGGAAAGACTCGAGGGAAAACCATAGATCCTTTGATCCACGCGGCGGACTGCGTGACACTGCTGCTACCGCTCTGGAGGAAAGCGCAAGTCCATGCCCGCATTCGAGACGAGGACTGACTCCCCTGGGGAGACTCCAGAAGTACCCCAAGATCCATGTCAGCACTGGAGAGGAATCCTCAGGTTCCGGCCCCGACTCCACACAAGGTCTTAGGCCCCGGCATCGACGGGAGAGGAATCCCGAGAGGCCCCCGAGGAACTCGCATGGGGACTGGCCTTTCCTGAGGCCACCAGAGCGGTTCACTGAGGTTTCCGTCGTAAGTCGAGACCACCTGCCGCAACTCGAGAAAATCCAGGAGGTTTTGCCCTCCAGGCGAGATGAGGCCCATTTCCGCTGAGGCTTCTCGAGGCCAATCACATCTAACCACTGGAACTTCCAAAGGGTCCTTCACACCATTGCTGCAACTCAAGAAGTTCCCCGACATACCTGTCTCCACTCGAGAGGAAGCACGTGGTGTCCCGCAAACATCCAGGGGAGCCCCGTTTCCGCCTCCTAGCTCGAGATGAGGGATCCTTTCCCTGTTTCGTAGGGAAAGAATTCCCGGCGTTCCCGTCGCATCTCAAGAGGAGGCGCTCTCCACAGGAAAGGCGAGAGGAACTCCAGGGTCGTGCCACCATTCAAGAGTCCCCCAGATGAGTCAGTCCATTCCAGAGGAAACTGTTTTCCCTGCACTGCCTTGACGTTCAAGCCGAGGATCGACTCCCACCACGTGTGCACGTGGGACAGCCCTGTGGGAAAGCCTCGTGGGAAAGCCTCGTGGGAAAGACTCGAGGGAAAACCATAGATCCTTTGATCCACGCGGCGGACTGCGTGACACAGCTGCTACCGTTCTGGAGGAAAGCGCAATGCATGCCCGCATTCGAGACGAGGACTGACTCCCCAGGGGAGACTCCAGAAGTACCCCAAGATCCATGTCAGCACTGGAGAGGAATCCTCAGGTTCCGGCCCCGACTCCACACAAGGTCTTAGGCCCCGGCATCGACGGGAGAGGAATCCCGAGAGGCCCCCGAGGAACTCGCATGGGGACTGGCCTTTCCTGAGGCCACCAGAGCGGGTCCCTGAGGTCCCCGTCGTAAGTCGAGAGCACCTGCCGCAACTCGAGAAAATCCAGGAGGTTTTGCCCTCCAGGCGAGATGAGGCCCATTTCCGCTGAGGCTTCTCGAGGCCAATCACATCTAACCACTGGAACTTCCAAAGGGTCCTTCACACCATTGCTGCAACTCAAGAAGTTCCCCGACATACCCGTCTCCACTCGAGAGGAAGCACGTGGGGTCCCGCACACATCCAGGGGAGCCCCGTTTCCGCCTCCTAGCTCGAGATGAGGGATCCTTTCCCTGTTTCGTAGGGAAAGAATTCCCGGCGTTCCCGTCGCATCTCAAGAGGAGGCGCTCTCCACAGGAAAGGCGAGAGGAACTCCAGGGTCCTGCCACCATTCCAAGAGTCCCCCAGATGTGTCAGTCCATTCCAGAGGAACCTGTTTTCCCTGCACTGCCTTGACGTTCAAGCCGAGGATCGACTCCCACCACGTGTGCACGTGGGACAGCCCTGTGGGAAAGCCTCGTGGGAAAGGCTCGAGGGAAAAACATAGATCCTTTGATCCACGCGGAGGACTGCGTGACACTGCTGCTACCGCTCTGGAGGAAAGCGCAAGTGCATGCCCGCATTCGAGACGAGGACTGACTCCCCTGGGGAGACTCCAGAATTACCCCAAGATCCATGTCAGCACTGGAGAGGAATCCTCAGGTTCCGGCCCCGACACCACACAAGGTCTTAGGCCCCGGCATCGACGGGAGAGGAATCCCGAGAGGCCCCCGAGGAACTCGCATGGGGACTGGACTTTCCTGAGGCCACCAGAGCGGGTCCCTGAGGTCCCCGTCGTAAGTCGAGAACACCTGCCGCAACTCGAGAAAATCCAGGAGGTTTTGCCCTCCAGGCGAGATGAGGCCCATTTCCGCTGAGGCTTCTCGAGGCCAATCACATCTAACCACTGGAACTTTCAAAGGGTCCTTCACACCCTTGCTGCAACTCAAGAAGTTCCCCGACATACCCGTCTCCACTCGAGAGGAAGCACGTGGTGTCCCGCACACATCCAGGGGAGCCCCGTTTCCGCCTCCTAGCTCGAGATGAGGGATCCTTTCCCTGTTTCGTAGGGAAAGAATTCCCGGCGTTCCCGTCGCATCTCAAGAGGAGGCGCTCTCCACAGGAAAGGCGAGAGGAACTCCAGGGTCATGCCACCATTCCAAGAGTCCCCCAGATGTGTCAGTCCATTCCAGAGGAACCTGTTTTCCCTGCACTGCCTTGACGTTCAAGCCGAGGATCGACTCCCACCACGTGTGCACGTGGGACAGCCCTGTGGGAAAGCCTCGTGGGAAAGCCTCGTGGGAAAGACTCGAGGGAAAACCATAGATCCTTTGATCCACGCGGCGGACTGCGTGACACTGCTGCTACCGCTATGGAGGAAAGCACAAGTGCATGCCCGCATTCGAGACGAGGACTGACTCCCCTGGGGAGACTCCAGAAGTACCCCAAGATCCATGTCAGCCCTGGAGAGGAATCCTCAGGTTCCGGCCCCGACTCCACACAAGGTCTTAGGCCCCGGCATCGACGGGAGAGGAATCCCGAGAGGCCCCCGAGGAACTCTCATGGGGACTGGCCTTTCCTGAGGCCACCAGAGCGGGTCCCTGAGGTCCCCGTCGTAAGTCGAGAGCACCTGCCGCAACTCGAGAAAATCCAGGAGGTTTTGCCCTCCAGGCGAGATGAGGCCCATTTCCGCTGAGGCTTCTCGAGGCCAATCACATCTAACCACTGGAACTTCCAAAGGGTCCTTCACACCCTGGCTGCAACTCAAGAAGTTCCCCGACATACCCGTCTCCACTCGAGAGGAAGCACGTGGTGTCCCGCACACATCCAGGGGAGCCCCGTTTCCGTCTCCTAGCTCGAGATGAGGGATCCTTTCCCTGTTTCGTAGGGAAAGAATTCCCGGCGTTCCCGTCGCATCTCAAGACGAGGCGCTCTCCACAGGAAAGGCGAGAGGAACTCCAGGGTCGTGCCACCATTCCAAGAGTCCACCAGATGTGTCAGCCCATTCCAGAGGAACCTGTTTTCCCTGCACTGCCTTGACGTTCAAGCCGAGGATCGACTCCCACCACGTGTGCACGTGGGACAGCCCTGTGGGAAAGCCTCGTGGGAAAGCCTCGTGGGAAAGACTCGAGGGAAAGCCATAGATCCTTTGATCCACGCGGCGGACTGCGTGACACTGCTGCTACCGCTCTGGAGGAAAGCGCAAGTGCATGCCCGCATTCGAGACGAGGACTGACTCCCCTGGGGAGACTCTAGAAGTACCCCAAGATCCATGTCAGCACTGGAGAGGAATCCTCAGGTTCCGGCCCCGACTCCACACAAGGTCTTAGGCCCCGGCATCGACGGGAGAGGAATCCCGAGAGGCCCCCGAGGACCTCGCATGGGGACTGGCCTTTCCTGAGGCCACCAGAGCGGGTCCCTGAGGTCCCCGTCGTAAGTCGAGAGCACCTGCCGCAACTCGAGAAAATCCAGGAGGTTTTGCCCTCCAGGCGAGATGAGGCCCATTTCCGCTGAGGCTTCTCGAGGCCAATCACATCTAACCACTGGAACTTCCAAAGGGTCCTTCACACCCTTGCTACAACTCAAGAAGTTCCCCGACATACCCGTCTCCACTCGAGAGGAAGCACGAGGGGTCCCGCACACATCCAGGGGAGCCCCGTTTCCGCCTCCTAGCTCGAGATGAGGGATCCTTTTCCTGTTTCGTAGGGAAAGAATTCCCGGCGTTCCCGTCGCATCTCAAGAGGAGGCGCTCTCCACAGGAAAGGCGAGCGGAACTCCAGGGTCATGCCACCATTAAAAGAGTCCCCCAGATGTGTCAGTCCATTCCAGAGGAACCTGTTTTCCCTGCACTGCCTTGACGTTCAAGCCGAGCATCGTCTCCCACCACGTGTTCACGTGGGACAGCCCTGTGGGAAAGCCTCGTGGGAAAGCCTCGTGGGAAAGACTCGAGGGAAAACCATAGATCCTTTGATCCACGCGGCGGACTGCGTGACACTGCTGCTACCGCTCTGGAGGAAAGCGCAAGTGCATGCCCGCATTCGAGACGAGGACTGACTCCCCTGGGGAGACTCCAGAAGTACCCCAAAATCCATGGCAGCACTGGAGAGGAATCCTCAGGTTCCGGCCCCGACGCCACACAAGGTCTTAGGCCCCGGCATCGACGGGAGAGGAATCCCGAGAGCCCCCCGAGGAACTCGCATGGGGACTGGCCTTTCCTGAGGCCACCAGAGCGGGTCCCTGAGGTCCCCGTCGTAAGTCGAGAGCACCTGCCGCAACTCGAGAAAATCCAGGAGGTTTTGCCCTCCAGGCGAGATGAGGCCCATTTCCGCTGAGGCTTCTCGAGGCCAATCACGTCTAACCTCTGGAACTTCCAAAGGGTCCTTCACACCCTTGCTGCAACTCAAGAAGTTCCCCGACATACCCGTCTCCACTCGAGAGGAAGCACGTGGTGTCCCGCACACATCCAGGGGAGCCCCGTTTCCGCCTCCTAGCTCGAGATGAGGGATCCTTTCCCTGTTTCGTAGGGAAAGAATTCCCGGCGTTCCCGTCGCATCTCAAGAGGAGGCGCTCTCCACAGGAAAGGCGAGAGGAACTCCAGGGTCATGCCACCATTCCAAGAGTCCCCCAGATGTGTCAGTCCATTCCAGAGGAACCTGTTTTCCCTGCACTGCCTTGACGTTCAAGCCGAGGATCGACTCCCACCACGTGTGCACGTGGGACAGCCCTGTGGGAAAGCCTCGGGGGAAAGCCTCGTGGGAAAGACTCGAGGGAAAACCATAGATCCTTTGATCCACGCGGCGGACTGCGTGACACTGCTGCTACCGCTCTGGAGGAAAGGGCAAGTGCATGCCCGCATTCGAGACGAGGACTGACTCCCCTCGGGAGACTCCAGAAGTACCCCAAGATCCATGTCAGCACTGGAGAGGAATCCTCAGGTTCCGGCCCCGACTCCACACAAGGTCTTAGGCCCCGGCATCGACTGGAGAGGAATCCCGAGAGGCCCCCGAGGAACTCGCATGGGGACTGGCCTTTCCTGAGGCCACCAGAGCGGGTCCCTGAGGTCCCCGTCGTAAGTCGAGAGCACCTGCCGCAACTCGAGAAAATCCAGGAGGTTTTGCCCTCCAGGCGATATGAGGCCCATTTCCGCTGAGGCTTCTCGAGGCCAATCACATCTAACCACTGGAACTTCCAAAGGGTCCTTCACACCCTTGCTGCAACTCAAGAAGTTCCCCGACATACCCGTCTCCACTCGAGAGGAAGCACTTGGGGTCTCGCACACATCCAGGGGAGCCCCGTTTCCGCCTCCTAGCTCGAGATGAGGGATCCTTTCCCTGTTTCGTAGGGAAAGAATTCCCGGCGTTCCCGTCGCATCTCAAGAGGAGGCGCTCTCCACAGGAAAGGCGAGAGGAACTCCCGGGTCGTGACACCATTCCAAGAGTCCCCCAGATGTGTCAATCCATTCCAGAGGAACCTGTTTTCCCTGCACTGCCTTGACGTTCAAGCCGAGGATCGACTCCCACCACGTGTGCACGTGGGACAGCCCTGTGGGAAAGCCTCGTGGGAAAGCCTCGTGGGAAAGACTCGAGGGAAAACCATAGATCCTTTGATCCACGCGGCGGACTGCGTGACACTATTGCTACCGCTCTGGAGGAAAGCGCAAGTGCATGCCCGCATTCGAGACGAGGACTGACTCCCCTGGGGAGACTCCAGAAGTACCCCAAGATCCATGTCAGCACTGGAGAGGAATCCTCAGGTTCCGGCCCCTACTCCACACAAGGTCTTAGGCCCCGGCATCGATGGGAGAGGAATACCGAGTCGCCCCGAGGAACTCGCATGGGGACTGGCCTTTCCTGAGGCCACCAGAGCGGGTCCCTGAGGTCCCCGTCGTAAGTCGAGAGCACTTGCCGCAACTCGAGAAAATCCAGGAGGTTTTGCCCTCCAGGCGAGATGAGGCCCATTTCCGCTGAGGCTTCTCGAGGCCAATCACATTTAACCACTGGAACTTCCAAAGGGTCCTTCACACCATTGCTGCAACTCAAGAAGTTCCCCGACATACCCGTCTCCACTCGAGGGGAAGCACGTGGGGTCCCGCACACATCCAGGTTAGCCCGGTTTCCGCCTCCTAGCTCGAGATGAGGGATCCTTTCCCTGTTTCGTAGGGAAAGAATTCCCGGCGTTCCCGTCGCATCTCAAGAGGAGGCGCTCTACACAGGAAAGGCGAGAGGAACTCCAGGGTCAGGCCACCATTCCAAGAGTCCCCCAGATGTGTCAGTCCATTCCAGAGGAACCTGTTTTCCCTGCACTGCCTTGACTTTCAAGCCGAGGATCGACTTCCACCACGTGTGCACGTGGGAAAGCCCTGTGGGAAAGCCTCGTGGGAAAGCCTCGTGGGAAAGACTCGAGGGAAAACAATAGATCCTTTGATCCACGCGGCGGACTGCGTGACACTGCTGCTACCGCTCTGGAGGAAAGCGCAAGTGCATGCCCGCATTCGAGACGAGGACTGACTCCCCTGGGGAGACTCCAGAAGTACCCCAAGATCCATGTCAGCACTGGAGAGAAATCCTCAGGTTCCGGTCCCAACTCCACACAAGGTCTTAGGCCCCGGCATCGACGGGAGAGGAATCCCGAGACGCCCCCGAGGATCTCGCATGGGGACTGGCCTTTCCTGAGGCCACCAGAGCGGGTCCCTGAGGTCCCCGTCGTAAGTCGAGAGCACCTGCCGCAACTCGAGAAAATCCAGGAGGTTTTGCCCTCCAGGCGAGATGAGGCCCATTTCCGCTGAGGCTTCTCGAGGCCAATCACGTCTAACCACTGGAACTTCAAAAGGGTCCTTCACACCCTTGCTGCAACTCAAGAAGTTCCCAGACATACCCGTCTCCACTCGAGAGGAAGCACGTGGTGTCCCGCACACATCCAGGGGAGCCCCGTTTCCGCCTCCTAGCTCGAGATGAGGGATCCTTTCCCTGTTTCGTAGGGAAAGAATTCCCGGCGTTCCCGTCGCATCTCAAGAGGAGGCGCTCTCCACAGGAAAGGCGAGAGGAACTCCAGGGTCATGCCACCATTCCAAGAGTCCCCCAGATGTGTCAGTCCATTCCAGAGGAAACTGTTTTCCCTGCACTGCCTTGACGTTCAAGCCGAGGATCGACTCCCACCACGTGTGCACGTGGGACAGCCCTGTGGGAAAGCCTCGTGGGAAAGCCTCGAGGGAAAACCATAGATCCTTTGATCCACGAGGCGGACTGCGTGACACTGCTGCTACCGCTCTGGAGGAAATCGCAAGTGCATGCCCGCATTCAAGACGAGGACTGACTCCCCTGGGGAGACTCCAGAAGTACCCCAAGATCCATGTCAGCACTGGAGAGGAATCCTCAGGTTCCGGCCCCGACTCCACACAAGGTCTTAGGCCCCGGCATCGACGGGAGAGGGATCCCGAGAGGCCCCCGAGGAACTCGCATGGGGACTGGCCTTTCCTGAGGCCACCAGAGCGGTTCCCTGAGGTCCCCGTCGTAAGTCGAGAGCACCTGCCGCAACTCGAGAAAATCCAGGAGGTTTTGCCCTCCAGGCGAGTTGAGGCCCATTTCCGCTGAGGCTTCTCTAGGCCAATCACGTCTAACCACTGGAACTTCCAAAGGGTCATTCACACCCTTGCTGCAACTCAAGAACTTCCCCGACATACCCGTCTCCACTCGAGAGGAAGCACGTGGGGTCCCGCACACATCCAGGGGAGCCCCGTTTCCGCCACCTAGCTCGAGATGAGGGATCCTTTCCCTGTTTCGTAGGGAAAGAATTCCCGGCGTTCCCGTCGCATCTCAAGAGGAGGCGCTCTCCACAGGAAAGGGGAGAGGAATTCCAGGGTCGTGCCACCATTCCAAGAGACCCCCAGATGTGTCAGTCCATTCAAGAGGAACCTGTTTTCCCTGAACTGCCTTGACGTTCAAGCCGAGGATCGACTCCCACCACGTGTGCACGAGGGACAGCCCTGTGGGAAAGCCTCGTGGGAAAGCCTCGTGGGAAAGACTCGAGGGAAAACCATAGATCCTTTGATCCACGCGGCGGACTGCGTGACACTGCTGCTACCGCTCTGGAAGAAAGTGCAAGTGCATGCCCGCATTCGAGACGAGGACTGACTCCCCTGGGGAGACTCCAGAAGTACCCCAAGATCCATGTCAGCACTGGAGAGGAATCCTCAGGTTCCGGCCCCGACTCCACACAAGGTCTTAGGCCCCGGCATCGACGGGAGAGGGATCCCGAGAGGCCCCCGAGGAACTCGCATGGGGACTGGCTTTTCCTGAGGCCACCAGAGCGGGTCCCTGAGGTCCCCGTCGTAAGTCGAGATCACCTGCCGCAACTCGAGAAAATCCAGGACCTTTTGCCCTCCAGGCGAGATGAGGCTCATTTCCGCTGAGGCTTCTCGAGGCTAATCACGTCTAAACACTGGAACTTCCAAAGGGTCCTTCTCACCCTTGCTGCAACTCAAGAAGTTCCCCGACATACCCGTCTCCACTCGAGAGGAAGCACGTGGTGTCCCGCACACATCCAGGGGAGCCCCGTTTCCGCCTCCTAGCTCGAGATGAGGGATCCTTTCCCTGTTTCGTAGGGAAAGAATTCCCGGCGTTCCCGTCGCATCTCAAGAGGAGGCGCTCTCCACAGGAAAGGCGAGAGGAACTCCAGGGTCGTGCCACCATTCCAAGAGTCCCCCAGATGGGTCAGTCCATTCCAGAGGAACCTGTTTTCCCTGCACTGCCTTGACGTTCAAGCCGAGGATCGACTCCCACCACGTGTGCACGTGGGACAGCCCTGTGGGAAAGCCTCGTGGGAAAGCCTCGTGGGAAAGACTCGAGGGAAAACCATAGATCCTTTGATCCACGCGGCGGACTGCGTGACAATATTGCTACCGCTCTGGAGGAAAGCGCAAGTGCATGCCCGCATTCGAGACGAGGACTGACTCCCCTGGGGAGACTCCAGAAGTACCCCAAGATCCATGTCAGCACTGGAGAGGAATCCTCAGGTTCCGGCCCCGACTCCACACAAGGTCTTAGGCCCCGGCATCGATGGGAGAGGAATACCGAGACGCCCCCGAGGAACTCGCATGGGGACTGGCCTTTCCTGAGGCCACCAGAGCGGGTCCCTGAGGTCCCCGTCGTAAGTCGAGAGCACTTGCCGCAACTCGAGAAAATCCAGGAGGTTTTGCCCTCCAGGCGAGATGAGGCCCATTTCCGCTGAGGCTTCTCGAGGCCAATCACATCTAACCACTGGAACTTCCAAAGGGTCCTTCACACCATTGCTGCAACTCAAGAAGTTCCCCGACATACCCGTCTCCACTCGAGGGGAAGCACGTGGGGTCCTGCACACATCCAGGTTAGCCCGGTTTCCGCCTCCTAGCTCGAGATGAGGGATCCTTTCCCTGTTTCGTAGGGAAAGAATTCCCGGCGTTCCCGTCGCATCTCAAGAGGAGGCGCTCTCCACAGGAAAGGCGAGAGGAACTCCAGGGTCAGGCCACCATTCCAAGAGTCCCTCAGATGTGTCAGTCCATTCCAGAGGAACCTGTTTTCCCTGCACTGCCTTGACGTTCAAGCCGAGGATCGACTTCCACCACGTGTGCACGTGGGAAAGCCCTGTGGGAAAGCCTCGTGGGAAAGCCTCGTGGGAAAGACTCGAGGGAAAACAATAGATCCTTTGATCCACGCGGCGGACTGCGTGACACTGCTGCTACCGCTCTGGAGGAAAGCGCAAGTGCATGCCCGCATTCGAGACGAGGACTGACTCCCCTGGGGAGACTCCAGAAGTACCCCAAGATCCATGTCTGCACTGGAGAGGAATCCTCAGGTTCCGGTCCCGACTCCACACAAGGTCTTAGGCCCCGGCATCGACGGGAGAGGAATCCCGAGACGCCCCCGAGGATCTCGCATGGGGACTGGCCTTTCCTGAGGCCACCAGAGCGGGTCCCTGAGGTCCCCGTCGTAAGTCGAGAGCACCTGCCGCAACTCGAGAAAATCCAGGAGGTTTTGCCCTCCAGGCGAGATGAGGCCCATTTCCGCTGAGGCTTCTCGAGGCCAATCACGTCTAACCACTGGAACTTCAAAAGGGTCCTTCACACCCTTGCTGCAACTCAAGAAGTTCCCAGACATACCCGTCTCCACTCGAGAGGAAGCACGTGGTGTCCCGCACACATCCAGGGGAGCCCCGTTTCCGCCTCCTAGCTCGAGATGAGGGATCCTTTCCCTGTTTCGTAGGGAAAGAATTCCCGGCGTTCCCGTCGCATCTCAAGAGGAGGCGCTCTCCACAGGAAAGGCGAGAGGAACTCCAGGGTCATGCGACCATTCCAAGAGTCCCCCAGATGTGTCAGTCCATTCCAGAGGAACCTGTTTTCCCTGCACTGCCTTGACGTTCAAGCCGAGGATCGACTCCCACCACGTGTGCACGTGGGACAGCCCTGTGGGAAAGCCTCGTGGGAAAGCCTCGTGGGAAAGACTCGAGGGAAAACCATAGATCCTTAGATCCACGCGGCGGACTGCGTGACACTGCTGCTACCGCTCTGGAGGAAAGCACAAGTGCATGCCCGCATTCGAGACGAGGACTGACTCCCCTGGGGAGACTCCAGAAGTACCCCAAGATCCATGTCAGCACTGGAGAGGAATCCTCAGGTTCCGGCCCCGACTCCACACAAGGTCTTAGGCCCCGGCATCGACTGGAGAGGGATCCCGAGAGGCCCCCGAGGAACTCGCATGGGGACTGGCTTTTCCTGAGGCCACCAGAGCGGGTCCCTGAGGTCCCCGTCGTAAGTCGAGATCACCTGCCGCAACTCGAGAAAATCCAGGAGGTTTTGCCCTCCAGGCGAGATGAGGCCCATTTCCGCTGAGGCTTCTCGAGGCCAATCACATCTAACCACTGGAACTTCCAAAGGGTCCTTCACACCATTGCTGCAACTCAAGAAGTTCCCCGACATACCCGTCTCCACTCGAGGGGAAGCACGTGGGGTCCCGCACACATCCAGGGGTGCCCCGTTTCCGCCTCCTAGCTCGAGATGAGGGATCCTTTCCCTGTTTCGTAGGGAAAGAATTCCCGGCGTTCACGTCGCATCTCAAGAGGAGGCGCTCTCCACAGGAAAGGCGAGAGGAACTCCAGGGTCATGCCACCATTCCAAGAGTCCCCCAGATGTGTCAGTCCATTCCAGAGGAACCTGTTTTCCCTGCACTGCCTTGACGTTCAAGCCGAGGATCGACTTCCACCACGTGTGCACGTGGGACAGCCCTGTGGGAAAGCCTCGTGGGAATGCCTCGTGGGAAAGACTCGAGGGAAAAAAATAGATCCTTTGATCCACGCAGCGGACTGCGTGACACTGCTGCTACCGCTCTGGAGGAAAGCGCAAGTGCATGCCCGCATTCGAGACGAGGACTGAATCCCCTGGGGAGACTCCAGAAGTACCCCAAGATCCATGTCAGCACTGGAGAGGAATCCTCGGGTTCCGGCCCCGACTCCACACAAGGTCTTAGGCCCCGGCATCGACGGGAGAGGAATCCCGAGACGCCCCCGAGGAACTCGCATGGGGACTGGCCTTTCCTGAGGCCACCAGAGCGGGTCCTTGAGGTCCCCGTCGTAAGTCGAGAGCACCTGCCGCAACTCGAGAAAATCCAGGATGTTTTGCCCTCCAGGCGAGATGAGGCCCATTTCCGCTGAGGCTTATCGAGGCCAATCACGTCTAACCACTGGAACTTCCAAAGTGTCCTTCACACCCTTGCTGCAACTCAAGAAGTTCCCAGACATACCCGTCTCCACTCGAGAGGAAGCACGTGGATTCCCGCACACATCCAGGGGAGCCCTGTTTCCGCCTCCTAGCTCGAGATGAGGGATCCTTTCCCTCTTTCGTAGGGAAAGAATTCCCGGCGTTCCCGTCGCATCTCAAGAGGAGGCGCTCTCCACAGGAAAGGCGAGAGGAACTCCAGGGTCATGCCACCATTCCAAGAGTCCCCCAGATGTGTCAGTCCATTCCAGAGGAACCTGTTTTCCCTGCACTGCCTTGACGTTCAAGCCGAGGATCGACTCCCACCACGTGTGCACGTGGGACAGCCCTGTGGGAAAGCCTCGTGGGAAAGCCTCGTGGGAAAGACTCGAGGGAAAACAATAGATCCTTTGATCCACGCGGCGGACTGCGTGACACTGCTGCTACCGCTCTGGAGGAAAGCGCAAGTGCATGCCCGCATTCGAGACGAGGACTGACTCCCCTGGGGAGACTCCAGAAGTACCCCAAGATCCATGTCAGCACTGGAGAGGAATCCTCGGGTTCCGGTCCCGACTCCACACAAGGTCTTAGGCCCCGGCATCGACGGGAGAGGAATCCCGAGACGCCCCCGAGGATCTCGCATGGGGACTGGCCTTTCCTGAGGCCACCAGAGCGGGTCCCTGAGGTCCCCGTCGTAAGTCGAGAGCACCTGCCGCAACTCGAGAAAATCCAGGAGGTTTTGCCCTCCAGGCGAGATGAGGCCCATTTCCGCTGAGGCTTCTCGAGGCCAATCACATCTAACCACTGGAACTTCCAAAGGGTCCTTCACACCCTTGCTGCAACTCAAGAAGTTCCCAGACATACCCGTCTCCACTGGAGAGGAAGCACGTGGTGTCCCGCACACATCCAGGGGAGCCCCGTTTCCGCCTCCTAGCTCGAGATGAGGGATCCTTTCCCTGTTTCGTCGGGAAAGAATTCCCGGCGTTCCCGTCGCATCTCAAGAGGAGGCGCTCTCCACAGGAAAGGCGAGAGGAACTCCAGGGTCATGCCACCATTCCAAGATTCCCCCAGATGTGTCAGTCCATTCCAGAGGAAACTGTTTTCCCTGCACTGCCTTGACGTTCAAGCCGAGGATCGACTCCCAACACGTGTGCACGTGGGACAGCCCTGTGGGAAAGCCTCGTGGGAAAGACTCGAGGGAAAACCATAGATCCTTTGATCCACGCGGCGGACTGCGTGACACTGCTGCTACCGCTCTGGAGGAAAGCGCAAGTGCATGCCCGCATTCGAGACAAGGACTGACTCCCCTGGGGAGACTCCAGAAGTACCCCAAGATCCATGTCAGCACTGGAGAGGAAACTTCACGTTCCGGCCCCGACTCCACACAAGGTCTTAGGCCCCGGCATCGACGGGAGAGGGATCCCGAGAGGCACCCGAGGAACTCGCATGGGGACTGGCTTTTCCTGAGGCCACCAGAGCGGGTCCCTGAGGTCCCCGTCGTAAGTCGAGATCACCTGCCGCAACTCGAGAAAATCCAGGAGCTTTTGCCCTCCAGGCGAGATGAGGCTCATTTCCGCTGAGGCTTCTCGAGGCTAATCACGTCTAAACACTGGAACTTCCAAAGGGTTCTTCACACCCTTGCTGCAACTCAAGAAGTTCCCCGACATACCCGTCTGCACTAGAGAGGAAGCATGTGGGGTCCCGCACATATCCAGGGGAGCCCCGTTTCCGCCTCCTAGCTCGAGATGAGGGATCCTTTCCCTGTTTCGTAGGGAAAGAATTCCCGGCGTTCCCGTCGCATCTCAAGAGGAGGCGCTCTCCACAGGAAAGGCGAGAGGAACTCCAGGGTCGTGCCACCATTCCAAGAGTCCCCCAGATGTGTCAGTCCATTCCAGAGGAACCTGTTTTCCCTGCACTGCCTTGACGTTCAAGCCGAGGATCGACTCCCACCACGTGTGCACGTGGGACAGCCCTGTGGGAAAGCCTCGTGGGAAAGCCTCGTGGGAAAGACTCGAGGGAAAACCATAGATCCTTTGATCCATGCGCCGGACTGCGTGACACTGCTGCTACCGCTCTGGAGGAAAGCGCAAGTGCATGCCCGCATTCGAGACGAGGACTGACTCCCCTGGGGAGACTCCAGAAGTACCCCAAGATCCATGTCAGCACTGGAGAGGAATCCTCAGGTTCCGGCCCCGACTCCACACAAGGTCTTAGGCCCCGGCATCGACGGGAGAGGAATCCCGAGAGGCCCCCGAGGAACTCGCATGGTTACTGGCCTTTCCTGAGGCCACCAGAGCCGTTCCCTGAGGTCCCCGTCGTAAGTCGAGAGCACCTGCCGCAACTCGAGAAAATCCAGGAGGTTTTGCCCTCCAGGAGAGATGAGGCCCATTTCCGCTGAGGCTTCTCGAGGCCAATCACGTCTAACCACTGGAACTTCCAAAGGGTCCTTCACACCCTTGCTGCAACTCAAGAAGTTCCCCGACATACCCGTCTCCACTCGAGAGGAAGCACGTGGTGTCCCCCACACATCCAGGGGAGCCCCGTTTCCGCCTCCTAGCTCGAGATGAGGGATCCTTTCCCTGTTTCGTAGGGAAAGAATTCCCGGCGTTCCCGTCGCATCTCAAGAGGAGGCGCTCTCCACAGGAAAGGCGAGAGGAACTCCAGGGTCATGCCACCATTCCAAGAGTCCCCCAGATGTGTCAGTCCATTCCAGAGGAACCTGTTTTCCCTGCACTGCCTTGACGTTCAAGCCGAGGATCGACTCCCACCACGTGTGCACGTGGGACAGCCCTGTGGGAAAGCCTCGTGGGAAAGCCTCGTGGGAAAGACTCGAGGGAAAACAATAGATCCTTTGATCCACGCGGCGGACTGCGTGACACTGCTGCTACCGCTCTGGAGGAAAGCGCAAGTGCATGCCCGCATTCGAGACGAGGACTGACTCCCCTGGGGAGACTCCAGAAGTACCCCAAGATCCATGTCAGCACTGGAGAGGAATCCTCGGGTTCCGGTCCCGACTCCACACAAGGTCTTAGGCCCCGGCATCGACGGGAGAGGAATCCCGAGACGCCCCCGAGGATCTCGCATGGGGACTGGCCTTTCCTGAGGCCACCAGAGCGGGTCCCTGAGGTCCCCGTCGTAAGTCGAGAGCACCTGCCGCAACTCGAGAAAATCCAGGAGGTTTTGCCCTCCAGGCGAGATGAGGCCCATTTCCGCTGAGGCTTCTCGAGGCCAATCACGTCTAACCACTGGAACTTCCAAAGGGTCCTTCACACCCTTGCTGCAACTCAAGAAGTTCCCAGACATACCCGTCTCCACTCGAGAGGAAGCACGTGGTGTCCCGCACACATCCAGGGGAGCCCCGTTTCCACCTCCTAGCTCCAGATGAGGGATCCTTTCCCTGTTTCGTCGGGAAAGAATTCCCGGCGTTCCCGTCGCATCTCAAGAGGAGGCGCTCTCCACAGGAAAGGCGAGAGGAACTCCAGGGTCATGCCACCATTCCAAGATTCCCCCAGATGTGTCAGTCCATTCCAGAGGAAACTGTTTTCCCTGCACTGCCTTGACGTTCAAGCCGAGGATCGACTCCCAACACGTGTGCACGTGGGACAGCCCTGTGGGAAAGCCTCGTGGGAAAGACTCGAGGGAAAACCATAGATCCTTTGATCCACGCGGCGGACTGCGTGACACTGCTGCTACCGCTCTGGAGGAAAGCGCAAGTGCATGCCCGCATTCGAGACAAGGACTGACTCCCCTGGGGAGACTCCAGAAGTACCCCAAGATCCATGTCAGCACTGGAGAGGAATCTTCAGGTTCCGGCCCCGACTCCACACAAGGTCTTAGGCCCCGGCATCGACGGGAGAGGGATCCCGAAAGGCCCCCGAGGAACTCGCATGGGGACTGGCTTTTCCTGAGGCCACCAGAGCGGGTCCCTGAGGTCCCCGTCGTAAGTCGAGATCACCTGCCGCAACTCGAGAAAATCCAGGAGCTTTTGCCCTCCAGGCGAGATGAGGCCCATTTCCGCTGAGGCTTCTCGAGGCTAATCACGTCTAAACACTGGAACTTCCAAAGGGTTCTTCACACCCTTGCTGCAACTCAAGAAGTTCCCCGATATACCCGTCTGCACTAGAGAGGAAGCACGTGGGGTCCCGCACATATCCAGGGGAGCCCCGTTTCCGCCTCCTAGCTCGAGATGAGGGATCCTTTCCCTGTTTCGTAGGGAAAGAATTCCCGGCGTTCCCGTCGCATCTCAAGAGGAGGCGCTCTCCACAGGAAAGGCGAGAGGAACTCCAGGGTCGTGCCACCATTCCAAGAGTCCCCCAGATGTGTCAGTCCATTCCAGAGGAACCTGTTTTCCCTGCACTGCCTTGACGTTCAAGCCGAGGATCGACTCCCACCACGTGTGCACGTGGGACAGCCCTGTGGGAAAGCCTCGTGGGAAAGCCTCGTGGGAAAGACTCGAGGGAAAACCATAGATCCTTTGATCCATGCGCCGGACTGCGTGACACTGCTGCTACCGCTCTGGAGGAAAGCGCAAGTGCATGCCCGCATTCGAGACGAGGACTGACTCCCCTGGGGAGACTCCAGAAGTACCCCAAGATCCATGTCAGCACTGGAGAGGAATCCTCAGGTTCCGGCCCCGACTCCACACAAGGTCTTAGGCCCCGGCATCGACGGGAGAGGAATCCCGAGAGGCCCCCGAGGAACTCGCATGGGGACTGGCCTTTCCTGAGGCCACCAGAGCCGTTCCCTGAGGTCCCCGTCGTAAGTCGAGAGCACCTGCCGCAACTCGAGAAAATCCAGGAGGTTTTGCCCTCCAGGCGAGATGAGGCCCATTTCCGCTGAGGCTTCTCGAAGCCAATCACGTCTAACCACTGGAACTTCCAAAGGGTCCTTCACACCCTTGCTGCAACTCAAGAAGTTCCCCGACATACCCGTCTCCACTCGAGAGGAAGCACGTGGTGTCCCCCACACATCCAGGGGAGCCCCGTTTCCGCCTCCTAGCTCGAGATGAGGGATCCTTTCCCTGTTTCGTAGGGAAAGAATTCCCGGCGTTCCCGTCGCATCTCAAGAGGAGGCGCTCTCCACAGGAAAGGCGAGAGGAACTCCAGGGTCATGCCACCATTCCAAGAGTCCCCCAGATGTGTCAGTCCATTCCAGAGGAACCTGTTTTCCCTGCACTGCCTTGACGTTCAAGCCGAGGATCGACTCCCACCACGTGTGCACGTGGGACAGCCCTGTGGGAAAGCCTCGTGGGAAAGACTCGAGGGAAAACCATAGATCCTTTGATCCACGCGGCGGACTGCGTGACACTGCTGCTACCGCTCTGGAGGAAAGCGCAAGTGCATGCCCGCATTCGAGACGAGGACTGACTCCCCTGGGGAGACTCCAGAAGTACCCCAAGATCCATGTCAGCACTGGAGAGGAATCCTCAGGTTCCGGCCCCGACTCCACACAAGGTCTTAGGCCCCGGCATCGACGGGAGAGGGATCCCGAGAGGCCCCCGATAACTCGCATGGGGACTGGCTTTTCCTGAGGCCACCAGAGCGGGTCCCTGAGGTCCCCGTCGTAAGTCGAGATCACCTGCCGCAACTCGAGAAAATCCAGGAGCTTTTGCCCTCCAGGCGAGATGAGGCTCATTTCCGCTGAGGCTTCTCGAGGCTAATCACTTCTAACCACTGGAACTTCCAAAGGGTCCTTCACACCCTTGCTGCAACTCAAGAAGTTCCCCGACATACCCGTCTGCACTCGAGAGGAAACACGTGGGGTCCCGCACACATCCAGGGGAGCCCCGTTTCCGCCTCCTAGCTCGAGATGAGGGATCCTTTCCCTGTTTCGTAGGGAAAAAATTCCCGGCGTTCCCGTCGCATCTCAAGAGGAGGCGCTCTCCACAGGAAAGGCGAGAGGAACTCCAGGGTCGTGCCACCATTCCAAGAGTCCCCCAGATATGTCAGTCCATTCCAGAGGAACCTGTTTCCCTGCACTGCCTTGACGTTCAAGCCGAGGATCGACTCCCACCACGTGTGCACGTGGGACAGCCCTGTGGGAAAGCCTCGTGGGAAAGCCTCGTGGGAAAGACTCAAGGGAAAACCATAGATCCTTTGATCCACGCGGCGGACTGCGTGACACTGCTGCTACCGCTCTGGAGGAAAGCGCAAGTGCATGCCCGCATTCGAGACGAGGACTGACTCCCCTGGGGAGACTCCAGAAGTACCCCAAGATCCATGTCAGCACTGGAGAGGAATCCTCAGGTTCCGGCCCCGACTCCACACAAGGTCTTAGGCCCTGGCATCGACGGGAGAGGAATCCCGAGAGGACCCCGAGGAACTCGCATGGGGACTGGCCTTTCCTGAGGCCACCAGAGCGGGTCCCTGAGGTCCCCGTCGTAAGTCGAGAGCACCTGCCGCAACTCGAGAAAATCCAGGAGGTTTTGCCCTCCAGGCGAGATGAGGCCCATTTCCGCTGAGGCTTCTCGAGGCCAATCACATCTAACCACTGGAACTTCCAAAGGGTCCTTCACACCCTTGCTGCAACTCAAGAAGTTCCCCGACATACCCGTCTCCACTCGAGAGGAAGCACGTGGTGTCCCGCACACATCCAGGGGAGCCCCGTTTCCGCCTCCTAGCTCGAGATGAGGGATCCTTTCCCTGTTTCGTAGGGAAAGAATTCCCGGCGTTCCCGTCGCATCTCAAGAGGAGGCGCTCTCCACAGGAAAGGCGAGAGGAACTCCAGGGTCGTGCCACCATTCCAAGAGTCCACCAGATGTGTCAGCCCATTCCAGAGGAACCTGTTTTCCCTGCACTGCCTTGACGTTCAAGCCGAGGATCGACTCCCACCACGTGTGCACGTGGGACAGCCCTGTGGGAAAGCCTCGTGGGAAAGACTCGAGGGAAAACCATAGATCCTTTGATCCACGCGGCGGACTGCGTGACACTGCTGCTACCGCTATGGAGGAAAGCGCAAGTGCATGCCCGCATTCGAGACGAGGACTGACTCCCCTGGGGAGACTCCAGAAGTACCCCAAGATCCATGTCAGCACTGGAGAGGAATCCTCAGGTTCCGGCCCCGACTCCACACAAGGTCTTAGGCCCCGGCATCGACGGGAGAGGGATCCCGAGAGGCCCCCGATAACTCGCATGGGGACTGGCTTTTCCTGAGGCCACCAGAGCGGGTCCCTGAGGTCCCCGTCGTAAGTCGAGATCACCTGCCGCAACTCGAGAAAATCCAGGAGCTTTTGCCCTCCAGGCGAGATGAGGCTCATTTCCGCTGAGGCTTCTCGAGGCTAATCACTTCTAACCACTGGAACTTCCAAAGGGTCCTTCACACCCTTGCTGCAACTCAAGAAGTTCCCCGACATACCCGTCTGCACTCGAGAGGAAACACGTGGGGTCCCGCACACATCCAGGGGAGCCCCGTTTCCGCCTCCTAGCTCGAGATGAGGGATCCTTTCCCTGTTTCGTAGGGAAAAAATTCCCGGCGTTCCCGTCGCATCTCAAGAGGAGGCGCTCTCCACAGGAAAGGCGAGAGGAACTCCAGGGTCGTGCCACCATTCCAAGAGTCCCCCAGATATGTCAGTCCATTCCAGAGGAACCTGTTTCCCTGCACTGCCTTGACGTTCAAGCCGAGGATCGACTCCCACCACGTGTGCACGTGGGACAGCCCTGTGGGAAAGCCTCGTGGGAAAGCCTCGTGGGAAAGACTCAAGGGAAAACCATAGATCCTTTGATCCACGCGGCGGACTGCGTGACACTGCTGCTACCGCTCTGGAGGAAAGCGCAAGTGCATGCCCGCATTCGAGACGAGGACTGACTCCCCTGGGGAGACTCCAGAAGTACCCCAAGATCCATGTCAGCACTGGAGAGGAATCCTCAGGTTCCGGCCCCGACTCCACACAAGGTCTTAGGCCCTGGCATCGACGGGAGAGGAATCCCGAGAGGCCCCCGAGGAACTCGCATGGGGACTGGCCTTTCCTGAGGCCACCAGAGCGGGTCCCTGAGGTCCCCGTCGTAAGTCGAGAGCACCTGCCGCAACTCGAGAAAATCCAGGAGGTTTTGCCCTCCAGGCGAGATGAGGCCCATTTCCGCTGAGGCTTCTCGAGGCCAATCACATCTAACCACTGGAACTTCCAAAGGGTCCTTCACACCCTTGCTGCAACTCAAGAAGTTCCCCGACATACCCGTCTCCACTCGAGAGGAAGCACGTGGTGTCCCGCACACATCCAGGGGAGCCCCGTTTCCGCCTCCTAGCTCGAGATGAGGGATCCTTTCCCTGTTTCGTAGGGAAAGAATTCCCGGCGTTCCCGTCGCATCTCAAGAGGAGGCGCTCTCCACAGGAAAGGCGAGAGGAACTCCAGGGTCGTGCCACCATTCCAAGAGTCCACCAGATGTGTCAGCCCATTCCAGAGGAACCTGTTTTCCCTGCACTGCCTTGACGTTCAAGCCGAGGATCGACTCCCACCACGTGTGCACGTGGGACAGCCCTGTGAGAAAGCCTCGTGGGAAAGCCTCGTGGGAAAGACTCGAGGAAAAACCATAGATCCTTTGATCCACGTGGCGGACTGCGTGACACTGCTGCTACCGCTCTGGAGGAAAGCGCAAGTGCATGCCCGCATTCGAGACGAGGACTGACTCCCCTGGGGAGACTCTAGAAGTACCCCAAGATCCATGTCAGCACTGGAGAGGAATCCTCAGGTTCCGGCCCCGACTCCACACAAGGTCTTAGGCCCCGGCATCGACGGGAGAGGAATCCCGAGAGGCCCCCGAGGAACTCGCATGGGGACTGGCTTTTCCTGAGGCCACCAGAGCGGGTCCCTGAGGTCCCCGTCATAAGTCGAGATCACCTGCCGCAACTCGAGAAAATCCAGGAGCTTTTGCCCTCCAGGCGAGATGAGGCTCATTTCCGCTGAGGCTTCTCGAGGCTAATCACGTCTAAACACTGGAACTTCCAAAGGGTCCTTCACACCCTTGCTGCAACTCAAGAAGTTCCCCGACATACCCGTCTGCACTCGAGAGGAACCACGTGGTGTCCCGCACACATCCAGGGGAGCCCCGTTTCCGCCTCCTAGCTCGAGATGAGGGATCCTTTCCCTGTTTCGTAGGGAAAGAATTCCCGGCGTTCCCGTCGCATCTCAAGAGGAGGCGCTCTCCACAGGAAAGGCGAGAGGAACTCCAGGGTCGTGCCACCATTCCAAGAATCCCCCAGATGTGTCAGTCCATTCCAGAGGAACCTGTTTTCCCTGCACTGCCTTGACGTTCAAGCCGAGGATCGACTCCCACCACGTGTGCACGTGGGACAGCCCTGTGGGAAAGCCTCGTGGGAAAGCCTCGTGGGAAAGAATCGAGGGAAAACCATAGATCCTTTGATCCACGCGGCGGACTGCGTGACACTGCTGCTACCGCTCTGGAGGAAAGCGCAAGTGCATGCCCGCATTCGAGACGAGGACTGACTCCCCTGGGGAGACTCCAGAAGTACCCCAAGATCCATGTCAGCACTGGAGAGGAATCCTCAGGTTCCGGCCCCGACTCCACACAAGGTCTTAGGCCCCGGCATCGACGGGAGAGGATTCCCGAGAGGCCCCCGAGGAACTCGCATGGGGACTGGCCTTTCCTGAGGCCACCAGAGCGGTTCCCTGAGGTCCCCGTCGTAAGTCGAGAGCACCTGCCGCAACTCGAGAAAATCCAGGAGCTTTTGCCCTCCAGGCGATATGAGGCCCATTTCCGCTGAGGCTTCTCGAGGCCAATCACATCTAACCACTGGAACTTCCAAAGGGTCCTTCACACCATTGCTGCAACTCAAGAAGTTCCCCGACATACCCGTCTCCACTCGAGAGGAAGCACGTGGGGTCCCGCACACATCCAGGGGAGCCCCGTTTCCGCCTCCTAGCTCGAGATGAGGGATCCTTTCCCTGTTTCGTAGGGAAAGAATTCCCGGCATTCCCATCGCATCTCAAGAGGAGGCGCTCTCCACAGGAAAGGCGAGAGGAACTCCAGGGTCGTGACACCATTCCAAGAGTCCCCCAGATGTGTCAGTCCATTCCAGTGGAACCTGTTTTCCCTGCACTGCCTTGACGTTCAAGCCGAGGATCGACTCCCACCACGTGTGCACCTGGGACAGCCCTGTGGGAAAGCCTCGTGGGAAAGCCTCGTGGGAAAAACTCGAGGGAAAACCATAGATCCTTTGATCCACGCGGCGGACTGCGTGACACTGCTGCTACCGCTCTGGAGGAAAGCGCAAGTGCATGCCCGCATTCGAGACGAGGACTGACTCCCCTGGGGAGACTCCAGAAGTACCCCAAGATCCATGTCAGCACTGGAGAGGAATCCTCAGGTTCCGGCCCCGACTCCACACAAGGTCTTAGGCCCCGGCATCGATGGGAGAGGAATCCCGAGAGGCCCCCGAGGAACTCGCATGGGGACTGGCCTTTCCTGAGGCCACCAGAGCGGGTCCCTGAGGTCCCCGTCGTAAGTCGAGAGCACCTGCCGCAACTCGAGAAAATCCAGGAGGTTTTGTCCTCCAGGCAAGATGAGGCCCATTTCCAATGAGGCTTCTCGAGGCCAATCACATCTAACCACTGGAACTTCCAAAGGGTCCTTCACACCCTTGCTGCAACTCAAGAAGTTCCCCGACATACCCGTCTCCACTCGAGAGGAAGCACGTGGGGTCCCGCACACATCCAGGAGAGCCCCGTTTCCGCCTCCTAGCTCGAGATGAGGGATCCTTTCCCTGTTTCGTAGGGAAAGAATTCCCGGCGTTCCCGTCGCATCTCAAGAGGAGGCGCTCTCCACAGGAAAGGCGAGAGGAACTCCAGGGTCATGCCACCATTTCAAGAGTCCCCCAGATGTGTCAGTCCATTCCAGAGGAACCTGTTTTCCCTGCACTGCCTTGACGTTCAAGCCGAGGATCGACTCCCACCACGTGTGCACGTGGGACAGCCCTGTGGGAAAGCCTCGTGGGAAAGACTCGAGGGAAAACCATAGATCCTTTGATCCACGCGGCGGACTGCGTGACACTGCTGCTACCGCTCTGGAGGAAAGCGCAAGTGCATGCCCGCATTCGAGACGAGGACTGACTCCCCTGGGGAGACTCTAGAAGTACCCCAAGATCCATGTCAGCACTGGAGAGGAATCCTCAGGTTCCGGCCCCGACTCCACACAAGGTCTTAGGCCCCGGCATCGACGGGAGAGGAATCCCGAGAGGCCCCCGAGGAACTCGCATGGGGACTGGCTTTTCCTGAGGCCACCAGAGCGGGTCCCTGAGGTCCCCGTCGTAAGTCGAGATCACCTGCCGCAACTCGAGAAAATCCAGGAGCTTTTGCCCTCCAGGCGAGATGAGGCTCATTTCCGCTGAGGCTTCTCGAGGCTAATCACGTCTAAACACTGGAACTTCCAAAGGGTCCTTCACACCCATGCTGCAACTCAAGAAGTTCCCCGACATACCCGTCTGCACTCGAGAGGAAGCACGTGGGGTCCCGCACACATCCAGGGGAGCCCCGTTTCCGCCTCCTAGCTCGAGATGAGGGATCCTTTCCCTGTTTCGTAGGGAAAGAATTCCCGGCGTTCCCGTCGCATCTCAAGAGGAGGCGCTCTCCACAGGAAAGGCGAGAGGAACTCCAGGGTCGTGCCACCATTCCAAGAGTCCCCCAGATGTGTCAGTCCATTCCAGAGGAACCTGTTTTCCCTGCACTGCCTTGACGTTCAAGCCGAGGATCGACTCCCACCACGTGTGCACGTGGGACAGCCCTGTGGGAAAGCCTCGTGGAAAAGCCTCGTGGGAAAGAATCGAGGGAAAACCATAGATCCTTTGATCCACGCGGCGGACTGCGTGACACTGCTGCTACCGCTCTAAGGAAAGCGCAAGTGCATGCCCGCATTCGAGACGAGGACTGACTCCCCTGGGGAGACTCCAGAAGTACCCCAAGATCCATGTCAGCACTGGAGAGGAATCCTCAGGTTCCGGCCCCGACTCCACACAAGGTCTTAGGCCCAGGCATCGACGGGAGAGGAATCCCGAGAGGCCCCCGAGGAACTCGCATGGGGACTGGCCTTTCCTGAGGCCACCAGAGCGGTTCCCTGAGGTCCCCGTCGTAAGTCGAGAGCACCTGCCGCAACTCGAGAAAATCCAGGAGCTTTTGCCCTCCAGGCGATATGAGGCCCATTTCCGCTGAGGCTTCTCGAGGCCAATCACATCTAACCACTGGAACTTCCAAAGGGTCCTTCACACCATTGCTGCAACTCAAGAAGTTCCCCGACATACCCGTTTCCACTCGAGAGGAAGCACGTGGGGTCCCGCACACATCCAGGGGAGCCCCGTTTCCGCCTCCTAGCTCGAGATGAGGGATCCTTTCCCTGTTTCGTAGGGAAAGAATTCCCGGCATTCCCATCGCATCTCAAGAGGAGGCGCTCTCCACAGGAAAGGCGAGAGGAACTCCAGGGTCGTGACACCATTCCAAGAGTCCCCCAGATGTGTCAGTCCATTCCAGAGGAACCTGTTTTCCCATCACTGCCTTGACGTTCAAGCCGAGGATCGACTCCCACCCCGTGTGCACGTGGGACAGCACTGTGGGAAAGCCTCGTGGGAAAGCCTCGTGGTAAAGACTAGTGGGAAAACCATAGATCCTTTGATCCATGCGGCGGACTGCGTGACACTATTGCTACCGCTCTGGAGGAAAGCGCAAGTGCATGCCCGCATTCGAGACGAGGACTGACTCCCCTGGGGAGACTCCAGAATTACCCCAAGATCCATGTCAGCACTGGAGAGGAATCCTCAGGTTCCGGCCACGACTCCACACAAGGTCTTAGGTCCCGGCATCGACGGGAGAGGAATCCCGAGACGCCCCCGAGGAACTCGCATGGGGACTGGCCTTTCCTGAGGCCACCAGAGCGGGTCCCTGAGGTCCCCGTCGTAAGTCGAGAGCACCTGCCGCAACTCGAGAAAATCCAGGAGGTTTTGCCCTCCAGGCGAGATGAGGCCCATTTCCGCTGAGGCTTCTCGAGGCCAATCACGTCTAACCACTGGAAATTCCAAAGGGTCCTTCACACCCTTGCTGCAACTCAAGAAGTTCCCCGACATACCCGTCTCCACTCGAGAGGAAGCATGTGGTGTCCCGCACACATCCAGGGGAGCCCCGTTTCCGCCTCCTAGCTCGAGATGAGGGATCCTTTCCCTGTTTCGTAGGGAAAGAATTCCCGGCGTTCCCGTCGCATCTCAAGAGGAGGCGCTCTCCACAGGAAAGGCGAGAGGAACTCCAGGGTCGTGCCACCATTCCAAGAGTCCCCCAGATGTGTCAGTCCATTCCAGAGGAACCTGTTTTCCCTGCACTGCCTTGACGTTCAAGCCGAGGATCGACTCCCACCACGTGTGCACGTGGGACAGCCCTGTGGGAAAGCCTCGTGGGAAAGCCTCGTGGGAAAGACTCGAGGGAAAACCATAGATCCTTTGATCCACGCGGCGGACTGCGTGACACTGCTGCTACCGCTATGGAGGAAAGCGCAAGTGCATGCCAGCATTCGAGACGAGGACTGACTCCCCTGGGGAGACTCCAGAAGTACCCCAAGATCCATGTGAGCACTGGAGAGGAATCCTCAGGTTCCGGCCCAGACTCCACACAAGGTCTTAGGCCCCGGCATCGACGGGAGAGGAATCCCGAGAGGCCCCCGAGGAACTCGCATGGGGACTGGCCTTTCCTGAGGCCACCAGAGCGGGTCCCTGAGGTCCCCGTCGTAAGTCGAGAGCACCTGCCGCAACTCGAGAAAATCCAGGAGCTTTTGCCCTCCAGGCCAGATGAGGCCCATTTCCGCTGAGGCATCTCGAGGCCAATCACATCTAACCACTGGAACTTCCAAAGGGTCCTTCACACCATTGCTGCAACTCAAGAAGTTCCCCGACATACCCGTCTGCACTCGAGAGAAAGCACGTGGGTTCCCGCACACATCCAGGGGAGCCCCGTTTCCGCCTCCTAGCTCGAGATGAGGGATCCTTTCCCTGTTTCGTAGGGAAGGAATTCCCGGCGTTCCCGTCGCATCTCAAGAGGAGGCGCTCTCCACAGGAAAGGCGAGAGGAACTCCAGTGTCGAGACACCATTCCAAGAGTCCCCCAGATGTGTCAGTCCATTCCAGAGGAACCTGTTTTCCCTGCACTGCCTTGACGTTCAAGCCGAGGATCGATTCCCACCACGTGTGCACGTGGGACAGCACTGTGGGAAAGCCTCGTGGGAAAGCCTCGTGGGAAAGACTCGAGGGAAAACCATAGATCCTTTGATCCACGCGGCGGACTGCGTGACACTGCTGCTACCGCTATGGAGGAAAGCGCAAGTGCATGCCCGCATTCGAGACGAGGATTGACTCCCCTGGGGAGACTCCAGAAGTACCCCAAGATCCATGTTAACACTGGAGAGGAATCCTCAGGTTCCGGCCCAGACTCCACACAAGGTCTTAGGCCCCGGGATCGACGGAAGGGGAATCCGGAGACGCCCCCGAGGAACTCGCATGGGGACTGGCCTTTCCTGAGGCCACCAGAGCGGGTCCCTGAGGTCCCCGTCGTAAGTCGAGAGCACCTGCCGCAACTCGAGAAAATCCAGGAGGTTTTGCCCTCCAGGCGAGATGAGGCCCATTTCCGCTGAGGCTTCTCGAGGCCAATCACATCTAACCACTGGAACTTCCAAAGGGTCCTTCACACCCTTGCTGCAACACAAGAAGTTCCCCGACATACCCGTCTGCACTCGAGAGGAAGCACGAGGTGTCCCGCACACATCCAGGGGAGCCCGTTTCCGCCTCCTAGCTCGAGATGAGGGATCCTTTCCCTGTTTCGTAGGGAAAGAATTCCCGGCGTTCCCGTCGCATCTCAAGAGGAGGCGATCTCCACAGGAAAGGCGAGAGGAACTCCAGGGTCGTGACACCATTCCAAGAGTCCCCCAGATGTGTCAGTCCATTCCAGAGGAACCTGTTTTCCCTGCACTGCCTTGACGTTCAAGCCGAGGATCGACTCCCACCACGTGTGCACCTGGGACAGCCCTGTGGGAAAGCCTCGTGGGAAAGCCTCGTGGGAAAGACTCGAGGGAAAACCATAGATCCTTTGATCCACGCGGCGGACTGCGTGACACTGCTGCTACCGCTCTGGAGGAAAGCGCAAGTGCATGCCCGCATTCGAGACGAGGACTGACTCCCCTGGGGAGACTCCAGAAGTACCCCAAGATCCATGTCAGCACTGGAGAGGAATCCTCAGGTTCCGGCCCCGACTCCACACAAGGTCTTAGGCCCCGGCATCGATGGGAGAGGAATCCCGAGAGGCCCCCGAGGAACTCGCATGGGGACTGGCCTTTCCTGAGGCCACCAGAGCGGGTCCCTGAGGTCCCCGTCGTAAGTCGAGAGCACCTGCCGCAACTCGAGAAAATCCAGGAGGTTTTGCCCTCCAGGCAAGATGAGGCCCATTTCCAATGAGGCTTCTCGAGGCCAATCACATCTAACCACTGGAACTTCCAAAGGGTCCTTCACACCCTTGCTGCAACTCAAGAAGTTCCCCGACATAACCGTCTCCACTCGAGAGGAAGCACGTGGGGTCCCGCACACATCCAGGAGAGCCCCGTTTCCGCCTCCTAGCTCGAGATGAGGGATCCTTTCCCTGTTTCGTAGGGAAAGAATTCCCGGCGTTCCCGTCGCATCTCAAGAGGAGGCGCTCTCCACAGGAAAGGCGAGAGGAACTCCAGGGTCATGCCACCATTTCAAGAGTCCCCCAGATGTGTCAGTCCATTCCAGAGGAACCTGTTTTCCCTGCACTGCCTTGACGTTCAAGCCGAGGATCGACTCCCACCACGTGTGCACGTGGGACAGCCCTGTGGGAAAGCCTCGTGGGAAAGACTCGAGGGAAAACCATAGATCCTTTGATCCACGCGGCGGACTGCGTGACACTGCTGCTACCGCTATGGAGGAAAGCGCAAGTGCATGCCAGCATTCGAGACGAGGACTGACTCCCCTGGGGAGACTCCAGAAGTACCCCAAGATCCATGTGAGCACTGGAGAGGAATCCTCAGGTTCCGGCCCAGACTCCACACAAGGTCTTAGGCCCCGGCATCGACGGGAGAGGAATCCCGAGAGGCCCCCGAGGAACTCGCATGGGGACTGGCCTTTCCTGAGGCCACCAGAGCGGGTCCCTGAGGTCCCCGTCGTAAGTCGAGAGCACCTGCCGCAACTCGAGAAAATCCAGGAGCTTTTGCCCTCCAGGCGAGATGAGGCCCATTTCCGCTGAGGCATCTCGAGGCCAATCACATCTAACCACTGGAACTTCCAAAGGGTCCTTCACACCATTGCTGCAACTCAAGAAGTTCCCCGACCTACCCGTCTGCACTCGAGAGGAAGCACGTGGGGTCCCGCACACATCCAGGGGAGCCCCGTTTCCGCCTCCTAGCTCGAGATGAGGGATCCTTTCCCTGTTTCGTAGGGAAGGAATTCCCGGCGTTCCCGTCGCATCTCAAGAGGAGGCGCTCTCCACAGGAAAGGCGAGAGGAACTCCAGTGTCGAGACACCATTCCAAGAGTCCCCCAGATGTGTCAGTCCATTCCAGAGGAACCTGTTTTCCCTGCACTGCCTTGACGTTCAAGCCGAGGATCGATTCCCACCACGTGTGCACGTGGGACAGCACTGTGGGAAAGCCTCGTGGGAAAGCCTCGTGGGAAAGACTCGAGGGAAAACCATAGATCCTTTGATCCACGCGGCGGACTGCGTGACACTGCTGCTACCGCTATGGAGGAAAGCGCAAGTGCATGCCCGCATTCGAGACGAGGATTGACTCCCCTGGGGAGACTCCAGAAGTACCCCAAGATCCATGTTAACACTGGAGAGGAATCCTCAGGTTCCGGCCCAGACTCCACACAAGGTCTTAGGCCCCGGGATCGACGGAAGGGGAATCCGGAGACGCCCCCGAGGAACTCGCATGGGGACTGGCCTTTCCTGAGGCCACCAGAGCGGGTCCCTGAGGTCCCCGTCGTAAGTCGAGAGCACCTGCCGCAACTCGAGAAAATCCAGGAGGTTTTGCCCTCCAGGCGAGATGAGGCCCATTTCCGCTGAGGCTTCTCGAGGCCAATCACATCTAACCACTGGAACTTCCAAAGGGTCCTTCACACCCTTGCTGCAACACAAGAAGTTCCCCGACATACCCGTCTGCACTCGAGAGGAAGCACGAGGTGTCCCGCACACATCCAGGGGAGCCCGTTTCCGCCTCCTAGCTCGAGATGAGGGATCCTTTCCCTGTTTCGTAGGGAAAGAATTCCCGGCGTTCCCGTCGCATCTCAAGAGGAGGCGATCTCCACAGGAAAGGCGAGAGGAACTCCAGGGTCGTGACACCATTCCAAGAGTCCCCCAGATGTGTCAGTCCATTCCAGAGGAACCTGTTTTCCCTGCACTGCCTTGACGTTCAAGCCGAGGATCGACTCCCACCACGTGTGCACCTGGGACAGCCCTGTGGGAAAGCCTCGTGGGAAAGCCTCGTGGGAAAGACTCGAGGGAAAACCATAGATCCTTTGATCCACGCGGCGGACTGCGTGACACTGCTGCTACCGCTCTGGAGGAAAGCGCAAGTGCATGCCCGCATTCGAGACGAGGACTGACTCCCCTGGGGAGACTCCAGAAGTACCCCAAGATCCATGTCAGCACTGGAGAGGAATCCTCAGGTTCCGGCCCCGACTCCACACAAGGTCTTAATCCCCGGCATCGATGGGAGAGGAATCCCGAGAGGCCCCCGAGGAACTCGCATGGGGACTGGCCTTTCCTGAGGCCACCAGAGCGGGTCCCTGAGGTCCCCGTCGTAAGTCGAGAGCACCTGCCGCAACTCGAGAAAATCCAGGAGGTTTTGCCCTCCAGGCAAGATGAGGCCCATTTCCAATGAGGCTTCTCGAGGCCAATCACATCTAACCACTGGAACTTCCAAAGGGTCCTTCACACCCTTGCTGCAACTCAAGAAGTTCCCCGACATAACCGTCTCCACTCGAGAGGAAGCACGTGGGGTCCCGCACACATCCAGGAGAGCCCCGTTTCCGCCTCCTAGCTCGAGATGAGGGATCCTTTCCCTGTTTCGTAGGGAAAGAATTCCCGGCGTTCCCGTCGCATCTCAAGAGGAGGCGCTCTCCACAGGAAAGGCGAGAGGAACTCCAGGGTCATGCCACCATTTCAAGAGTCCCCCAGATGTGTCAGTCCATTCCAGAGGAACCTGTTTTCCCTGCACTGCCTTGACGTTCAAGCCGAGGATCGACTCCCACCACGTGTGCACGTGGGACAGCCCTGTGGGAAAGCCTCGTGGGAAAGACTCGAGGGAAAACCATAGATCCTTTGATCCACGCGGCGGACTGCGTGACACTGCTGCTACCGCTCTGGAGGAAAGCGCAAGTGCATGCCCGCATTCGAGACGAGGACTGACTCCCCTGGGGAGACTCTAGAAGTACCCCAAGATCCATGTCAGCACTGGAGAGGAATCCTCAGGTTCCGGCCCCGACTCCACACAAGGTCTTAGGCCCCGGCATCGACGGGAGAGGAATCCCGAGAGGCCCCCGAGGAACTCGCATGGGGACTGGCTTTTCCTGAGGCCACCAGAGCGGGTCCCTGAGGTCCCCGTCGTAAGTCGAGATCACCTGCCGCAACTCGAGAAAATCCAGGAGCTTTTGCCCTCCAGGCGAGATGAGGCTCATTTCCGCTGAGGCTTCTCGAGGCTAATCACGTCTAAACACTGGAACTTCCAAAGGGTCCTTCACACCCTTGCTGCAACTCAAGAAGTTCCCCGACATACCCGTCTGCACTCGAGAGGAAGCACGTGGGGTCCCGCACACATCCAGGGGAGCCCCGTTTCCGCCTCCTAGCTCGAGATGAGGGATCCTTTCCCTGTTTCGTAGGGAAAGAATTCCCGGCGTTCCCGTCGCATCTCAAGAGGAGGCGCTCTCCACAGGAAAGGCGAGAGGAACTCCAGGGTCGTGCCACCATTCCAAGAGTCCCCCAGATGTGTCAGTCCATTCCAGAGGAACCTGTTTTCCCTGCACTGCCTTGACGTTCAAGCCGAGGATCGACTCCCACCACGTGTGCACGTGGGACAGCCCTGTGGGAAAGCCTCGTGGGAAAGCCTCGTGGGAAAGAATCGAGGGAAAACCATAGATCCTTTGATCCACGCGGCGGACTGCGTGACACTGCTGCTACCGCTCTGGAGGAAAGCGCAAGTGCATGCCCGCATTCGAGACGAGGACTGACTCCCCTGGGGAGACTCCAGAAGTACCCCAAGATCCATGTCAGCACTGGAGAGGAATCCTCAGGTTCCGGCCCCGACTCCACACAAGGTCTTAGGCCCAGGCATCGACGGGAGAGGAATCCCGAGAGGCCCCCGAGGAACTCGCATGGGGACTGGCCTTTCCTGAGGCCACCAGAGCGGTTCCCTGAGGTCCCAGTCGTAAGTCGAGAGCACCTGCCGCAACTCGAGAAAATCCAGGAGCTTTTGCCCTCCAGGCGATATGAGGCCCATTTCCGCTGAGGCTTCTCGAGGCCAATCACATCTAACCACTGGAACTTCCAAAGGGTCCTTCACACCATTGCTGCAACTCAAGAAGTTCCCCGACATACCCGTTTCCACTCGAGAGGAAGCACGTGGGGTCCCGCACACATCCAGGGGAGCCCCGTTTCCGCCTCCTAGCTCGAGATGAGGGATCCTTTCCCTGTTTCGTAGGGAAAGAATTCCCGGCATTCCCATCGCATCTCAAGAGGAGGCGCTCTCCACAGGAAAGGCGAGAGGAACTCCAGGGTCGTGACACCATTCCAAGAGTCCCCCAGATGTGTCAGTCCATTCCAGAGGAACCTGTTTTCCCTGCACTGCCTTGACGTTCAAGCCGAGGATCGACTCCCACCCCGTGTGCACGTGGGACAGCACTGTGGGAAAGCCTCGTGGGAAAGCCTCGTGGTAAAGACTAGTGGGAAAACCATAGATCCTTTGATCCATGCGGCGGACTGCGTGACACTATTGCTACCGCTCTGGAGGAAAGCGCAAGTGCATGCCCGCATTCGAGACGAGGACTGACTCCCCTGGGGAGACTCCAGAATTACCCCAAGATCCATGTCAGCACTGGAGAGGAATCCTCAGGTTCCGGCCACGACTCCACACAAGGTCTTAGGTCCCGGCATCGACGGGAGAGGAATCCCGAGACGCCCCCGAGGAACTCGCATGGGGACTGGCCTTTCCTGAGGCCACCAGAGCGGGTCCCTGAGGTCCCCGTCGTAAGTCGAGAGCACCTGCCGCAACTCGAGAAAATCCAGGAGGTTTTGCCCTCCAGGCGAGATGAGGCCCATTTCCGCTGAGGCTTCTCGAGGCCAATCACGTCTAACCACTGGAAATTCCAAAGGGTCCTTCACACCCTTGCTGCAACTCAAGAAGTTCCCCGACATACCCGTCTCCACTCGAGAGGAAGCATGTGGTGTCCCGCACACATCCAGGGGAGCCCCGTTTCCGCCTCCTAGCTCGAGATGAGGGATCCTTTCCCTGTTTCGTAGGGAAAGAATTCCCGGCGTTCCCGTCGCATCTCAAGAGGAGGCGCTCTCCACAGGAAAGGCGAGAGGAACTCCAGGGTCGTGCCACCATTCCAAGAGTCCCCCAGATGTGTCAGTCCATTCCAGAGGAACCTGTTTTCCCTGCACTGCCTTGACGTTCAAGCCGAGGATCGACTCCCACCACGTGTGCACGTGGGACAGCCCTGTGGGAAAGCCTCGTGGGAAAGACTCGAGGGAAAACCATAGATCCTTTGATCCACCCGGCGGACTGCGTAACACTGCTGCTACCGCTCTGGAGGAAAGCGCAAGTGCATGCCCGCATTCGAGACGAGGACTCACTCCCCTGGGGAGACTCCAGAAGTACCCCAAGATCCATGTCAGCACTGGAGAGGAATCCTCAGGTTCCGGCCCCGACTCCACACAAGGTCTTAGGCCCCGGCATAGACGGGAGAGGAATCCCGAGAGGCCCCCGAGGAACTCGCATGGGGACTGGCCTTTCCTGAGGCCACCAGAGCGGGTCCCTGAGGTCCCCGTCGTAAGTCGAGAGCACCTGCCGCAACTCGAGAAAATCCAGGAGGTTTTGCCCTCCAGGCGAGATGAGGCCCATTTCCGCTGAGGCTTCTCGAGGCCAATCACATCTAACCACTGGAACTTCCAAAGGGTCCTTCACACCCTTGCTGCAACTCAAGAAGTTCCCCGACATACCCGTCTGCACTCGAGAGGAAGCACGTGGTGTCCCGCACACATCCAGGGGAGCCCCGTTTCCGCCTCCTAGCTCGAGATGAGGGATCCTTTCCCTGTTTCGTAGGGAAAGAATTCCCGGCGTTCCCGTCGCATCTCAAGAGGAGGCGCTCTCCACAGGAAAGGCGAGAGGAACTCCAGGGTCGTGCCACCATTCCAAGAGTCCCCCAGATGTGTCAGTCCATTCCAGAGGAACCTGTTTTCCCTGCACTGCCTTGAGGTTCAAGCCGAGGATCGACTCCCACCACGTGTGCACGTGGGACAGCCCTGTGGGAAAGCCTCGTGGGAAAGCCTCGTGGGAAAGACTCGAGGGAAAACCATAGATCCTTTGATCCACGCGGCGGACTGCGTGACACTGCTGCTACCGCTATGGAGGAAAGCGCAAGTGCATGCCAGCATTCGAGACGAGGACTGACTCCCCTGGGGAGACTCCAGAAGTACCCCAAGATCCATGTGAGCACTGGAGAGGAATCCTCAGGTTCCGGCCCAGACTCCACACAAGGTCTTAGGCCCCGGCATCGACGGGAGAGGAATCCCGAGAGGCCCCCGAGGAACTCGCATGGGGACTGGCCTTTCCTGAGGCCACCAGAGCGGGTCCCTGAGGTCCCCGTCGTAAGTCGAGAGCACCTGCCGCAACTCGAGAAAATCCAGGAGGTTTTGCCCTCCAGGCCAGATGAGGCCCATTTCCGCTGAGGCATCTCGAGGCCAATCACATCTAACCACTGGAACTTCCAAAGGGTCCTTCACACCATTGCTGCCACTCAAGAAGTTCCCCGACATACCCGTCTGCACTCGAGAGAAAGCACGTGGGTTCCCGCACACATCCAGGGGAGCCCCGTTTCCGCCTCCTAGCTCGAGATGAGGGATCCTTTCCCTGTTTCGTAGGGAAGGAATTCCCGGCGTTCCCGTCGCATCTCAAGAGGAGGCGCTCTCCACAGGAAAGGCGAGAGGAACTCCAGGGTCGAGACACCATTCCAAGAGTCCCCCAGATGTGTCAGTCCATTCCAGAGGAACCTGTTTTCCCTGCACTGCCTTGACGTTCAAGCCGAGGATCGATTCCCACCACGTGTGCACGTGGGACAGCACTGTGGGAAAGCCTCGTGGGAAAGCCTCGTGGGAAAGACTCGAGGGAAAACCATAGATCCTTTGATCCACGCGGCGGACTGCGTGACACTGCTGCTACCGCTCTGGAGGAAAGCGCAAGTGCATGCCCGCATTCGAGACGAGGATTGACTCCCCTGGGGAGACTCCAGAAGTACCCCAAGATCCATGTTAACACTGGAGAGGAATCCTCAGGTTCCGGCCCAGACTCCACACAAGGTCTTAGGCCCCGGGATCGACGGAAGGGGAATCCGGAGACGCCCCCGAGGAACTCGCATGGGGACTGGCCTTTCCTGAGGCCACCAGAGCGGGTCCCTGAGGTCCCCGTCGTAAGTCGAGAGCACCTGCCGCAACTCGAGAAAATCCAGGAGGTTTTGCCCTCCAGGCGAGATGAGGCCCATTTCCGCTGAGGCTTCTCGAGGCCAATCACATCTAACCACTGGAACTTCCAAAGGGTCCTTCACACCCTTGCTGCAACACAAGAAGTTCCCCGACATACCCGTCTGCACTCGAGAGGAAGCACGAGGTGTCCCGCACACATCCAGGGGAGCCCGTTTCCGCCTCCTAGCTCGAGATGAGGGATCCTTTCCCTGTTTCGTAGGGAAAGAATTCCCGGCGTTCCCGTCGCATCTCAAGAGGAGGCGATCTCCACAGGAAAGGCGAGAGGAACTCCAGGGTCGTGCCACCATTCCAAGAGTCCCCCAGATGTGTCAGCCCATTCCAGAGGAACCTGTTTTCCCTGCACTGCCTTGACGTTCAAGCCGAGGATCTACTCCCACCACGTGTGCACGTGGGACAGCCCTGTGGGAAAGCCTCGTGGGAAAGCCTCGTGGGAAAGACTCGAGGGAAAACCATAGATCCTTTGATCCACGCGGCGGACTGCGTGACACTTCTGATACCGCTCTGGAGGAAAGCGCAAGTGCATGCCCGCATTCGAGACGAGGACTGACTTCCTTGGGGAGACTCCAGAAGTACCCCAAGATCCATGTCAGCACTGGAGAGGAATCCTCAGGTTCCGGCCCCGACTCCACACAAGGTCTTAGGCCCCGGCATCGACGGGAGAGGAATCCCGAGACGCCCCCGAGGAACTCGCATGGGGACTGGCCTTTCCTGAGGCCACCAGAGCGGGTCCCTGAGGTCCCCGTCGTAAGTCGAGAGCACCTGCCGCAACTCGAGAAAATCCAGGAGGTTTTGCCCTCCAGGCGAGATGAGGCCCATTTCCGCTGAGGCTTCTCGAGGCCAATCACGTGTAACCACTGGAACTTCCAAAGGGTCCTTCACACCCTTGCTGCCACTCAAGAAGTTCCCCGACATACCCGTCTGCACTCGAGAGGAAGCACGTGGTGTCCCGCACACATCCAGGGGAGCCCCGTTTCCGCCTCCTAGCTCGAGATGAGGGATCCTTTCCCTGTTTCGTAGGGAAAGAATTCCCGGCGTTCCCGTCGCATCTCAACAGGAGGCACTCTCAACAGGAAAGGCGAGAGGAACTCCAGGGTCGTGCCACTATTCCAAGAGTCCCCCAGATGTGTCAGTCCATTCCAGAGGAACCTGTTTTCCCTGCACTGCCTTGACGTTCAAGCCGAGGATCGACTCCCACCACGTGTGCACGTGGGACAGCCCTGTGGGAAAGCCTCGTGGGAAAGCCTCGTGGGAAAGACTCGAGGGAAAACCATAGATTCTTTGATCGACGCGGCGGACTGCGTGACACTGCTGCTACCGCTCTGGAGGAAAGCGCAAGTGCATGCCCGCATTCGAGACGAGGACTGACTCCCCTGGGGAGACTCCAGAAGTACCCCAAGATCCATGTCAGCACTGGAGAGGAATCCTCAGGTTCCGGCCCCGACTCCACACAAGGTCTTAGGCCCCGGCATCGATGGGAGAGGAATCCCGAGAGGCCCCCGAGGAACTCGCATGGGGACTGGCCTTTCCTGAGGCCACCAGAGCGGGTCCCTGAGGTCCCCGTCGTAAGTCGAGAGCACCTGCCGCAACTCGAGAAAATCCAGGAGGTTTTGCCCTCCAGGCAAGAAGAGGCCCATTTCCAATGAGGCTTCTCGAGGCCAATCACATCTAACCACTGGAACTTCCAAAGGGTCCTTCACACCCTTGCTGCAACTCAAGAAGTTCCCCGACATACCCGTCTCCACTCGAGAGGAAGCACGTGGGGTCCCGCACACATCCAGGAGAGCCCCGTTTCCGCCTCCTAGCTCGAGATGAGGGATCCTTTCCCTGTTTCGTAGGGAAAGAATTCCCGGCGTTCCCGTCGCATCTCAAGAGGAGGCGCTCTCCACAGGAAAGGCGAGAGGAACTCCAAGGTGGTGACACCATTCCAAGAGTCCCTCAGATGTGTCAGTCCATTCCAGAGGAACCTGTTTTCCCTGCACTGCCTTGACGTTCAAGCCGAGGATCGACTCCCACCACGTGTGCACGTGGGACAGCCCTGTGGGAAAGCCTCGTGGGAAAGCCTCGTGGGAAAGACTCGAGGGAAAACCATAGATCCTTTGATCCACGCGGCGGACTGCGTGACACTGCTGCTACCGCTCTTGAGGAAAGCGCAAGTGCATGCCCGCATTCGAGACGAGGACTGACTCCCCTGGGGAGACTCCAGAAGTACCCCAAGATCCATGTCAGCACTGGAGAGGAATCCTAAGGTTCCGGCCCCGACTCCACACACGGTCTTAGGCCCCGCCATCGACGGGAGAGGAATCCCGAGAGGCCCCCGAGGAACTCGCATCGGGACTGGCCTTTCCTGAGGCCAGCAGAGCGGGTCCCTGAGGTTCTCGTGGTTAGTCGAGAGCACCTGCCGCAACTCGAGAAAATCCAGGAGGTTTTGCCCTCCAGGCGAGATGAGGCCCATTTCCGCTGAGGCTTCTCGAGGCCAATCACATCTAACCACTGGAACTTCCAAAGGGTTCTTCACACCATTGCTGCAACTCATGAAATTCACCGACATAACCGTCTCCACTCGAGAGGAAGCACGTGGGGTCCCGCACACATCCAGGGGAGCCCCGTTTCCGCCTCCTAGCTCGAGATGAGGGATCCTTTCCCTGTTTCGTAGGGAAAGAATTCCCGGCGTTCCCGTCGCATCTCAAGAGGAGGCGCTCTCCACAGGAAAGGCGAGAGGAACTCCAGGGTCGAGACACAATTCCAAGAGTCCCCCAGATGTGTCAGTCCATTCCAGAGGAAACTGTTTTCCCTGCACTGCCTTGACGTTCAAGCCGAGGATCGACTCCCACCACGTGTGCACGTGGGACAGCCCTGTGGGAAAGCCTCGTGGGAAAGCCTGGTGGGAAAGACTCGAGGGAAAACCATAGATCCTTTGATCCACACGGCGGACTGCGTGACACTGCTGCTACCGCTCTGGAGGAAAGCGCAAGTGCATGCCCGCATTCGAGACGAGGACTGACTCCCCTGGGGAGACTCCAGAAGTACCCCAAGATCCATGTCAGCACTGGAGAGGAATCCTCAGGTTCCGGCCCCGACTCCACACAAGGTCTTAGGCCCCGGCATCGACGGGAGAGGAATCCCAAGACGCCCCCGAGGAACTCGCATGGGGACTGGCCTCTCCTGAGGCCACCAGAGCGGGTCCCTGAGGTCCCCGTCATAAGTCGAGAGCACCTGCCGCAACTCGAGAAAATCCAGGAGGTTTTGCCCTCCAGGCGAGATGAGGCCCATTTCCGCTGAGGCTTCTCGAGGCCAATCACATCTAACCACTGGAACTTCCAAAGGGTTCTTCACACCCTTGCTGCAACTCAAGAAGTTCCCCGACATACCCGTCTCCACTCGAGAGGAAGCACGTGGTGTCCCGCACACATCCAGGGTAGCCGCGTTTCGCCTCCAAGCTCGAGATGAGGGATCCTTTCCCTGTTTCGAAGGGAAAGAATTCCCGGCGTTCCCGTCGCATCTCAAGAGGAGGCGCTCTCCACAGGAAAGGCGAGAGGAACTCCAGGGTCGTGACACCATTCCAAGAGTCCCCCAGATGTGTCAGTCCATTCCAGAGGAACCTGTTTTCCCTGCACTGCCTTGACGTTCAAGCCGAGGATCGACTCCCACCACGTGTGCACGTGGGACAGCCCTGTGGGAAAGCCTCGTGGGAAAGCCTCGTGGGAAAGACTCGAGGGAAAACCATAGATCCTTTGATCCACGCGGCGGACTGCGTGACACTGCTGCTACCGCTCTGGAGGAAAGCGCAAGTGCATGCCCGCATTCGAGACGAGGACTGACTCCCCTGGGGAGACTCCAGAAGTACCCCAAGATCCATGTCAGCACTGGAGAGGAATCCTCAGGTTCCGGCCCCGACTCCACACAAGGTCTTAGTCCCTAGCATCGACGGGAGAGGAATCCCGAAAGGCCCCCGAGGAACTCGCATGGGGACTGGCCTTTCCTGAGGCCACCAGAGCGGGTCCCTGAGGTCCCCGTCGTAAGTCGAGAGCACCTGCCGCAACTCGAGAAAATCCAGGAGGTTTTGCCCTCCAGGCGAGATGAGGCCCATTTCCGCTGAGGCTTCTCGAGGCCAATCACATCTAACCACTGGAACTTCCAAAGGGTCCTTCACACCCTTGCTGCAACTCAAGAAGTTCCCCGACATACCCGTCTCCACTCGAGAGGAAGCACGTGGTGTCCCGCACACATCCAGGGGAGCCCCGTTTCGCCTCCTAGCTCGAGATGAGGGATCCTTTCCTTGTTTCGAAGGGAAAGAATTCCCGGCGTTCCCGTCGCATCTCAAGAGGAGGCGCTCTCCACAGGAAAGGCGAGAGGAACTCCAGGGTCGTGCCACCATTCCAAGAGTCCCCCAGATGTGTCAGTCCATTCCAGAGGAACCTGTTTTCCCTGCACTGCCTTGACGTTCAAGCCGAGGATCGACTCCCACCACGTGTGCACGTGGGACAGCCCTGTGGGAAAGCCTCGTGGGAAAGCCTCGTGGGAAAGCCTCAAGGGAAAACCATAGATCCTTTGATCCACGCGCCGGACTGCGTGACACTGCTGCTACCGCTCTGGAGGAAAGCGCAAGTGCATGCCCGCATTCGAGACGAGGACTGACTCCCCTGGGGAGACTCCAGTAGTACCCCAAGATCCATGTCAGCACTGGAGAGGAATCCTTAGGTTCCGGCCCCGACTCCACACAAGGTCTTAGGCCCCGCCATCGACGGGAGAGGAATCCCGAGAGGCCCCCGAGGAACTCGCATCGGGACTGGGCTTTCCTGAGGCCACCAGAGCGGGTCCCTGAGGTCCCCGTCGTAAGTCGAGAGCACCTGCCGCAACTCGAGAAAATCCAGGAGGTTTTGCCCTCCAGGCGAGATGAGGCCCATTTCCGCTGAGGCTTCTCGAGGCCAATCACATCTAACCACTGGAATTTCCAAAGGGTCCTTTACACCCTTGCTGCAACTCAAGAAGTTCCCCGACATACCCGTCTGCACTGGAGAGGAAGCACGTGGTGTCCCGCAAACATCCAGGCGAGCCCCGTTTCCGCCTCCTAGCTCGAGATGAGGGATCCTTTCCCTGTTTCGTAGGGAAAGAATTCACGGCGTTCCCGTCGCATCTCAAGAGGAGGCGCTCTCCACAGGAAAGGCGAGAGGAACTCCAGGGTCGAGACACCATTCCAAGAGTCCCCCAGATGTGTCAGTCCATTCCAGAGGAACCTGTTTTCCCTGCACTGCCTTGACGTTCAAGCCGAGGATCGACTCCCACCACGTGTGCACTTGGGACAGCCCTGTGGGAAAGCCTCGTGGGAAAGCCTCGTGGGAAAGACTCGAGGGAAAACCATAGATCCTTTGATCCACGCGGCGGACTGCGTGACACTGCTGCTACCGCTCTGGAGGAAAGCGCAAGTGCATGCCCGCATTCGAGACGAGGACTGACTCCCCTGGGGAGACTCCAGAAGTACCCCAAGATCCATGTCAGCACTGGAGAGGAATCCTCAGGTTCCGGCCCCGACTCCACACAAGGTCTTAGTCCCTAGCATCGACGGGAGAGGAATCCCGAGAGGCCCCCGAGGAACTCGCATGGGGACTGGCCTTTCCTGAGGCCACCAGAGCGGGTCCCTGAGGTCCCCGTCGTAAGTCGAGAGCACCTGCCGCAACTCGAGAAAATCCAGGAGGTTTTGCCCTCCAGGCGAGATGAGGCCCATTTCCGCTGAGGCTTCTCGAGGCCAATCACATCTAACCACTGGAACTTCCAAAGGGTCCTTCACACCCTTGCTGCAACTCAAGAAGTTCCCCGACATACCCGTCTCCACTCGAGAGGAAGCACGTGGTGTCCCGCACACATCCAGGGGAGCCCCGTTTCGCCTCCTAGCTCGAGATGAGGGATCCTTTCCTTGTTTCGAAGGGAAAGAATTCCCGGCGTTCCCGTCGCATCTCAAGAGGAGGCGCTCTCCACAGGAAAGGCGAGAGGAACTCCAGGGTCGTGCCACCATTCCAAGAGTCCCCCAGATGTGTCAGTCCATTCCAGAGGAACCTGTTTTCCCTGCACTGCCTTGACGTTCAAGCCGAGGATCGACTCCCACCACGTGTGCACGTGGGACAGCCCTGTGGGAAAGCCTCGTGGGAAAGCCTCGTGGGAAAGCCTCAAGGGAAAACCATAGATCCTTTGATCCACGCGCCGGACTGCGTGACACTGCTGCTACCGCTCTGGAGGAAAGCGCAAGTGCATGCCCGCATTCGAGACGAGGACTGACTCCCCTGGGGAGACTCCAGTAGTACCCCAAGATCCATGTCAGCACTGGAGAGGAATCCTTAGGTTCCGGCCCCGACTCCACACAAGGTCTTAGGCCCCGCCATCGACGGGAGAGGAATCCCGAGAGGCCCCCGAGGAACTCGCATCGGGACTGGGCTTTCCTGAGGCCACCAGAGCGGGTCCCTGAGGTCCCCGTCGTAAGTCGAGAGCACCTGCCGCAACTCGAGAAAATCCAGGAGGTTTTGCCCTCCAGGCGAGATGAGGCCCATTTCCGCTGAGGCTTCTCGAGGCCAATCACATCTAACCACTGGAATTTCCAAAGGGTCCTTTACACCCTTGCTGCAACTCAAGAAGTTCCCCGACATACCCGTCTGCACTCGAGAGGAAGCACGTGGTGTCCCGCAAACATCCAGGCGAGCCCCGTTTCCGCCTCCTAGCTCGAGATGAGGGATCCTTTCCCTGTTTCGTAGGGAAAGAATTCACGGCGTTCCCGTCGCATCTCAAGAGGAGGCGCTCTCCACAGGAAAGGCGAGAGGAACTCCAGGGTCGAGACACCATTCCAAGAGTCCCCCAGATGTGTCAGTCCATTCCAGAGGAACCTTTTTTCCCTGCACTGCCTTGACGTTCAAGCCGAGGATCGACTTCCACCACGTGTGCACGTGGGACAGCCCTGTGGGAAAGCCTCGTGGGAAAGCCTCCAGGGAAAGACTCGAGGGAAAACCATAGATCCTTTGATCCACGCGGCGGACTGCGTGACACTGCTGCTACCGCTCTGGAGGAAAGCGCAAGTGCATGCCCGCATTCGACAAGAGGACTGACTCCCCTGGGGAGACTCCAGAAGTACCCCAAGATCCATGTCAGCACTGGAGAGGAATCCTCAGGTTCCGGCCCCGACTCCACACAAGGTCTTAGGCCCCGGCATCGACGGGAGAGGAATCCCGAGAGGCCCCCGAGGAACTCGCATGGGGACTGGCCTTTCCTGAGGCCACCAGAGCGGGTCCCTGAGGTCCCCGTCGTAAGTCGGGCGCACCTGCCGCAACTCGAGAAAATCCAGGAGGTTTTGCCCTCCAGGCGAGATGAGGCCCATTTCCGCTGAGGCTTCTCGAGGCTAATCACGTCTAACCACTGGAACTTCCAAAGGGTCCTTCACAACCTTGCTGCAACTCAAGAAGTTCCCTGACATTCCCGTCTCCACTCGAGAGGAAGCACGAGGGTCCCGCACACATCCAGGGGAGCCCCGTTTCCGCCTCCTAGCTCGAGATGAGGGATCCTTTCCCTGTTTCTTCTGGAAAGAATTTTCGGCGTTCCCGTCGCATCTCAAGAGGAGGCACTCTCCACAGGAAAGGCGAGAGGAACTCCAGGGTCGTGCCACCATTCCAAGAGTCCCCCAGATGTGTCAGTCCATTCCAGAGGAACCTGTTTTCCCTGCACTGCCTTGACGTTCAAGCCGAGGATCCACTCCCACCACGTGTGCACGTGGGACAGCCCTGTGGGAAAGCCTCGTGGGAAAGACTCGAGGGAAAACCATAGATCCATAGATCCACGTGGCGGACTGCGTGACACTGCTGCTACCGCTCTTTAGGAAAGTGCAAGTGCATGCCCGCATTCGGGACGAGGACTGACTCCCCTGGGGAGACCCCAGAAGTTCCCCCAAGATCCATGTCAGCACTGGAGAGGAATCCTCAGGTTCCGTTCCCGACTCCACACAAGGACTTAGGCCCCGGCATCGACGGGAGAGGAATCCCGAGAGGCCCCCGAGGAACTCGCATGGGGACTGGCCTTTCCTGAGGCCACCACAGCGGGTCCCCGAGCTCCCCTTCGTAAGTCGAGAGCACCTGCCGCAACTCGAGAAAATCAAGGAGGTTTTGCCCTCCAGGCGAGATGAGGCCCATTTCCGCTGAGGCTTCTCGAGGCCAATCACATCTAACCACTGGAACTTCCAAAGGGTCCTTCACACCATTGCTGCAACTCAAGAAGTTCCCCGACATACCCGTCTCCACTCGAGAGGAAGCACGTGGGGTCCCGCACACATCCAGGGGAGCCCCGTTTCCGCCTCCTAGCTCGAGATGAGGGATTCTTTCCCTGTTTCGTAGGGAAAGAATTCCCGGCGTTCCCGTCGCATCTCAAGAGGAGGCGCTCTCCACAGGAAAGGCGAGAGGAACTCCAGGGTCATGACACCATTCCAAGAGTCCCCCAGATGTGTCAGTCCATTCCAGTGGAACCTGTTTTCCCTGCACTGCCTTGACGTTCAAGCCGAGGATCGACTCCCAACACGTGTGCACGTGGGACAGCCCTGTGGGAAAGCCTCGTGGGAAATCCTCGTGGGAAAGACTCGAGGGAAAACCGTAGATCCTTTGATCCACGCGGCGGACTGCGTGACACTGCTGCTACCGCTCTGGAGGAAAGCGCAAGTGCATGCCCGCATTCGACAAGAGGACTGACTCCCCTGGGGAGACTCCAGAAGTACCCCAAGATCCATGTCAGCACTGGAGAGGAATCCTCAGGTTCCGGCCCCGACTCCACACAAGGTCTTAGGCCCCGGCATCGACGGGAGAGAAATCCAGAGAGGCCCCCGAGGAACTCGCATGGGGACTGGCCTTTCCTGAGGCCACCAGAGCGGGTCCCTGTGGTCCCCGTCGTAAGTCGGGAGCACCTGCCGAAACTCGAGAAAATCCAGGAGGTTTTGCCCTCCAGGCGAGATGAGGCCCATTTCCGCTGAGGCTTCTCGAGGCTAATCACGTCTAACCACTGGAACTTCCAAAGGGTCCTTCACACCCTTGCTGCAACTCAAGAAGTTCCCCGACATACCGGTCTCCACTCGAGAGGAAGCACGTGGGTCCCGCACACATCCAGGGGAGCCCCGTTTCCGCCTCCTAGCTCGAGATGAGGGATCCTTTCCCTGTTTCGTAGGGAAAGAATTCCCGGCGTTCCCGTCGCATCTCAAGAGGAGGCGCTCTCCACAGGAAAGGCGAGAGGAACTCCAGGGTCGTGCCACCATTCCAAGAGTCCCCCAGATGTGTCAGTCCATTCCAGAGGAACCTTTTTTCCCTGCACTGCCTTGACGTTCAAGCCGAGGATCGAATCCCACCACGTGTGCACGTGGGACAGCCCTGTGGGAAAGCCTCGGGGGAAAGCCTCGTGGGAAAGACTCGAGGGAAAACCATAGATCCTTTGATCCACGAGGAGGATTGCGTGACACTGCTGCTACCGCTCTCGAGGAAAGCGCAAGTGCATGCCCGCATTCGAGACGAGGACTGACTCCCCTGGGGAGACTCCAGAAGTACCCCAAGATCCATGTCAGCACTGGAGAGGAATCCTCAGGTTCCGGCCCCGACTCCACACAAGGTCTTAGGCCCCGGCATCGACGGGAGAGGAATCCCGAGAGGCCCCCGAGGAACTCGCATGGGGACTGGCCTTTCCTGAGGCCACCAGAGCGGGTCCCTGAGGTCCCCGTCGTAAGTGGAGAGCACCTGCCGCAACTCGAGAAAATCCAGGAGGTTTTGCCCTCCAGGCGAGATGAGGCCCATTTCCGCTGAGGCTTCTCGAGGCTAATCACTTCTAACCACTGGAACTTCCAAAGGGTCCTTCACACCCTTGCTGCAACTCAAGAAGTTCCCCCACATACCCGTCTCCACTCGAGAGGAAGCACGTGGTGTCCCGCCAACATCCAGGGGAGCTCCGTGTCCGACTCCTAGCTCGAGATGAGGGATCCTTTCCCTGTTTCGTAGGGAAAGAATTCCCGGCGTTCCCGTCGCATCTCAAGAGGAGGCGCTCTCTACAGGAAAGGCGAGAGGAACTCCAGGGTCGTGCCACCATTCCAAGAGTCCCCCAGATGTGTCAGTCCATTCCAGAGGAATCTGTTTTCCCAGAACTGCCTTGACGTTCAAGCCAAGGATCGACGCCCACCACGTGTGCACGTGGGACAGCCCTGTGGGAAAGCCTCGTGGGAAAGCCTCGTGGAAAAGACTCGAGGGAAAACCATAGATCCTTTGATCCACGCGGCGGACTAGGTGACACTGCTGCTACCGCTCTGGAGTAAAGAGCAAGTGCATGCCCGCATTCGAGACGAGGACTGACTCCCCTGGGGAGACCCCAGAAGTACCCCAAGATCCATGTCAGCACTGGAGAGGAATCCTCAGGTTCCGACCCCGACTCCACATAAGGACTTAGGCCCCGGCATCGACGGGAGAGGAATCCCCAGAGGCCCCCGAGGAACTCGCATGGGGACTGGCCTTTCCTGAGGCCACCAGAGCGGGTCCCTGAGGTCCCCGTCGTAAGTCGAGAGCACCTGCCGCAACTCGAGAAAATCCAGGAGGTTTTGCCCTCCAGGCGAGATGAGGCCCATTTCCGCTGAGGCTTCTCGAGGCCAATCACATCTAACCACTGGAACTTCCAAAGGGTCCTTCACACCATTGCTGCAACTCAAGAAGTTCCCCGACATACCCGTCTGCACTCGAGAGGAAGCACGTGGGGTCCCGCACACATCCAGGGGAGCCCCGTTTCCGCCTCCTAGCTCGAGATGAGGGATCCTTTCCCTGTTTCGTAGGGAAAGAATTCCCGGTGTTCCCGTCGCATCTCAAGAGGATGCGCTCTCCACAGGAAAGGTGAGAGGAACTCCAGGGTCGTGCCACCATTCCAAGAGTCACCCAGATGTGTCAGTCCATTTCAGAGGAACCTGTTTTCCCTGCAATGCCTTGACGTTCAAGCCGAGGATCGACTCCCACCACGTGTGCACATGGGACAGCCCTGTGGGAAAGCCTCGTGGGAAAGCCTCGTGGCAAAGACTCGAGGGAAAACCATAGATCCTTTGATCCACGCGGCGGACTGCGTGACACTGCTGCTACCGCTCTGGAGGAAAGCGCAAGTGCATGCCCGCATTCGAGACGAGGACTGACTCCCATGGAGAGACTCCAGAAGTACCCCAAGATCCATGTCAGCACTGGAGAGGAATCCTCAGGTTCCGGCCCCGACTCCACACAAGGTCTTAGGCCCCGGCATCGACGGGAGAGGAATCCCCACAGGAACTCGCATGGGGACTGGCCTTTCCTGAAGCCACCAGAGCGGGTCCCTGAGGTCCACGTCGTAAGTCGAGAGCACCTGCCGCAACTCGAGAAAATCCAGGCGGTTTTGCCCTCCAGGCGAGATGAGGCCCATTTCCGCTGAGGCTTCTCGAGGCCAATCACATCTAACCACTGGAACTTCCAAAGGGTCCTTCACACCCTTGCTGCAACTCAAGAAGATCCCTGGCATACCCGTCTCCACTCGAGAGGAAGCACGTGGGGTCCCGCACACATCCAGGGGAGCCCCGTTTCCGCCTCCTAGCTCGAGATGAGGGATCCTTTCCCTGTTTCGTAGGGAAAGAATTCCCGGCGTTCCCGTCGCATCTCAAGAGGAGGTGCTCTCCACAGGAAAGGCGAGAGGAACTCCAGGGTCGTGCCACCATTCCAAGAGTCCCCCAGATGTGTCAGTCCATTCCAGAGGAACCTGTTTTCCCTGCACTGCCTTGACGTTCAAGCCGAGGATCGAATCCCACCACGTGTGCACGTGGGACAGCCCTGTGGGAAAGCCTCGTGGGAAAGCCTCGTGGGAAAGACTCGAGGGAAAACCATAGATCCTTTGATCCACGAGGAGGACTGCGTGACACTGCTGCTACCGCTCTCGAGGAAAGCGCAAGTGCATGCCCGCATTCGAGACGAGGACTGACTCCCCTGGGGAGACTCCAGAAGTACCCCAAGATCCATGTCAGCACTGGAGAGGAATCCTCAGGTTCCGGCCCCGACTCCACACAAGGTCTTAGGCCCCGGCATCGACGGGAGAGGAATCCCGAGAGGCCCCCGAGGAACTCGCATGGGGACTGGCCTTTCCTGAGGCCACCAGAGCGGGTCCCTGAGGTCCCCGTCGTAAGTGGAGAGCACCTGCCGCAACTCGAGAAAATCCAGGAGGTTTTGCCCTCCAGGCGAGATGAGGCCCATTTCCGCTGAGGCTTCTCGAGGCTAATCACTTCTAACCACTGGAACTTCCAAAGGGTCCTTCATACCCTTGCTGCAACTCAAGAAGTTCCCCCACATACCCGTCTCCACTCGAGAGGAAGCACGTGGTGTCCCGCCAACATCCAGGGGAGCTCCGTTTCCGACTCCTAGCTCGAGATGAGGGATCCTTTCCCTGTTTCGTAGGGAAAGAATTCCCGGCGTTCCCGTCGCATCTCAAGAGGAGGCGCTCTCTACAGGAAAGGCGAGAGGAACTCCAGGGTCGTGCCACCATTCCAAGAGTCCCCCAGATGTGTCAGTCCATTCCAGAGGAATCTGTTTTCCCTGAACTGCCTTGACGTTCAAGCCAAGGATCGACGCCCACCACGTGTGCACGTGGGACAGCACTGTGGGAAAGCCTCGTGGGAAAGCCTCGTGGAAAAGACTCGAGGGAAAACCATAGATCCTTTGATCCACGCGGCGGACTGCGTGACACTGCTGCTACCGCTCTGGAGGAAAGCGCAAGTGCATGCCCGCATTCGAACGAGGACTGACTCCCCTGGGGAGACTCCAGAAGTACCCCAAGATCCATGTCAGCACTGGAGAGGAATCCTCAGGTTCCGGCCCCGACTCCACACAAGGTCGTAGGCCCCGGCATCGACGGGAGAGGAATCCCGAAAGGCCCCCGAGGAACTCGCAACGGGACTGGCCTTTTCTGAGGCCACCAGAGCGGGTCCCTGAAGTCCCCGTCGTAAGACGAGAGCACCTGCCGCAACTCGAGAAAATCCAGGAGGTTTTGCCCTCCAGGCGAGATGAGGCCCATTTCCGCTGAGGCTTCTCGAGGCCAATCACATCTAACCACTGGAACTTCCAAAGGGTCCTTCACACCCTTGCTGCAACTCAAGAAGTTCCCCGACATACCCGTCTGCACTCGAGAGGAAGCACGTGGTGTCCCGCACACATCCAGGCGAGCCCCGTTTCCGCCTCCTAGCTCGAGATGAGGGATCCTTTCCCTGTTTCATAGGAAAGAATTCCCGGCGTTCCCGTCGCATCTCAAGAGGAGGCGCTCTCCTCAGGAAAGGCGAGAGGAACTCCAGGGTCATGCCACCATTCCTAGAGTCCCCCAGATGTGTCAGTCCATTCCAGAGGATCCTGTTTTCCCTGCACTGCCTTGACGTTCAAGCCGAGGATCTACTCCCACCACGTGTGCACCTGGGACAGCCCTGTGGGAAAGCCTCGTGGGAAATCCTCGTGGGAAAGACTCGAGGGAAAACCGTAGATCCTTTGATCCACGCGGCGGACTGCGTGACACTGCTGCTACCGCTCTGGAGGAAAGCGCAAGTGCATGCCCGCATTCGACAAGAGGACTGACTCCCCTGGGGAGACTCCAGAAGTACCCCAAGATCCATGTCAGCACTGGAGAGGAATCCTCAGGTTCCGGCCCCGACTCCACACAAGGTCTTAGGCCCCGGCATCGACGGGAGAGAAATCCCGAGAGGCCCCCGAGGAACTCGCATGGGGACTGGCCTTTCCTGGGGCCACCAGAGCGGGTCCCTGAGGTCCCTGTCATAAGTCGAGAGCACCTGCCGCAACTCGAGAAAATCCAGGAGGTTTTGCCCTCCAGGCGAGATGAGGCCCATTTCCGCTGAGGCTTCTCGAGGCCAATCACATGTAACCACTGGAACTTCCAAAGGGTCATTCACACCCTTGCTGCAACTCAAGAAGTTCCCCGACATACCCGTCTCCACTCGAGAGGAAGCACGTGGGTCCCGCACACATCCAGGGGAGCCCCGTTTCCGCCTCCTAGCTCGAGATGAGGGATCCTTTCCCTGTTTCGTAGGGAAAGAATTCCCGGCGTTCCCGTCGCATCTCAAGAGGAGGCGCTCTCCACAGGAAAGGCGAGAGGAACTCCAGGGTCGTGCCACCATTCCAAGAGTCCCCCAGATGTGTCAGTCCATTCCAGAGGAACCTGTTTTCCCTGCACTGCCTTGACGTTCAAGCCGAGGATCGAGTCCCACCACGTGTGCACGTGGGACAGCCCTGTGGGAAAGCCTCGTGGGAAAGCCTCGTGGGAAAGACTCGAGGGAAAACCATAGATCCTTTGATCCACGCGGAGGACTGCGTGACACTGCTGCTACCGCTCTGGAGGAAAGCGCAAGTGCATGCCCGCATTCGAGACGAGGACTGACTCCCCTGGGGAGACTCCAGAAGTACCCCAAGATCCATGTCAGCACTGGAGAGGAATCCTCAGGTTCCGGCCCCGACTCCACACAAGGTCTTAGGCCCCGGCATCGACGGGAGAGGAATCCCGAGAGGCCCCCGAGGAACTCGCATGGGGACTGGCCTTTCCTGAGGCCACCAGAGCGGGTCCCTGAGGTCCCCGTCGTAAGTCGAGATCACCTGCCGCAACTCGAGAAAATCCAGGAGGTTTTGCCCTCCAGGCGAGATGAGGCCCATTTCCGCTGAGGCTTCTCGAGGCCAATCACGTTTAACCACTGGAACTTCCAAAGGGTCCTTCACACCCTTGCTGCAAATCAAGAAGTTCCCCGACATACCCGTCTCCACTGGAGAGGAAGCACGTGGTGTCCCGCACACATCCAGGGGAGCCCCGTTTCCGCCTCCTAGCTCGAGATGAGGGATCCTTTCCCTGTTTCGTAGGGAAAGAATTCCCGGCGTTCCCGTCGCATCTCAAGAGGAGGCGCTCTCCACAGGAAAGGCGAGAGGAACTCCAGGGTCGTGCCACCATTCCAAGAGTCCCCCAGATGTGTCAGTCCATTCCAGAGGAACCTGTTTTCCCTGCACTGCCTTGACGTTCAAGCCGAGGATCGACTCTCAACACGTGTGCACGTGGGACAGCCCTGTGGGAAAGCCTCGTGGGAAAGCCTCGTGGGAAAGACTCGAGGGAAAACCATAGATCCTTTGATCCACGCGGCGGACTGCGTGACACTGCTGCTACCGCTCTGGAGGAAAGCGCAAGTGCATGCCCGCATTCGAGACGAGGACTGACTCCCCTGGGGAGACTCCAGAAGTACCCCAAGATCCATGTCAGCACTGGAGAGGAATCCTCAGGTTCCGGCCCCGACTCCACACAAGGTCTTAGTCCCCGGCATAGACGGGAGAGGAATCCCGAGAGGCCCCCGAGGAACTCGCATGGGGACTGCCCTTTCCTGAGGCCACCAGAGCGGTTCCTGAGGTCCCCGTCGTAAGTCGAGAGCACCTGCCGCAACTCGAGAAAATCCAGGAGGTTTTGCCCTCCAGGCGAGATGAGGCCCATTTCCGCTGAGGCTTCTCGAGGCCAATCATATCTAACCACTGGAACTTCCAAAGGGTCCTTCACACCATTGCTGCAACTCAAGAAGTTCCCCGACATACCCGTCTGCACTCGAGAGGAAGCACGTGGGGTCCCTCACATTTCCAGGGGAGCCCCGTTTCCGCCTCCTAGCTCGAGATGAGGGATCCTTTCCCTGTTTCGTAGGGAAAGAATTCCCGGCGTTCCCGTCGCATCTCAAGAGGAGGCGCTCTCCACAGGAAAGGCGAGAGGAACTCCAGGGTCATGCCACCATTCCAAGAGTCCCCCTGATGTGTCAGTCCATTCCAGAGGAACCTGTTTTCCCTGCACTGCCTTGACGTTCAAGCCGAGGATCGACTCCCACCACGTGTGCACCTGGGACAGACCTGTGGGAAAGCCTCGTGGGAGAGCCTCGTGGGAAAGACTCGAGGGAAAACCATAGATCCTTTGATCCACGCGGCGGACTGCGTGACACTGCTGCTACCGCTCTGGAGGAAAGCACAAGTGCATGCCCGCATTCGAGACGAGGACTTACTCCCCTGGGGAGACTCCAGAAGTACCCCAAGATCCATGTCAGCACTGGAGAGGAATCCTCAGGTTCCGGCCCCGACTCCACACAAGGTCTTAGGCCCCGGCATCGACGGGAGAGGAATCCCGAGAGGCCCCCGAGGAACTCGCATGGGGACTGGCCTTTCCTGAGGCCACCAGAGCGGGTCCCTGAGGTCCCTGTCGTAAGTCGAGAGCACCTGCCGCAACTCGAGAAAATCCAGGAGGTTTTGCCCTCCAGGCGAGATGAGGACCATTTCCGCTGAGGCTTCTCGAGGCCAATCACTTCTAACCACTGGAACTTCCAAAGGGTCCTTCACACCCTTGCTGCAACTCAAGAAGTTCCCCGACATACCCGTCTCCACTCGAGAGTAAGCATGTGGTGTCCCGCACACATCCAGGGGAGCCCCGTTTCCGCCTCCTAGCTCGAGATGAGGGATCCTTTCCCTGTTTCGTAGGGAAAGAATTCCCGGCGTTCCCGTCGCATCTCAAGAGGAGGCGCTCTCCACAGGAAAGGCGAGAGGAACTCCAGGGTCGTGCCACCATTCCAAGAGTCCCCCAGATGTGTCAGTCCATTCCAGAGACACCTGTTTTCCCTGCACTGCCTTGACGTTCAAGCCGAGGATCGACTCCCATCACGTGTGCACCTGGGACAGCCCTGTGGGAAAGCCTCGTGGGAAAGCCTCGTGGCAAAGACTCGAGGGAAAACCATAGATCCTTTGATCCACGCGGCGGACTACGTGACACTGCTGCTACCGCTCTGGAGGAAAGCGCAAGTGCATGCCCGCATTCGAGACGAGGACTGACTCCCCTGGGGAGACTCCAGAAGTACCCCAAGATCCATGTCAGCACTGGAGAGGAATCCTCAGGTTCCGGCCCCGACTCCACACAAGGTCTTAGGCCCCGGCATCCACGGGAGAGGAATCCCGAGACGCCCCCGAGGAACTCGCATGGGGACTGGCCTTTCCTGAGGCCACCAGAGCGGTTCCCTGAGGTCCCCGTCGTAAGTCGAGAGCACCTGCCGCAACTCGAGAAAATCCAGGAGGTTTTGCCCTCCAGGCGAGATGAGGCCCATTTCCGCTGAGGCTTCTCGAGGCCAATCACATCTAACCACTGGAACTTCCAAAGGGTCCTTCACACCATTGCTGCAACTCAAGAAGTTCCCCGACATACCCGTCTGCACTCGAGAGGAAGCACGTGGGGTCCCTCACATTTCCAGGGGAGCCCCGTTTCCGCCTCCTAGCTCGAGATGAGGGATCCTTTCCCTGTTTCGTAGGGAAAGAATTCCCGGCGTTCCCGTCGCATCTCACGAGGAGGCGCTCTCCACAGGAAAGGCGAGAGGAACTCCAGGGTCATGCCACCATTCCAAGAGTCCCCCTGATGTGTCAGTCCATTCCAGAGGAACCTGTTTTCCCTGCACTGCCTTGACGTTCAAGCCGAGGATCGACTCCCACCACGTGTGCACCTGGGACAGCCCTGTGGGAAAGCCTCGTGGGAAAGCCTTGTGGCAAAGACTCGAGGGAAAACCATAGATCCTTTGATCCACACGGCGGACTGCGTGACACTGCTGCTACCGCTCTGGAGGAAAGCGCAAGTGCATGCCCGCATTCGAGACGAGGACTGACTCCCCTGGGGAGACTCCAGAAGTACCCCAAGATCCATGTCAGCACTGGAGAGGAATCCTCAGGTTCCGGCCCCGACTCCACACAAGGTCTTAGGCCCCGGCATCGACGGGAGAGGAATCCCGAGAGGCCCCCTAGGAACTCGCATGGGGACTGGCCTTTCCTGAGGCCACCAGAGCGGTTCCCTGAGGTCCCCGTCGTAAGTCGAGAGCACCTGCCGCAACTCGAGAAAATCCAGGAGGTTTTGCCCTCCAGGCGAGATGAGGCCCATTTCCGCTGAGGCTTCTCAAGGCCAATCACATCTAACCACTGGAACTTCCAAATGGTCCTTCACACCCTTGCTGCAACTCAAGAAGTTCCCCGACATACCCGTCTGCACTCGAGAGGAAGCACGTGGTGTCCCGCACACATCCAGGGGAGCCCCGTTTCCACCTCCTAGCTCGAGATGAGGGATCCTTTCCCTGTTTCGTAGGGAAAGAATTCCCGGCGTTCCCGTCGCATCTCAAGAGGAGGCACTCTCCACAGGAAAGGCGAGAGGAACTCCAGGGTCGTGACACCATTCCAAGAGTCCCCCAGATGTGTCAGTCCATTCCAGAGGAACCTGTTTTCCCTGCACTGCCTTGACGTTCAAGCCAAGGATCGACTCCCACCACGTGTGCACGTGGGACAGCCCTGTGGGAAAGCCTCGTGGGAAAGCCTCGTGGGAATGACTCGAGGGAAAACCATAGATCCTTTGATCCACGCGGCGGACTGCGTGACACTGCTGCTACCGCTCTGGAGGAAAGCGCAAGTGCATGCCCGCATTCGAGACGAGGACTGACTCCCCTGGGGAGACTCCAGAAGTACCCCAAGATCCATGTCAGCACTGGAGAGGAATCCTCAGGTTCCGGCCCCGACTCCACACAAGGTCTTAGGTCCCGGCATCGACGGGAGAGGAATCCCCAGAGGAACTCGCATGGGGACTGGCCTTTCCTGAAGCCACCAGAGCGGGTCCCTGAGGTCCTCGTCGTAAGTCGAGAGCACCTGCCGCAACTCGAGAAAATCCAGGCGGTTTTGCCCTCCAGACGAGATGAGGCCCATTTCCGCTGAGGCTTCTCGAGGCCAATCACATCTAACCACTGGAACTTCCAAAGGGTCCTTCACACCCTTGCTGCAACTCAAGAAGATCCCCGACATACCCGTCTCCACTCGAGAGGAAGCACGTGGGGTCCCGCACACATCCAGGGGAGCCCCGTTTCCGCCTCCTAGCTCGAGATGAGGCATCCTTTCCCTGTTTCGTCGGGAAAGAATTCCCGGCGTTCCCGTCGCATCTCAAGAGGAGGTGCTCTCCACAGGAAAGGGGAGAGGAACTCCAGGGTCGTGCCACCATTCCAAGAGACCCCCAGATATGTCAGTCCATTACAGAGGAACCTGTTTTCCCTGCACTGCCTTGACGTTCAAGCCGAGGATCGAGTCCCACCACGTGTGCACGTGGGACAGCCCTGTGGGAAAGCCTCGTGGGAAAGCCTCGTGGGAAAGACTCGAGGGAAAACCATAGATCCTTTGATCCACGCGGCGGATTGCGTGACACTTCTGCTACCGCTCTGGAGGAAAGCGCAAGTGCATGCCCGCATTCGACACGAGGACTGACTCCCCTGGGGAGACTCCAGAAGTACCCCAAGATCCATGTCAGCACTGGAGAGGAATCCTCAGGTTCCGGCCCCGACTCCACACAAGGACTTAGGCCCCGGCATCGACGGGAGAGGAATCCCCAGAGGCCCCCGAGGAACTCGCATGGGGACTGGCCTTTCCTGAGGCCACCAGAGCGGGTCCTTGAGGTCCCCGTCGTAAGTCGAGAGCACCTGCCGCAACTCGAGAAAATCCAGGAGGTTTTGCCCTCCAGGCGAGATGAGGCCCATTTCCGCTGAGGCTTCTCGTGGCTAATCACGTCTAACCACTGGAACATCCAAAGGGTCCTTCACACCCTTGCTGCAACTCAAGAACTTCCCCGACATACCCGTCTCCACTCGAATGGAAGCACGTGGGGTCCCGCACACATCCAGGGGAGCCCCGTTTCCGCCTCCTAGCTCGAGATGAGGGATCCTTTCCCTGTTTCGTAGGGAAAGAATTCCCGGCGTTCCCGTCGCATCTCAAGAGGAGGCGATCTCCACAGGAAAGGCGAGAGGAACTCCAGGGTCGTGCCACCATTCCAAGAGTCCCCCAGGTGTGTCAGTCCATTCCAGAGGCACCTGTTTTCCCTGCACTGCGTTGACGTTCAAGCCAAGGATCGACTCCCACCACGTGTGCACGTGGGACAGCCCTGTGGGAAGGCCTCGTGGGAAAGCCTCGTGGGAATGACTCGAGGGAAAACCATAGATCCTTTGATCCACGCGGCGGACTGCGTGACACTGCTGCTACCGCTCTGGAGGAAAGCACAATGCATGCCCGCATTCGAGACTATGACTGACTCCCCTGGGGAGACTCCAGAAGTACCCCAAGATCCATGTCAGCACTGGAGAGGAATCCTCAGGTTCCGGCCCCGACTCCACACAAGGTCTTAGGCCCCGGCATCGACGAGAGAGGAATCCCGAGACGCCCCCGAGGAACTCGCATGGGGACTGGCCTTGCCTGAGGCCACCAGAGCGGTTCCCTGAGGTCCCCGTCGTAAGTCGAGAGCACCTGCCGCAACTCGAGAAAATCCAGGAGGTTTTGCCCTCCAGGCGAGATGAGGCCCATTTCCGCTGAGGCTTCTCGAGGCCAATCACATCTAACCACTGGAACTTCCAAAGGGTCCTTCACACCCTTGCTGCAACTCAAGAACTTCCCCGACATACCCGTCTCCACTCGAGAGGAAGCACGTGGGGTCCCGCACACATCCAGGGGAGCCCCGTTTCGCCTCCTAGCTCGAGATGAGGGATCCTTTCCCTGTTTCGTAGGGAAAGAATTCCCGGCGTTCCCGTCGCATCTCAAGACGAGGCGCTCTCCACAGGAAAGGCGAGAGGAACTCCAGGGTCGTGCCACCATTCCAAGAGTCCCCCAGATGTGTCAGTCCATTCCAGAGGAACCTGTTTTCCCTGCACTGCCTTGACGTTCAAGCCGAGGATCGAGTCCCACCACGTGTGCACGTGGGACAGCCCTGTGGGAAAGCCTCGTGGGAAAGCCTCGTGGGAAAGACTCGAGGGAAAACCATAGATCCTTTGATCCACGCGGCGGACTGCGTGACACTGCTGCTACCGCTCTGGAGGAAAGCGCAAGTGCATGCCCGCATTCGAGACGAGGACTGACTCCCCTGGGGAGACTCCAGAAGTACCCCAAGATCCATGTCAGCACTGGAGAGGAATCCTCAGGTTCCGGCCCCGACTCCACACAAGGTCTTAGGCCCCGGCATCGACGGGAGAGGAATCCCGAGAGGCCCCCGAGGAACTCGCATGGGGACTGGCCTTTCCTGAGGCCACCAGAGCGGGTCCCTGAGGTCCCCGTCGTAAGTCGAGATCACCTGCCGCAACTCGAGAAAATCCAGGAGGTTTTGCCCTCCAGGCGAGATGAGGCCCATTTCCGCTGAGGCTTCTCGAGGCCAATCACGTTTAACCACTGGAACTTCCAAAGGGTCCTTCACACCCTTGCTGCAAATCAAGAAGTTCCCCGACATACCCGTCTCCACTGGAGAGGAAGCACGTGGTGTCCCGCACACATCCAGGGGAGCCCCGTTTCCGCCTCCTAGCTCGAGATGAGGGATCCTTTCCCTGTTTCGTAGGGAAGAATTCCCGGCGTTCCCGTCGCATCTCAAGAGGAGGCGCTCTCCACAGGAAAGGCGAGAGGAACTCCAGGGTCGTGCCACCATTCCAAGAGTCCCCCAGATGTGTCAGTCCATTCCAGAGGAACCTGTTTTCCCTGCACTGCCTTGACGTTCAAGCCGAGGATCGACTCCCACCACGTGTGCACGTAAAACAGCCCTGTGGCAAAGCCTCGTGGGAAAGCCTCGTGGGAAAGACTCGAGGGAAAACCATAGATCCTTTGATCCACGCGGCGGACTGCGTGACACTGCTGCTACCGCTCTGGAGGAAAGCGCAAGTGCATGCCCGCATTCGAGACGAGGACTGACTCCCCTGGGGAGACTCCAGAAGTACCCCAAGATCCATGTCAGCACTGGAGAGGAATCCTCAGGTTCCGGCCTCGACTCCACACAAGGTCTTAGGCCCCGGCATAGACGGGAGAGGAATCCCGAGAGGCCCCCGAGGAACTCGCATGGGGACTGGCCTTTCCTGAGGCCACCAGAGCGGGTTCCTGAGGTCCCCGTCGTAAGTCGAGAGCACCTGCCGCAACTCGAGAAAATCCAGGAGGTTTTGCCCTCCAGGCGAGATGAGGCCCATTTCCGCTGAGGCTTCTCGAGGCCAATCACATCTAACCACTGGAACTTCCAAAGGGTCCTTCACACCCTTGCTGCAACTCAAGAAGTTCCCCGACATACCAGTCTCCACTCGAGAGGAAGCATGTGGGGTCCCGCACACATCCAGGGGAGCCCCGTTTCCGCCTCCTAGCTCGAGATGAGGGATCCTTTCCCTGTTTCGTAGGGAAAGAATTCCCGGCGTTCCCGTCGCATCTCAAGAGGAGGCGCTCTCCACAGGAAAGGCGAGAGGAACTCCAGGGTCGTGCCACCATTCCAAGAGTCCCCCAGATGTGTCAGTCCATTCCAGAGGAACCTGTTTTCCCTGCACTGCCTTGACGTTCAAGCCGAGGATCGACTCCCACCACGTGTGCACGTGGGACAGCCCTGTGGGATAGCCTCGTGGGAAAGCCTCGTGGGAAAGACTCGAGGGAAAACCATAGATCCTTTGATCCACGCGGCGGACTGCGTGACACTGCTGCTACCGCTCTGGAGGAAAGCGTAAGTGCATGCCCGCATTCGAGACGAGGACTGACTCCCCTGGGGAGACTCCAGAAGTACCCCAAGATCCATGTCAGCACTGGAGAGGAATCCTCAGGTTCCGGCCCCGACTCCACACAAGGTCTTAGGCCCCGGCATCGACGGGAGAGGAATCCCGAGAGGCCCCCGAGGAACTCGCATGGGGACTGGCCTCTCCTGAGGCCACCAGAGCGGTTCCCGGAGGTCCCCGTCGTAAGTCGAGAGCACCTGCCGCAACTCGAGAAAATCCAGGAGGTTTTGCCCTCCAGGCGAGATGAGGCCCATTTCCGCTGAGGCTTCTCGAGGCCAATCATATCTAACCACTGGAACTTCCAAAGGGTCCTTCACACCATTGCTGCAACTCAAGAAGTTCCCCGACATACCCGTCTGCACTCGAGAGGAAGCACGTGGGGTCCCTCACATTTCCAGGGGAGCCCCGTTTCCGCCTCCTAGCTCGAGATGAGGGATCCTTTCCCTGTTTCGTAGGGAAAGAATTCCCGGCGTTCCCGTCGCATCTCAAGAGGAGGCGCTCTCCACAGGAAAGGCGAGAGGAACTCCAGGGTCATGCCACCATTTCAAGAGTCCCCCTGATGTGTCAGTCCATTCCAGAGGAACCTGTTTTCCCTGCACTGCCTTGACGTTCAAGCCGAGGATCGACTCCCACCACGTGTGCACCTGGGACAGCCCTGTGGGAAAGCCTCGTGGGAGAGCCTCGTGGGAAAGACTCGAGGGAAAACCATAGATCCTTTGATCCACGCGGCGGACTGCGTGACACTGCTGCTACCTCTCTGGAGGAAAGCACAAGTGCATGCCCGCATTCGAGACGAGGACTTACTCCCCTGGGGAGACTCCAGAAGTACCCCAAGATCCATGTCAGCACTGGAGAGGAATCCTCAGGTTCCGGCCCCGACTCCACACAAGGTCTTAGGCCCCGGCATCGACGGGAGAGGAATCCCGAGAGGCCCCCGAGGAACTCGCATGGGGACTGGCCTTTCCTGAGGCCACCAGAGCGGGTCCCTGAGGTCCCCGTCGTAAGTCGAGAGCACCTGCCGCAACTCGAGAAAATCCAGGAGGTTTTGCCCTCCAGGCGAGATGAGGACCATTTCCGCTGAGGCTTCTCGAGGCCAATCACTTCTAACCACTGGAACTTCCAAAGGGTCCTTCAGACCCTTGCTGCAACTCAAGAAGTTCCCCGACATACCCGTCTCCACTCGAGAGTAAGCATGTGGTGTCCCGCACACATCCAGGGGAGCCCCGTTTCCGCCTCCTAGCTCGAGATGAGGGATCCTTTCCCTGTTTCGTAGGGAAAGAATTCCGGGCGTTCCCGTCGCATCTCAAGAGGAGGCGCTCTCCACAGGAAAGGCGAGAGGAACTCCAGGGTCATGCCACCATTCCAAGAGTCCCCCTGATGTGTCAGTCCATTCCAGAGGAACCTGTTTTCCCTGCACTGCCTTGACGTTCAAGCCGAGGATCGACTCCCACCACGTGTGCACCTGGGACAGCCCTGTGGGAAAGCCTCGTGGGAGAGCCTCGTGGGAAAGACTCGAGGGAAAACCATAGATCCTTTGATCCACGCGGCGGACTGCGTGACACTGCTGCTACCGCTCTGGAGGAAAGCACAAGTGCATGACCGCATTCGAGACGAGGACTTACTCCCCTGGGGAGACTCCAGAAGTACCCCAAGATCCATGTCAGCACTGGAGAGGAATCCTCAGGTTCCGGCCCCGACTCCACACAAGGTCTTAGGCCCCGGCATCGACGGGAGAGGAATCCCGAGAGGCCCCCGAGGAACTCGCATGGGGACTGGCCTTTCCTGAGGCCACCAGAGCAGGTCCCTGAGGTCCCCGTCGTAAGTCGAGAGCACCTGCCGCAACTCGAGAAAATCCAGGAGGTTTTGCCCTCCAGGCGAGATGAGGACCATTTCCGCTGAGGCTTCTCGAGGCCAATCACTTCTAACCACTGGAACTTCCAAAGGGTCCTTCAGACCCTTGCTGCAACTCAAGAAGTTCCCCGACATACCCGTCTCCACTCGAGAGTAAGCATGTGGTGTCCCGCACACATCCAGGGGAGCCCCGTTTCCGCCTCCTAGCTCGAGATGAGGGATCCTTTCCCTGTTTCGTAGGGAAAGAATTCCCGGCGTTCCCGTCGCATCTCAAGAGGAGGCGCTCTCCACAGGAAAGGCGAGAGGAACTCCAGGGTCGTGCCACCATTCCAAGAGTCCCCCAGATGTGTCAGTCCATTCCAGAGACACCTGTTTGCCCTGCACTGCCTTGACGTTCAAGCCGAGGATCGACTCCCACCACGTGTGCACCTGGGACAGCCCTGTGGGAAAGCCTCGTGGGAAAGCCTCGTGGCAAAGACTCGAGGGAAAACCATAGATCCTTTGATCCACGCGGCGGACTGCGTGACACTGCTGCTACCGCTCTGGAGGAAAGCGCAAGTGCATGCCCGCATTCGAGACGAGGACTGACTCCCCTGGGGAGACTCCAGAAGTACCCCAAGATCCATGTCAGCACTGGAGAGGAATCCTCAGGTTCCGGCCCCGACTCCACACAAGGTCTTAGGCCCCGGCATCCACGGGAGAGGAATCCCGAGACGCCCCCGAGGAACTCGCATGGGGACTGGCCTTTCCTGAGGCCACCAGAGCGGTTCCCTGAGGTCCCCGTCGTAAGTCGAGAGCACCTGCCGCAACTCGAGAAAATCCAGGAGGTTTTGCCCTCCAGGCGAGATGAGGCCCATTTCCGCTGAGGCTTCTCGAGGCCAATCATATCTAACCACTGGAACTTCCAAAGGGTCCTTCACACCATTGCTGCAACTCAAGAAGTTCCCCGACTACCCGTCTGCACTCGAGAGGAAGCACGTGGGGTCCCTCACATTTCCAGGGGAGCCCCGTTTCCGCCTCCTAGCTCGAGATGAGGGATCCTTTCCCTGTTTCGTAGGGAAAGAATTCCCGGCGTTCCCGTCGCATCTCAAGAGGAGGCGCTCTCCACAGGAAAGGCGAGAGGAACTCCAGGGTCATGCCACCATTCCAAGAGTCCCCCAGATGTGTCAGTCCATTCCAGAGACACCTGTTTTCCCTGCACTGCCTTGACGTTCAAGCCGAGGATCGACTCCCACCACGTGTGCACCTGGGACAGCCCTGTGGGAAAGCCTCGTGGGAAAGCCTCGTGGCAAAGACTCGAGGGAAAACCATAGATCCTTTGATCCACGCGGCGGACTGCGTGACACTGCTGCTACCGCTCTGGAGGAAAGCGCAAGTGAATGCCCGCATTCGAGACGAGGACTGACTCCCCTGGGGAGACTCCAGAAGTACCCCAAGATCCATGTCAGCACTGGAGAGGAATCCTCAGGTTCCGGCCCCGACTCCACACAAGGTCTTAGGCCCCGGCATCGACGGGAGAGGAATCCCGAGAGGCCCCCGAGGAACTCGCATGGGGACTGGCCTCTCCTGAGGCCACCAGAGCGGTTCCCGGAGGTCCCCGTCGTAAGTCGAGAGCACCTGCCGCAACTCGAGAAAATCCAGGAGGTTTTGCCCTCCAGGCGAGATGAGGCCCATTTCCGCTGAGGCTTCTCGAGGCCAATCATATCTAACCACTGGAACTTCCAAAGGGTCCTTCACACCATTGCTGCAACTCAAGAAGTTCCCCGACATACCCGTCTGCACTCGAGAGGAAGCACGTGGGGTCCCTCACATTTCCAGGGGAGCCCCGTTTCCGCCTCCTAGCTCGAGATGAGGGATCCTTTCCCTGTTTCGTAGGGAAAGAATTCCCGGCGTTCCCGTCGCATCTCAAGAGGAGGCGCTCTCCACAGGAAAGGCGAGAGGAACTCCAGGGTCATGCCACCATTCCAAGAGTCCCCCTGATGTGTCAGTCCATTCCAGAGGAACCTGTTTTCCCTGCACTGCCTTGACGTTCAAGCCGAGGATCGACTCCCACCACGTGTGCACCTGGGACAGCCCTGTGGGAAAGCCTCGTGGGAGAGCCTCGTGGGAAAGACTCGAGGGAAAACCATAGATCCTTTGATCCACGCGGCGGACTGCGTGACACTGCTGCTACCGCTCTGGAGGAAAGCGCAAGTGCATGCCCGCATTCGAGACGAGGACTGACTCCCCTGGGGAGACTCCAGAAGTACCCCAAGATCCATGTCAGCACTGGAGAGGAATCCTCAGGTTCCGGCCCCGACTCCACACAAGGTCTTAGGTCCCGGCATCGACGGGAGAGGAATCCCCAGAGGAACTCGCATGGGGACTGGCCTTTCCTGAAGCCACCAGAGCGGGTCCCTGAGGTCCTCGTCGTAAGTCGAGAGCACCTGCCGCAACTCGAGAAAATCCAGGCGGTTTTGCCCTCCAGACGAGATGAGGCCCATTTCCGCTGAGGCTTCTCGAGGCCAATCACATCTAACCACTGGAACTTCCAAAGGGTCCTTCACACCCTTACTGCAACTCAAGAAGATCCCCGACATACCCGTCTCCACTCGAGAGGAAGCACGTGGGGTCCCGCACACATCCAGGGGAGCCCCGTTTCCGCCTCCTAGCTCGAGATGAGGCATCCTTTCCCTGTTTCGTAGGGAAAGAATTCCCGGCGTTCCCGTCGCATCTCAAGAGGAGGTGCTCTCCACAGGAAAGGGGAGAGGAACTCCAGGGTCGTGCCACCATTCCAAGAGACCCCCAGATATGTCAGTCCATTACAGAGGAACCTGTTTTCCCTGCACTGCCTTGACGTTCAAGCCGAGGATCGAGTCCCACCACGTGTGCACGTGGGACAGCCCTGTGGGAAAGCCTCGTGGGAAAGCCTCGTGGGAAAGACTCGAGGGAAAACCATAGATCCTTTGATCCACGCGGCGGATTGCGTGACACTTCTGCTACCGCTCTGGAGGAAAGCGCAAGTGCATGCCCGCATTCGACACGAGGACTGACTCCCCTGGGGAGACTCCAGAAGTACCCCAAGATCCATGTCAGCACTGGAGAGGAATCCTCAGGTTCCGGCCCCGACTCCACACAAGGACTTAGGCCCCGGCATCGACGGGAGAGGAATCCCCAGAGGCCCCCGAGGAACTCGCATGGGGACTGGCCTTTCCTGAGGCCACCAGAGCGGGTCCTTGAGGTCCCCGTCGTAAGTCGAGAGCACCTGCCGCAACTCGAGAAAATCCAGGAGGTTTTGCCCTCCAGGCGAGATGAGGCCCATTTCCGCTGAGGCTTCTCGTGGCTAATCACGTCTAACCACTGGAACATCCAAAGGGTCCTTCACACCCTTGCTGCAACTCAAGAACTTCCCCGACATACCCGTCTCCACTCGAATGGAAGCACGTGGGGTCCCGCACACATCCAGGGGAGCCCCGTTTCCGCCTCCTAGCTCGAGATGAGGGATCCTTTCCCTGTTTCGTAGGGAAAGAATTCCCGGCGTTCCCGTCGCATCTCAAGAGGAGGCGCTCTCCACAGGAAAGGCGAGAGGAACTCCAGGGTCGTGCCACCATTCCAAGAGTCCCCCAGGTGTGTCAGTCCATTCCAGAGGCACCTGTTTTCCCTGCACTGCGTTGACGTTCAAGCCAAGGATCGACTCCCACCACGTGTGCACGTGGGACAGCCCTGTGGGAAGGCCTCGTGGGAAAGCCTCGTGGGAATGACTCGAGGGAAAACCATAGATCCTTTGATCCACGCGGCGGACTGCGTGACACTGCTGCTACCGCTCTGGAGGAAAGCACAATGCATGCCCGCATTCGAGACTATGACTGACTCCCCTGGGGAGACTCCAGAAGTACCCCAAGATCCATGTCAGCACTGGAGAGGAATCCTCAGGTTCCGGCCCCGACTCCACACAAGGTCTTAGGCCCCGGCATCGACGAGAGAGGAATCCCGAGACGCCCCCGAGGAACTCGCATGGGGACTGGCCTTGCCTGAGGCCACCAGAGCGGTTCCCTGAGGTCCCCGTCGTAAGTCGAGAGCACCTGCCGCAACTCGAGAAAATCCAGGAGGTTTTGCCCTCCAGGCGAGATGAGGCCCATTTCCGCTGAGGCTTCTCGAGGCCAATCACATCTAACCACTGGAACTTCCAAAGGGTCCTTCACACCCTTGCTGCAAGTCAAGAACTTCCCCGACATACCCGTCTCCACTCGAGAGGAAGCACGTGGGGTCCCGCACACATCCAGGGGAGCCCCGTTTCGCCTCCTAGCTCGAGATGAGGGATCCTTTCCCTGTTTCGTAGGGAAAGAATTCCCGGCGTTCCCGTCGCATCTCAAGACGAGGCGCTCTCCACAGGAAAGGCGAGAGGAACTCCAGGGTCGTGCCACCATTCCAAGAGTCCCCCAGATGTGTCAGTCCATTCCAGAGGAACCTGTTTTCCCTGCACTGCCTTGACGTTCAAGCCGAGGATCGACTCCCACCACGTGTGCACGTGGGACAGCCCTGTGGGAAAGCCTCGTGGGAAAGCCTCGTGGGAAAGACTCGAGGGAAAACCATAGATCCTTTGATCCACGCGGCGGACTGCGTGACACTGCTGCTACCGCTCTGGAGGAAAGCGCAAGTGCATGCCCGCATTCGAGACGAGGACTGACTCCCCTGGGGAGACTCCAGAAGTACCCCAAGATCCATGTCAGCACTGGAGAGGAATCCTCAGGTTCCGGCCCCGACTCCACACAAGGTCTTAGGCCCCGGCATCGACGGGAGAGGAATCCCGAGAGGCCCCCGAGGAACTCGCATGGGGACTGGCCTTTCCTGAGGCCACCAGAGCGGGTCCCTGAGGTCCCCGTCGTAAGTCGAGATCACCTGCCGCAACTCGAGAAAATCCAGGAGGTTTTGCCCTCCAGGCGAGATGAGGCCCATTTCCGCTGAGGCTTCTCGAGGCCAATCACGTTTAACCACTGGAACTTCCAAAGGGTCCTTCACACCCTTGCTGCAAATCAAGAAGTTCCCCGACATACCCGTCTCCACTGGAGAGGAAGCACGTGGTGTCCCCCACACATCCAGGGGAGCCCCGTTTCCGCCTCCTAGCTCGAGATGAGGGATCCTTTCCCTGTTTCGTAGGGAAGAATTCCCGGCGTTCCCGTCGCATCTCAAGAGGAGGCGCTCTCCACAGGAAAGGCGAGAGGAACTCCAGGGTCGTGCCACCATTCCAAGAGTCCCCCAGATGTGTCAGTCCATTCCAGAGGAACCTGTTTTCCCTGCACTGACTTGACGTTCAAGCCGAGGATCGACTCCCACCACGTGTGCACGTAAAACAGCCCTGTGGCAAAGCCTCGTGGGAAAGCCTCGTGGGAAAGACTCGAGGGAAAACCATAGATCCTTTGATCCACGCGGCGGACTGCGTGACACTGCTGCTACCGCTCTGGAGGAAAGCGCAAGTGCATGCCCGCATTCGAGACGAGGACTGACTCCCCTGGGGAGACTCCAGAAGTACCCCAAGATCCATGTCAGCACTGGAGAGGAATCCTCAGGTTCCGGCCTCGACTCCACACAAGGTCTTAGGCCCCGGCATAGAAGGGAGAGGAATCCCGAGAGGCCCCCGAGGAACTCGCATGGGGACTGGCCTTTCCTGAGGCCACCAGAGCGGGTTCCTGAGGTCCCCGTCGTAAGTCGAGAGCACCTGCCGCAACTCGAGAAAATCCAGGAGGTTTTGCCCTCCAGGCGAGATGAGGCCCATTTCCGCTGAGGCTTCTCGAGGCCAATCACATCTAACCACTGGAACTTCCAAAGGGTCCTTCACACCCTTGCTGCAACTCAAGAAGTTCCCCGACATACAAGTCTCCACTCGAGAGGAAGCATGTGGGGTCCCGCACACATCCAGGGGAGCCCCGTTTCCGCCTCCTAGCTCGAGATGAGGGATCCTTTCCCTGTTTCGTAGGGAAAGAATTCCCGGCGTTCCCGTCGCATCTCAAGAGGAGGCGCTCTCCACAGGAAAGGCGAGAGGAACTCCAGGGTCGTGCCACCATTCCAAGAGTCCCCCAGATGTGTCAGTCCATTCCAGAGGAACCTGTTTTCCCTGCACTGCCTTGACGTTCAAGCCGAGGATCGACTCCCACCACGTGTGCACGTGGGACAGCCCTGTGGGAAAGCCTCGTGGGAAAGCCTCGTGGGAAAGACTCGAGGGAAAACCATAGATCCTTTGATCCACGCGGCGGACTGCGTGACACTGCTGCTACCGCTCTGGAGGAAAGCGTAAGTGCATGCCCGCATTCGAGACGAGGACTGACTCCCCTGGGGAGACTCCAGAAGTACCCCAAGATCCATGTCAGCACTGGAGAGGAATCCTCAGGTTCCGGCCCCGACTCCACACAAGGTCTTAGGCCCCGGCATCGACGGGAGAGGAATCCCGAGAGGCCCCCGAGGAACTCGCATGGGGACTGGCCTCTCCTGAGGCCACCAGAGCGGTTCCCGGAGGTCCCCGTCGTAAGTCGAGAGCACCTGCCGCAACTCGAGAAAATCCAGGAGGTTTTGCCCTCCAGGCGAGATGAGGCCCATTTCCGCTGAGGCTTCTCGAGGCCAATCATATCTAACCACTGGAACTTCCAAAGGGTCCTTCACACCATTGCTGCAACTCAAGAAGTTCCCCGACATACCCGTCTGCACTCGAGAGGAAGCACGTGGGGTCCCTCACATTTCCAGGGGAGCCCCGTTTCCGCCTCCTAGCTCGAGATGAGGGATCCTTTCCCTGTTTCGTAGGGAAAGAATTCCCGGCGTTCCCGTCGCATCTCAAGAGGAGGCGCTCTCCACAGGAAAGGCGAGAGGAACTCCAGGGTCATGCCACCATTTCAAGAGTCCCCCTGATGTGTCAGTCCATTCCAGAGGAACCTGTTTTCCCTGCACTGCCTTGACGTTCAAGCCGAGGATCGACTCCCACCACGTGTGCACCTGGGACAGCCCTGTGGGAAAGCCTCGTGGGAGAGCCTCGTGGGAAAGACTCGAGGGAAAACCATAGATCCTTTGATCCACGCGGCGGACTGCGTGACACTGCTGCTACCTCTCTGGAGGAAAGCACAAGTGCATGCCCGCATTCGAGACGAGGACTTACTCCCCTGGGGAGACTCCAGAAGTACCCCAAGATCCATGTCAGCACTGGAGAGGAATCCTCAGGTTCCGGCCCCGACTCCACACAAGGTCTTAGGCCCCGGCATCGACGGGAGAGGAATCCCGAGAGGCCCCCGAGGAACTCGCATGGGGACTGGCCTTTCCTGAGGCCACCAGAGCGGGTCCCTGAGGTCCCCGTCGTAAGTCGAGAGCACCTGCCGCAACTCGAGAAAATCCAGGAGGTTTTGCCCTCCAGGCGAGATGAGGACCATTTCCGCTGAGGCTTCTCGAGGCCAATCACTTCTAACCACTGGAACTTCCAAAGGGTCCTTCAGACCCTTGCTGCAACTCAAGAAGTTCCCCGACATACCCGTCTCCACTCGAGAGTAAGCATGTGGTGTCCCGCACACATCCAGGGGAGCCCCGTTTCCGCCTCCTAGCTCGAGAGGAGGGATCCTTTCCCTGTTTCGTAGGGAAAGAATTCCGGGCGTTCCCGTCGCATCTCAAGAGGAGGCGCTCTCCACAGGAAAGGCGAGAGGAACTCCAGGGTCATGCCACCATTCCAAGAGTCCCCCTGATGTGTCAGTCCATTCCAGAGGAACCTGTTTTCCCTGCACTGCCTTGACGTTCAAGCCGAGGATCGACTCCCACCACGTGTGCACCTGGGACAGCCCTGTGGGAAAGCCTCGTGGGAGAGCCTCGTGGGAAAGACTCGAGGGAAAACCATAGATCCTTTGATCCACGCGGCGGACTGCGTGACACTGCTGCTACCGCTCTGGAGGAAAGCACAAGTGCATGACCGCATTCGAGACGAGGACTTACTCCCCTGGGGAGACTCCAGAAGTACCCCAAGATCCATGTCAGCACTGGAGAGGAATCCTCAGGTTCCGGCCCCGACTCCACACAAGGTCTTAGGCCCCGGCATCGACGGGAGAGGAATCCCGAGAGGCCCCCGAGGAACTCGCATGGGGACTGGCCTTTCCTGAGGCCACCAGAGCAGGTCCCTGAGGTCCCCGTCGTAAGTCGAGAGCACCTGCCGCAACTCGAGAAAATCCAGGAGGTTTTGCCCTCCAGGCGAGATGAGGACCATTTCCGCTGAGGCTTCTCGAGGCCAATCACTTCTAACCACTGGAACTTCCAAAGGGTCCTTCAGACCCTTGCTGCAACTCAAGAAGTTCCCCGACATACCCGTCTCCACTCGAGAGTAAGCATGTGGTGTCCCGCACACATCCAGGGGAGCCCCGTTTCCGCCTCCTAGCTCGAGATGAGGGATCCTTTCCCTGTTTCGTAGGGAAAGAATTCCCGGCGTTCCCGTCGCATCTCAAGAGGAGGCGCTCTCCACAGGAAAGGCGAGAGGAACTCCAGGGTCGTGCCACCATTCCAAGAGTCCCCCAGATGTGTCAGTCCATTCCAGAGACACCTGTTTTCCCTGCACTGCCTTGACGTTCAAGCCGAGGATCGACTCCCACCACGTGTGCACCTGGGACAGCCCTGTGGGAAAGCCTCGTGGGAAAGCCTCGTGGCAAAGACTCGAGGGAAAACCATAGATCCTTTGATCCACGCGGCGGACTGCGTGACACTGCTGCTACCGCTCTGGAGGAAAGCGCAAGTGAATGCCCGCATTCGAGACGAGGACTGACTCCCCTGGGGAGACTCCAGAAGTACCCCAAGATCCATGTCAGCACTGGAGAGGAATCCTCAGGTTCCGGCCCCGACTCCACACAAGGTCTTAGGCCCCGGCATCCACGGGAGAGGAATCCCGAGACGCCCCCGAGGAACTCGCATGGGGACTGGCCTTTCCTGAGGCCACCAGAGCGGTTCCCTGAGGTCCCCGTCGTAAGTCGAGAGCACCTGCCGCAACTCGAGAAAATCCAGGAGGTTTTGCCCTCCAGGCGAGATGAGGCCCATTTCCGCTGAGGCTTCTCGAGGCCAATCATATCTAACCACTGGAACTTCCAAAGGGTCCTTCACACCATTGCTGCAACTCAAGAAGTTCCCCGACTACCCGTCTGCACTCGAGAGGAAGCACGTGTGGTCCCTCACATTTCCAGGGGAGCCCCGTTTCCGCCTCCTAGCTCGAGATGAGGGATCCTTTCCCTGTTTCGTAGGGAAAGAATTCCCGGCGTTCCCGTCGCATCTCAAGAGGAGGCGCTCTCCACAGGAAAGGCGAGAGGAACTCCAGGGTCATGCCACCATTCCAAGAGTCCCCCTGATGTGTCAGTCCATTCCAGAGGAACCTGTTTTCCCTGCACTGCCTTGACGTTCAAGCCGAGGATCGACTCCCACCACGTGTGCACCTGGGACAGCCCTGTGGGAAAGCCTCGTGGGAAAGCCTCGTGGGAAAGACTCGAGGGAAAACCATAGATCCTTTGATCCACGCGGCGGACTGCGTGACACTGCTGCTACCGCTCTGGAGGAAAGCGCAAGTGAATGCCCGCATTCGAGACGAGGACTGACTCCCCTGGGGAGACTCCAGAAGTACCCCAAGATCCATGTCAGCACTGGAGAGGAATCCTCAGGTTCCGGCCCCGACTCCACACAAGGTCTTAGGCCCCGGCATCGACGGGAGAGGAATCCCGAGAGGCCCCCGAGGAACTCGCATGGGGACTGGCCTCTCCTGAGGCCACCAGAGCGGTTCCCGGAGGTCCCCGTCGTAAGTCGAGAGCACCTGCCGCAACTCGAGAAAATCCAGGAGGTTTTGCCCTCCAGGCGAGATGAGGCCCATTTCCGCTGAGGCTTCTCGAGGCCAATCATATCTAACCACTGGAACTTCCAAAGGGTCCTTCACACCATTGCTGCAACTCAAGAAGTTCCCCGACATACCCGTCTGCACTCGAGAGGAAGCACGTGGGGTCCCTCACATTTCCAGGGGAGCCCCGTTTCCGCCTCCTAGCTCGAGATGAGGGATCCTTTCCCTGTTTCGTAGGGAAAGAATTCCCGGCGTTCCCGTCGCATCTCTAGAGGAGGCGCTCTCCACCGGAAAGGCGAGAGGAACTCCAGGGTCGTGCCACCATTCCAAGAGTCCCCCTGATGTGTCAGTCCATTCCAGAGGAACCTGTTTTCCCTGCACTGCCTTGACGTTCAAGCCGAGGATCGACTCCCACCACGTGTGCACCTGGGACAGCCCTGTGGGAAAGCCTCGTGGGAGAGCCTCGTGGGAAAGACTCGAGGGAAAACCATAGATCCTTTGATCCACGCGGCGGACTGCGTGACACTGCTGCTACCGCTCTGGAGGAAAGCACAAGTGCATGCCCGCATTCGAGACGAGGACTTACTCCCCTGGGGAGACTCCAGAAGTACCCCAAGATCCATGTCAGCACTGGAGAGGAATCCTCAGGTTCCGGCCCCGACTCCACACAAGGTCTTAGGCCCCGGCATCGACGGGAGAGGAATCCCGAGAGGCCCCCGAGGAACTCGCATGGGGACTGGCCTTTCCTGAGGCCACCAGAGCGGGTCCCTGAGGTCCCCGTCGTAAGTCGAGAGCACCTGCCGCAACTCGAGAAAATCCAGGAGGTTTTGCCCTCCAGGCGAGATGAGGACCATTTCCGCTGAGGCTTCTCGAGGCCAATCACTTCTAACCACTGGAACTTCCAAAGGGTCCTTCAGACCCTTGCTGCAACTCAAGAAGTTCCCCGACATACCCGTCTCCACTCGAGAGTAAGCATGTGGTGTCCCGCACACATCCAGGGGAGACCCGTTTCCGCCTCCTAGCTCGAGATGAGGGATCCTTTCCCTGTTTCGTAGGGAAAGAATTCCCGGCGTTCCCGTCGCATCTCAAGAGGAGGCGCTCTCCACAGGAAAGGCGAGAGGAACTCCAGGGTCGTGCCACCATTCCAAGAGTCCCCCAGATGTGTCAGTCCATTCCAGAGACACCTGTTTTCCCTGCACTGCCTTGACGTTCAAGCCGAGGATCGACTCCCACCAGGTGTGCACCTGGGACAGCCCTGTGGGAAAGCCTCGTGGGAAAGCCTCGTGGCAAAGACTCGAGGGAAAACCATAGATCCTTTGATCCACGCGGCGGACTGCGTGACACTGCTGCTACCGCTCTGGAGGAAAGCGCAAGTGCATGCCCGCATTCGAGACGAGGACTGACTCCCCTGGGGAGACTCCAGAAGTACCCCAAGATCCATGTCAGCACTGGAGAGGAATCCTCAGGTTCCGGCCCCGACTCCACACAAGGTCTTAGGCCCCGGCATCCACGGGAGAGGAATCCCGAGACGCCCCCGAGGAACTCGCATGGGGACTGGCCTTTCCTGAGGCCACCAGAGCGGTTCCCTGAGGTCCCCGTCGTAAGTCGAGAGCACCTGCCGCAACTCGAGAAAATCCAGGAGGTTTTGCCCTCCAGGCGAGATGAGGCCCATTTCCGCTGAGGCTTCTCGAGGCCAATCATATCTAACCACTGGAACTTCCAAAGGGTCCTTCACACCATTGCTGCAACTCAAGAAGTTCCCCGACTACCCGTCTGCACTCGAGAGGAAGCACGTGGGGTCCCTCACATTTCCAGGGGAGCCCCGTTTCCGCCTCCTAGCTCGAGATGAGGGATCCTTTCCCTGTTTCGTAGGGAAAGAATTCCCGGCGTTCCCGTCGCATCTCAAGAGGAGGCGCTCTCCACAGGAAAGGCGAGAGGAACTCCAGGGTCATGCCACCATTCCAAGAGTCCCCCTGATGTGTCAGTCCATTCCAGAGGAACCTGTTTTCCCTGCACTGCCTTGACGTTCAAGCCGAGGATCGACTCCCACCACGTGTGCACCTGGGACAGCCCTGTGGGAAAGCCTCGTGGGAGAGCCTCTTGGGAAAGACTCGAGGGAAAACCATAGATCCTTTGATCCACGCGGCGGACTGCGTGACACTGCTGCTACCGCTCTGGAGGAAAGCACAAGTGCATGCCCGCATTCGAGACGAGGACTTACTCCCCTGGGGAGACTCCAGAAGTACCCCAAGATCCATGTCAGCACTGGAGAGGAATCCTCAGGTTACGGCCCCGACTCCACACAAGGTCTTAGGCCCCGGCATCGACGGGAGAGGAATCCCGAGAGGCCCCCGAGGAACTCGCATGGGGACTGGCCTTTCCTGAGGCCACCAGAGCGGGTCCCTGAGGTCCCCGTCGTAAGTCGAGAGCACCTGCCGCAACTCGAGAAAATCCAGGAGGTTTTGCCCTCCAGGCGAGATGAGGACCATTTCCGCTGAGGCTTCTCGAGGCCAATCACTTCTAACCACTGGAACTTCCAAAGGGTCCTTCAGACCCTTGCTGCAACTCAAGAAGTTCCCCGACATACCCGTCTCCACTCGAGAGTAAGCATGTGGTGTCCCGCACACATCCAGGGGAGCCCCGTTTCCGCCTCCTAGCTCGAGATGAGGGATCCTTTCCCTGTTTCGTAGGGAAAGAATTCCCGGCGTTCCCGTCGCATCTCAAGAGGAGGCGCTCTCCACAGGAAAGGCGAGAGGAACTCCAGGGTCGTGCCACCATTCCACGAGTCCCCCAGATGTGTCAGTCCATTCCAGAGACACCTGTTTTCCCTGCACTGCCTTGACGTTCAAGCCGAGGATCGACTCCCACCACGTGTGCACCTGGGACAGCCCTGTGGGAAAGCCTCGTGGGAAAGCCTCGTGGCAAAGACTCGAGGGAAAACCATAGATCCTTTGATCCACGCGGCGGACTGCGTGACACTGCTGCTACCGCTCTGGAGAAAAGCGCAAGTGCATGCCCGCATTCGAGACGAGGACTGACTCCCCTGGGGAGACTCCAGAAGTACCCCAAGATCCATGTCAGCACTGGAGAGGAATCCTCAGGTTCCGGCCCCGACTCCACACAAGGTCTTAGGCCCCGGCATCCACGGGAGAGGAATCCCGAGAGGCCCCCGAGGAACTCGCATGGGGACTGGCCTTTCCTGAGGCCACCAGAGCGGTTCCCTGAGGTCCCCGTCGTAAGTCGAGAGCACCTGCCGCAACTCGAGAAAATCCAGGAGGTTTTGCCCTCCAGGCGAGATGAGGCCCATTTCCGCTGAGGCTTCTCGAGGCCAATCATATCTAACCACTGGAACTTCCAAAGGGTCCTTCACACCATTGCTGCAACTCAAGAAGTTCCCCGACTACCCGTCTGCACTCGAGAGGAAGCACGTGGGGTCCCTCACATTTTCAGGGGAGCCCCGTTTCCGCCTCCTAGCTCGAGATGAGGGATCCTTTCCCTGTTTCGTAGGGAAAGAATTCCCGGCGTTCCCGTCGCATCTCAAGAGGAGGCGCTCTCCACAGGAAAGGCGAGAGGAACTCCAGGGTCATGCCACCATTCCAAGAGTCCCCCTGATGTGTCAGTACATTCCAGAGGAACCTGTTTTCCCTGCACTGCCTTGACGTTCAAGCCGAGGATCGACTCCCACCACGTGTGCACCTGGGACAGCCCTGTGGGAAAGCCTCGTGGGAAAGCCTCGTGGGAAAGACTCGAGGGAAAACCATAGATCCTTTGATCCACGCGGCGGACTGCGTGACACTGCTGCTACCGCTCTGGAGGAAAGCGCAAGTGCATGCCCGCATTCGAGACGAGGACTGACTCCCCTGGGGAGACTCCAGAAGTACCCCAAGATCCATGTCAGCACTGGAGAGGAATCCTCAGGTTCCGGCCCCGACTCCACACAAGGTCTTAGGCCCCGGCATCGACGGGAGAGGAATCCCGAGAGGCCCCCGAGGAACTCGCATGGGGACTGGCCTGTCCTGAGGCCACCAGAGCGGTTCCCGGAGGTCCCCGTCGTAAGTCGAGAGCACCTGCCGCAACTCGAGAAAATCCAGGAGGTTTTGCCCTCCAGGCGAGATGAGGCCCATTTCCGCTGAGGCTTCTCAAGGCCAATCACATCTAACCACTGGAACTTCCAAATGGTCCTTCACACCCTTGCTGCAACTCAAGAAGTTCCCCGACATACCCGTCTGCACTCGAGAGGAAGCACGTGGGGTCCCGCACACATCCAGGGGAGCCCCGTTTCCGCCTCCTAGCTCGAGATGAGGGATCCTTTCCCTGTTTCGTAGGGAAAGAATTCCCGGCGTTCCCGTCGCATCTCAAGAGGAGGCGCTCTCCACAGGAAAGGCGAGAGGAACTCCAGGGTCGTGACACCATTCCAAGAGTCCCCCAGATGTGTCAGTCCATTCCAGAGGAACCTGTTTTCCCTGCACTGCCTTGACGTTCAAGCCGAGGATCGACTCCCACCACGTGTGCACGTGGGACAGCCCTGTGGGAAAGCCTCGTGGGAAAGCCTCGTGGGAAAGACTCGAGGGACAACCATAGATCCTTTGATCCACGCGGCGGACTGCGTGACACTGCTGCTACCGCTCTGGAGGAAAGCGCAAGTGCATGCCCGCATTCGAGACGAGGACTGACTCCCCTGGGGAGACTCCAGAAGTACCCCAAGATCCATGTCAGCACTGGAGAGGAATCCTCAGGTTCCGGCCCCGACTCCACACAAGGTCTTAGGCCCCGGCATCGACGGGAGAGTAATCCCGAGAGGCCCCCGAGGAACTCGCATGAGGACTGGCCTTTCCTGAGGCCACCAGAGCGGGTCCCTGAGGTCCCCGTCGTAAGTCGAGAGCACCTGCCGCAACTCGAGAAAATCCAGGAGGTTTTGCCCTCCAGGCGAGATGAGGCCCATTTCCGCTGAGGCTTCTCGAGGCCAATCACATCTAACCACTGGAACTTCCAAAGGGTCCTTCACACCATTGCTGCAACTCAAGAAGTTCCCCGACATACCCGTCTCCACTCGAGAGGAAGCACGTGGGGTCCCTCACACATCCAGGGGAGCCCCGTTTCCGCCTTCTAGCTCGAGATGAGGGATCCTTTCCCTGTTTCGTAGGGAAAGAATTCCCGGCGTTCCCGTCGCATCTCAAGAGGAGGCGCTCTCCACAGGAAAGGCGAGAGGAACTCCAGGGTCGTGCCACCATTCCAAGAGTCCCCCAGATTTGTCAGTCCATTCCAGAAGAACCTGTTTTCCCTGCACTGCCCTGACGTTCAAGCCGAGGATCGACTCCCACCACGTGTGCACGTGGGACAGCCCTCTGGGAAAGCCTCGTGGGAAAGCCTCGTGGGAAAGACTCGAGGGAAAACCATAGATCCTTTGATCCTCGCGGCGGACTGCGTGACACTGCTGCTACCGCTCTGGAGGAAAGCGTAAGTGCATGCCCGCATTCGAGACGAGGACTGACTCCCCTGGGGAGACTCCAGAAGTACCCCAAGATCCATGTCAGCACTGGAGAGGAATCCTCAGGTTCCGGCCCCGACTCCACACAAGGTCTTAGGCCCCGGCATCGACGGGAGAGGAATCCCGAGAGGCCCCCGAGGAACTCGCATGGGGACTGGCCTGTCCTGAGGCCACCAGAGCGGTTCCCGGAGGTCCCCGTCGTAAGTCGAGAGCACCTGCCGCAACTCGAGAAAATCCAGGAGGTTTTGCCCTCCAGGCGAGATGAGGCCCATTTCCGCTGAGGCTTCTCGAGGCCAATCATATCTAACCACTGGAACTTCCAAAGGGTCCTTCACACCATTGCTGCAACTCAAGAAGTTCCCCGACATACCCGTCTGCACTCGAGAGGAAGCACGTGGGGTCCCTCACATTTCCAGGGGAGCCCCGTTTCCGCCTCCTAGCTCGAGATGAGGGATCCTTTCCCTGTTTCGTAGGGAAAGAATTCCCGGCGTTCCCGTCGCATCTCAAGAGGAGGCGCTCTCCACAGGAAAGGCGAGAGGAACTCCAGGGTCATGCCACCATTCCAAGAGTCCCCCTGATGTGTCAGTCCATTCCAGAGGAACCTGTTTTCCCTGCACTGCCTTGACGTTCAAGCCGAGGATCGACTCCCACCACGTGTGCACCTGGGACAGCAGTGTGGGAAAGCCTCGTGGGAGAGCCTCGTGGGAAAGACTCGAGGGAAAACCATAGATCCTTTGATCCACGCGGCGGACTGCGTGACACTGCTGCTACCGCTCTGGAGGAAAGCACAAGTGCATGCCCGCATTCGAGACGAGGACTTACTCCCCTGGGGAGACTCCAGAAGTACCCCAAGATCCATGTCAGCACTGGAGAGGAATCCTCAGGTTCCGGCCCCGACTCCACACAAGGTCTTAGGCCCCGGCATCGACGGGAGAGGACTCCCGAGAGGCCCTCGAGGAACTCGCATGGGGACTGGCCTTTCCTGAGGCCACCAGAGCGGGTCCCTGAGGTCCCCGTCGTAAGTCGAGAGCACCTGCCGCAACTCGAGAAAATCCAGGAGGTTTTGCCCTCCAGGCGAGATGAGGATCATTTCCGCTGAGGCTTCTCGAGGCCAATCACTTCTAACCACTGGAACTTCCAAAGGGTCCTTCACACCCTTGCTGCAACTCAAGAAGTTCCCCGACATACCCGTCTCCACTCGAGAGTAAGCATGTGGTGTCCCGCACACATCCAGGGGAGCCCCGTTTCCGCCTCCTAGCTCGAGATGAGGGATCCTTTCCCTGTTTCGTAGGGAAAGAATTCCCGGCGTTCCCGTCGCATCTCAAGAGGAGGCGCTCTCCACAGGAAAGGCGAGAGGAACTCCAGGGTCGTGCCACCATTCCAAGAGTCCCCCAGATGTGTCAGTCCATTCCAGAGACACCTGTTTTCCCTGCACTGCCTTGACGTTCAAGCCGAGGATCGACTCCCACCACGTGTGCACCTGGGACAGCCCTGTGGGAAAGCCTCGTGGGAAAGCCTCGTGGCAAAGACTCGAGGGAAAACCATAGATCCTTTGATCCACGCGGCGGACTGCGTGACACTGCTGCTACCGCTCTGGAGGAAAGCGCAAGTGCATGCCCGCATTCGAGACGAGGACTGACTCCCCTGGGGAGACTCCAGAAGTACCCCAAGATCCATGTCAGCACTGGAGAGGAATCCTCAGGTTCCGGCCCCGACTCCACACAAGGTCTTAGGCCCCGGCATCCACGGGAGAGGAATCCCGAGACGCCCCCGAGGAACTCGCATGGGGACTGGCCTTTCCTGAGGCCACCAGAGCGGTTCCCTTAGGTCCCCGTCGTAAGTCGAGAGCACCTGCCGCAACTCGAGAAAATCCAGGAGGTTTTGCCCTCCAGGCGAGATGAGGCCCATTTCCGCTGAGGCTTCTCGAGGCCAATCACATGTAACCACTGGAACTTCCAAAGGGTCCTTCACACCCTTGCTGCAACTCACGAAGTTCCCCGACATACCCGTCTGCACTGGAGAGGAAGCACGTGGGTCCCGCACACATCCAGGGGAGCCCCGTTTCCGCCTCCTAGCTCGAGATGAGGGATCCTTTCCCTGTTTCGTAGGGAAAGAATTCCCGGCGTTCCCGTCGCATCTCAAGAGGAGGCGCTCTCCACAGGAAAGGCGAGAGGAACTCCAGGGTCGTGCCACCATTACAAGAGTCCCCCAGATGTGTCAGTCCATTCCAGAGGAACCTGTTTTCCCTGCACTGCCTTGACGTTCAAGCCGAGGATCGAGTCCCACCACGTGTGCACGTGGGACAGCCCTGTGGGAAAGCCTCGTGGGAAAGCCTCGTGGGAAAGACTCGAGGGAAAACCATAGATCCTTTGATCCACGCGGAGGACTGCGTGACACTGCTGCTACCGCTCTGGAGGAAAGCGCAAGTGCATGCCCGCATTCGAGACGAGGACTGACTCCCCTGGGGAGACTCCAGAAGTACCCCAAGATCCATGTCAGCACTGGAGAGGAATCCTCAGGTTCCGGCCCCGACTCCACACAAGGTCTTAGGCCCCGGCATCGACGGGAGAGGAATCCCGAGAGGCCCCCGAGGAACTCGCATGGGGACTGGCCTTTCCTGAGGCCACCAGAGCGGGTCCCTGAGGTCCCCGTCGTAAGTCGAGATCACCTGCCGCAACTCGAGAAAATCCAGGAGGTTTTGCCCTCCAGGCGAGATGAGGCCCATTTCCGCTGAGGCTTCTCGAGGCCAATCACGTTTAACCACTGGAACTTCCAAAGGGTCCTTCACACACTTGCTGCAAATCAAGAAGTTCCCCGACATACCCGTCTCCACTGGAGAGGAAGCACGTGGTGTCCCGCACACATCCAGGGGAGCCCCGTTTCCGCCTCCTAGCTCGAGATGAGGGATCCTTTCCCTGTTTCGTAGGGAAAGAATTCCCGGCGTTCCCGTCGCATCTCAAGAGGAGGCGCTCTCCACAGGAAAGGCGAGAGGAACTCCAGGGTCGTGCCACCATTCCAAGAGTCCCCCAGATGTGTCAGTCCATTCCAGAGGAACCTGTTTTCCCTGCACTGCCTTGACGTTCAAGCCGAGGATCGACTCCCACCACGTGTGCACGTGGGACAGCCCTGTGGCAAAGCCTCGTGGGAAAGCCTCGTGGGAAAGACTCGAGGGAAAACCATAGATCCTTTGATCCACGCGGCGGACTGCGTGACACTGCTGCTACCGCTCTGGAGGAAAGCGCAAGTGCATGCCCGCATTCGAGACGAGGACTGACTCCCCTGGGGAGACTCCAGAAGTACCCCAAGATCCATGTCAGCACTGGGGAGGAATCCTCAGGTTCCGGCCCCGACTCCACACAAGGTCTTAGGCCCCGGCATAGACCGGAGAGGAATCCCGAGAGGCCCCCGAGGAACTCGCATGGGGACTGCCCTTTCCTGAGGCCACCAGAGCGGGTTCCTGAGGTCCCCGTCGTAAGTCGAGAGCACCTGCCGCAACTCGAGAAAATCCAGGAGGTTTTGCCCTCCAGGCGAGATGAGGCCCATTTCCGCTGAGGCTTCTCGAGGCCAATCACATCTAACCACTGGAACTTCCAAAGGGTCCTTCACACCCTTGCTGCAACTCAAGAAGTTCCCCGACATACCAGTCTCCACTCGAGAGGAAGCATGTGAGGTCCCGCACACATCCAGGGGAGCCCCGTTTCCGCCTCCTAGCTCGAGATGAGGGATCCTTTCCCTGTTTCGTAGGGAAAGAATTCCCGGCGTTCCCGTCGCATCTCAAGAGGAGGCGCTCTCCACAGGAAAGGCGAGAGGAACTCCAGGGTCGTGCCACCATTCCAAGAGTCCCCCAGATGTGTCAGTCCATTCCAGAGGAACCTGTTTTCCCTGCACTGCCTTGACGTTCAAGCCGAGGATCGACTCCCACCACGTGTGCACGTGGGACAGCCCTGTGGGAAAGCCTCGTGGGAAAGCCTCGTGGGAAAGACTCGAGGGAAAACCATAGATCCTTTGATCCACGCGGCGGACTGCGTGACACTGCTGCTACCGCTCTGGAGGAAAGCGTAAGTGCATGCCCGCATTCGAGACGAGGACTGACTCCCCTGGGGAGACTCCAGAAGTACCCCAAGATCCATGTCAGCACTGGAGAGGAATCCTCAGGTTCCGGCCCCGACTCCACACAAGGTCTTAGGCCCCGGCATCGACGGGAGAGGAATCCCGAGAGGCCCCCGAGGAACTCGCATGGGGACTGGCCTCTCCTGAGGCCACCAGAGCGGTTCCCGGAGGTCCCCGTCGTAAGTCGAGAGCACCTGCCGCAACTCGAGAAAATCCAGGAGGTTTTGCCCTCCAGGCGAGATGAGGCCCATTTCCGCTGAGGCTTCTCGAGGCCAATCATATCTAACCACTGGAACTTCCAAAGGGTCCTTCACACCATTGCTGCAACTCAAGAAGTTCCCCGACATACCCGTCTGCACTCGAGAGGAAGCACGTGGGGTCCCTCACATTTCCAGGGGAGCCCCGTTTCCGCCTCCTAGCTCGAGATGAGGGATCCTTTCCCTGTTTCGTAAGGAAAGAATTCCCGGCGTTCCCGTCGCATCTCAAGAGGAGGCGCTCTCCACAGGAAAGGCGAGAGGAACTCCAGGGTCATGCCACCATTCCAAGAGTCCCCCTGATGTGTCAGTCCATTCCAGAGGAACCTGTTTTCCCTGCACTGCCTTGACGTTCAAGCCGAGGATCGACTCCCACCACGTGTGCACCTGGGACAGCCCTGTGGGAAAGCCTCGTGGGAAAGCCTCGTGGGAAAGACTCGAGGGAAAACCATAGATCTTTGATCCACGCGGCGGACTGCGTGACACTGCTGCTACCGCTCTGGAGGAAAGCGCAAGTGCATGCCTGCATTTGAGACGAGGACTGACTCCCCTGGGGAGACTCCAGAAGTACCCCAAGATCCATGTCAGCACTGGAGAGGAATCCTCAGGTTCCGGCCCCGACTCCACACAAGGTCTTAGGCCCCGGCATCGACGGGAGAGGAATCCTGAGAGTCCCCCGAGGAACTCGCATGGGGACTGGCCTGTCCTGAGGCCACCAGAGCGGGTCCCTGAGGTCCCCGTCGTAAGTCGAGAGCACCTGCCGCAACTCGAGAAAATCAAGGAGATTTTGCCCTCCAGGCGAGATGAGGCCCATTTCCGCTGAGGCTTCTCGAGGCGAATCACATCTAACCACTGGAACTTCCAAAGGGTCCTTCACACCATTGCTACAACTCAGAAGTTCCCCGACATACCCGTCTGCACTCGAGAGGAAGCACGTGGTGTCCCGCACACATCCAGGGGAGCCCCGTTTCCGCCTCCTAGTTCGAGATGAGGGATCCTTTCCCTGTTTCGTAGGGAAAGAATTCCCGGCGTTCCCGTCGCATCTCAAGAGGAGGCGCTCTCCACAGGAAAGGCGAGAGGAACTCCAGGGTCGTGACACCATTCCAAGAGTCCCCCAGATGTGTCAGTCCATTCCAGAGGAACCTGTTTTCCCTGCACTGCCTTGACGTTCAAGCCGAGGATCGACTCCCACCACGTGTGCACGTGGGACAGCCCTGTGGGAAAGCCTCGTGGGAAAGCCTCGTGGGAAAGACTCGAGGGACAACCATAGATCCTTTGATCCACGCGGCGGACTGCGTGACACTGCTGCTACCGCTCTGGAGGAAAGCGCAATTGCATGCCCGCATTCGAGACGAGGACTGACTCCCCTGGGGAGACTCAAGAAGTACCCCAAGATCCATGTCAGCACTGGAGAGGAATCCTCAGGTTCCGGCCCCGACTCCACACAAGGTCTTAGGCCCCGGCATCGACGGGAGAGGAATCCCGAGAGGCCCCCGAGGAACTCGCATGAGGACTGGCCTTTCCTGAGGCCACCAGAGCGGGTCCCTGAGGTCCCCGTCGTAAGTCGAGAGCACCTGCCGCAACTCGAGAAAATCCAGGAGGTTTTGCCCTCCAGGCGAGATGAGGCCCATTTCCGCTGAGGCTTCTCGAGGCCAATCACGTTTAACCACTGGAACTTCCAAAGGGTCCTTCACACACTTGCTGCAAATCAAGAAGTTCCCCGACATACCCGTCTCCACTGGAGAGGAAGCACGTGGTGTCCCGCACACATCCAGGGGAGCCCCGTTTCCGCCTCCTAGCTCGAGATGAGGGATCCTTTCCCTGTTTCGTAGGGAAAGAATTCCCGGCGTTCCCGTCGCATCTCAAGAGGAGGCGCTCTCCACAGGAAAGGCGAGAGGAACTCCAGGGTCGTGCCACCATTCCAAGAGTCCCCCAGATGTGTCAGTCCATTCCAGAGGAACCTGTTTTCCCTGCACTGCCTTGACGTTCAAGCCGAGGATCGACTCCCACCACGTGTGCACGTGGGACAGCCCTGTGGCAAAGCCTCGTGGGAAAGCCTCGTGGGAAAGACTCGAGGGAAAACCATAGATCCTTTGATCCACGCGGCGGACTGCGTGACACTGCTGCTACCGCTCTGGAGGAAAGCGCAAGTGCATGCCCGCATTCGAGACGAGGACTGACTCCCCTGGGGAGACTCCAGAAGTACCCCAAGATCCATGTCAGCACTGGGGCGGAATCCTCAGGTTCCGGCCCCGACTCCACACAAGGGCTTAGGCCCCGGCATAGACCGGAGAGGAATCCCGAGAGGCCCCCGAGGAACTCGCATGGGGACTGCCCTTTCCTGAGGCCACCAGAGCGGGTTCCTGAGTTCCCCGTCGTAAGTCGAGAGCACCTGCCGCAACTCGAGAAAATCCAGGAGGTTTTGCCCTCCAGGCGAGATGAGGCCCATTTCCGCTGAGGCTTCTCGAGGCCAATCACATCTAACCACTGGAACTTCCAAAGGGTCCTTCACACCCTTGCTGCAACTCAAGAAGTTCCCCGACATACCAGTCTCCACTCGAGAGGAAGCATGTGAGGTCCCGCACACATCCAGGGGAGCCCCATTTCCGCCTCCTAGCTCGAGATGAGGGATCCTTTCCCTGTTTCGTAGGGAAAGAATTCCCGGCGTTCCCGTCGCATCTCAAGAGGAGGCGCTCTCCACAGGAAAGGCGAGAGGAACTCCAGGGTCGTGCCACCATTCCAAGAGTCCCCCAGATGTGTCAGTCCATTCCAGAGGAACCTGTTTTCCCTGCACTGCCTTGACTTTCAAGCCGAGGATCGACTCCCACCACGTGTGCACGTGGGACAGCCCTGTGGGAAAGCCTCGTGGGAAAGCCTCGTGGGAAAGACTCGAGGGAAAACCATAGATCCTTTGATCCACGCGGCGGACTGCGTGACACTGCTGCTACCGCTCTGGAGGAAAGCGTAAGTGCATGCCCGCATTCGAGACGAGGACTGACTCCCCTGGGGAGACTCCAGAAGTACCCCAAGATCCATGTCAGCACTGGAGAGGAATCCTCAGGTTCCGGCCCCGACTCCACACAAGGTCTTAGGCCCCGGCATCGACGGGAGAGGAATCCCGAGAGGCCCCCGAGGAACTCGCATGGGGACTGGCCTCTCCTGAGGCCACCAGAGCGGTTCCCGGAGGTCCCCGTCGTAAGTCGAGAGCACCTGCCGCAACTCGAGAAAATCCAGGAGGTTTTGCCCTCCAGGCGAGATGAGGCCCATTTCCGCTGAGGCTTCTCGAGGCCAATCATATCTAACCACTGGAACTTCCAAAGGGTCCTTCACACCATTGCTGCAACTCAAGAAGTTCCCCGACATACCCGTCTGCACTCGAGAGGAAGCACGTGGGGTCCCTCACATTTCCAGGGGAGCCCCGTTTCCGCCTCCTAGCTCGAGATGAGGGATCCTTTCCCTGTTTCGTAAGGAAAGAATTCCCGGCGTTCCCGTCGCATCTCAAGAGGAGGCGCTCTCCACAGGAAAGGCGAGAGGAACTCCAGGGTCATGCCACCATTCCAAGAGTCCCCCTGATGTGTCAGTCCATTCCAGAGGAACCTGTTTTCCCTGCACTGCCTTGACGTTCAAGCCGAGGATCGACTCCCACCACGTGTGCACCTGGGACAGCCCTGTGGGAAAGCCTCGTGGGAGAGCCTCGTGGGAAAGACTCGAGGGAAAACCATAGATCTTTGATCCACGCGGCGGACTGCGTGACACTGCTGCTACCGCTCTGGAGGAAAGCGCAAGTGCATGCCTGCATTTGAGACGAGGACTGACTCCCCTGGGGAGACTCCAGAAGTACCCCAAGATCCATGTCAGCACTGGAGAGGAATCCTCAGGTTCCGGCCCCGACTCCACACAAGGTCTTAGGCCCCGGCATCGACGGGAGAGGAATCCTGAGAGTCCCCCGAGGAACTCGCATGGGGACTGGCCTGTCCTGAGGCCACCAGAGCGGGTCCCTGAGGTCCCCGTCGTAAGTCGAGAGCACCTGCCGCAACTCGAGAAAATCAAGGAGATTTTGCCCTCCAGGCGAGATGAGGCCCATTTCCGCTGAGGCTTCTCGAGGCGAATCACATCTAACCACTGGAACTTCCAAAGGGTCCTTCACACCATTGCTACAACTCAGAAGTTCCCCGACATACCCGTCTGCACTCGAGAGGAAGCACGTGGTGTCCCGCACACATCCAGGGGAGCCCCGTTTCCGCCTCCTAGTTCGAGATGAGGGATCCTTTCCCTGTTTCGTAGGGAAAGAATTCCCGGCGTTCCCGTCGCATCTCAAGAGGAGGCGCTCTCCACAGGAAAGGCGAGAGGAACTCCAGGGTCGTGACACCATTCCAAGAGTCCCCCAGATGTGTCAGTCCATTCCAGAGGAACCTGTTTTCCCTGCACTGCCTTGACGTTCAAGCCGAGGATCGACTCCCACCACGTGTGCACGTGGGACAGCCCTGTGGGAAAGCCTCGTGGGAAAGCCTCGTGGGAAAGACTCGAGGGACAACCATAGATCCTTTGATCCACGCGGCGGACTGCGTGACACTGCTGCTACCGCTCTGGAGGAAAGCGCAAGTGCATGCCCGCATTCGAGACGAGGACTGACTCCCCTGGGGAGACTCAAGAAGTACCCCAAGATCCATGTCAGCACTGGAGAGGAATCCTCAGGTTCCGGCCCCGACTCCACACAAGGTCTTAGGCCCCGGCATCGACGGGAGAGGAATCCCGAGAGGCCCCCGAGGAACTCGCATGAGGACTGGCCTTTCCTGAGGCCACCAGAGCGGGTCCCTGAGGTCCCCGTCGTAAGTCGAGAGCACCTGCCGCAACTCGAGAAAATCCAGGAGGTTTTGCCCTCCAGGCGAGATGAGGCCCATTTCCGCTGAGGCTTCTCGAGGCCAATCACATCTAACCACTGGAACTTCCAAAGGGTCCTTCACACCATTGCTGCAACTCAAGAAGTTCCCCGACATACCCGTCTCCACTCGAGAGGAAGCACGTGGGGTCCCTCACACATCCAGGGGAGCCCCGTTTCCGCCTCCTAGCTCGAGATGAGGGATCCTTTCCCTGTTTCGTAGGGAAAGAATTCCCGGCGTTCCCGTCGCATCTCAAGAGGAGGCGCTCTCCACAGGAAAGGCGAGAGGAACTCCAGGGTCGTGCCACCATTCCAAGAGTCCCCCAGATTTGTCAGTCCATTCCAGAAGAACCTGTTTTCCCTGCACTGCCCTGACGTTCAAGCCGAGGATCGACTCCCACCACGTGTGCACGTGGGACAGCCCTGTGGGAAAGCCTCGTGGGAAAGCCTCGTGGGAAAGACTCGAGGGAAAACCATAGATCCTTTGATCCTCGCGGCGGACTGCGTGACACTGCTGCTACCGCTCTGGAGGAAAGCGCAAGTGCATGCCCGCATTCGAGACGAGGACTGACTCCCCTGGGGAGACTCCAGAAGTACCCCAAGATCCATGTCAGCACTGGAGAGGAATCCTCAGGTTCTGGCTCCGACTCCACACAAGGTCTTAGGCCCTAGCATCGACGGGAGAGTAATCCCGAGAGGCCCCCGAGGAACTCGCATGGTGACTGGCCTTTCCTGAGGCCACCAGAGCGGTTCCCTGAGGTCCCTGTCGTAAGTCGAGAGCACCTGCCGCAACTCGAGAAAATCCAGGAGGTTTTGCCCTCCAGGCGAGATGAGGCCCATTTCCGCTGAGGCTTCTCGAAGCCAATCACATCTAACCACTGGAACTTCCAAAGGGTCCTTCACACCATTGCTGCAACTCAAGAAGTTCCCCGACATACCCGTCTCCACTCGAGAGGAAGCACGTGGGGTCCCTCACACATCCAGGGGAGCCCCGTTTCCGCCTCCTAGCTCGAGATGAGGGATCCTTCCCTGTTTCGTAGGGAAAGAATTCCCGGTGTTCCCGTCGCATCTCAAGAGGAGGCGCTCTCCACAGGAAAGGCGATAGGAACTCCAGGGTCGTGACACCATTCCAAGAGTCCCCCAGATGTGTCAGTCCATTGCAGAGGAACCTGTTTTCCCTGCACTGCCTTGACGTTCAAGCCGATGATCGACTCCCACCACGTGTGCACGTGGGACAGCCCTGTGGGAAAGCCTCGTGGGAAAGCCTCGTGGGAAAGACTCGAGGGAAAACCATAGATCCTTTGATCCACGCGGCGGACTGCGTGACACTGCTACTACCGCTCTGGAGGAAAGCGCAAGTGCATGCCCGCATTTGAGACGAGGACTGACTCCCCTGGGGAGACTCCAGAAGTACCCCAAGATCCATGTCAGCACTGGAGAGGAATCCTCAGGTTCCGGCCCCGACTCCACACAAGGTCTTAGGCCCCGGCATCGACGGGAGAGGAATCCCGAGAGTCCCCCGAGGAACTCGCATGGGGACTGGCCTGTCCTGAGGCCACCAGAGCGGGTCCCTGAGGTCCCCGTCGTAAGTCGAGAGCACCTGCCGCAACTCGAGAAAATCCAGGAGGTTTTGCCCTCCAGGAGAGATGAGGCCCATTTCCGCTGAGGCTTCTCGAGGCGAATCACATCTAACCACTGGAACTTCCAAAGGGTCCTTCACACCATTGCTACAACTCAGAAGTTCCCCGACATACCCGTCTGCACTCGAGAGGAAGCACGTGGTGTCCCGCACACATCCAGGGGAGCACCGTTTCCGCCTCCTAGCTCGAGATGAGGGATCCTTTCCCTGTTTCGTAGGGAAAGAATTCCCGGCGTTCCCGTCGCATCTCAAGAGGAGGCGCTCTCCACAGGAAAGGCGAGAGGAACTGCATTGTCGTGACACCATTCCAAGAGTCCCCCAGATGTGTCAGTCCATTCCAGAGGAACCTGTTTTCCCTGCACTGCCTTGACGTTCAAGCCGAGGATCGACTCCCACCACGTGTGCACGTGGGACAGCCCTGTGGGAAAGCCTCGTGGGAAAGCCTCGTTGGAAAGACTCGAGGGAAAACCATAGATCCTTTGATGCACGCGGCGGACTAGGTGACACTGCTGCTACCGCTCTGGAGGAAAGCGCAAGTGCATGCCCGCATTTGAGACGAGGACTGACTCCCCTGGGGAGACTCCAGAAGTACCCCAAGATCCATGTCAGCACTGGAGAGGAATCCTCAGGTTCCGGCCCCGACTCCACACAAGGTCTTAGGCCCCGGCATCGACGGGAGAGGAATCCCGAGAGTCCCCCGAGGAACTCGCATGGGGACTGGCCTGTCCTGAGGCCACCAGAGCGGGTCCCTGAGGTCCCCGTCGTAAGTCGAGAGCACCTGCCGCAACTCGAGAAAATCCAGGAGGTTTTGCCCTTCAGGCGAGATGAGGCCCATTTCCGCTGAGGCTTCTCGAGGCGAATCACATCTAAGCACTGGAACTTCCAAAGGGTCCTTCGCACCATTGCTACAACTCAGAAGTTCCCCGACATACCCGTCTGCACTCGAGAGGAACCACGTGGTGTCCCGCACACATCCAGGGGAGCCCCGTTTCCGCCTCCTAGCTCGAGATGAGGGATTCTTTCCCTGTTTCGTAGGGAAAGAATTCCCGGCGTTCCCGTCGCATCTCAAGAGGAGGCGCTCTCCACAGGAAAGGCGAGAGGAACTCCAGGGTCGTGACACCATTCCAAGAGTCCCCCAGATGTGTCAGTCCATTCCAGAGGAACCTGTTTTCCCTGCACTGCCTTGACGTTCAAGCCGAGGATCGACTCCCACCACGTGTGCACGTGGGACAGCCCTGTGGGAAAGCCTCGTGGGAAAGCCTCGTGGGAAAGACTCGAGGGACAACCATAGATCCTTTGATCCACGCGGCGGACTGCGTGACACTGCTGCTACCGCTCTGGAGGAAAGCGCAAGTGCATGCCCGCATTCGAGACGAGGACTGACTCCCCTGGGGAGACTCCAGAAGTACCCCAAGATCCATGTCAGCACTGGAGAGGAATCCTCAGGTTCCGGCCCCGACTCCACACAAGGTCTTAGGCCCCGGCATCGACGGGAGAGGAATCCCGAGAGGCCCCCGAGGAACTCGCATGGGGACTGGCCTTTCCTGAGGCCACCAGAGCGGGTCCCTGAGGTCCCCGTCGTAAGTCGAGAGCACCTGCCGCAACTCGAGAAAATCGAGGAGGTTTTGCCCTCCAGGCGAGATGAGGCCCATTTCCGCTGAGGCTTCTCGAGGCCAATCGCATCTAACCACTGGAACTTCCAAAGGGTCCTTCACACCCTTGCTGCAACTCAAGAAGTTCCCCGACATACCCGTCTCCACTCGAGAGGAAGCACGTGGGTTCCCTCACACATCCAGGGGAGCCCCGTTTCCGCCTCCTAGCTGGAGATGAGGGATCCTTTCCCTGTTTCGTAGGGAAAGAATTCCCGGCGTTCCCGTCGCATCTCAAGAGGAGGCGCTCTCCATAGGAAAGGCGAGAGGAACTCCAGGGTCGTGCCACCATTCCAAGAGTCCCCCAGATTTGTCAGTCCATTCCAGAGGAACCTGTTTTCCCTGCACTGCCTTGACGTTCAAGCCGAGGATCGACTCCCACCACGTGTGCACGTGGGACAGCCCTGTGGGAAAGCCTCGTGGGAAAGCCTCGTGGGAAAGACTCGAGGGAAAACCATAGATCCTTTGATCCACGCGGCGGACTGCGTGACACTGCTTCTACCGCTCTGGAGGAAAGCGCAAGTGCATGCCCGCATTCGAGACGAGGACTGACTCACCTGGGGAGACTCCAGAAGTACCCCAAGATCCATGTCAGAACTGGAGAGGAATCCTCAGGTTCCGGCCCCGGCTCCACACAAGGTCTTAGGCCCCGGCATCGACGGGAGAGGAATCCCGAGACGCCCCCGAGGAACTCGCATGGGGACTGGCCTTTCCTGAGGCCACCATAGCGGTTCCCTGAGGTCCCCGTCGTAAGTCGAGAGCACCTGCCGCAACTCGAGAAAATCCAGGAGGTTTTGCCCTCCAGGCGAGATGAGGCCCATTTCCGCTGAGGCTTCTCGAGGCCAATCACATCTAACCACTGGAACTTCCAAAGGGTCCTTCACACCCTTGCTGCAACTCAAGAAGTTCCCCGACATACCCGTCTGCACTCGAGAGGAAGCACGTGGTGTCCCGCACACATCCAGGGGAGCCCCGTTTCCGCCTCCTAGCTCGAGATGAGGGATCCTTTCCCTGTTTCGTAGGGAAAGAATTCCCGGCGTTCCCATCGCATCTCAAGAGGAGGCGCTCTCCACAGGAAAGGCGAGAGGAACTCCAGGGTCGTGACACCATTCCAAGAGTCCCCCAGATGTGTCAGTCCATTCCAGAGGAACCTGTTTTCCCTGTACTGCCTTGACGTTCAAGCCGAGGATCGACTCCCACCACGTTTGCACGTGGGACAGCCCTGTGGGAAAGCCTCGTGGGAAAGCCTCGTGGGAAGACTCGAGGGAAAACCATAGATCCTTTGATCCACGCGGCAGACTGCGTGACACTGCTGCTACCGCTCTGGAGGAAAGCGCAAGTGCATGCCCGCATTCGAGACGAGGACTGACTCCCCTTGGGAGACTCCAGAAGTACCCCAAGATCCATGTCAGCACTGGAGAGGAATCCTCAGGTTCCGGCCCCGACTCCACGCAAGGTCTTAGGCCCCAGCATAGACGGGAGAGGAATCCCGAGAGGCCCCCGAGGAACTCGCATGGGGACTGGCCTTTCCTGAGGCCACCAGAGCGGGTCCCTGAGGTCCCCGTCGTAAGTCGAGAGCACCTGCCGCAACTCGAGAAAATCCAGGAGGTTTTGCCCTCCAGGCGAGATGAGGCCCATTTCCGCTGAGGCTTCTCGAGGCCAATCACATCTAACCACTGGAACTTCCAAAGGGTCCTTCACTCCCTTGCTGCAACTCAAGAAGTTCCCCGACATACCCGTCTCCACTCGAGAGGAAGCACGTGGTGTCCCGCACACATCCAGGGGAGCCCCGTTTCGCCTCCTAGCTCAAGATGAGGGATCCTTTCCCTGTTTCGTAGGTAAAGAATTCCCGGAGTTCCCGTCGCATCTCAAGAGGAGGCGCTCTCCACAGGAAAGGCGAGAGGAACTCCAGGGTCGTGGCACCATTCCAAGAGTCCCCCAGATGTGTCAGTCCATTCCAGAGGAACCTGTTTTCCCTGCACTGCCTTGACGTTCAAGCCGAGGATCGACTCCCACCACGTGTGCACCTGGGACAGCCCTGTGGGAAAGCCTCGTGGGAAAGCCTCGTGGGAAAGACTCGAGGGAAAACCATAGATCCTTTGATCCACACGGCGGACTGCGTGACACTGCACTACCGCTCTGGAGGAAAGCGCAAGTGCATGCCCGCATTCGAGACGAGGACTGACTCCCCTGGGGAGACTCCAGAAGTACCCCAAGATCCATGTCAGCACTGGAGAGGAATCCTCAGGTTCCGGCCCCGACTCCACACAAGGTCTTAGGCCCTAGCATCGACGGGAGAGTAATCCCGAGAGGCCCCCGAGGAACTCGCATGGGGACTGGCCTTTCCTGAGGCCACCAGAGCGGTTCCCTGAGGTCCCCGTCGTAAGTCGAGAGCACCTGCCGCAACTCGAGAAAATCCAGGAGGTTTTGCCCTCCAGGCGAGATGAGGCCCATTTCCGCTGAGGCTTCTCGAGGCCAATCACATCTAACCACTGGAACTTCCAAAGGGTCATTCACACCCTTGCTGCAACTCAAGAAGTTCCCCGACATACCCGTCTCCACTCGAGAGGAAGCACGTGGGTCCCGCACACATCCAGGGGAGCCCCGTTTCCGCCTCCTAGCTCGAGATGAGGGATCCTTTCCCTGTTTCGTAGGGAAAGAATTCCCGGCGTTCCCGTCGCATCTCAAGACGAGGCGCTCTCCACAGGAAAGGCGAGAGGAACTCCAGGGTCGTGCCACCATTCCAAGAGTCCCCCAGATGTGTCAGTCCATTCCAGAGGAACCTGTTTTCCCTGCACTGCCTTGACGTTCAAGCCGAGGATCGAGTCCCACCACGTGTGCACGTGGGACAGCCCTGTGGGAAAGCCTCGTGGGAAAGCCTCGTGGGAAAGACTCGAGGGAAAACCATAGATCCTATGATCCTCGCGGCGGACTGCGTGACACTGCTGCTACCGCTCTGGAGGAAAGCTCAAGTGCATGCCCGCATTCGAGACGAGGACTGACTCCCCTGGGGAGACTCCATAAGTACCCCAAGATCCATGTCAGCACTGGAGAGGAATCCTCAGGTTCCGGCCCCGACTCCACACAAGGTCTTAGGCCCCAGCATCGACGGGAGAGGAATCCCGAGAGGCCCCCGAGGAACTCGCATGGGGACTGGCCTTTCCTGAGGCCACCAAAGCGGGTCCCTGTGGTCCCCGTCGTAAGTCGAGATCACCTGCCGCAACTCGAGAAAATCCAGGAGGTTTTGCCCTCCAGGCGAGATGAGGCCCATTTCCGCTGAGGCTTCTCGAGGCCAATCACGTTTAACCACTGGAACTTCCAAAGGGTCCTTCACACCCTTGCTGCAAATCAAGAAGTTCCCCGACATACCCGTCTCCACTCGAGAGGAAGCACGTGGTGTCCCGCACACATCCAGGGGAGCCCTGTTTCCGCCTCCTAGCTCGAGATGAGGGATCCTTTCCCTCTTTCGTAGGGAAAGAATTCCCGGCGTTCCCGTCGCATCTCAGGAGGAGGCGCTATCCACAGGAAAGGCGAGAGGAACTCCAGGGTCGTGCCACCATTCCAAGAGTCCCCCAGATGTGTCAGTCCATTCCAGAGGAACCTTTTTTCCCTGCACTGCCTTGACGTTCACGGCGAGGATCGAGTCCCACCACGTGTGCACGTGGGACAGCCCTGTGGGAAAGCCTCGTGGGAAAGCCTCGTGGGAAAGACTCGAGGGAAAACCATAGATCCTTTGACCCACGCGGCGGACTGCGTGACACTGCTGCTACCGCTCTGGAGGAAAGCGCAAGTGCATGCCCGCATTCGAGACGAGGACTGACTCCCCTGGGGAGACTCCAGAAGTACCCCAAGATCCATGTCAGCACTGGAGAGGAATCCTCAGTTTCCGGCCCCGACTCCACACAAGGTCTTAGGCCCCGGCATCGACGGGAGAGGAATCCCGAGAGGCCCCCGAGGAACTCGCATGGGGACTGGCCTTTCCTGAGGCCACCAGAGCGGGTTCCTGAGGTCCCCGTCGTAAGTCGAGAGCACCTGCCGCAACTCGAGAAAATCCAGGAGGTTTTGCCCTCCAGGCGAGATGAGGCCCATTTCCGCTGAGGCTTCTCGAGGCCAATCACATCTAACCACTGGAACTTCCAAAGGGTCCTTCACACCCTTGCTGCAACTCAAGAAGTTCCCCGACATACCCGTCTCCACTCGAGAGGAAGCATGTGGGGTCCCGCACACATCCAGGGGAGCCCCGTTTCCGCCTCCTAGCTCGAGATGAGGGATCCTTTCCCTGTTTCGTAGGGAAAGAATTCCCGGCGTTCCCGTCGCATCTCAAGAGGAGGCGCTCTTCACAGGAAAGGCGAGAGGAACTGCAGGGTCGTGACACCATTCCAAGAGTCCCCCAGATGTGTCAGTCCATTCCAGAGGAACCTGTTTTCCCTGCACTGCCTTGACGTTCAAGCCGAGGATCAACTCCCACCACGTGTGCACGTGGGACAGCCCTGTGGGAAAGCCTCGTGGGAAAGCCTCGTGGGAAAGACTCGAGGGAAAACCATAGATCCTTTGATCCACGCGGCGGACTGCGTGACACTGCTGCTACCGCTCTGGAGGAAAGCGCAAGTGCATGCCCGCATTCGAGACGAGGACTGACTCCCCTGGGGAGACTCCAGAAGTACCCCAAGATCCATGTCAGCACTGGAGAGGAATCCTCAGGTTCCGGCCCCGACTCCACACAAGGTCTTAGGCCCTAGCATCGACGGGAGAGGAATCCCGAGAGGCCCCCGAGGAACTCGCATGGGGACTGGCCTTTCCTGAGGCCACCAGAGCGGGTCCCTGAGGTCCCCGTCGTAAGTCGAGAGCACCTGCCGCAACTCGAGAAAATCCAGGAGGTTTTGCCCTCCAGGCGAGATGAGGCCCATTTCCGCTGAGGCTTCTCGAGGCCAATCACATCTAACCACTGGAACTTCCAAAGGGTCCTTCACACCCTTGCTGCAACTCAAGAAGTTCCCCGACATACCCGTCTGCACTCGAGAGGAAGCACGTGGTGTCCCGCACACATCCAGGGGAGCCCCGTTTCCGCCTCCTAGCTCGAGATGAGGGATCCTTTCCCTGTTTCGTAGGGAAAGAATTCCCGGCGTTCCCGTCGCATCTCAAGACGAGGCGCTCTCCACAGGAAAGGCGAGAGGAACTGCAGGGTCGTGACACCATTCCAAGAGTCCCCCAGATGTGTCAGTCCATTCCAGAGGAACCTGTTTTCCCTGCACTGCCTTGACGTTCAAGCCGAGGATCGACTCCCACCACGTGTGCACGTGGGACAGCCCTGTGGGAAAGCCTCGTGGGAAAGCCTCGTGGGAAAGACTCGAGGGACAACCATAGATCCTTTGATCCACGCGGCGGACTGCGTGACACTGCTGCTACCGCTCTGGAGGAAAGCGCAAGTGCATGCCCGCATTCGAGACGAGGACTGACTCCCCTGGGGAGACTCCAGAAGTACCCCAAGATCCATGTCAGCACTGGAGAGGAATCCTCAGGTTCCGGCCCCGACTCCACACAAGGTCTTAGGCCCCGGCATCGACGGGAGAGGAATCCCGAGAGGCCCCCGAGGAACTCGCATGGGGACTGGCCTTTCCTGAGGCCACCAGAGCGGGTACCTGAGGTCCCCGTCGTAAGTCGAGAGCACCTGCCGCAACTCGAGAAAATCCAGGAGGTTTTGCCCTCCAGGCGAGATGAGGCCCATTTCCGCTGAGGCTTCTCGAGGCCAATCACATCTAACCACTGGAACTTCCAAAGGGTCCTTCACACCCTTGCTGCAACTCAAGAAGTTCCCCGACATACCCGTCTGCACTCGAGAGGAAGCACGTGGTGTCCCGCACACATCCAGGGGAGCCCCGTTTCCGCCTCTTAGCTCGAGATGAGGGATCCTTTCCCTGTTTCGTAGGGAAAGAATTCCCGGCGTTCCCGTCGCATCTCAAGACGAGGCGCTCTCCACAGGAAAGGCGAGAGGAACTCCAGGGTCGTGCCACCATTCCAAGAGTCCCCCAGATGTGTCAGTCCATTCCAGAGGAACCTGTTTTCCCTGCACTGCCTTGACGTTCAAGCCGAGGATCGAGTCCCACCACGTGTGCACGTGGGACAGCCCTGTGGGAAAGCCTCGTGGGAAAGCTTCGTGGGAAAGACTCGAGGGAAAACCATAGATCCTATGATCCTCGCGGCGGACTGCGTGACACTGCTGCTACCGCTCTGGAGGAAAGCTCAAGTGCATGCCCGCATTCGAGACGAGGACTGACTCCCCTGGGGAGACTCCAGAAGTACCCCAAGATCCATGTCAGCACTGGAGAGGAATCCTCAGGTTCCGGCCCCGACTCCACACAAGGTCTTAGGCCCCAGCATCGACGGGAGAGGAATCCCGAGAGGCCCCCGAGGAACTCGCATGGGGACTGGCCTTTCCTGAGGCCACCAAAGCGGGTCCCTGTGGTCCCCGTCGTAAGTCGAGATCACCTGCCGCAACTCGAGAAAATCCAGGAGGTTTTGCCCTCCAGGCGAGATGAGGCCCATTTCCGCTGAGGCTTCTCGAGGCCAATCACGTTTAACCACTGGAACTTCCAAAGGGTCCTTCACACCCTTGCTGCAAATCAAGAAGTTCCCCGACATACCCGTCTCCACTCGAGAGGAAGCACGTGGTGTCCCGCACACATCCAGGGGAGCCCCGTTTCCGCCTCCTAGCTCGAGATGAGGGATCCTTTCCCTGTTTCGTAGGGAAAGAATTCCCGGCGTTCCCGTCGCATCTCAAGAGGAGGCGCTCTCCACAGGAAAGGCGAGAGGAACTCCAGGGTCGTGCCACCATTCCAAGAGTCCCCCAGATGTGTCAGTCCATTCCAGAGGAACCTTTTTTCCCTGCACTGCCTTGACGTTCAAGCCGAGGATCGAGTCCCACCACGTGTGCACGTGGGACAGCCCTGTGGGAAAGCCTCGTGGGAAAGCCTCGTGGGAAAGACTCGAGGGAAAACCATAGATCCTTTGACCCACGCGGCGGACTGCGTGACACTGCTGCTACCGCTCTGGAGGAAAGCGCAAGTGCATGCCCGCATTCGAGACGAGGACTGACTCCCCTGGGGAGACTCCAGAAGTACCCCAAGATCCATGTCAGCACTGGAGAGGAATCCTCAGTTTCCGGTCCCGACTCCACACAAGGTCTTAGGCCCCGGCATCGACGGGAGAGGAATCCCGAGAGGCCCCCGAGGAACTCGCATGGGGACTGGCCTTTCCTGAGGCCACCAGAGCGGGTTCCTGAGGTCCCCGTCGTAAGTCGAGAGCACCTGCCGCAACTCGAGAAAATCCAGGAGGTTTTGCCCTCCAGGCGAGATGAGGCCCATTTCCACTGAGGCTTCTCGAGGCCAATCACATCTAACCACTGGAACTTCCAAAGGGTCCTTCACACCCTTGCTGCAACTCAAGAAGTTCCCCGACATACCCGTCTCCACTCGAGAGGAAGCATGTGGGGTCCCGCACACATCCAGGGGAGCCCCGTTTCCGCCTCCTAACTCGAGATGAGGGATCCTTTCCCTGTTTCGTAGGGAAAGAATTCCCGGCGTTCCCGTCGCATCTCAAGAGGAGGCGCTCTCCACAGGAAAGGCGAGAGGAACTCCAGGGTCGTGCCACCATTCCAAGAGTCCCCCAGATGTGTCAGTCCATTCCAGAGGAACCTGTATTCCCTGCACTGCCTTGACGTTCAAGCCGAGGATCGACTCCCACCACGTGTGCACGTGGGACAGCCCTGTGGGAAAGCCTCGTGGGAAAGCCTCGTGGGAAAGACTCGAGGGAAAACCATAGATCCTTTGATCCACGCGGCAGACTGCGTGACACTGCTGCTACCGCTCTGGAGGACAGCGTAAGTGCATGCCCGCATTCGAGACGAGGACTGACTCCCCTGGGGAGACTCCAGAAGTACCCCAAGATCCATGTCAGCACTGGAGAGGAATCCTCAGGTTCCGGCCCCGACTCCACACAAGGTCTTAGGCCCCGGCATCGACGGGAGAGGAATCCCGAGAGGCCCCCGAGGAACTCGCATGGGGACTGGCCTTTCCTGAGGCCACCAGAGCGGTTCCCGGAGGTCCCCGTCGTAAGTCGAGAGCACCTGCCGCAACTCGAGAAAATCCAGGAGGTTTTGCCCTCCAGGCGAGATGAGGCCCATTTCCGCTGAGGCTTCTCGAGGCCAATCATATCAAACCACTGGAACTTCCAAAGGGTCCTTCACACCATTGCTGCAACTCAAGAAGTTCCCCGACATACCCGTCTGCACTCGAGAGGAAGCACGTGGGGTCCCTCACATTTCCAGGGGAGCCCCGTTTCCGCCTCCTAGCTCGAGATGAGGGATCCTTTCCCTGTTTCGTAGGGAAAGAATTCCCGGCGTTCCCGTCGCATCTCAAGAGGAGGCGCTCTCCACAGGAAAGGCGAGAGGAACTCCAGGGTCATGCCACCATTCCAAGAGTCCCCCTGATGTGTCAGTCCATTCCAGAGGAACCTGTTTTCCCTGCACTGCCTTGACGTTCAAGCCGAGGATCGACTCCCACCACGTGTGCACGTGGGACAGCCCTGTGGGAAAGCCTCGTGGGAAAGCCTCGTGGGAAAGACTCGAGGGAAAACCATAGATCCTTTGATCCACGCGGCGGACTGCGTGACACTGCTGCTACCGCTCTGGAGGAAAGCGCAAGTGCATGCCCGCATTCGAGACGAGGACTTACTCCCCTGGGGAGACTCCAGAAATACCCCAAGATCCATGTCAGCACTGGAGAGGAATCCTCAGGTTCCGGCCCCGACTCCACACAAGGTCTTCGGCCCCGGCATCGACGGGAGAGGAATCCCGAGAGGCCCCCGAAGAACTCGCATGGGGACTGGCCTTTCCTGAGGCCACCAGAGCGGGTCCCTGAGGTCCCCGTCGTAAGTCGAGAGCACCTGCCGCAACTCGAGAAAATCCAGGAGGTTTTGCCCTCCAGGCGAGATGAGGCCCATTTCCGCTGAGGCTTCTCGAGGCCAATCACGTCTAACCACTGGAACTTCCAAAGGGTCTTTCACACCCTTGCTGCAACTCAAGAAGTTCCCCGACATACCCGTCTCCACTCGAGAGTAAGCATGTGGTGTCCCGCACACATCCAGGGGAGCCCCGTTTCCGCCTCCTAGCTCGAGATGAGGGATCCTTTCCCTGTTTCGTAGGGAAAGAATTCCCGGCGTTCCCGTCGCATCTCAAGAGGAGGCGCTCTCCACAGGAAAGGCGAGAGGAACTCCAGGGTCGTGCCACCATTCCAAGAGTCCCCCAGATGTGTCAGTCCATTCCAGAGGAACCTGTTTTCCCTGCACTGCCTTGACGTTCAAGCCGAGGATCGACTCCCACCACGTGTGCACGTGGGACAGCCCTGTGGGAAAGCCTCGTGGGAAAGCTTCGTGGGAAAGACTCGAGGGAAAACCATAGATCCTTTGATCCACGCGGCGGACTGCGTGACACTGCTACTACCGCTCTGGAGGAAAGCGCAAGTGCATGCCCGCATTCGAGACGAGGACTGACTCCCCTGGGGAGACTCCAGAAGTACCCCAAGATCCATGTCAGCACTGGAGAGTAATCCTCAGGTTCCGGCCCCGACTCCACACAAGGTCTTAGGCCCCGGCATCGACGGGAGAGGAATCCCGAGAGGCCCCCGAGGAACTCGCATGGGGACTGGCCTTTCCTGAGGCCACCAGAGCGGGTCCATGAGGTCCCCTCGTAAGTCGAGAGCACCTGCCGCAACTCGACAAAATCCAGGAGGTTTTGCCCTCCAGGCGAGATGAGGCCCATTTCCGCTGAGGCTTCTCGAGGCCAATCACATCTAACCACTGGAACTTCCAACGGGTCCTTCACACCCTTGCTGCAACTCAAGAAGTTCCCCGACATACCCGTCTGCACTCGAGAGGAAGCACGTGGTGTCCCGCACACATCCAGGGGAGCCCCGTTTCCGCCTCCTAGCTCGAGATGAGGGATCCTTTCCCTGTTTCGTAGGGAAAGAATTCCCGGCGTTCCCGTCGCATCTCAAGAGGAGGCGCTCTTCACAGGAAAGGCGAGAGGAACTGCAGGGTCGTGACACCATTCCAAGAGTCCCCCAGATGTGTCAGTCCATTCAAGAGGAACCTGTTTTCCCTGCACTGCCTTGACGTTCAAGCCGAGGATCAACTCCCACCACGTGTGCACGTGGGACAGCCCTGTGGGAAAGCCTCGTGGGAAAGCCTCGTGGGAAAGACTCGAGGGAAAACCATAGATCCTTTGATCCACGCGGCGGACTGCGTGACACTGCTGCTACCGCTCTGGAGGAAAGCGCAAGTGCATGCACGCATTCGAGACGAGGACTGACTCCCCTGGGGAGACTCCAGAAGTACCCCAAGAGCCAGGTCAGCACTGGAGAGGAATCCTCAGGTTCCGGCCCCGACTCCACACAAGGTCTTAGGCCCCGGCATAGACGGGAGAGGAATCCCGAGAGGCCCCCGAGGAACGCGCATGGGGACTGGCCTTTCCTGAGGCCACCAGAGCGGGTCCCTGAGGTCCCCGTCGTAAGTCGAGAGCACCTGCCGCAACTCGAGAAAATCCAGGAGGTTTTGCCCTCCAGGCGAGATGAGTCCCATTTCCGCTGAGGCTTCTCGAGGCCAATCACATCTAACCACTTGAACTTCCAAAGGGTCCTTCACACCCTTGCTGCAACTCAAGAAGTTCCCCGACATACCCGTCTGCACTCGAGAGGAAGCACGTGGTGTCCCGCACACATCCAGGGGAGCCCCGTTTCCGCCTCCCAGCTCGAGATGAGGGATCCTTTCCCTGTTTCGTAGGGAAAGAATTCCCGGCGTTCCCGTCGCATCTCAAGAGGAGGCGCTCTCCACAGGAAAGGCGAGAGGAACTGCAGGGTCGTGACACCATTCCAAGAGTCCCCCAGATGTGTCAGTCCATTCCAGAGGAACCTGTTTTCCCTGCACTGCCTTGACGTTCAAGCCGAGGATCGACTCCCACCACGTGTGCACGTGGGACAGCCCTGTGGGAAAGCCTCGTGGGAAAGCCTCGTGGGAAAGACTCGAGGGACAACCATAGATCCTTTGATCCACGCGGCGGACTGCGTGACACTGCTGCTACCGCTCTGGAGGAAAGCGCAAGTGCATGCCCGCATTCGAGACGAGGACTGACTCCCCTGGGGAGACTCCAGAAGTACCCCAAGATCCATGTCAGCACTGGAGAGGAATCCTCAGGTTCCGGCCCCGACTCCACACAAGGTCTTAGGCCCCGGCATCGACGGGAGAGGAATCCCGAGAGGCCCCTAGGAACTCGCATGGGGACTGGCCTTTCCTGAGGCCACCAGAGCGGGTACCTGAGGTCCCCGTCGTATGTCGAGAGCACCTGCCGCAACTCGAGAAAATCCAGGAGGTTTTGCCCTCCAGGCGAGATGAGGCATATTTCCGCTGAGGCTTCTCGAGGCCAATCACATCTAACCACTGGAACTTCCAAAGGGTCCTTCACACCCTTGCTGCAACTCAAGAAGTTCCCCGACATACCCGTCTGCACTCGAGAGGAAGCACGTGGTGTCCCGCACACATCCAGGGGAGCCCCGTTTCCGCCTCCTAGCTCGAGATGAGGGATCCTTTCCCTGTTTCGTAGGGAAAGAATTCCCGGCATTCCCGTCGCATCTCAAGAGGAGGCGCTCTCCACAGTAAAGGCGAGAGGAACTCCAGGGTCGTGACACCATTCCAAGAGTCCCCCAGATGTGTCAGTCCATTCCAGAGGAACCTGTTTTCCCTGTACTGCCTTGACGTTCAAGCCGAGGATCGACTCCCACCACGTGTGCACGTGGGACAGCCCTGTGGGAAAGCCTCGTGGGAAAGCCTCGTGGGAAAGACTCGAGGGAAAACCATAGATCCTTTGATCCACGCGGCAGACTGGGTGACAATGCTGCTACCGCTCTGGAGGAAAGCGCAAGTGCATGCCCGCATTCGAGACGAGGACTGACTCCCCTGGGGAGACTCCAGAAGTACCCCAAGATCCATGTCAGCACTGGAGAGGAATCCTCAGGTTCCGGCCCCGACTCCACACAAGGTCTTAGGCCCTAGCATCGACGGGAGAGGAATCCCGAGAGACCCCCGAGGAACTCGCATGGGGACTGGCCTTTCTTGAGGCCACCAGAGCGGTTCCCTGAGGTCCCCGTCGAAAGTCGAGAGCACCTGCCGCAACTCGAGAAAATCCAGGAGGTTTTGCCCTCCAGGCGAGATGAGGCCCATTTCTGCTGAGGCTTCTCGAGGCCAATCACATCTAACCACTGGAACTTCCAAAGGGTCTTTCACACCATTGCTGCAACTCAAGAAGTTCCCCGACATACCTGTCTCCACTCGAGAGGAAGCACGTGGGGTCTCTCACACATCCAGTGGAGCCCCGTTTCCCCCTCCTAGCTCGAGATGAGGGATCCTTCCCTGTTTCGTAGGGAAAGAATTCCCGGCGTTCCCGTCGCATCTCAAGAGGAGGCGCTCTCCACAGGAAAGGCGATAGGAACTCCAGGGTCGTGACACCATTCCAAGAGTCCCCCAGATGTGTCAGTCCATTCCAGAGGAACCTGTTTTCCCTGCACTGCCTTGACGTTGGAGCCGAGGATCGAGTCCCACCACGTGTGCACGTGGGACAGCCCTGTGGGAAAGCCTCGTGGGAAAGCCTCGTGGGAAAGACTCGAGGGAAAACCATAGATCCTTTGATCCACGCGGCGGACTGCGTGACACTGCTGCTACCGCTCTGGAGGAAAGCGCAAGTGCATGCCCGCATTCGAGACGAGGACTGACTCCCCTGGGGAGACTCCAGAAGTACCCCAAGATCCATGTCAGCACTGGAGAGGAAACCTCAGGTTCCGGCCCCGACTCCACACAAGGTCTTAGGCCCAGGCACCGACGGGAGACTAATCCCGAGACGCCCCCGAGGAACTCGCATGGGGCTGGCCTTGCCTGAGGCCACCAGAGCGGGTCCCTGAGGTCCCCGTCGTAAGTCGAGAGCACCTGCCGCAACTCGAGAAAATCCCGGAGGTTTTGCCCTCCAGGCGAGATGAGGCCCATTTCCGTTGAGGCTTCTCGAGGCCAATCACATCTAACCACTGGAACTTCCAAAGGGTCCTTCACACCATTGCTGCAACTCAAGAAGTTCCCCGACATACCCGTCTCCACTCGAGAGGAAGCACGTGGGGTCCCGCACACATCCAGGGGAGCCCCGTTTCCGCCTCCTAGCTCGAGATGAGGGATCCTTTCCCTGTTTCGTAGGGAAAGAATTCCCGGCGTTCCCGTCGCATCTCAAGAGGAGGCGCTCTCCACAGGAAAGGCGAGAGGAACTCCAGGGTCGTGGCACCATTCCAAGAGTCCCCCAGATGTGTCAGTCCATTCAAGAGGAACCTGTTTTCCCTGCACTGCCTTGACGTTCAAGCCGAGGATCGACTCCCACCACGTGTGCACGTGGGACAGCCCTGTGGGAAAGCCTCGTGGGAAAGCCTCGTGGGAAAGACTCGAGGGAAAACCATAGATCCTTTGATCCACGCGGAGGACTGCGTGACACTGCTGCTACCGCTCTGGAGGAAAGCGCAAGTGCATGCCCGCATTCGAGACGAGGACTGACTCCCCTGGGGAGACTCCAGAAGTACCCCAAGATCCATGTCAGCACTGGAGAGGAATCCTCAGGTTCCGGCCCCGACTCCACACAAGGTCTTAGGCCCCGGCATCGACGGGAGAGGAATCCCGAGACGCCCCCGAGGAACTCGCATGGGGACTGGCCTTTCCTGAGGCCACCACAGCGGGTCCCTGAGGTCCCCGTCGTAACTCGAGAGCACCTGCCGCAACTCGAGAAAATCCAGGAGGTTTTGCCCTCCAGGCGAGATGAGGCCCATTTCCGCTGAGGCTTCACGAGGCCAATCACATCTAACCACTGGAACTTCCAAAGGGTCCTTCACACCATTGCTGCAACTCAAGAAGTTCCCCGACATACCCGTCTCCACTCGAGAGGAAGCACGTGGGGTCCCTCACACATCCAGGGGAGCCCCGTTTCCGCCTCCTAGCTCGAGATGAGGGATCCTTTCCCTGTTTCGTAGGGAAAGAATTCCCGGCGTTCTCGTCGCATCTCAAGAGGAGGCGCTCTCCACAGGAAAGGCGACAGGAACTCCAGGGTCGTGCCACCATTCCAAGAGTCCCCCAGATGTGTCAGTCCATTCCAGAGGAACCTGTTTTCCCTGCACTGCCTTGACGTTCAAGCCGAGGATCGACTCCCACCACGTGTGCACGTGGGACAGCCCTGTGGGAAAGCCTCGTGGGAAAGCCTCGTGGGAAAGACTCGAGGGAAAACCATAGATCCTTTCATTCACGCGGCGGACTGCGTGACACTGCTGCTACCGCTCTGGAGGAAAGCGCAAGTGCATGCCCGCATTCGAGACGAGGACTGACTCCCCTGGGGAGACTCCAGAAGTACCCCAAGATCCATGTCAGCACTGGAGAGGAATCCTCAGGTTCCGGCCCCGACTCCACACAAGGTCTTAGGCCCCGGCATCGACGGGAGAGGAATCCCGATACGCCCCCGAGGAACTCGCATGGGGCCTTTCCTTTCCTGAGGCCACCAGAGCGGTTCCCTGAGGTCCCCGTCGTAAGTCGAGAGCACCTGCCGCAACTCGAGAAAATCCAGGAGGTTTTGCCCTCCAGGCGAGATGAGGCCCATTTCCGCTGAGGCTTCTCGAGGCCAATCACATCTAACCACTGGAACTTCCAAAGGGTCCTTCACACCCTTGCTGCAACTCAAGAAGTTCCCCGACATACCCGTCTGCACTCGAGAGGAAGCACGTGGTGTCCCGCACACATCCAGGGGAGCCCCGTTTCCGCCTCCTAGCTCGAGATGAGGGATCATTTCCCTGTTTCGTAGGGAAAGAATTCCCGGCGTTCCCGTCGCATCTCAAGAGGAGGCGCTCTCCACAGGAAAGGCGAGAGGAACTCCAGGGTCGTGACACCATTCCAAAAGTCCCCCAGATGTGTCAGTCCATTCCAGAGGAACCTGTTTTCCCTGCACTGCCTTGACGTTCAAGCCGAGGATCGACTCCCACCACGTGTGCACGTGGGACAGCCCTGTGGGAAAGCCTCGTGGGAAAGCCTCGTGGGAAAGACTCGAGGGAAAACCATAGATCCTTTGATCCACGCGGCGGACTTCGTGACACTGCTGCTACCGCTCTGGAGGAAAGCGCAAGTGCATGCCCGCATTCGAGACGAGGACTGACTCCCCTGGGGAGACTCCAGAAGTACCCCAAGATCCATGTCAGCACTGGAGAGGAATCGTCAGGTTCCAGCCCCGACTCCACACAAGGTCTTAGGCCCCGGCATCGACGGGAGAGGAATCCCGAGAGGCCCCCGAGGAACTCGCATGGGGACTGGCCTTTCCTGAGGCCACCAGAGCGAGTCCCTGAGGTCCCCGTCGTAAGTCGAGAGCACCTGCCGCAACTCGAGAAAATCCTGGAGGTTTTGCCCTCCAGGCGAGATGAGGCCCATTTCCGCTGAGGCTTCTCGAGGCCAATCACATCTAACCACTGGAACTTCCAAAGGGTCCTTCACACCCTTGCTGCAACTCAAGAAGTTCCCCGACATACCCGTCTGCACTCGAGAGGAAGCACGTGGTGTCCCGCACACATCCAGGGGAGCCCCGTTTCCGCCTCCTAGCTCGAGATGAGGGATCCTTTCCCTGTTTCGTAGGGAAAGAATTCCCGGCGTTCCCGTCGCATCTCAAGAGGAGGCGCTCTCCACAGGAAAGGCGAGAGGAACTCCAGGGTCGAGACACCATTCCAAGAGTCCCCCAGATGTGTCAGTCCATTCCAGAGGAACCTGTTTTCCCTGCACTGCCTTGACGTTCAAGCCGAGGATCGACACCCACCACGTGTGCACGTGGGACAGCCCTGTGGGAAAGCCTCGTGGGAAAGCCTCGTGGGAAAGACTCGAGGGAAAACCATAGATCCTTTGATCCACGCGGCGGACTGCGTGACACTGCTGCTACCGATCTGGAGGTAAGCGCAAGTGCATGCCCGCATTCGAGACGAGGATGACTCCCCTGGGGAGACTCCAGAAGTACCCCAAGATCCATGTCAGCACTGGAGAGGAATCCTCAGGTTCCTGCCCCGACTCCACACAAGGTCTTAGGCCCCGGCATCGACGGGAGAGGAATCCCGAGAGGCCCCCGAGGAACTGCCATGGGGACTGGCCTTTCCTGAGGCACCCAGAGCGGGTCCCTGAGGTCCCCGTCGTAAGTCGAAGCACCTGCCGCAACTCGAGAAAATCCAGGAGGTTTTGCCCACCAGGCGAGATGAGGCCCATTTCCGCTGAGGCTTCTCGAGGCCAATCACATCTAACCACTGGAACTTCCAAAGGGTCCTTCACACCCTTGCTGCAACTCAAGAAGTTCCCTGACATACCCGTCTCCACTCGAGAGGAAGCACGTGGTGTCCCGCACACATCCAGGGGAGCCCCGTTTCCGCCTCCTAGCTCGAGATGAGGGATCCTTTCCCTGTTTCGTAGGGAAAGAATTCCCGGCGTCCCCGTCGCATCTCAAGAGGAGGCGCTCTCCACAGGAAAGGCGAGAGGAACTCCAGGGTCGTGCCACCATTCCAAGAGTCCCCCAGATGTGTCAGCCCATTCCAGAGGAACCTGTTTTCCCTGCACTGCCTTGACGTTCAAGCCGAGGATCGACTCCCACCACGTGTGCACGTGGGACAGCCCTGTGGGAAAGCCTCGTGGGAAAGCCTCGTGGGAAAGACTCGAGGGAAAACCATAGATCCTTTGATCCACGCGGCGGACTGCGTGACACTGCTGCTACCGCTCTGGAGGAAAGCGCAAGTGCATGCCCGCATTCGAGACAAGGACTGACTCCCCTGGGGAGACTCCAGAAATACCCCAAGATCCAGGTCAGCACTGGAGAGGAATCCTCAGGTTCCGGCCCCGACTCCACACAAGGTCTTAGGCCCCGGCATCGACGGGAGAGGAATCCCGAGAGGCCCCCGAGGAATTCGCATGGGGACTGGCCTTTCCTGAGGCCACCAGAGAGGGTCCCTGAGGTCCCCGTCGTAAGTCGAGAGCACCTACCGCAACTCGAGAAAATCCAGGAGGTTTTGCCCTCCAGGCGAGATGAGGCCCATTTCCGCTGAGGCTTCTCGAGGCCAATCACGTCTAACCACTGGAACTTCCAAAGGGTCCTTCACACCCTTGCTGCAACTCAAGAAGTTCCCCGACATACCCGTCTCCACTCGAGAGGAAGCATGTGGTGTCCCGCACACATCCAGGGGAGCCCCGTTTCCGCCTCCTAGCTCGAGATGAGGGATCCTTTCCCTGTTTCGTAGGGAAAGAATTCCCGGCGTTCCCGTCGCATCTCAAGAGGAGGCGCTCTCCACAGGAAAGGCGAGAGGAACTCCAGGGTCGTGCCACCATTCCAAGAGTCCCCCAGATGTGTCAGTCCATTCCAGAGGAACCTGTTTTCCCTGCACTGCCTTGACGTTCAAGCCGAGGATCGACTCCCACCACGTGTGCACGTGGGACAGCCCTGTGGGAAAGCCTCGTGGGAAAGCCTCGTGGGAAAGACTCGAGGGAAAACCATAGATCCTTTGATCCACGCGGCGGACTGCGTGACACTGCTGCTACCGCTCTGGAGGAAAGCGCAAGTGCATGCCCGCATTCGAGACGAGGACTGACTCCCCTGGGGAGACTCCAGAAGTACCCCAAGATCCATGTCAGCACTGGAGAGGAATCCTCAGGTTCCGGCCCCGACTCCACACAAGGTCTTAGGCCCCGGCATCGACGGGAGAGGAATCCCGAGAGGCCCCCGAGGAACTCGCATGGGGACTGGCCTTTCCTGAGGCCACCAGAGCGGGTCCCTGAGGTCCCCGTCGTAAGTCGAGAGCACCTGCCGCAACTCGAGAAAATCCAGGAGGTTTTGCCCTCCAGGCGAGATGAGGCCCATTTCCGCTGAGGCTTCTCGAGGCTAATCACATCTAACCACTGGAACTTCCAAAGGGTCCTTCACACCCTTGCTGCAACTCAAGAAGTTCCCCGACATACCCGTCTGCACTCGAGAGGAAGCACGTGGTGTCCCGCACACATCCAGGGGAGCCCCGTTTCCGCCTCCTAGCTCGAGATGAGGGATCATTTCCCTGTTTCGTAGGGAAAGAATTCCCGGCGTTCCCGGCGCATCTCAAGAGGAGGCGCTCTCCACAGGTAAGGAGAGAGGAACTCCAAGGTCATGCCACCATTCCAAGAGTCCCCCAGATATGTCAGTCCATTCCAGAGGAACCTGTTTTCCCTGCACTGCCTTGAAGTTCAAGCCGAGGATCGACTCCCACCACGTGTGCACGTGGGACAGCCCTGTGGGAAAGCCTCGTGGGAAAGCCTCGTGGGAAAGACTCGAGGGAAAACCATAGATCCTTTGATCCACGCGGCGGACTGCGTGACACTGCTGCTACCGCTCTGGAGGAAAGCGCAAGTGCATGCCCGCATTCGAGACGAGGACTGACTCCCCTGGGGAGACTCCAGAAGTACCCCAAGATCCATGTCAGCACTGGAGAGGAATCCTCAGGTTCCGGCCCCGACTCCACACAAGGTCTTAGGCCCAGGCATCGACGGGAGAGGAATCCCGAGAGGCCCCCGAGGAACTCGCATGGGCACTGGCCTTTCCTGAGGCCACCAGAGCGGGTCCCTGAGGTCCCCGTCGTAAGTCGAGAGCACCTGCCGCAACTCGAGAAAATCCAGGCGGTTTTGCCCTCCAGGCGAGATGAGGCCCATTTCCGCTGAGGCTTCTCGAGGCCAATCACATCTAACCACTGGAACTTCCAAAGGGTCCTTCACACCCTTGCTGCAACTCAAGAAGTTCCCCGACATACCCGTCTCCACTCGAGAGGAAGCACGTGAGTCCCGCACACATCCAGGGGAGCCCCGTTTCCGCCTCCTAGCTCGAGATGAGGGATCCTTTCCCTGTTTCGTAGGGAAAGAATTCCCGGCGTTCCCGTCGCATCTCAAGAGGAGGCGCTCTCCACAGGAAAGGCGAGAGGAACTCCAGGGTCGTGCCACCATTCCAAGAGTCCCCCAGATGTGTCAGTCCATTCCAGAGGAACCTGTTTTCCCTGCACTGCCTTGACGTTCAAGCCGAGGATCGACTCCCACCACGTGTGCACGTGGGACAGCCCTGTGGGAAAGCCTCGTGGGAAAGACTCGAGGGAAAACCATAGATCCTTTGATCCACGCGGCGGACTGCGTGACACTGCTGCTACCGCTCTGGAGGAAAGCGCAAGTGCATGCCCGCATTCGAGACGAGGACTGACTCCCCTGGGGAGACTCCAGAATTACCCCAAGATCCATGGCAGCACTGGAGAGGAATCCTCAGGTTCCGGCCCCGACTCCACACAAGGTCTTAGGCCCCGGCATCGACGGGAGAGGAATCCCGAGAGGCCCCCGAGGAACTCGCATGGGGACTGGCCTTTCCTGAGGCCACCAGAGCGGGTCCCTGAGGTCCCCGTCGTAAGTCGAGAGCACCTGCCGCAACTCGAGAAAATCCAGGAGGTTTTGCCCTCCAGGCGAGATGAGGCCCATTTCCGCTGAGGCTTCTCGAGGCTAATCACGTCTAACCACTGGAACATCCAAAGGGTCCTTCACACCCTTGCTGCAACTCAAGAAGTTCCCCGACATACCCGTCTCCACTCGAGAGGAAGCACGTGGGTCCCGCACACATCCAGGGGAGCCCCGTTTCCGCCTCCTAGCTCGAGATGAGGGATCCTTTCCCTGTTTCGTAGGGAAAGAATTCCCGGCGTTCCCTTCGCATCTCAAGAGGAGGCGCTCTCCACAGGAAAGGCGAGAGGAACTCCAGGGTCGTGCCACCATTCCAAGAGTCCCCCAGATGGGTCAGTCCATTCCAGAGGAACCTGTTTTCCCTGCACTGCCTTGACGTTCAAGCCGAGGATCGACTCCCACCACGTGTGCACGTGGGACAGCCCTGTGGGAAAGCCTCGTGGGAAAGCCTCGTGGGAAAGACTCGAGGGAAAACCATAGATCCTTTGATCCACGCGGCGGACTGCGTGACACTGCAGCTACCGCTCTGGAGGAAAGCGCAAGTGCATGCCCGCATTCGAGACGAGGACTGACTCCCCTGGGGAGACTACAGAAGTACCCCAAGATCCATGTCAGCACTGGAGAGGAATCCTCAGGTTCCGGCCCCGACTCCACACAAGGTCTTAGGCCCCGGCATCGACGGGAGAGGAATCCCGAGAGGCCCCCGAGGAACTCGCATGGGGACTGGCCTTTCCTGAGGCCACCAGAGCGGGTCCCTGAGGTCCCCGTCGTAAGTCGAGAGCACCTGCCGCAACTCGAGAAAATCCAGGAGGTTTTGCCCTCCAGGCGAGATGAGGCCCATTTCCGCTGAGGCTTCTCGAGGCTAATCACGGCTAACCACTGGAACTTCCAAAGGGTCCTTCACACCCTTGCTGCAACTCAAGAAGTTCCCCGACATACCCGTCTACACTCGAGAGGAAGCACGTGGGTCCCGCACACATCCAGGGGAGCCCCGTTTCCGCCTCCTAGCTGGAGATGAGGGATCCTTTCCCTGTTTCGTAGGGAAAGAATTCCCGGCGTTCCCATCGCATCTCAAGAGGAGGCGCTCTCCACAGGAAAGGCGAGAGGAACTCCAGGGTCGTGCCACCATTCCAAGAGTCCCCCAGATGGGTCAGTCCATTCCAGAGGAACCTGTTTTCCCTGCACTGCCTTGACGTTCAAGCCGAGGATCGACTCCCACCACGTGTGCACGTGGGACAGCCCTGTGGGAAAGCCTCGTGGGAAAGCCTCATGGGAAAGACTCGAGGGAAAACCATAGATCCTTTGATCCACGCGGCGGACTGCGTGACACTGCTGCTACCGCTCTGGAGGAAAGCGCAAGTGCATGCCCGCATTCGAGACGAGGACTGACTCCCCTGGGGAGACTCCAGAAGTACCCCAAGATCCATGTCAGCACTGGAGAGGAATCCTCAGGTTCCGGCCCCGACTCCACACAAGGTCTTAGGCCCTGGCATCGACGGGAGAGGAATCCCGAGAGGCCCCCGAGGAACTCGCATGGGGACTGGCCTTTCCTGAGGCCACCAGAGCGGGTCCCTGAGGTCCCCGTCGTAAGTCGAGAGCACCTGCCGCAACTCGAGAAAATCCAGGAGGTTTTGCCCTCCAGGCGAGATGAGGCCCATTTCCGCTGAGGCTTCTCGAGGCCAATCACATCTAACCACTGGAACTTCCAAAGGGTCCTTCACACCCTTGCTGCAACTCAAGAAGTTCCCCGACATACCCGTCTCCACTCGAGAGGAAGCACGTGGGGTCCCGCACACATCCAGGGGAGCCCCGTTTCTGCCTCCTAGCTCGAGATGAGGGATCCTTTCCCTGTTTGGAGGGAAAGAATTCCCGGCGTTCCCGTCGCATCTCAAGAGGAGGCGCTCTCCACAGGAAAGGCGAGAGGAACTCCAGTGTCATGCCACCATTCCAAGAGTCCCCCAGATGTGTCAGTCTATTCCAGAGGAACCTGTTTTCCCTGCACTGCCTTGACGTTCAAGCCGAGGATCGACCCCCACCACGTGTGCACGTGGGACAGCCCTGTGGGAAAGCCTCGTGGGAAAGCCTCGTGGGAAAGACTCGAGGGAAAACCATAGATCCTTAGATCCACGCGGCGGACTGTGTGACACTGCTGCTACCGCTCTGGAGGAAAGCGCAAGTGCATGCCCGCATTCGAGACGAGGACTGACTCCCCTGGGGAGACTCCAGAAGTACCCCAAGATCCATGTCAGCACTGGAGAGGAATCCTCAGGTTCCGGCCCCGACTCCACACAAGGTCTTAGGCCCCGGCATCGACGGGAGAGGAATCCCGAGAGGCCCCCGAGGAACTCGCATGGGGACTGGCCTTTCCTGAGGCCACCAGAGCGGGTCCCTGAGGTCCCCGTCGTAAGTCGAGAGCACCTGCCGCAACTCGAGAAAATCCAGGAGGTTTTGCCCTCCAGGCGAGATGAGGCCCATTTCCGCTGAGGCTTCTCGAGGCTAATCACGTCTAACCACTGGAACTTCCAAAGGGTCCTTCACACCCTTGCTGCAACTCAAGAAGTTCCCCGACATACCCGTCTCCACTCGAGAGGAAGCACGTGGGTCCCGCACACATCCAGGGGAGCCCCGTTTCCGCCTCCTAGCTCGAGATGAGGGATCCTTTCCCTGTTTCGTAGGGAAAGAATTCACGGCGTTCCCATCGCATCTCAAGAGGAGGCGCTCTCCACAGGAAAGGCGAGAGGAACTCCAGGGTCGCGCCACCATTCCAAGAGTCCCCCAGATGGGTCAGTCCATTCCAGAGGAACCTGTTTTCCCTGCACTGCCTTGACGTTCAAGCCGAGGATCGACTCCCACCACGTGTGCACGTGGGACAGCCCTGTGGGAAAGCCTCGTGGGAAAGCCTCGTGGGAAAGCCTCCAGGGAAAACCATAGATCCTTCGATCCACGCGGCGGACTGCGTGACACTGCTGCTACCGCTCTTGAGGAAAGCGCAAGTGCATGCCCGCATTCGAGACGAGGACTGACTCCCCTGGGGAGACTCCAGAAGTACCCCAAGATCCATGTCAGCACTGGAGAGGAATCCTCAGGTTCCGGCCCTGACTCCACACAAGGTCTTAGGCCCTGGCATCGACGGGAGAGGAATCCCGAGAGGCCCCCGAGGAACTCGCATGGGGACTGGCCTTTCCTGAGGCCACCAGAGCGGGTCCCTGAGGTCCCCGTCGTAAGTCGAGAGCACCTGCCGCAACTCGAGAAAATCCAGGAGGTTTTGCCCTCCAGGCGGGATGAGGCCCATTTCCGCTGAGGCTTCTCGAGGCCAATCACATCTAACCACTGGAACTTCCAAAGGGTCCTTCACACCCTTGCTGCAACTCAAGAAGTTCCCCGACATACCCGTCTCCACTCGAGAGGAAGCACGTGGGGTCCCGCACACATCCAGGGGAGCCCCGTTTCCGCCTCCTAGCTCGAGATGAGGGATCCTTTCCCTGTTTGGAGGGAAAGAATTCCCGGCGTTCCCGTCGCATCTCAAGAGGAGACGCTCTCCACAGGAAAGGCGAGAGGAACTCCAGGGTCATGCCACCATTCCAAGAGTCCCCCAGATGTGTCAGTCTATTCCAGAGGAACATGTTTTCCCTGCACTGCCTTGACGTTCAAGCCGAGGATCGACTCCCACCACGTGTGCACGTGGGACAGCCCTGTGGGAAAGCCTCGTGGGAAAGCCTCGTGGGAAAGACTCGAGGGAAAACCATAGATCCTTTGATCCACGCGGCGGACTGCGTGACACTGCTGCTACCGCTCTGGAGGAAAGCGCAAGTGCATGCCCGCATTCGAGACGAGGACTGACTCCCCTGGGGAGACTCCAGAAGTACCCCAAGATCCATGTCAGCACTGGAGAGGAATCCTCAGGTTCCGGCCCCGACTCCACACAAGGTCTTAGGCCCCGGCATCGACGGGAGAGGAATCCCGAGAGGCCCCCGAGGAACTCGCATGGGGACTGGCCTTTCCTGAGGCCACCAGAGCGGGTCCCTGAGGTCCCAGTCGTAAGTCGAGAGCACCTGCCGCAACTCGAGAAAATCCAGGAGGTTTTGCCCTCCAGGCGAGATGAGGCCCATTTCCGCTGAGGCTTCTCGAGGCTAATCACGTCTAACCACTGGAACTTCCAAAGGGTCCTTCACACCCTTGCTGCAACTCAAGAAGTTCCCCGACATACCCGTCTCCACTCGAGAGGAAGCACGTGGGTCCCGCACACATCCAGGGGAGCCCCGTTTCCGCCTCCTAGCTCGAGATGAGGGATCCTTTCCCTGTTTCGTAGGGAAAGAATTCCCGGCGTTCCCATCGCATCTCAAGAGGAGGCGCTCTCCACAGGAAAGGCGAGAGGAACTCCAGGGTCGTGCCACCATTCCAAGAGTCCCCCAGATGGGTCAGTCCATTCCAGAGGAACCTGTTTTCCCTGCACTGCCTTGACGTTCAAGCCGAGGATCGACTCCCACCACGTGTGCACGTGGGACAGCCCTGTGGGAAAGCCTCGTGGGAAAGCCTCATGGGAAAGACTCGAGGGAAAACAATAGATCCTTTGATCCACGCGGCGGACTGCGTGACACTGCTGCTACCGCTCTGGAGGAAAGCGCAAGTGCATGCCCGCATTCGAGACGAGGACTGACTCCCCTGGGGAGACTCCAGAAGTACCCCAAGATCCATGTCAGCACTGGAGAGGAATCCTCAGGTTCCGGCCCCGACTCCACACAAGGTCTTAGGCCCTGGCATCGACGGGAGAGGAATCCCGAGAGGCCCCCGAGGAACTCGCATGGGGACTGGCCTTTCCTGAGGCCACCAGAGCGGGTCCCTGAGGTCCCCGTCGTAAGTCGAGAGCACCTGCCGCAACTCGAGAAAATCCAGGAGGTTTTGCCCTCCAGGCGGGATGAGGCCCATTTCCGCTGAGGCTTCTCGAGGCCAATCACATCTAACCACTGGAACTTCCAAAGGGTCCTTCACACCCTTGCTGCAACTCAAGAAGTTCCCCGACATACCCGTCTCCACTCGAGAGGAAGCACGTGGGGTCCCGCACACATCCAGGGGAGCCCCGTTTCCGCCTCCTAGCTCGAGATGAGGGATCCTTTCCCTGTTTGGAGGGAAAGAATTCCCGGCGTTCCCGTCGCATCTCAAGAGGAGACGCTCTCCACAGGAAAGGCGAGAGGAACTCCAGGGTCATGCCACCATTCCAAGAGTCCCCCAGATGTGTCAGTCTATTCCAGAGGAACATGTTTTCCCTGCACTGCCTTGACGTTCAAGCCGAGGATCGACTCCCACCACGTGTGCACGTGGGACAGCCCTGTGGGAAAGCCTCGTGGGAAAGCCTCGTGGGAAAGACTCGAGGGAAAACCATAGATCCTTTGATCCACGCGGCGGACTGCGTGACACTGCTGCTACCGCTCTGGAGGAAAGCGCAAGTGCATGCCCGCATTCGAGACGAGGACTGACTCCCCTGGGGAGACTCCAGAAGTACCCCAAGATCCATGTCAGCACTGGAGAGGAATCCTCAGGTTCCGGCCCCGACTCCACACAAGGTCTTAGGCCCCGGCATCGACGGGAGAGGAATCCCGAGAGGCCCCCGAGGAACTCGCATGGGGACTGGCCTTTCCTGAGGCCACCAGAGCGGGTCCCTGAGGTCCCAGTCGTAAGTCGAGAGCACCTGCCGCAACTCGAGAAAATCCAGGAGGTTTTGCCCTCCAGGCGAGATGAGGCCCATTTCCGCTGAGGCTTCTCGAGGCTAATCACGTCTAACCACTGGAACTTCCAAAGGGTCCTTCACACCCTTGCTGCAACTCAAGAAGTTCCCCGACATACCCGTCTCCACTCGAGAGGAAGCACGTGGGTCCCGCACACATCCAGGGGAGCCCCGTTTCCGCCTCCTAGCTCGAGATGAGGGATCCTTTCCCTGTTTCGTAGGGAAAGAATTCCCGGCGTTCCCATCGCATCTCAAGAGGAGGCGCTCTCCACAGGAAAGGCGAGAGGAACTCCAGGGTCGTGCCACCATTCCAAGAGTCCCCCAGATGGGTCAGTCCATTCCAGAGGAACCTGTTTTCCCTGCACTGCCTTGACGTTCAAGCCGAGGATCGACTCCCACCACGTGTGCACGTGGGACAGCCCTGTGGGAAAGCCTCGTGGGAAAGCCTCATGGGAAAGACTCGAGGGAAAACCATAGATCCTTTGATCCACGCGGCGGACTGCGTGACACTGCTGCTACCGCTCTGGAGGAAAGCGCAAGTGCATGCCCGCATTCGAGACGAGGACTGACTCCCCTGGGGAGACTCCAGAAGTACCCCAAGATCCATGTCAGCACTGGAGAGGAATCCTCAGGTTCCGGCCCCGACTCCACACAAGGTCTTAGGCCCTGGCATCGACGGGAGAGGAATCCCGAGAGGCCCCCGAGGAACTCGCATGGGGACTGGCCTTTCCTGAGGCCACCAGAGCGGGTCCCTGAGGTCCCCGTCGTAAGTCGAGAGCACCTGCCGCAACTCGAGAAAATCCAGGAGGTTTTGCCCTCCAGGCGAGATGAGGCCCATTTCCGCTGAGGCTTCTCGAGGCCAATCACATCTAACCACTGGAACTTCCAAAGGGTCCTTCACACCCTTGCTGCAACTCAAGAAGTTCCCCGACATACCCGTCTCCACTCGAGAGGAAGCACGTGGGGTCCCGCACACATCCAGGGGAGCCCCGTTTCCGCCTCCTAGCTCGAGATGAGGGATCCTTTCCCTGTTTGGAGGGAAAGAATTCCCGGCGTTCCCGTCGCATCTCAAGAGGAGGCGCTCTCCACAGGAAAGGCGAGAGGAACTCCAGTGTCATGCCACCATTCCAAGAGTCCCCCAGATGTGTCAGTCTATTCCAGAGGAACCTGTTTTCCCTGCACTGCCTTGACGTTCAAGCCGAGGATCGACTCCCACCACGTGTGCACGTGGGACAGCCCTGTGGGAAAGCCTCGTGGGAAAGCCTCGTGGGAAAGATTCGAGGGAAAACCATAGATCCTTTGATCCACGCGGCGGACTGCGTGACACTGCTGCTACCGCTCTGGAGGAAAGCGCAAGTGCATGCCCGCATTCGAGACGAGGACTGACTCCACTGGGGAGACTCCAGAAGTACCCCAAGATCCATGTCAGCACTGGAGAGGAATCCTCAGGTTCCGGCCCCGACTCCACACAAGGTCTTAGGCCCCGGCATCGACGGGAGAGGAATCCCGAGAGGCCCCCGAGGAACTCGCATGGGGACTGGCCTTTCCTGAGGCCACCAGAGCGGGTCCCTGAGGTCCCCGTCGTAAGTCGAGAGCACCTGCCGCAACTCGAGAAAATCCAGGAGGTTTTGCCCTCCAGGCGAGATGAGGCCCATTTCCGCTGAGGCTTCTCGAGGCTAATCACGTCTAACCACTGGAACTTCCAAAGGGTCCTTCACACCCTTGCTGCAACTCAAGAAGTTCCCCGACATACCCGTCTCCACTCGAGAGGAAGCACGTGGGTCCCGCACACATCCAGGGGAGCCCCGTTTCCGCTTCCTAGCTCGAGATGAGGGATCCTTTCCCTGTTTCGTAGGGAAAGAATTCCCGGCGTTCCCATCGCATCTCAAGAGGAGGCGCTCTCCACAGGAAAGGCGAGAGGAACTCCAGGGTCGTGCCACCATTCCAAGAGTCCCCCAGATGGGTCAGTCCATTCCAGAGGAACCTGTTTTCCCTGCACTGCCTTGACGTTCAAGCCGAGGATCGACTCCCACCACGTGTGCACGTGGGACAGCCCTGTGGGAAAGCCTCGTGGGAAAGCCTCGTGGGAAAGACTCGAGGGAAAACCATAGATCCTTTGATCCACGCGGCGGACTGCGTGACACTGCTGCTACCGCTCTGGAGGAAAGCGCAAGTGCATGCCCGCATTCGAGACGAGGACTGACTCCCCTGGGGAGACTCCAGAAGTACCCCAAGATCCATGTCAGCACTGGAGAGGAATCCTCAGGTTCCGGCCCCGACTCCACACAAGGTCTTAGGCCCCGGCATCGACGGGAGAGGAATTCCGAGACGCCCCCGAGGAACTCGCATGGGGACTGGCCTTTCCTGAGGCCACCAGAGCGGTTCCCTGAGGTCCCCGTCGTAAGTCGAGAGCACCTGCCGCAACTCGAGAAAATCCAGGAGGTTTTGCCCTCCAGGCGAGATGAGGCCCATTTCCGCTGAGGCTTCTCGAGGCCAATCACATCTAACCACTGGAACTTCCAAAGGGTCCTTCACACCCTTGCTGCAACTCAAGAAGTTCCCCGACATACCCGTCTCCACTCGAGAGGAAGCACGTGGGTCCCGCACACATCCAGGGGAGCCCCGTTTCCGCCTCCTAGCTCGAGATGAGGGATCCTTTCCCTGTTTCTTAGGGAAAGAATTCCCGGCGTTCCCGTCGCATCTCAAGAGGAGGCGCTCTCCACAGGAAAGGCGAGAGGAACTCCAGGGTCGTGCCACCATTCCAAGAGTCCCCCAGATGTGTCAGTCCATTCCAGAGGAACCTGTTTTCCCTGCACTGCCTTGACGTTCAAGCCGAGGATCGACTCCCACCACGTGTGCACGTGGGACAGCCCTGTGGGAAAGCCTCGTGGGAAAGCCTCGTGGGAAAGACTCCAGGGAAAACCATAGATCCTTTGATCCACGCGGCGGACTGCGTGACACTGCTGCTACCGCTCTGGAGGAAAGCGCAAGAGCATGCCCGCATTCGAGACGAGGACTGACTCCCCTGGGGAGACTCCAGAAGTACCCCAAGATCCATGTCAGCACTGGAGAGGAATCCTCAGGTTCCGGCCCCGACTCCACACAAGGTCTTAGGCCCTGGCATCGACGGGAGAGGAATCCCGAGAGGCCCCCGAGGAACTCGCATGGGGACTGGCCTTTCCTGAGGCCACCAGAGCGGGTCCCTGAGGTCCCCGTCGTAAGTCGAGAGCACCTGCCGCAACTCGAGAAAATCCAGGAGGTTTTGCCCTCCAGGCGGGATGAGGCCCATTTCCGCTGAGGCTTCTCGAGGCCAATCACATCTAACCACTGGAACTTCCAAAGGGTCCTTCACACCCTTGCTGCAACTCAAGAAGTTCCCCGACATACCCGTCTCCACTCGAGAGGAAGCACGTGGTTCCCGCACACATCCAGGGGAGCCCCGTTTCCGCCTCCTAGCTCGAGATGAGGGATCCTTTCCCTGTTTCGTAGGGAAAGAATTCCCGGCGTTTCCATCGCATCTCAAGAGGAGGCGCTCTCCACAGGAAAGGCGAGAGGAACTCCAGGGTCGTGCCACCATTCCAAGAGTCCCCCAGATGGGTCAGTCCATTCCAGAGGAACCTGTTTTCCCTGCACTGCCTTGACGTTCAAGCCGAGGATCGACTCCCACCACGTGTGCACGTGGGACAGCCCTGTGGGAAAGCCTCGTGGGAAAGCCTCATGGGAAAGACTCGAGGGAAAACCATAGATCCTTTGATCCACGCGGCGGACTGCGTGACACTGCTGCTACCGCTCTGGAGGAAAGGGCAAGTGCATGCCCGAATTCGAGACGAGGACTGACTCCCCTGGGGAGACTCCAGAAGTACCCCAAGATCCATGTCAGCACTGGAGAGGAATCCTCAGGTTCCGGCCCCGACTCCACACAAGGTCTTAGGCCCTGGCATCGACGGGAGAGGAATCCCGAGAGGCCCCGAGGAACTCGCATGGGGACTGGCCTTTCCTGAGGCCACCAGAGCGGGTCCCTGAGGTCCCCGTCGTAAGTCGAGAGCACCTGCCGCAACTCGAGAAAATCCAGGAGGTTTTGCCCTCCAGGCGAGATGAGGCCCATTTCCGCTGAGGCTTCTCGAGGCCAATCACATCTAACCACTGGAACTTCCAAAGGGTCCTTCACACCCTTGCTGCAACTCAAGAAGTTCCCCGACATACCCGTCTGCACTCGAGAGGAAGCACGTGGTGTCCCGCACACATCCAGGGTAGCCCCGTTTCCGCCTCCTAGCTCGAGATGAGGGATCCTTTCCCTGTTTGGAGGGAAAGAATTCCCGGCGTTCCCGTCGCATCTCAAGAGGAGGCGCTCTCCACAGGAAAGGCGAGAGGAACTCCCGGGTCATGCCACCATTCCAAGAGTCCCCCAGATGTGTCAGTCTATTCCAGAGGAACCTGTTTTCCCTGCACTGCCTTGACGTTCAAGCCGAGGATCGACTCCCACCACGTGTGCACGTGGGACAGCCCTGTGGGAAAGCCTCGTGGGAAAGCCTCGTGGGAAAGACTCGAGGGAAAACCATAGATCCTTTGATCCACGGGGCGGACTGCGTGACACTGCTGCTACCGCTCTGGAGGAAAGCGCAATGCATGCCCGCATTCGAGACGAGGACTGACTCCCCTGGGGAGACTCCAGACGTACCCCAAGATCCATGTCAGCACTGGAGAGGAATCCTCAGGTTCCGGCCCCGACTCCACACAAGGTCTTAGGCCCCGGCATCGACGGGAGAGGAATCCCGAGAGGCCCCCGAGGAACTCGCATGGGGACTGGCCTTTCCTGAGGCCACCAGAGCGGGTCCCTGAGGTCCCCGTCGTAAGTCGAGAGCACCTGCCGCAACTCGAGAAAATCCAGGAGGTTTTGCCCTCCAGGCGAGATGAGGCCCATTTCCGCTGAGGCTTCTCGAGGCCAATCACATCTAACCACTGGAACTTCCAAAGGGTCCTTCACACCCTTGCTGCAACTCAAGAAGTTCCCCGACATACCCGTCTCCACTCGAGAGGAAGCACGTGGTGTCCCGCACACATCCAGGGGAGCCCCGTTTCCGCCTCCTTGCTCGAGATGAGGGATCCTTTCCCTGTTTCGTAGGGAAAGAATTCCCGGCGTTCCCGTCGCATCTCAAGAGGAGGCGCTCTCCACAGGAAAGGCGAGAGGAACTCCAGGGTCGTGCCACCATTCCAAGAGTCCCCCAGATGTGTCAGTCCATTCCAGAGGAACCTGTTTTCCCTGCACTGCCTTGACGTTCAAGCCGAGGATCGACTCCCACCACGTGTGCACGTGGGACAGCCCTGTGGGAAAGCCTCGTGGGAAAGACTCGAGGGAAAACCATAGATCCTTTGATCCACGCGGCGGACTGCGTGACACTGCTGCTACCGCTCTGGAGGAAAGCGCAATGCATGCCCGCATTCGAGACGAGGACTGACTCCCCTGGGGAGACTCCAGACGTACCCCAAGATCCATATCAGCACTGGAGAGGAATCCTCAGGTTCCGGCCCCGACTCCACACAAGGTCTTAGGCCCCGGCATCGACGGGAGAGGAATCCCGAGAGGCCCCCGAGGAACTCGCATGGGGACTGGCCTTTCCTGAGGCCACCAGAGCGGTTCCCTGAGGTCCCCGTCGTAAGTCGAGAGCACCTGCCGCAACTCGAGAAAATCCAGGAGGTTTTGCCCTCCAGGCGAGATGAGGCCCATTTCCGCTGAGGCTTCTCGAGGCCAATCACATCTAACCACTGAAAATTCCAAAGGGTCCTTCACACCCTTGCTGCAACTCAAGAAGTTCCCCGACATACCCGTCTCCACTCGAGAGGAAGCACGTGGGTCCCGCACACATCCAGGGGAGCCCCGTTTCCGCCTCCTAGCTCGAGATGAGGGATCCTTTCCCTGTTTCATAGGGAAAGAATTCCCGGCGTTCCCGTCGCATCTCAAGAGGAGGCGCTCTCCACAGGAAAGGCGAGAGGAACTCCAGGGTCGTGCCACCATTCCAAGAGTCCCCCAGATGTGTCAGTCCATTCCAGAGGAACCTGTTTTCCCTGCACTGCCTTGACGTTCAAGCCGAGGATCGAGTCCCACCACGTGTGCACGTGGGACAGCCCTGTGGGAAAGCCTCGTGGGAAAGCCTCGTGGGAAAGACTCGAGGGAAAATCATAGATCCTTTGATCCACGCGGCGGACTGTGTGACACTGCTGCTACCTCTCTGAAGGAAAGCGCAAGTGCATGCCCGCATTCGAGACGAGGACTGACTCCCCTGGGGAGACTCCAGAAGTACCCCAAGATCCATGTCAGCACTGGAGAGGAATCCTCAGGTTCCGGCCCCGACTCCACACAAGGTCTTAGGCCCCGGCATCGACGGGAGAGGAATCCCGAGAGGCCCCCGAGGAACTCGCATCGGGACTGGCCTTTCCTGAGGCCACCAGAGCGGGTCCCTGAGGTCCCCGTCGTAAGTCGAGAGCACCCGCCGCAACTCGAGAAAATCCACGAGGTTTTGACCTGCAGGCGAGATGAGGCCCATTTCCGCTGAGGCTTCTCGAGGCTAATCACGTCTAACCACTGGAACTTTCAAAGGGTCCTTCACACCATTGCTGCAACTCAAGAAGTTCCCCGACATACCCGTCTCCACTCGAGAGGAAGCACGTGGGTCCCGCACACATCCAGGGGAGCCCCGTTTCTGCCTCCTAGCTCGAGATGAGGGATCCTTTCCCTGTTTCGTAGGGAAAGAATTCCCGGCGTTCCCGTCACATCTCAAGAGGAGGCGCTCTCCACAGGAAAGGCGAGAGGAACTCCAGGGTCGTGCCACCATTCCAAGAGTCCCCCAGATGTGTCAGTCCATTCCAGAGGAACCTGTTTTCCCTGCACTGCCTTGACGTTCAAGCCGAGGATCGACTCCCACCACGTGTGCACGTGGGACAGCCCTGTGGGAAAGCCTCGTGGGAAAGACTCGAGGGAAAACCATAGATCCTTTGATCCACGCGGCGGACTGCGTGACACTGCTGCTACCGCTCTGGAGGAAAGCGCAATGCATGCCCGCATTCGAGACGAGGACTGACTCCCCTGGGGAGACTCCAGACGTACCCCAAGATCCATGTCAGCACTGGAGAGGAATCCTCAGGTTCCGGCCCGACTCCACACAAGGTCTTAGGCCCCGGCATCGACGGGAGAGGAATCCCGAGAGGCCCCCGAGGAACTCGCATGGGGACTGGCCTTTCCTGAGGCCACCAGAGCGGTTCCCTGAGGTCCCCGTCGTAAGTCGAGAGCACCTGCCGCAACTCGAGAAAATCCAGGAGGTTTTGCCCTCCCGGCGAGATGAGGCCCATTTCCGCTGAGGCTTCTCGAGGCCAATCACATCTAACCACTGAAAATTCCAAAGGGTCCTTCACACCCTTGCTGCAACTCAAGAAGTTCCCCGACATACCCGTCTCCACTCGAGAGGAAGCACGTGGGTCCCGCACACATTCAGGGGAGCCCCGTTTCCGCCTCCTAGCTCGAGATGAGGGATCCTTTCCCTGTTTCGTAGGGAAAGAATTCCCGGCGTTCCCGTCGCATCTCAAGAGGAGGCGCTCTCCACAGGAAAGGCGAGAGGAACTCCAGGGTCGTACCACCATTCCAAGAGTCCCCCAGATGGGTCAGTCCATTCCAGAGGAACCTGTTTTCCCTGCACTGCCTTGACGTTCAAGCCGAGGATCGAGTCCGACCACGTGTGCACGTGGGACAGCCCTGTGGGAAAGCCTCGTGGGAAAGCCTCGTGGGAAAGACTCGAGGGAAAATCATAGATCCTTTGATCCAAGCGGCGGACTGCGTGACCCTGCTGCTACCGCTCTGAAGGAAAGCGCAAGTGCATGCCCGCATTCGAGACGAGGACTGACTCCCCTGGGGAGACTCCAGAAGTACCCCAAGATCCATGTCAGCACTGGAGAGGAATCCTCAGGTTCCGGCCCCGACTCCACACAAGGTCTTAGGCCCCGGCATCGACGGGAGAGGAATCCCGAGAGGCCCCCGAGGAACTCGCATGGGGACTGGCCTTTCCTGAGGCCACCAGAGCGGGTCCCTGAGGTCCCCGTCGTAAGTCGAGAGCACCCGCCGCAACTCGAGAAAATCCACGAGGTTTTGACCTGCAGGCGAGATGAGGCCCATTTCCGCTGAGGCTTCTCGAGGCTAATCACGTCTAACCACTGGAACTTCCAAAGGGTCCTTCACACCATTGCTGCAACTCAAGAAGTTCCCCGACATACCCGTCTCCACTCGAGAGGAAGCACGTGGGTCCCGCACACATCCAGGGGAGCCCCGTTTCTGCCTCCTAGCTCGAGATGAGGGATCCTTTCCCTGTTTCGTAGGGAAAGAATTCCCGGCGTTCCCGTCGCATCTCAAGAGGAGGCGCTCTCCACAGAAAAGGCGAGAGGAACTCCAGGGTCGTGCCACCATTCCAAGAGTCCCCCAGATGTGTCAGTCCATTCCAGAGGAACCTGTTTTCCCTGCACTGCCTTGACGTTCAAGCCGAGGATCGACTCCCACCACGTGTGCACGTGGGACAGCCCTGTGGGAAAGCCTCGTGGGAAAGACTCGAGGGAAAACCATAGATCCTTTGATCCACGCGGCGGACTGCGTGACACTGCTGCTACCGCTCTGGAGGAAAGCGCAAGTGCATGCCCGCATTCGAGACGAGGACTGACTCCCCTGGGGAGACTCCAGAAGTACCCCAAGATCCATGTCAGCACTGGAGAGGAATCCTCAGGTTCCCGCCCCGACTCCACACAAGGTCTTAGGCCCCGGCATCGACGGGAGAGGAATCCCGAGAGGCCCCCGAGGAACTCGCATGGGGACAGGCCTTTCCTGAGGCCACCAGAGCGGGTCCCTGAGGTCCCCGTCGTAAGTCGAGAGCACCCGCCGCAACTCGAGAAAATCCACGAGGTTTTGACCTGCAGGCGAGATGAGGCCCATTTCCGCTGAGGCTTCTCGAGGCTAATCACGTCTAACCACTGGAACTTCCAAAGGGTCCTTCACACCATTGCTGCAACTCAAGAAGTTCCCCGACATACCCGTCTCCACTCGAGAGGAAGCACGTGGGTCCCGCACACATCCAGGGGAGCCCCGTTTCTGCCTCCTAGCTCGAGATGAGGGATCCTTTCCCTGTTTCATAGGGAAAGAATTCCCGGCGTTCCCGTCGCATCTCAAGAGGAGGCGCTCTCCACAGGAAAGGCGAGAGGAACTCCAGGGTCGTGCCAACATTCCAAGAGTCCCCCAGATGTGTAAGTCCATTCCAGAGGAACCTGTTTTCCCTGCACTGCCTTGACGTTCAAGCCGAGGATCGACTCCCACCACGTGTGCACGTGGGACAGCCTCGTGGGAAAGCCTCGTGGGAAAGCCTCGTGGGAAAGACTCGAGGGAAAATCATAGATCCTTTGATCCACGCGGCGGACTGCGTGGCACTGCTGCTACCGCTCTGGAGGAAAGCGCAAGTGCATGCCCGCATTCGAGACGAGGACTGACTCCCCTGGGGAGACTCCAGAAGTACCCCAAGATCCATGTCAGCACTGGAGAGGAATCCTCAGGTTCCGGCCCCGACTCCACACAAGGTCTTAGGCCCCGGCATCGACGGGAGAGGAATCCCGAGAGGCCCCCGAGGAACTCGCATGGGGACTGGCCTTTCCTGAGGCCACCAGAGCGGGTCCCTGAGGTCCCCGTCGTAAGTCGAGAGCACCTGCCGCAACTCGAGAAAATCCACGAGGTTTTGACCTGCAGGCGAGATGAGGCCCATTTCCGCTGAGGCTTCTCGAGGCCAATCACATCTAACCACTGGAACTTCCAAAGGGTCCTTCACACCCTTGCTGCAACTCAAGAAGTTCCCCGACATACCCGTCTGCACTCGAGAGGAAGCACGTGGTGTCACGCACACAACCAGGGGAGCCCCGTTTCCGCCTCCTAGCTCGAGATGAGGGATCCTTTCCCTGTTTCGTAGAGAAAGAATTCCCGGCGTTCCCGTCGCATCTCAAGAGGAGGCGCTCTCCACAGGAAAGGCGAGAGGAACTCCAGGGTCATGCCACCATTCCAAGAGTCCCCCAGATGTGTCAGTCCATTCCAGAGGAACCTGTTTTCCCTGCACTGCCTTGACGTTCAAGCCGAGGATCGACTCCCACCACGTGTGCACGTGGGACAGCCCTGTGGGAAAGCCTCGTGGGAAAGACTCGAGGGAAAACCATAGATCCTTTGATCCACGCGGCGGACTGCGTGACACTGCTGCTACCGCTCTAGAGGAAAGCGCAAGTGCATGCCCGCATTCGAGACGAGGACTGACTCCCCTGGGGAGACTCCAGAAGTACCCCAAGATCCATGTCAGAACTGGAGAGGAATCCTCAGGTTCCGGCCCCGACTCCACACAAGGTCTTAGGCCCCGGTATCGACGGGAGAGGAATCCCGAGAGGCCCCCGAGGAACTCGCATGGGGACTGGCCTTTCCTGAGGCCACCAGAGCGGGTCCCTGAGGTCCCCGTCGTACGTCGAGAGCACCTGTCGCAACTCGAGAAATTCCAGGAGGTTTTGCCCTCCAGGCGAGATGAGGCCCATTTCCGCTGAGGCTTCTCGAGGCTAATCACGTTTAACCACTGGAACTTCCAAAGGGTCCTTCACACCCTTTCTGCAACTCACGAAGATCCCCGACATACCCGTCTCCACTCGAGAGGAAGCACGTGGGTCCCACACACATCCAGGGGAGCCCCGTTTCCGCCTCCTAGCTCGAGATGAGGGATCCTTTCCCTGTTTTGTAGGGAAAGAATTCCCGGCGTTCCCGTCGCATCTCAAGAGGAGGCGCTCTCCACAGGAAAGGCGAGAGGAGCTCCAGGGTCGTGCCACCATTCCAAGAGTCCCCCAGATGTGTCAGTCCATTCCAGAGGAACCTGTTTTCCCTGCACTGCCTTGACGTTCAAGCCGAGGATCGACTCCCACCACGTGTGCACGTGGGACAGCCCTGTGGGAAAGCCTCGTGGGAAAGCCTCGTGGGAAAGACTCGAGGGAAAACCATAGATCCTTTGATCCACGCGGCGGACTGCGTGACACTGTTGCTACCGCTCTGGAGGAAAGCGCAAGTGCATGCCCGCATTCGAGACGAGGACTGACTCCCCTGGGGAGACTCCAGAAGTACCCTAAGATCCATGTCAGCACTGGAGAGGAATCCTCAGGTTCCGGCCCCGACTCCACACAAGGTCTTAGGCCCCGGCATCGACGGGAGAGGAATCCCGAGAGGCCCCCGAGGAACTCGCATGGGGACTGGCCTTTCCTGAGGCCACCAGAGCGGGTCCCTGAGGTCCCCGTCGTAAGTCGAGAGCACCTGCCTCAACTCGAGAAAATCCACGAGGTTTTGACCTGCAGGCGAGATGAGGCCCATTTCCGCTGAGGCTTCTCGAGGCTAATCACGTCTAACCACTGGAACTTCCAAAGGGTCCTTCACACCCTTGCTGCAACTCAAGAAGTTCCCCGACATACCCGTCTCCACTCGAGAGGAAGCACGTGGGTCCCGCACACATCCAGGGGAGCCCCGTTTCTGCCTCCTAGCTCGAGATGAGGGATCCTTTCCCTGTTTCGTAGGGAAAGAATTCCCGGCGTTCCCGTCGCATCTCAAGAGGAGGCGCTCTCCACAGGAAAGGCGAGAGGAACTGAAGGGTCGTGCCACCATTCCAAGAGTCCCCCAGATGTGTCAGTCCATTCCAGAGGAACCTGTTTTCCCTGCACAGCCTTGACGTTCAAGCCGAGGATCGACTCCCACCACGTGTGCGCGTGGGACAGCCTCGTGGGAAAGCCACGTGGGAAAGACTCGAGGGAAAACCAAACATCCTTTGATCCACGCGGCGGACTGCGTGACACTGCTGCTACCGCTCTGGAGGAAAGCGCAAGTGCATGCCCGCATTCGAGACGAGGACTGACTCCCCTGGGGAGACTCCAGAAGTACCCCAAGATCCATGTCAGCACTGGAGAGGAATCCTCAGGTTCAGGCCCCGACTCCACACAAGGTCTTAGGCCCCGGCATCGACGGGAGAGGAATCCCGAGAGGCCCCCGAGGAACTCGCATGGGGACTGGCCTTTCCTGAGGCCACCAGAGCGGGTCCCTGAGGTCCCCGTCGTAAGTCGAGAGCACCTGCCGCAACTCGAGAAAATCCAGGAGGTTTTGCCCTCCAGGCGAGATGAGGCCCATTTCCGCTGAGGCTTCTCGAGGCCAATCACATCTAACCACTGGAACTTCCAAAGGGTCCTTCACACCCTTGCTGCAACTCAAGAAGTTCCCCGACATACCCGTCTACACTCGAGAGGAAGCACGTGGGTTCCCGCACGCATCCAGGGGAGCCCCGTTTCTGCCTCCTAGCTCGAGATTAGGGATCCTTTCCCTGTTTCGTAGGGAAAGAATTCCCGGCGTTAACGTCGCATCTCAAGAGGAGGCGCTCTCCACAGGAAAGGCGAGAGGAACTCCAGGGTCGTGACACCATTCCAAGAGTCCCCCAGATGTGTCAGTCCATTCCAGAGGAACCTGTTTTCCCTGCACTGCCTTGACGTTCAAACCGAGGATCGACTCCCACCACGTGTGCACGTTGGACAGCCCTGTGGGAAAGCCTCGGGGGAAAGCCTCGTGGGAAAGACTCGAGGGAAAACCATAGATCCTTTGATCCACGCGGCGGACAGCGTGACACTGCTGCGACCGCTCTGGAGGAAAGCGCAAGTGCATGTCCGCATTCGAGACGAGGACTGACTCCCCTGGGGAGACTCCAGACGTACCCCAAGATCCATGTCAGCACTGGAGAGGAATCCTCAGGTTCCGGCCCCGACTCCACACAAGGTCTTAGGCCCCGGCATCGACGGGAGAGGAATCCCGAGAGGCCCCCGAGGAACTCGCATGGGGACTGGCCTTTCCTGAGGCCACCAGAGCGGTTCCCTGAGGTCCCCGTCGTAAGTCGAGAGCACCTGCCGCAACTCGAGAAAATCCAGGAGGTTTTGCCCTCCAGGCGAGATGAGGCCCATTTCCGCTGAGGATTCTCGAGGCCAATCACATCTAACCACTGAAAATTCCAAAGGGTCCTTCACACCCTTGCTGAAACTCAAGAAGTTCCCCGACATACCCGTCTCCACTCGAGAGGAAGCACGTGGGTCCCGCACACATTCAGGGGAGCCCCGTTTCCGCCTCCTAGCTCGAGATGAGGGATCCTTTCCCTGTTTCGTAGGGAAAGAATTCCCGGCGTTCCCGTCGCATCTCAAGAGGAGGCGCTCTCCACAGGAAAGGCGAGAGGAACTCCAGGGTCGTACCACCATTCCAAGAGTCCCCCAGATGGGTCAGTCCATTCCAGAGGAACCTGTTTTCCCTGCACTGCCTTGACGTTCAAGCCGAGGATCGAGTCCCACCACGTGTGCACGTGGGACAGCCCTGTGGGAAAGCCTCGTGGGAAAGCCTCGTGGGAAAGACTCGAGGGAAAATCATAGATCCTTTGATCCAAGCGGCGGACTGCGTGACCCTGCTGCTACCGCTCTGAAGGAAAGCGCAAGTGCATGCCCGCATTCGAGACGAGGACTGACTCCCCTGGGGAGACTCCAGAAGTACCCCAAGATCCATGTCAGCACTGGAGAGGAATCCTCAGGTTCCGGCCCCGACTCCACACAAGGTCTTAGGCCCCGGCATCGACGGGAGAGGAATCCCGAGAGGCCCTCGAGGAACTCGCATGGGGACTGGCCTTTCCTGAGGCCACCAGAGCGGGTCCCTGAGGTCCCCGTCGTAAGTCGAGAGCACCCGCCGCAACTCGAGAAAATCCACGAGGTTTTGACCTGCAGGCGAGATGAGGCCCATTTCCGCTGAGGCTTCTCGAGGCTAATCACGTCTAACCACTGGAACTTCCAAAGGGTCCTTCACACCATTGCTGCAACTCAAGAAGTTCCCCGACATACCCGTCTCCACTCGAGAGGAAGCACGTGGGTCCCGCACACATCCAGGGGAGCCCCGTTTCTGCCTCCTAGCTCGAGATGAGGGATCCTTTCCCTGTTTCGTAGGGAAAGAATTCCCGGCGTTCCCGTCGCATCTCAAGAGGAGGCGCTCTCAACAGGAAAGGCGAGAGGAACTCCAGGGTCGTGCCACCATTCCAAGAGTCCCCCAGATGTGTCAGTCCATTCCAGAGGAACCTGTTTTCCCTGCACTGCCTTGACGTTCAAGCCGAGGATCGACTCCCACCACGTGTGCACGTGGGACAGCCCTGTGGGAAAGCCTCGTGGGAAAGACTCGAGGGAAAACCATAGATCCTTTGATCCACGCGGCGGACTGCGTGACACTGCTGCTACCGCTCTGGAGGAAAGCGCAATGCATACCCGCATTCGAGACGAGGACTGACTCCCCTGGGGAGACTCCAGACGTACCCCAAGATGCATGTCAGCACTGGAGAGGAATCCTCAGGTTCCGGCCCCGACTCCACACAAGGTCTTAGGCCCCGGCATCGACGGGAGAGGAATCCCGAGCGGCCCCCGAGGAACTCGCATGGGGACTGGCCTTTCCTGAGGCCACCAGAGCGGTTCCCTGAGGTCCCCGTCGTAAGTCGAGAGCACCTGCCGCAACTCGAGAAAATCCAGGAGGTTTTGCCCTCCAGGCGAGATGAGGCCCATTTCCGCTGAGGCTTCTCGAGGTCAATCACATCTAACCACTGAAAATTCCAAAGGGTCCTTCACACCCATGCTGCAACTCAAGAAGTTCCCCGACATACCCGTCTCCACTCGAGAGGAAGCACGTGGGTCCCGCACACATCCAGGGGAGCCCCGTTTCCGCCTCCTAGCTCGAGATGAGGGATCCTTTCCCTGTTTCGTAGGGAAAGAATTCCCGGCGTTCCCGTCGCATCTCAAGAGGAGGCGCTCTCCACAGGAAAGGCGAGAGGAATTCCAGGGTCGTGCCACCATTCCAAGAGTCCCCCAGATGGGTCAGTCCATTCCAGAGGAACCTGTTTTCCCTGCACTGCCTTGACGTTCAAGCCGAGGATCGAGTCCCACCACGTGTGCACGTGGGACAGCCCTGTGGGAAAGCCTCGTGGGAAAGCCTCGTGGGAAAGACTCGAGGGAAAATCATAGATCCTTTGATCCACGCGGCGGACTGCGTGACACTGCTGCTACCGCTCTGGAGGAAAGCGCAAGTGCATGCCCGCATTCGAGACGAGGACTGACTCCCCTGGGGAGACTCCAGAAGTACCCCAAGATCCATGTCAGCACTGGAGAGGAATCCTCAGGTTCCGGCCCCGACTCCACACAAGGTCTTAGGCCCCGGCATCGACGGGAGAGGAATCCCGAGAGGCCCCCGAGGAACTCGCATGGGGACTGGCCTTTCCTGAGGCCACCAGAGCGGGTCCCTGAGGTCCCCGTCGTAAGTCGAGAGCACCCGCCGCAACTCGAGAAAATCCACGAGGTTTTGACCTGCAGGCGAGATGAGGCCCATTTCCGCTGAGGCTTCTCGAGGCTAATCACGTCTAACCACTGGAACTTCCAAAGGGTCCTTCACACCATTGCTGCAACTCAAGAAGTTCCCCGACATACCCGTCTCCACTCGAGAGGAAGCACGTGGGTCCCGCACACATCCAGGGGAGCCCCGTTTCTGCCTCCTAGCTCGAGATGAGGGATCCTTTCCCTGTTTCGTAGGGAAAGAATTCCCGGCGTTCCCGTCGCATCTCAAGAGGAGGCGCTCTCAACAGGAAAGGCGAGAGGAACTCCAGGGTCGTGCCACCATTCCAAGAGTCCCCCAGATGTGTCAGTCCATTCCAGAGGAACCTGTTTTCCCTGCACTGCCTTGACGTTCAAGCCGAGGATCGACTCCCACCACGTGTGCACGTGGGACAGCCCTGTGGGAAAGCCTCGTGGGAAAGACTCGAGGGAAAACCATAGATCCTTTGATCCACGCGGCGGACTGCGTGACACTGCTGCTACCGCTCTGGAGGAAAGCGCAATGCATACCCGCATTCGAGACGAGGACTGACTCCCCTGGGGAGACTCCAGACGTACCCCAAGATGCATGTCAGCACTGGAGAGGAATCCTCAGGTTCCGGCCCCGACTCCACACAAGGTCTTAGGCCCCGGCATCGACGGGAGAGGAATCCCGAGCGGCCCCCGAGGAACTCGCATGGGGACTGGCCTTTCCTGAGGCCACCAGAGCGGTTCCCTGAGGTCCCCGTCGTAAGTCGAGAGCACCTGCCGCAACTCGAGAAAATCCAGGAGGTTTTGCCCTCCAGGCGAGATGAGGCCCATTTCCGCTGAGGCTTCTCGAGGTCAATCACATCTAACCACTGAAAATTCCAAAGGGTCCTTCACACCCATGCTGCAACTCAAGAAGTTCCCCGACATACCCGTCTCCACTCGAGAGGAAGCACGTGGGTCCCGCACACATCCAGGGGAGCCCCGTTTCCGCCTCCTAGCTCGAGATGAGGGATCCTTTCCCTGTTTCGTAGGGAAAGAATTCCCGGCGTTCCCGTCGCATCTCAAGAGGAGGCGCTCTCCACAGGAAAGGCGAGAGGAATTCCAGGGTCGTGCCACCATTCCAAGAGTCCCCCAGATGGGTCAGTCCATTCCAGAGGAACCTGTTTTCCCTGCACTGCCTTGACGTTCAAGCCGAGGATCGAGTCCCACCACGTGTGCACGTGGGACAGCCCTGTGGGAAAGCCTCGTGGGAAAGCCTCGTGGGAAAGACTCGAGGGAAAATCATAGATCCTTTGATCCACGCGGCGGACTGCGTGACACTGCTGCTACCGCTCTGGAGGAAAGCGCAAGTGCATGCCCGCATTCGAGACGAGGACTGACTCCCCTGGGGAGACTCCAGAAGTACCCCAAGATCCATGTCAGCACTGGAGAGGAATCCTCAGGTTCCGGCCCCGACTCCACACAAGGTCTTAGGCCCCGGCATCGACGGGAGAGGAATCCCGAGAGGCCCCCGAGGAACTCGCATGGGGACTGGCCTTTCCTGAGGCCACCAGAGCGGGTCCCTGAGGTCCCCGTCGTAAGTCGAGAGCACCCGCCGCAACTCGAGAAAATCCACGAGGTTTTGACCTGCAGGCGAGATGAGGCCCATTTCCGCTGAGGCTTCTCGAGGCTAATCACGTCTAACCACTGGAACTTCCAAAGGGTCCTTCACACCATTGCTGCAACTCAAGAAGTTCCCCGACATACCCGTCTCCACTCGAGAGGAAGCACGTGGGTCCCGCACACATCCAGGGGAGCCCCGTTTCTGCCTCCTAGCTCGAGATGAGGGATCCTTTCCCTGTTTCGTAGGGAAAGAATTCCCGGCGTTCCCGTCGCATCTCAAGAGGAGGCGCTCTCAACAGGAAAGGCGAGAGGAACTCCAGGGTCGTGCCACCATTCCAAGAGTCCCCCAGATGTGTCAGTCCATTCCAGAGGAACCTGTTTTCCCTGCACTGCCTTGACGTTCAAGCCGAGGATCGACTCCCACCACGTGTGCACGTGGGACAGCCCTGTGGGAAAGCCTCGTGGGAAAGACTCGAGGGAAAACCATAGATCCTTTGATCCACGCGGCGGACTGCGTGACACTGCTGCTACCGCTCTGGAGGAAAGCGCAATGCATACCCGCATTCGAGACGAGGACTGACTCCCCTGGGGAGACTCCAGACGTACCCCAAGATGCATGTCAGCACTGGAGAGGAATCCTCAGGTTCCGGCCCCGACTCCACACAAGGTCTTAGGCCCCGGCATCGACGGGAGAGGAATCCCGAGCGGCCCCCGAGGAACTCGCATGGGGACTGGCCTTTCCTGAGGCCACCAGAGCGGTTCCCTGAGGTCCCCGTCGTAAGTCGAGAGCACCTGCCGCAACTCGAGAAAATCCAGGAGGTTTTGCCCTCCAGGCGAGATGAGGCCCATTTCCGCTGAGGCTTCTCGAGGTCAATCACATCTAACCACTGAAAATTCCAAAGGGTCCTTCACACCCATGCTGCAACTCAAGAAGTTCCCCGACATACCCGTCTCCACTCGAGAGGAAGCACGTGGGTCCCGCACACATCCAGGGGAGCCCCGTTTCCGCCTCCTAGCTCGAGATGAGGGATCCTTTCCCTGTTTCGTAGGGAAAGAATTCCCGGCGTTCCCGTCGCATCTCAAGAGGAGGCGCTCTCCACAGGAAAGGCGAGAGGAATTCCAGGGTCGTGCCACCATTCCAAGAGTCCCCCAGATGGGTCAGTCCATTCCAGAGGAACCTGTTTTCCCTGCACTGCCTTGACGTTCAAGCCGAGGATCGAGTCCCACCACGTGTGCACGTGGGACAGCCCTGTGGGAAAGCCTCGTGGGAAAGCCTCGTGGGAAAGACTCGAGGGAAAATCATAGATCCTTTGATCCACGCGGCGGACTGCGTGACACTGCTGCTACCGCTCTGGAGGAAAGCGCAAGTGCATGCCCGCATTCGAGACGAGGACTGACTCCCCTGGGGAGACTCCAGAAGTACCCCAAGATCCATGTCAGCACTGGAGAGGAATCCTCAGGTTCCGGCCCCGACTCCACACAAGGTCTTAGGCCCCGGCATCGACGGGAGAGGAATCCCGAGAGGCCCCCGAGGAACTCGCATGGGGACAGGCCTTTCCTGAGGCCACCAGAGCGGGTCCCTGAGGTCCCCGTCGTAAGTCGAGAGCACCCGCCGCAACTCGAGAAAATCCACGAGGTTTTGACCTGCAGGCGAGATGAGGCCCATTTCCGCTGAGGCTTCTCGAGGCTAATCACGTCTAACCACTGGAACTTCCAAAGGGTCCTTCACACCATTGCTGCAACTCAAGAAGTTCCCCGACATACCCGTCTCCACTCGAGAGGAAGCACGTGGGTCCCGCACACATCCAGGGGAGCCCCGTTTCTGCCTCCTAGCTCGAGATGAGGGATCCTTTCCCTGTTTCATAGGGAAAGAATTCCCGGCGTTCCCGTCGCATCTCAAGAGGAGGCGCTCTCCACAGGAAAGGCGAGAGGAACTCCAGGGTAGTGCCACCATTCCAAGAGTCCCCCAGATGTGTAAGTCCATTCCAGAGGAACCTGTTTTCCCTGCACTGCCTTGACGTTCAAGCCGAGGATCGACTCCCACCACGTGTGCACGTGGGACAGCCTCGTGGGAAAGCCTCGTGGGAAAGCCTCGTGGGAAAGACTCGAGGGAAAATCATAGATCCTTTGATCCACGCGGCGGACTGCGTGGCACTGCTGCTACCGCTCTGGAGGAAAGCGCAAGTGCATGCCCGCATTCGAGACGAGGACTGACTCCCCTGGGGAGACTCCAGAAGTACCCCAAGATCCATGTCAGCACTGGAGAGGAATCCTCAGGTTCCGGCCCCGACTCCACACAAGGTCTTAGGCCCCGGCATCGACGGGAGAGGAATCCCGAGAGGCCCCCGAGGAACTCGCATGGGGACTGGCCTTTCCTGAGGCCACCAGAGCGGGTCCCTGAGGTCCCCGTCGTAAGTCGAGAGCACCTGCCGCAACTCGAGAAAATCCACGAGGTTTTGACCTGCAGGCGAGATGAGGCCCATTTCCGCTGAGGCTTCTCGAGGCCAATCACATCTAACCACTGGAACTTCCAAAGGGTCCTTCACACCCTTGCTGCAACTCAAGAAGTTCCCCGACATACCCGTCTGCACTCGAGAGGAAGCACGTGGTGTCACGCACACAACCAGGGGAGCCCCGTTTCCGCCTCCTAGCTCGAGATGAGGGATCCTTTCCCTGTTTCGTAGAGAAAGAATTCCCGGCGTTCCCGTCGCATCTCAAGAGGAGGCGCTCTCCACAGGAAAGGCGAGAGGAACTCCAGGGTCATGCCACCATTCCAAGAGTCCCCCAGATGTGTCAGTCCATTCCAGAGGAACCTGTTTTCCCTGCACTGCCTTGACGTTCAAGCCGAGGATCGACTCCCACCACGTGTGCACGTGGGACAGCCCTGTGGGAAAGCCTCGTGGGAAAGACTCGAGGGAAAACCATAGATCCTTTGATCCACGCGGCGGACTGCGTGACACTGCTGCTACCGCTCTAGAGGAAAGCGCAAGTGCATGCCCGCATTCGAGACGAGGACTGACTCCCCTGGGGAGACTCCAGAAGTACCCCAAGATCCATGTCAGAACTGGAGAGGAATCCTCAGGTTCCGGCCCCGACTCCACACAAGGTCTTAGGCCCCGGTATCGACGGGAGAGGAATCCCGAGAGGCCCCCGAGGAACTCGCATGGGGACTGGCCTTTCCTGAGGCCACCAGAGCGGGTCCCTGAGGTCCCCGTCGTACGTCGAGAGCACCTGTCGCAACTCGAGAAATTCCAGGAGGTTTTGCCCTCCAGGCGAGATGAGGCCCATTTCCGCTGAGGCTTCTCGAGGCTAATCACGTTTAACCACTGGAACTTCCAAAGGGTCCTTCACACCCTTTCTGCAACTCACGAAGATCCCCGACATACCCGTCTCCACTCGAGAGGAAGCACGTGGGTCCCACACACATCCAGGGGAGCCCCGTTTCCGCCTCCTAGCTCGAGATGAGGGATCCTTTCCCTGTTTTGTAGGGAAAGAATTCCCGGCGTTCCCGTCGCATCTCAAGAGGAGGCGCTCTCCACAGGAAAGGCGAGAGGAACTCCAGGGTCGTGCCACCATTCCAAGAGTCCCCCAGATGTGTCAGTCCATTCCAGAGGAACCTGTTTTCCCTGCACTGCCTTGACGTTCAAGCCGAGGATCGACTCCCACCACGTGTGCACGTGGGACAGCCCTGTGGGAAAGCCTCGTGGGAAAGCCTCGTGGGAAAGACTCGAGGGAAAACCATAGATCCTTTGACCACGCGGCGGACTGCGTGACACTGTTGCTACCGCTCTGGAGGAAAGCGCAAGTGCATGCCCGCATTCGAGACGAGGACTGACTCCCCTGGGGAGACTCCAGAAGTACCCTAAGATCCATGTCAGCACTGGAGAGGAATCCTCAGGTTCCGGCCCCGACTCCACACAAGGTCTTAGGCCCCGGCATCGACGGGAGAGGAATCCCGAGAGGCCCCCGAGGAACTCGCATGGGGACTGGCCTTTCCTGAGGCCACCAGAGCGGGTCCCTGAGGTCCCCGTCGTAAGTCGAGAGCACCTGCCTCAACTCGAGAAAATCCACGAGGTTTTGACCTGCAGGCGAGATGAGGCCCATTTCCGCTGAGGCTTCTCGAGGCTAATCACGTCTAACCACTGGAACTTCCAAAGGGTCCTTCACACCCTTGCTGCAACTCAAGAAGTTCCCCGACATACCCGTCTCCACTCGAGAGGAAGCACGTGGGTCCCGCACACATCCAGGGGAGCCCCGTTTCTGCCTCCTAGCTCGAGATGAGGGATCCTTTCCCTGTTTCGTAGGGAAAGAATTCCCGGCGTTCCCGTCGCATCTCAAGAGGAGGCGCTCTCCACAGGAAAGGCGAGAGGAACTGAAGGGTCATGCCACCATTCCAAGAGTCCCCCAGATGTGTCAGTCCATTCCAGAGGAACCTGTTTTCCCTGCACAGCCTTGACGTTCAAGCCGAGGATCGACTCCCACCACGTGTGCGCGTGGGACAGCCTCGTGGGAAAGCCACGTGGGAAAGACTCGAGGGAAAACCAAACATCCTTTGATCCACGCGGCGGACTGCGTGACACTGCTGCTACCGCTCTGGAGGAAAGCGCAAGTGCATGCCCGCATTCGAGACGAGGACTGACTCCCCTGGGGAGACTCCAGAAGTACCCCAAGATCCATGTCAGCACTGCAGAGGAATCCTCAGGTTCCGGCCCCGACTCCACACAAGGTCTTAGGCCCTGGCATCGACGGGAGAGGAATCCCGAGAGGCCCCCGAGGAACTCGCATGGGGACTGGCCTTTCCTGAGGCCACAAGAGCGGGTCCCTGAGGTCCCCGTCGTAAGTCGAGAGCACCTGCCGCAACTCGAGAAAATCCAGGAGGTTTTGCCCTCCAGGCGAGATGAGGCCCATTTCCGCTGAGGCTTCTCGAGGCTAATCACGTCTAACCACTGGAACTTCCAAAGGGTCCTTCACACCCTTGCTGCAACTCAAGAAGTTCCCCGACATACCCGTCTCCACTCGAGAGGAAGCACGTGGGTCCCGCACAAATCCAGGGGAGCCCCGTTTCCGCCTCCTAGCTCGAGATGAGGGATCCTTTCCCTGTTTCGTAGGGAAAGAATTCCCGGCGTTCCCGTCGCATCTCAAGAGGAGGCGCTCTCCACAGGAAAGGCGAGAGGAACTCCAGGGTCGTGCCACCATTCCAAGAGTCCCCCAGATGGGTCAGTCCATTCCAGAGGAACCTGTTTTCCCTGCACTGCCTTGACGTTCAAGCCGAGGATCGAGTCCCACCACGTGTGCACGTGGGACAGCCCTGTGGGAAAGCCTCGTGGGAAAGCCTCGTGGGAAAGACTCGAGGGAAAACCATAGATCCTTTGATCCACGCGGCGGACTGCGTGACACTGCTGCTACCGCTCTGGAGGAAAGCGCAAGTGCATGCCCGCATTCGAGACGAGGACTGACTCCCCTGGGGAGACTCCAGAAGTACCCCAAGATCCATGTCAGCACTGGAGAGGAATCCTCAGGTTCAGGCCCCGACTCCACACAAGGTCTTAGGCCCCGGCATCGACGGGAGAGGAATCCCGAGAGGCCCCCGAGGAACTCGCATGGGGACTGGCCTTTCCTGAGGCCACCAGAGCGGTTCCCTGAGGTCCCCGTCGTAAGTCGAGAGCACCTGCCGCAACTCGAGAAAATCCAGGAGGTTTTGCCCTCCAGGCGAGATGAGGCCCATTTCCGCTGAGGCTTCTCGAGGCCAATCACATCTAACCACTGGAACTTCAAAAGGGTCCATCACAACATTGCTGCAACTCAAGAAGTTCCCCGACATACCCGTCTCCACTCGAGAGGAAGCACGTGGGTTCCCGCACACATCCAGGGGAGCCCCGTTTCCGCCTCCTAGCTCGAGATGAGGGATCCTTTCCGTGTTTCGTAGGGAAAGAATTCCCGGTGTTCCCGTCGCATCTCAAGAGGAGGCGCTCTCCACAGGAAAGGCGAGAGGAACTCCAGGGTCGTGACACCATTCCTAGAGTCCCCCAGATGTGTCAGTCCATTCCAGAGGAACCTGTTTTCCCTGCACTGCCTTGACGTTCAAGCCGAGGATCCACTCCCACCACGTGTGCACGTGGGACAGCCCTGTGGGAAAGCCTCGTGGGAAATCCTCGTGGGAAAGACTCGAGGGAAAACCATAGATCCTTTGATCCACGCGGCGGACTGCGTGACACTGCTGCTACCGCTCTGGAGGAAAGCGCAAGTGCATGCACGCATTCGAGACGAGGACTGACTCCCCTGGGAAGACTCCAGAAGTACCCCAAGATCCATGTCAGCACTGGAGAGGAATCCTCAGGTTCCGGCCCCGACTCCACACAAGGTCTTAGGCCCCGGCATCAACTGGAGATGAATCCCGAGACGCCCCCGAGGAACTCGCATGGGGACTGGCCTTTCCTGAGGCCACCAGAGCGGTTCCCTGAGGTCCCCATCGTAAGTCGAGAGCACCTGCCGCAACTCGAGAAAATCCAGGAGGTTTTCCCCTCCAGGCGAGATGAGGCCCATTTCCGCTGAGGCTTCTCGAAGCCAATCACATCTAACCACTGGACTTCCAAAGGGTCCTTCACACCATTGCTGCAACTCAAGAAGTTCCCCGACATACCCGTCTCCACTCGAGAGGAAGCATGTGGGGTCCCGCACACATCCAGGAGAGCCCCGTTTCCGCCTCCTAGCTCGAGATGAGGGATCCTTTCCCTGTTTCGTAGGGAAAGAATTCCCGGCGTTCCCGTCGCATCTCAAGAGGAGGCGCTCTCCACAGGAAAGTCGAGAGGAACTCCAGGGTCGTGACACCATTCCAAGAGTCACCCAGATGTGTCAGTCCATTCCAGAGGAACCTGTTTTCCCTGCACTGCCTTGACGTTCAAGCCGAGGATCGACTCCCACCACGTGTGCACGTGGGACAGCCCTGTGGGAAAGCCTCGTGGGAAAGCCTCGTGGGAAAGACTCGAGGGAAAACCATAGATCCTTTGAACCACGCGGCGGACTGGGTGACACCGCTGCTACCGATCTGGAGGAAAGCGCAAGTGCATGCCCGCATTCGAGACGAGGACTGACTCCCCTGGGGAGACTCCAGAAGTACCCCAAGATCCATGTCAGCACTGGAGAGGAATCCTCAGGTTCCGGCCCCGACTCCACACAAGGTCTTAGGCCCCGGCATCGACGGGAGAGGAATCCCGTGAGGCCCCCGAGGAACTCGCATGGGGACTGGCATTTCTGAGGCCACCAGAGCGGGTCCCTGAGGTCCCCTTCGTAAGTCGAGAGCACCTGCCGCAACTCGAGAAAGTCCAGGAGGTTTTGCCCTCCAGGCGAGATGAGGCCCATTTCCTCTGAGGCTTCTCGAGGCCAATCACATCTAAACACTGGAACTTCCAAAGGGTCCTTCACACCCTTGCTGCAACTCAAGAAGTTCCCCGACATAGCCGTCTGCACTCGAGAGGAAGCACGTTGTGTCCCACACACATCCAGGGGAGCCCCGTTTCCACCTCCTAGCTCGAGATGAGGGATCCTTTCCCTGTTTCGTAGGGAAAGAATTCCCGGCGTTCCCGTCGCATCTCAAGAGGAGGCGCTCTCCACAGGAAAGGCGAGAGGAACTCCAGGGTCGTGCCACCATTCCAAGAGTCCCCCAGATGTGTCAGTCCATTCCAGAGGAACCTCTTTTCCCTGCACTGCCTTGACATTCAAGCCGAGGATCGACTCCCACCACGTGTGCACGTGGGACAGCCCTGTGGGAAAGCCTCGTGGGAAAGCCTCGTGGGAAAGACTCGAGGGAAAACCATAGATCCTTTGATCCACGCGGCGGACTGCGTGACACTGCTGCTACCGCTCTGGAGGAAAGCGCAAGTGCATGCCCGCATTCGAGACGAGGACTGACTCCCCTGGGGAGACTCCAGAAGTACCCCAAGATCCATGTCAGCACTGGAGAGGAATCCTCAGGTTCCGGCCCCGACTCCACACAAGGTCTTAGGCCCCGGCATCGACGGGAGAGGAATCCCGAGAGGCCCCCGAGGAACTCGCATGGGGACTGGCCTTTCCTGAGGCCACCAGAGCGGGTCCCTGAGGTCCCCGTCGTAAGTCGAGAGCACCTGCCGCAACTCGAGAAAATCCAGGAGGTTTTGCCCTCCAGGCGAGATGAGGCCCATTTCCGCAGAGGCTTCTCGAGGCCAATCACATCTAACCACTGGAACTTCCAAAGGGTCCTTCACACCATTGCTGCAACTCAAGAAGTTCCCCGACATACCCGTCTCCACTCGAGGGGAAGCACGTGGGGTCCCGCACACATCCAGGGGAGCCCCGTTTCCGCCTCCTAGCTCGAGATGAGGGATCCTTTCCCTGTTTCGTAGGGAAAGAATTCCCGGCGTTCCCGTCGCATCTCAAGAGGAGGCGCTCTCCACATGAAAGGCGAGAGGAACTCCAGGGTCATGCCACCATTCCAAGAGTCCCCCAGATGTGTCAGTCCATTCCAGAGGAACCTGTTTTCCCTGCACTGCCTTGACGTTCAAGCCGAGGATCGACTCCCACCACGTGTGCACGTGGGACAGCCCTGTGGGAAAGCCTCGTGGGAAAGCCTCGTGGGAAAGACTCGAGGGAAAACCATAGATCCTTTGATCCACGCGGCGGACTGCGTGACACTGCTGCTACCGCTCTGGAGGAAAGCGCAAGTGCATGCCCGCATTCGAGATGAGGACTGACTCCCCTGGGGAGACTCCAGAAGTACCCCAAGATCCATGTCAGCACTGGAGAGGAATCCTCAGGTTCCGGCCATGACTCCACACAAGGTCTTAGGCCCCGGCATCGACGGGAGAGGAATCCCGAGAGGCCCCCGAGGAACTCGCATGGGGACTGGCCTTTCCTGAGGCCACCAGAGCGGGTCCCTGAGGTCCCCGTCGTAAGTCGAGAGCACCTGCCGCAACTCGAGAAAATCCACGAGGTTTTGACCTGCAGGCGAGATGAGGCCCATTTCCGCTGAGGCTTCTCGAGGCCAATCACATCTAACCACTGGAACTTCCAAAGGGTCCTTCACACCCTTGCTGCAACTCAAGAAGTTCCCCGACATACCCGTCTGCACTCGAGAGGAAGCACGTGGTGTCACGCACACAACCAGGGGAGCCCCGTTTCCGCCTCCTAGCTCGAGATGAGGGATCCTTTCCCTGTTTCGTAGAGAAAGAATTCCCGGCGTTCCCGTCGCATCTCAAGAGGAGGCGCTCTTCACAGGAAAGGCGAGAGGAACTCCAGGGTCATGCCACCATTCCAAGAGTCCCCCAGATGTGTCAGTCCATTCCAGAGGAACCTGTTTTCCCTGCACTGCCTTGACGTTCAAGCCGAGGATCGACTCCCACCACGTGTGCACGTGGGACAGCCCTGTGGGAAAGCCTCGTGGGAAAGCCTCGTGGGAAAGACTCGAGGGAAAACCATAGATCCTTTGATCCACGCGGCGGACTGCGTGACACTGTTGCTACCGCTCTGGAGGAAAGCGCAAGTGCATGCCCGCATTCGAGACGAGGACTGACTCCCCTGGGGAGACTCCAGAAGTACCCTAAGATCCATGTCAGCACTGGAGAGGAATCCTCAGGTTCCGGCCCCGACTCCACACAAGGTCTTAGGCCCCGGCATCGACGGGAGAGGAATCCCGAGAGGCCCCCGAGGAACTCGCATGGGGACTGGCCTTTCCTGAGGCCACCAGAGCGGGTCCCTGAGGTCCCCGTCGTAAGTCGAGAGCACCTGCCTCAACTCGAGAAAATCCACGAGGTTTTGACCTGCAGGCGAGATGAGGCCCATTTCCGCTGAGGCTTCTCGAGGCTAATCACGTCTAACCACTGGAACTTCCAAAGGGTCCTTCACACCCTTGCTGCAACTCAAGAAGTTCCCCGACATACCCGTCTCCACTCGAGAGGAAGCACGTGGTGTCCCGCACACATCCAGGGGAGCCCCGTTTCTGCCTCCTAGCTCGAGATGAGGGATCCTTTCCCTGTTTCGTAGGGAAAGAATTCCCGGCGTTCCCGTCGCATCTCAAGAGGAGGCGCTCTCCACAGGAAAGGCGAGAGGAACTGAAGGGTCGTGCCACCATTCCAAGAGTCCCCCAGATGTGTCAGTCCATTCCAGAGGAACCTGTTTTCCCTGCACAGCCTTGACGTTCAAGCCGAGGATCGACTCCCACCACGTGTGCGCGTGGGACAGCCTCGTGGGAAAGCCACGTGGGAAAGACTCGAGGGAAAACCAAACATCCTTTGATCCACGCGGCGGACTGCGTGACACTGCTGCTACCGCTCTGGAGGAAAGCGCAAGTGCATGCCCGCATTCGAGACGAGGACTGACTCCCCTGGGGAGACTCCAGAAGTACCCCAAGATCCATGTCAGCACTGGAGAGGAATCCTCAGGTTCCGGCCCCGACTCCACACAAGGTCTTAGGCCCTGGCATCGACGGGAGAGGAATCCCGAGAGGCCCCCGAGGAACTCGCATGGGGACTGGCCTTTCCTGAGGCCACCAGAGCGGGTCCCTGAGGTCCCCGTCGTAAGTCGAGAGCACCTGCCGCAACTCGAGAAAATCCAGGAGGTTTTGCCCTCCAGGCGAGATGAGGCCCATTTCCTCTGAGGCTTCTCGAGGCTAATCACGTCTAACCACTGGAACTTCCAAAGGGTCCTTCACACCCTTGCTGCAACTCAAGAAGTTCCCCGACATACCCGTCTCCACTCGAGAGGAAGCACGTGGGTCCCGCACAAATCCAGGGGAGCCCCGTTTCCGCCTCCTAGCTCGAGATGAGGGATCCTTTCCCTGTTTCGTAGGGAAAGAATTCCCGGCGTTCCCGTCGCATCTCAAGAGGAGGCGCTCTCCACAGGAAAGGCGAGAGGAACTCCAGGGTCGTGCCACCATTCCAAGAGTCCCCCAGATGGGTCAGTCCATTCCAGAGGAACCTGTTTTCCCTGCACTGCCTTGACGTTCAAGCCGAGGATCGACTCCCACCACGTGTGCACGTGGGACAGCCCTGTGGGAAAGCCTCGTGGGAAAGTCTCGTGGGAAAGACTCGAGGGAAAACCATAGATCCTTTGATCCACGCGGCGGACTGGGTGAAACTGCTGCTACTGCTCTGGAGGAAAGCGCAAGTGCATGCCCGCATTCGAGACGAGGACTGACTCCCCTGGGGAGACTCCAGAAGTACCCCAAGATCCATGTCAGCACTGGAGAGGAATCCTCAGGTTCCGGCCCCGACTCCACACAAGGTCTTAGGCCCCGGCATCGACGGGAGAGGAATCCCGAGAGGCCCCCGGGGAACTCGCATGGGGACTGGCCTTTCCTGAGGCCACCAGAGCGGGTCCCTGAGGTCCCCGTCGTAACTCGAGAGCACCTGCCGCAACTCGAGAAAATCCAGGAGGTTTTGCCCTCCAGGCGAGATGAGGCCCATTTACGCTGAGGCTTCTCGAGGCCAATCACATCTAACCACTGGAACTTCCAAAGGGTCCTTCACACCCTTGCTGCAACTCAAGAAGTTCCCCGACATACCCGTCTGCACTCGAGAGGAAGCACGTGGTGTCCCACACACATCCAGGGGAGCCCCGTTTCCGCCTCCTAGCTCGAGATGAGGGATCCTTTCCCTGTTTCGTAGGGAAAGAATTCCCGGCGATCCCGTCGCATCTCAAGAGGAGGCGCTCTCCACAGGAAAGGTGAGAGTAACTCCAGGGTCATGCCACCATTCCAAGAGTCCCCCATATGTGTCTGTCCATTCCAGAGGAACCTGTTTTCCCTGCACTGCCTTGACGTTCAAGCCGAGGATCGACTCCCACCACGTGTGCACGTGGGACAGCCCTGTGGGAAAGCCTCGTGGGAAAGCCTCGTGGGAAAGACTCGAGGGAAAACCATAGATCCTTTGATCCACGCGGCGGACTGCGTGACACTGCTGCTACTGCTCTGGAGGAAAGCGCAAGTGCATGCCCGCATTCGAGACGAGGACTGACTCCCCTGGGGAGACTCCAGAAGTACCCCAAGATCCATGTCAGCACTGGAGAGGAATCCTCAGGTTCCGACCCCGACTCCACACAAGGTCTTATGCCCCGGCATCGACGGGAGAGGAATCCCGAGAGGCCCCCGAGGAACTCGCATGGGGACTGGCCTTTCCTGAGGCCACCAGAGCGGGTCCCTGAGGTCCCCTTCGTAAGTCGAGAGAACCTGCCGCAACTCGAGAAAATCCAGGAGGTTTTGCCCTCCAGGCGAGATGAGGCCCATTTCCGCTGAGGCTTCTCGAGGCCAATCACATCTAACCACTGGAACTTCCAAAGGGTCCTTCACACCATTGCTGCAACTCAAGAAGTTCCCCGACATACCCGTCTACACTCGAGAGAAAGAACGTGGGTTCCCGCACACATCCAGGTGAGTCCCGTTTCCGCCTCCTAGATCGAGATGAAGGATCCTTTCCCTGTTTCGTAGGGAAAGAATTCCCGGCGTTCTCGCCGCATCTCAAGAGGAGGCGCTCTCCACAGGAAAGGCAAGAGGAACTCCAGGGTCGAGACACCATTCCAAGAGTCCCCCAGATGTGTCAGTCCATTCCAGAGGAACCTGTTTTCCCTGCACTGCCTTGACGTTCAAGCCGAGGATCGACTCCCACCACGTGTGCACGTGGGACAGCCCTGTGGGAAAGCCTCGTGGGAAAGCCTCGTGGGAAAGACTCGAGGGAAAACCATAGATCCTTTGATCCACGCGGCGGACTGCGTGACACTGCTGCTACCTCTCTGGAGGAAAGCGCAAGTGCATGCCCGCATTCGAGACGAGGACTGACTCCCCTGGGGAGACTCCAGAAGTACCCCAAGATCCATGTCAGCACTGGAGAGGAATCCTCAGGTTCCGGCCCCGACTCCACACAAGGTCTTAGGCCCCGGCATCGACGGGAGAGGAATCCCGAGACGCACCCGAGGAACTCGCATGGGGACTGGCCTTTCCTGAGGCCACCAGAGCGGTTCCCTGAGGTCCCCGTCGTAAGTCGAGAGCACCTGCCGCAACTCGAGAAAATCCATGAGGTTTTGCCCTCCAGGCGAGATGAGGCTCATTTCCGCTGAGGCTTCTCGAGGCCAATCACATCTAACCACTGGAACTTCCAAAGGGTCCTTCACACCATTGCTGCAACTCAAGAAGTTCCCCGACATACCCGTCTGCACTCGAGAGGAAGCACGTGGGTTCCCGCACACATCCAGGGGAGCCCCGTTTCGCCTCCTAGCTCGAGATGAGGGATCCTTTCCCTGTTTCGTAGGGAAAGAATTCCCGGCGTTCCCGTCGCATCTCAAGAGGAGGCGCTCTCCACAGGAAAGGCGAGAGGAACTCCAGGGTCGTGCCACCATTCCAAGAGTCCCCCAGATTGGTCAGTCCATTCCAGAGGAACCTCTTTTCCCTGCACTGCCTTGACGTTCAAGCCGAGGATCGACTCCCACCGCGTGTGCACGTTGGACAGCCCTGTGGGAAAGCCTCGGGGGAAAGCCTCGTGGGAAAGACTCGAGGGAAAACCATAGATCCTTTGATCCACGCGGCGGACTGCGTGACACTGCTGCTACCGCTCTGGAGGAAAGCGCAAGTGCATGCCCGCATTCGAGACGAGAACTGACTCCCCTGGGGAGACTCCAGAAGTACCCCAAGATCCATGTCAGCACAGGAGAGGAATCCTCAGGTTCCGGCCCCGACTCCACACAAGGTCTTAGGCCCCGGCATCGACGGGAGAGGAATCCCGAGAGGCCCCCGATGAACTAGCATGGGGACTGGCCTTTCCTGAGGCCACCAGAGCGGGTCCCTGAGGTCCCCGTCGTAAGTCGAGAGCACCTACCGCAACTCGACAAAATCCAGGAGGTTTTGCCCTCCAAGCGAGATGAGGCCCATTTCCGCTGAGGCTTCTCGAGGTCAATCACATCTAACCACTGGAACTTCCTAAGGGTCCTTCACACCATTGCTGCAACTCAATAAGTTCCCCGACATACCCGTCTCCACTCGAGGGGAATCACGTGGGTCCCGCACACATCCAGGGGTGCCCCGTTTCCGCCTCCTAGCTCGAGATGAGGGATCCGTTCCCTGTTTCGTAGGGAAAGAATTCCCGGCGTTCCCGTCGCATCTCAAGAGGAGGCGCTCTCCACAGGAAAGGCGAGAGGAACTCCAGGGTAGTTCCACAATTCCAAGAGTCCCCCAGATGGGTCAGTCCATTCCAGAGGAATCTGTTTTCCCTGCACTGCCTTGACGTTCAAGCCGAGGATCGACTCCCACCACGTGTGCACGTGGGACAGCCCTGTGGGAAAGCCTCGTGGGAAAGCCTCGTGGGAAAGACTCGAGGGAAAACCATAGATCCTTTGATCCACGCGGCGGACTGCGTGACACTGCTGCTACCGCTCTGGAGGAAAGCGCAAGTGCATGCCCGCATTCGAGACGAGGACTGACTCCCCTGGGGAGACTCCAGAAGTACCCCAAGATCCATGTCAGCACTGGAGAGGAATCCTCAGGTTCCGGCCCCGACTCCACACAAGGTCTTAGGCCCCGGCATCGACGGGAGAGGAATCCCGAGACGCCCCCGAGGAACTCGCATGGGGACTGGCCTTTCCTGAGGCCACCAGAGCGGTTCCCTGAGGTCCCCGTCGTAAGTCGAGAGCACCTGCCGCAACTCGAGAAAATCCAGGAGGTTTTGCCCTCCAGGCGAGATGAGGCCCATTTCTGCTGAGGCTTCTCGAGGCCAATCACATCTAACCACTGGAACTTCCAAAGGGTCCTTCACACCCTTACTGCAACTCAAGAAGTTCCCCGACATACCCGTCTCCACTCGAGAGGAAGCACGTGGGTCCCGCACACATCCAGGGGAGCCCCGTTTCCACCTCCTAGCTCGAGATGAGGGATCCTTTCCCTGTTTCGTAGGGAAAGAATTCCCGGCGTTCCCGTCGCATCTCAAGAGGAGGCGCTCTCCACAGGAAAGGCGAGAGGAACTCCAGGGTCGTGCCACCATTCCAAGAGTCCCCCAGATTGGTCAGTCCATTCCAGAGGAACCTCTTTTCCCTGCACTGCCTTGACGTTCAAGCCGAGGATCGACTCCCACCACGTGTGCACGTGGGACAGCCCTGTGGGAAAGCCTCGTGGGAAAGCCTCGTGGGAAAGACTCGAGGGAAAACCATAGATCCTTTGATCCACGCGGCGGACTGCGTGACACCGCTGCTACCGATCTGGAGGAAAGCGCAAGTGCATGCCCGCATTCGAGACGAGGACTGACTCCCCTGGGGAGACTCCAGAAGTACCCCAAGATCCATGTCAGCACTGGAGAGGAATCCTCAGGTTCCGGCCCCGACTCCACACAAGGTCTTAGGCCCCGGCATCGACGGGAGAGGAATCCCGTGAGGCCCCCGAGGAACTCGCATGGGGACTGGCCTTTCTGAGGCCACCAGAGCGGGTCCCTGAGGTCCCCTTCGTAAGTCGAGAGCACCTGCCGCAACTCGAGAAAGTCCAGGAGGTTTTGCCCTCCAGGCGAGATGAGGCCCATTTCCTCTGAGGCTTCTCGAGGCCAATCACATCTAACCACTGGAACTTCCAAAGGGTCCTTCACACCCTTGCTGCAACTCAAGAAGTTCCCCGACATAGCCGTCTGCACTCGAGAGGAAGCACGTTGTGTCCCACACACATCCAGGGGAGCCCCGTTTCCGCCTCCTAGCTCGAGATGAGGGATCCTTTCCCTGTTTCGTAGGGAAAGAATTCCCGGCGTTCCCGTCGCATCTCAAGAGGAGGCGCTCTCCACAGGAAAGGCGAGAGGAACTCCAGGGTCGTGCCACCATTCCAAGAGTCCCCCAGATGTGTCAGTCCATTCCAGAGGAACCTCTTTTCCCTGCACTGCCTTGACATTCAAGCCGAGGATCGACTCCCACCACGTGTGCACGTGGGACAGCCCTGTGGGAAAGCCTCGTGGGAAAGCCTCGTGGGAAAGACTCGAGGGAAAACCATAGATCCTTTGATCCACGCGGCGGACTGCGTGACACTGCTGCTACCGCTCTGGAGGAAAGCGCAAGTGCATGCCCGCATTCGAGACGAGGACTGACTCCCCTGGGGAGACTCCAGAAGTACCCCAAGATCCATGTCAGCACTGGAGAGGAATCCTCAGGTTCCGGCCATGACTCCACACAAGGTCTTAGGCCCCGGCATCGACGGGAGAGGAATCCCGAGAGGCCCCCGAGGAACTCGCATGGGGACTGGCCTTTCCTGAGGCCACCAGAGCGGGTCCCTGAGGTCCCCGTCGTAAGTCGAGAGCACCTGCCGCAACTCGAGAAAATCCAGGAGGTTTTGCCCTCCAGGCGAGATGAGGCCCATTTCCGCAGAGGCTTCTCGAGGCCAATCACATCTAACCACTGGAACTTCCAAAGGGTCCTTCACACCATTGCTGCAACTCAAGAAGTTCCCCGACATACCCGTCTCCACTCGAGGGGAAGCACGTGGGGTCCCGCACACATCCAGGGGAGCCCCGTTTCCGCCTCCTAGCTCGAGATGAGGGATCCTTTCCCTGTTTCGTAGGGAAAGAATTCCCGGCGTTCCCGTCGCATCTCAAGAGGAGGCGCTCTCCACATGAAAGGCGAGAGGAACTCCAGGGTCATGCCACCATTCCAAGAGTCCCCCAGATGTGTCAGTCCATTCCAGAGGAACCTGTTTTCCCTGCACTGCCTTGACGTTCAAGCCGAGGATCGACTCCCACCACGTGTGCACGTGGGACAGCCCTGTGGGAAAGCCTCGTGGGAAAGCCTCGTGGGAAAGACTCGAGGGAAAACCATAGATCCTTTGATCCACGCGGCGGACTGCGTGACACTGCTGCTACCGCTCTGGAGGAAAGCGCAAGTGCATGCCCGCATTCGAGATGAGGACTTACTCCCCTGGGGAGACTCCAGAAGTACCCCAAGATCCATGTGAGCACTGGAGAGGAATCCTCAGGTTCCGGCCATGACTCCACACAAGGTTTTAGGCCCCGGCATCGACGGGAGAGGAATCCCGAGAGGCCCCCGAGGAACTCGCATGGGGACTGGCCTTTCCTGAGGCCACCAGAGCGGGTCCCTGAGGTCCCCGTCGTAAGTCGAGAGCACCTGCCGCAACTCGAGAAAATCCAGGAGGTTTTGCCCTCCAGGCGAGATGAGGCCCATTTCCGCTGAGGCTTCTCGAGGCCAATCACATCTAACCACTAGAACTTCCAAAGGGTCCTTCACACCCTTGCTGCAACTCAAGAAGTTTCCCGACATACCCGTCTGCACTCGAGAGGAACACGTGGTGTCCCGCACACATCCAGGGGAGCCCCGTTTCCGCCTCCTAGCTCGAGATGAGGGATCCTTTCCCTGTTTCGTAGGGAAAGAATTCCCGGCGTTCCCGTCGCATCTCAAGAGGAGGCGCTCTCCACAGGAAAGGCGAGAGGAACTCCAGGGTCATGCCACCATTCCAAGAGTCCCCCAGATGTGTCAGTCCATTCCAGAGGAACCTGTTTTCCATGCACTGCCTTGACGTTCAAGCCGAGGATCGACTCCCACCACGTGTGCACGTGGGACAGCCCTGTGGGAAAGCCTCGTGGGAAAGTCTCGTGGGAAAGACTCGAGGGAAAACCATAGATCCTTTGATCCACGCGGCGGACTGGGTGAAACTGCTGCTACCGCTCTGGAGGAAAGCGCAAGTGCATGCCCGCATTCGAGACGAGGACTGACTCCCCTGGGGAGACTCCAGAAGTACCCCAAGATCCATGTCAGCACTGGAGAGGAATCCTCAGGTTCCGGCCCCGACTCCACACAAGGTCTTAGGCCCCGGCATCGACGGGAGAGGAATCCCGAGAGGCCCCCGGGGAACTCGCATGGGGACTGGCCTTTCCTGAGGCCACCAGAGCGGGTCCCTGAGGTCCCCGTCGTAAGTCGAGAGCACCTGCCGCAACTCGAGAAAATCCAGGAGGTTTTGCCCTCCAGGCGAGATGAGGCCCATTTCCGCTGAGGCTTCTCGAGGCCAATCACATCTAACCACTGGAACTTCCAAAGGGTCCTTCACACCCTTGCTGCAACTCAAGAAGTTCCCCGACATACCCGTCTGCACTCGAGAGGAAGCACGTGGTGTCCCGCACACATCCAGGGGAGCCCCGTTTCCGCCTCCTAGCTCGAGATGAGGGATCCTTTCCCTGTTTCGTAGGGAAAGAATTCCCGGCGATCCCGTCGCATCTCAAGAGGAGGCGCTCTCCACAGGAAAGGCGAGAGGAACTCCAGGGTCATGCCACCATTCCAAGAGTCCCCCATATGTGTCAGTCCATTCCAGAGGAACCTGTTTTCCCTGCACTGCCTTGACGTTCAAGCCGAGGATCGACTCCCACCACGTGTGCACGTGGGACAGCCCTGTGGGAAAGCCTCGTGGGAAAGCCTCGTGGGAAAGACTCGAGGGAAAACCATAGATCCTTTGATCCACGCGGCGGACTGCGTGACACTGCTGCTACCGCTCTGGAGGAAAGCGCAAGTGCATGCCCGCATTCGAGACGAGGACTGACTCCCCTGGGGAGACTCCAGAAGTACCCCAAGATCCATGTCAGCACTGGAGAGGAATCCTCAGGTTCCGACCCCGACTCCACACAAGGTCTTAGGCCCCGGCATCGACGGGAGAGGAATCCCGAGAGGCCCCCGAGGAACTCGCATGGGGACTGGCCTTTCCTGAGGCCACCAGAGCGGTTCCCTGAGGTCCCCGTCGTAAGTCGAGAGCACCTGCCGCAACTCGAGAAAATCCAGGAGGTTTTGCCCTCCAGGCGAGATGAGGCCCATTTCCGCTGAGGCTTCTCGAGGCCAATCACATCTAACCACTGGAACTTCCAAAGGGTCCTTCACACCCTTACTGCAACTCAAGAAGTTCCCCGACATACCCGTCTCCACTCGAGAGGAAGCACGTGGGTCCCGCACACATCCAGGGGAGCCCCGTTTCCGCCTCCTAGCTCGAGATGAGGGATCCTTTCCCTGTTTCGTAGGGAAAGAATTCCCGGCGTTCCCGTCGCATCTCAAGAGGAGGCGCTCTCCACAGGAAAGGCGAGAGGAACTCCAGGGTCGTGCCACCATTCCAAGAGTCCCCCAGATTGGTCAGTCCATTCCAGAGGAACCTCTTTTCCCTGCACTGCCTTGACGTTCAAGCCGAGGATCGACTCCCACCACGTGTGCACGTGGGACAGCCCTGTGGGAAAGCCTCGTGGGAAAGCCTCGTGGGAAAGACTCCAGGGAAAACCATAGATCCTTTGATCCACGCGGCGGACTGCGTGACACTGCTGCTACCGCTCTGGAGGAAAGCGCAAGTGCATGCCCGCATTCGAGACGAGGACTGACTCCCCTGGGGAGACTCCAGAAGTACCCCAAGATCCATGTCAGCACTGGAGAGGAATCCTCAGGTTCCGGCCCCGACTCCACACAAGGTCTTAGGCCCTGGCATCGACGGGAGAGGAATCCCGAGAGGCCCCCGAGGAACTCGCATGGGGACTGGCCTTTCCTGAGGCCACCACAGCGGGTCCCTGAGGTCCCCGTCGTAAGTCGAGAGCACCTGCCGCAACTCGAGAAAATCCAGGAGGTTTTGCCCTCCAGGCGGGATGAGGCCCATTTCCGCTGAGGCTTCTCGAGGCCAATCACATCTACCCACTGGAACTTCCAAAGGGTCCTTCACACCCTTGCTGCAACTCAAGAAGTTCCCCGACATACCCGTCTCCACTCGAGAGGAAGCACGTGGGGTCCCGCACAAATCCAGGGGAGCCCCGTTTCCGCCTCCTAGCTCGAGATGAGGGATCCTTTCCCTGTTTGGAGGGAAAGAATTCCCGGCGTTCCCGTCGCATCTCAAGAGGAGGCGCTCTCCACAGGAAAGGCGAGAGGAACTCCAGGGTCATGCCACCATTCCAAGAGTCCCCCAGATGTGTCAGTCTATTCCAGAGGAACCTGTTTTCCCTGCACTGCCTTGACGTTCAAGCCGAGGATCGACTCCCACCACGTGTGCACGTGGGACAGCCCTGTGGGAAAGCCTCGTGGGAAAGCCTCGTGGGAAAGACTCGAGGGAAAACCATAGATCCTTTGATCCACGCGGCGGACTGCGTGACACTGCTGCTACCGCTCTGGAGGAAAGCGCAAGTGCATGCCCGCATTCGAGACGAGGACTGACTCCCCTGGGGAGACTCCAGAAGTACCCCAAGATCCATGTCAGCACTGGAGAGGAATACTCAGGTTCCGGCCCCGACTCCACACAAGGTCTTAGGCCCCGGCATCGACGGGAGAGGAATCCCGAGAGGCCCCCGAGGAACTCGCATGGGGACTGGCCTTTCCTGAGGCCACCAGAGCGGTTCCCTGAGGTCCCCATCGTAAGTCGAGAGCACCTGCCGCAACTCGAGAAAATCCAGGAGGTTTTCCCCTCCAGGCGAGATGAGGCCCATTTCCGCTGAGGCTTCTCGAAGCCAATCACATCTAACCACTGGACTTCCAAAGGGTCCTTCACACCATTGCTGCAACTCAAGAAGTTCCCCGACATACCCGTCTCCACTCGAGAGGAAGCATGTGGGGTCCCGCACACATCCAGGAGAGCCCCGTTTCCGCCTCCTAGCTCGAGATGAGGGATCCTTCCCTGTTTCGTAGGGAAAGAATTCCCGGCGTTCCCGTCGCATCTCAAGAGGAGGCGCTCTCCACAGGAAAGTCGAGAGGAACTCCAGGGTCGTGACACCATTCCAAGAGTCACCCAGATGTGTCAGTCCATTCCAGAGGAACCTGTTTTCCCTGCACTGCCTTGACGTTCAAGCCGAGGATCGACTCCCACCACGTGTGCACGTGGGACAGCCCTGTGGGAAAGCCTCGTGGGAAAGCCTCGTGGGAAAGACTCGAGGGAAAACCATAGATCCTTTGATCCACGCGGCGGACTGCGTGACACCGCTGCTACCGATCTGGAGGAAAGCGCAAGTGCATGCCCGCATTCGAGACGAGGACTGACTCCCCTGGGGAGACTCCAGAAGTACCCCAAGATCCATGTCAGCACTGGAGAGGAATCCTCAGGTTCCGGCCCCGACTCCACACAAGGTCTTAGGCCCCGGCATCGACGGGAGAGGAATCCGGTGAGGCCCCCGAGGAACTCGCATGGGGACTGGCCTTTCTGAGGCCACCAGAGCGGGTCCCTGAGGTCCCCTTCGTAAGCCGAGAGCACCTGCCGCAACTCGAGAAAGTCCAGGAGGTTTTGCCCTCCAGGCGAGATGAGGCCCATTTCCTCTGAGGCTTCTCGAGGCCAATCACATCTAACCACTGGAACTTCCAAAGGGTCCTTCACACCCTTGCTGCAACTCAAGAAGTTCCCCGACATAGCCGTCTGCACTCGAGAGGAAGCACGTTGTGTCCCACACACATCCAGGGGAGCCCCGTTTCCGCCTCCTAGCTCGAGATGAGGGATCCTTTCCCTGTTTCGTAGGGAAAGAATTCCCGGCGTTCCCGTCGCATCTCAAGAGGAGGCGCTCTCCACAGGAAAGGCGAGAGGAACTCCAGGGTCGTGCCACCATTCCAAGAGTCCCCCAGATGTGTCAGTCCATTCCAGAGGAACCTCTTTTCCCTGCACTGCCTTGACATTCAAGCCGAGGATCGACTCCCACCACGTGTGCACGTGGGACAGCCCTGTGGGAAAGCCTCGTGGGAAAGCCTCGTGGGAAAGACTCGAGGGAAAACCATAGATCCTTTGATCCACGCGGCGGACTGCGTGACACTGCTGCTACCGCTCTGGAGGAAAGCGCAAGTGCATGCCCGCATTCGAGACGAGGACTGACTCCCCTGGGGAGACTCCAGAAGTACCCCAAGATCCATGTCAGCACTGGAGAGGAATCCTCAGGTTCCGGCCCCGACTCCACACAAGGTCTTAGGCCCCGGCATCGACGGGAGAGGAATCCCGAGAGGCCCCCGAGGAACTCGCATGGGGACTGGCCTTTCCTGAGGCCACCAGAGCGGGTCCCTGAGGTCCCCGTCGTAAGTCGAGAGCACCTGCCGCAACTCGAGAAAATCCAGGAGGTTTTGCCCTCCAGGCGAGATGAGGCCCATTTCCGCAGAGGCTTCTCGAGGCCAATCACATCTAACCACTGGAACTTCCAAAGGGTCCTTCACACCATTGCTGCAACTCAAGAAGTTCCCCGACATACCCGTCTCCACTCGAGGGGAAGCACGTGGGGTCCCGCACACATCCAGGGGAGCCCCGTTTCCGCCTCCTAGCTCGAGATGAGGGATCCTTTCCCTGTTTCGTAGGGAAAGAATTCCCGGCGTTCCCGTCGCATCTCAAGAGGAGGCGCTCTCCACATGAAAGGCGAGAGGAACTCCAGGGTCATGCCACCATTCCAAGAGTCCCCCAGATGTGTCAGTCCATTCCAGAGGAACCTGTTTTCCCTGCACTGCCTTGACGTTCAAGCCGAGGATCGACTCCCACCACGTGTGCACGTGGGACAGCCCTGTGGGAAAGCCTCGTGGGAAAGCCTCGTGGGAAAGACTCGAGGGAAAACCATAGATCCTTTGATCCACGCGGCGGACTGCGTGACACTGCTGCTACCGCTCTGGAGGAAAGCGCAAGTGCATGCCCGCATTCGAGATGAGGACTTACTCCCCTGGGGAGACTCCAGAAGTACCCCAAGATCCATGTCAGCACTGGAGAGGAATCCTCAGGTTCCGGCCATGACTCCACACAAGGTCTTAGGCCCCGGCATCGACGGGAGAGGAATCCCGAGAGGCCCCCGAGGAACTCGCATGGGGACTGGCCTTTCCTGAGGCCACCAGAGCGGGTCCCTGAGGTCCCCGTCGTAAGTCGAGAGCACCTGCCGCAACTCGAGAAAATCCAGGAGGTTTTGCCCTCCAGGCGAGATGAGGCCCATTTCCGCTGAGGCTTCTCGAGGCCAATCACATCTAACCACTAGAACTTCCAAAGGGTCCTTCACACCCTTGCTGCAACTCAAGAAGTTTCCCGACATACCCGTCTGCACTCGAGAGGAACACGTGGTGTCCCGCACACATCCAGGGGAGCCCCGTTTCCGCCTCCTAGCTCGAGATGAGGGATCCTTTCCCTGTTTCGTAGGGAAAGAATTCCCGGCGTTCCCGTCGCATCTCAAGAGGAGGCGCTCTCCACAGGAAAGGCGAGAGGAACTCCAGGGTCATGCCACCATTCCAAGAGTCCCCCAGATGTGTCAGTCCATTCCAGAGGAACCTGTTTTCCATGCACTGCCTTGACGTTCAAGCCGAGGATCGACTCCCACCACGTGTGCACGTGGGACAGCCCTGTGGGAAAGCCTCGTGGGAAAGTCTCGTGGGAAAGACTCGAGGGAAAACCATAGATCCTTTGATCCACGCGGCGGACTGGGTGAAACTGCTGCTACCGCTCTGGAGGAAAGCGCAAGTGCATGCCCGCATTCGAGACGAGGACTGACTCCCCTGGGGAGACTCCAGAAGTACCCCAAGATCCATGTCAGCACTGGAGAGGAATACTCAGGTTCCGGCCCCGACTCCACACAAGGTCTTAGGCCCCGGCATCGACGGGAGAGGAATCCCGAGAGGCCCCCGAGGAACTCGCATGGGGACTGGCCTTTCCTGAGGCCACCAGAGCGGTTCCCTGAGGTCCCCATCGTAAGTCGAGAGCACCTGCCGCAACTCGAGAAAATCCAGGAGGTTTTCCCCTCCAGGCGAGATGAGGCCCATTTCCGCTGAGGCTTCTCGAAGCCAATCACATCTAACCACTGGACTTCCAAAGGGTCCTTCACACCATTGCTGCAACTCAAGAAGTTCCCCGACATACCCGTCTCCACTCGAGAGGAAGCATGTGGGGTCCCGCACACATCCAGGAGAGCCCCGTTTCCGCCTCCTAGCTCGAGATGAGGGATCCTTCCCTGTTTCGTAGGGAAAGAATTCCCGGCGTTCCCGTCGCATCTCAAGAGGAGGCGCTCTCCACAGGAAAGTCGAGAGGAACTCCAGGGTCGTGACACCATTCCAAGAGTCACCCAGATGTGTCAGTCCATTCCAGAGGAACCTGTTTTCCCTGCACTGCCTTGACGTTCAAGCCGAGGATCGACTCCCACCACGTGTGCACGTGGGACAGCCCTGTGGGAAAGCCTCGTGGGAAAGCCTCGTGGGAAAGACTCGAGGGAAAACCATAGATCCTTTGATCCACGCGGCGGACTGCGTGACACCGCTGCTACCGATCTGGAGGAAAGCGCAAGTGCATGCCCGCATTCGAGACGAGGACTGACTCCCCTGGGGAGACTCCAGAAGTACCCCAAGATCCATGTCAGCACTGGAGAGGAATCCTCAGGTTCCGGCCCCGACTCCACACAAGGTCTTAGGCCCCGGCATCGACGGGAGAGGAATCCCGTGAGGCCCCCGAGGAACTCGCATGGGGACTGGCCTTTCTGAGGCCACCAGAGCGGGTCCCTGAGGTCCCCTTCGTAAGTCGAGAGCACCTGCCGCAACTCGAGAAAGTCCAGGAGGTTTTGCCCTCCAGGCGAGATGAGGCCCATTTCCTCTGAGGCTTCTCGAGGCCAATCACATCTAACCACTGGAACTTCCAAAGGGTCCTTCACACCCTTGCTGCAACTCAAGAAGTTCCCCGACATAGCCGTCTGCACTCGAGAGGAAGCACGTTGTGTCCCACACACATCCAGGGGAGCCCCGTTTCCGCCTCCTAGCTCGAGATGAGGGATCCTTTCCCTGTTTCGTAGGGAAAGAATTCCCGGCGTTCCCGTCGCATCTCAAGAGGAGGCGCTCTCCACAGGAAAGGCGAGAGGAACTCCAGGGTCGTGCCACCATTCCAAGAGTCCCCCAGATGTGTCAGTCCATTCCAGAGGAACCTCTTTTCCCTGCACTGCCTTGACATTCAAGCCGAGGATCGACTCCCACCACGTGTGCACGTGGGACAGCCCTGTGGGAAAGCCTCGTGGGAAAGCCTCGTGGGAAAGACTCGAGGGAAAACCATAGATCCTTTGATCCACGCGGCGGACTGCGTGACACTGCTGCTACCGCTCTGGAGGAAAGCGCAAGTGCATGCCCGCATTCGAGACGAGGACTGACTCCCCTGGGGAGACTCCAGAAGTACCCCAAGATCCATGTCAGCACTGGAGAGGAATCCTCAGGTTCCGGCCCCGACTCCACACAAGGTCTTAGGCCCCGGCATCGACGGGAGAGGAATCCCGAGAGGCCCCCGAGGAACTCGCATGGGGACTGGCCTTTCCTGAGGCCACCAGAGCGGGTCCCTGAGGTCCCCGTCGTAAGTCGAGAGCACCTGCCGCAACTCGAGAAAATCCAGGAGGTTTTGCCCTCCAGGCGAGATGAGGCCCATTTCCGCTGAGGCTTCTCGAGGCCAATCACATCTAACCACTAGAACTTCCAAAGGGTCCTTCACACCCTTGCTGCAACTCAAGAAGTTTCCCGACATACCCGTCTGCACTCGAGAGGAACACGTGGTGTCCCGCACACATCCAGGGGAGCCCCGTTTCCGCCTCCTAGCTCGAGATGAGGGATCCTTTCCCTGTTTCGTAGGGAAAGAATTCCCGGCGTTCCCGTCGCATCTCAAGAGGAGGCGCTCTCCACAGGAAAGGCGAGAGGAACTCCAGGGTCATGCCACCATTCCAAGAGTCCCCCAGATGTGTCAGTCCATTCCAGAGGAACCTGTTTTCCATGCACTGCCTTGACGTTCAAGCCGAGGATCGACTCCCACCACGTGTGCACGTGGGACAGCCCTGTGGGAAAGCCTCGTGGGAAAGTCTCGTGGGAAAGACTCGAGGGAAAACCATAGATCCTTTGATCCACGCGGCGGACTGGGTGAAACTGCTGCTACCGCTCTGGAGGAAAGCGCAAGTGCATGCCCGCATTCGAGACGAGGACTGACTCCCCTGGGGAGACTCCAGAAGTACCCCAAGATCCATGTCAGCATTGGAGAGGAATCCTCAGGTTCCGGACCCGACTCCACACAAGGTCTTAGGCCCCGGCATCGACGGGAGAGGAATCCCGAGAGGCCCCCGGGGAACTCGCATGGGGACTGGCCTTTCCTGAGGCCACCAGAGCGGGTCCCTGAGGTCCCCGTCGTAAGTCGAGAGCACCTGCCGCAACTCGAGAAAATCCAGGAGGTTTTGCTCTCCAGGCGAGATGAGGCCCATTTCCGCTGAGGCTTCTCGAGGCCAATCACATCTAACCACTGGTACTTCCAAAGGGTCCTTCACACCCTTACTGCAACTCAAGAAGTTCCCCGACATACCCGTCTCCACTCGAGAGGAAGCACGTGGGTCCCGCACACATCCAGGGGAGCCCCGTTTCCGCCTCCTAGCTCGAGATGAGGGATCCTTTCCCTGTTTCGTAGGGAAAGAATTCCCGGCGTTCCCGTCGCATCTCAAGAGGAGGCGCTCTCCACAGGAAAAGCGAGAGGAACTCCAGGGTCGTGTCACCATTCCAAGAGTCCCCCAGATGTGTCAGTCCATTCCAGAGGAACCAGTTTTCCCTGCACTGCCTTGACGTTCAAGCCGAGGATCGACTCCCACCACGTGTGCACGTGGGACAGCCCTGTGGGAAAGCCTCGTGGGAAAGCCTCGTGGGAAAGACTCCAGGGAAAACCATAGATCCTTTGATCCACGCGGCGGACTGCGTGACACTGCTGCTACCGCTCTGGAGGAAAGCGCAAGTGCATGCCCGCATTCGAGACGAGGACTGACTCCCCTGGGGAGACTCCAGAAGTACCCCAAGATCCATGTCAGCACTGGAGAGGAATCCTCAGGTTCCGGCCCCGACTCCACACAAGGTCTTAGGCCCTGGCATCGACGGGAGAGGAATCCCGAGAGGCCCCCGAGGAACTCGCATGGGGACTGGCCTTTCCTGAGGCCACCACAGCGGGTCCCTGAGGTCCCCGTCGTAAGTCGAGAGCACCTGCCGCAACTCGAGAAAATCGAGGAGGTTTTGCCCTCCAGGCGAGATGAGGCCCATTTCCGCTGAGGCTTCTCGAGGCTAATCACGTCTAACCACTGGAACTTCCAAAGGGTCCTTCACACCCTTGCTGCAACTCAAGAAGTTCCCCGACATACCCGTCTCCACTCGAGAGGAAGCACGTGGGTCCCGCACACATCCAGGGGAGCCCCGTTTCCGCCTCCTAGCTCGAGATGAGGGATCCTTTCCCTGTTTCGTAGGGAAAGAATTCCCGGCGTTCCCATCGCATCTCAAGAGGAGGCGCTCTCCACAGGAAAGGCGAGAGGAACTCCAGGGTCGTGCCACCATTCCAAGAGTCCCCCAGATGGGTCAGTCCATTCCAGAGGAACCTGTTTTCCCTGCACTGCCTTGACGTTCAAGCCGAGAATCGACTCCCACCACGTGTGCACGTGGGACAGCCCTGTGGGAAAGCCTCGTGGGAAAGCCTCATGGGAAAGACTCGAGGGAAAACCATAGATCCTTTGATCCACGCGGCGGACTGCGTGACACTGCTGCTACCGCTCTGGAGGAAAGCGCAAGTGCATGCCCGCATTCGAGACGAGGACTGACTCCCCTGGGGAGACTCCAGAAGTACCCCAAGATCCATGTCAGCACTGGAGAGGAATCCTCAGGTTCCGGCCCCGACTCCACACAAGGTCTTAGGCCCTGGCATCGACGGGAGAGGAATCCCGAGAGGCCCCCGAGGAACTCGCATGGGGCTGGCCTTTCCTGAGGCCACCAGAGCGGGTCCCTGAGGTCCCCGTCGTAAGTCGAGAGCACCTGCCGCAACTCGAGAAAATCCAGGCGGTTTTGCCCTCCAGGCGAGATGAGCCCCATTTCCGCTGAGGCTTCTCGAGGCCAATCACATCTAACCACTGGAACTTCCAAAGGGTCCTTCACACCCTTGCTGCAACTCAAGAAGTTCCCCGACATACCCGTCTCCACTCGAGAGGAAGCACGTGGGGTCCCGCACACATCCAGGGGAGGCCCGTTTACGCCTCCTAGCTCGAGATGAGGGATCCTTTCCCTGTTTGGAGGGAAAGAATTCCCGGCGTTCCCGTCGCATCTCAAGAGGAGGCGCTCTCCACAGGAAAGGCGAGAGGAACTCCAGGGTCATGCCACCATTCCAAGAGTCCCCCAGATGTGTCAGTCTATTCCAGAGGAACCTGTTTTCCCTGCACTGCCTTGACGTTCAAGCCGAGGATCGACTCCCACCACGTGTGCACGTGGGACAGCCCTGTGGGAAAGCCTCGTGGGAAAGCCTCGTGGGAAAGACTCGAGGGAAAACCATAGATCCTTTGATCCACGCGGCGGACTGCGTGACACTGCTGCTACCGCTCTGGAGGAAAGCGCAAGTGCATGCCCGCATTCGAGACGAGGACTGACTCCCCTGGGGAGACTCCAGAAGTACCCCAAGATCCATGTCAGCACTGGAGAGGAATCCTCAGGTTCCGGCCCCGACTCCACACAAGGTCTTAGGCCCCGGCATCGACGGGAGAGGAATCCCGAGAGGCCCCCGAGGAACTCGCATGGGGACTGGCCTTTCCTGAGGCCACCAGAGCGGGTCCCTGAGGTCCCCGTCGTAAGTCGAGAGCACCTGCCGCAACTCGAGAAAATCCAGGAGGTTTTGCCCTCCAGGCGAGATGAGGCCCATTTCCGCTGAGGCTTCTCGAGGCTAATCACGTCTAACCACTGGAACTTCCAAAGGGTCCTTCACACCCTTGCTGCAACTCAAGAAGTTCCCCGACATACCCGTCTCCACTCGAGAGGAAGCACGTGGGTCCCGCACACATCCAGGGGAGCCCCGTTTCCGCCTCCTAGCTCGAGATGAGGGATCCTTTCCCTGTTTCGTAGGGAAAGAATTCCCGGCGTTCCCATCGCATCTCAAGAGGAGGCGCTCTCCACAGGAAAGGCGAGAGGAACTCCAGGGTCGTGCCACCATTCCAAGAGTCCCCCAGATGGGTCAGTCCATTCCAGAGGAACCTGTTTTCCCTGCACTGCCTTGACGTTCAAGCCGAGGATCGACTCCCACCACGTGTGCACGTGGGACAGCCCTGTGGGAAAGCCTCGTGGGAAAGCCTCGTGGGAAAGACTCGAGGGAAAACCATAGATCCTTTGACCCACGCGGCGGACTGCGTGACACTGCTGCTACCGCTCTGGAGGAAAGCGCAAGTGCATGCCCGAATTCGAGACGAGGACTGACTCCCCTGGGGAGACTCCAGAAGTACCCCAAGATCCATGTCAGCACTGGAGAGGAATCCTCAGGTTCCGGCCCCGACTCCACACAAGGTCTTAGGCCCTGGCATCGACGGGAGAGGAATCCCGAGAGGCCCCCGAGGAACTCGCATGGGGACTGGCCTTTCCTGAGGCCACCAGAGCGGGTCCCTGAGGTCCCCGTCGTAAGTCGAGAGCACCTGCCGCAACTCGAGAAAATCCAGGAGGTTTAGCCCTCCAGGCGAGATGAGGCCCATTTCCGCTGAGGCTTCTCGAGGCCAATCACATCTAACCACTGGAACTTCCAAAGGGTCCTTCACACCCTTCCTGCAACTCAAGAAGTTCCCCGACATACCCGTCTGCACTCGAGAGGAAGCACGTGGTGTCCCGCACACATCCAGGGTAGCCCCGTTTCCGCCTCCTAGCTCGAGATGAGGGATCCTTTCCCTGTTTGGAGGGAAAGAATTCCCGGCGTTCCCGTCGCATCTCAAGAGGAGGCGCTCTCCACAGGAAAGGCGAGAGGAACTCCAGGGTCATGCCACCATTCCAAGAGTCCCCCAGATGTGTCAGTCTATTCCAGAGGAAACTGTTTTCCCTGCACTGCCTTGACGTTCAAGCCGAGGATCGACTCCCACCACGTGTGCACGTGGGACAGCCCTGTGGGAAAGCCTCGTGGGAAAGCCTCGTGGGAAAGACTCGAGGGAAAACCATAGATCCTTTGATCCACGCGGCGGACTGCGTGACACTGCTGCTACCGCTCTGGAGGAAAGCGCAAGTGCATGCCCGCATTCGAGACGAGGACTGACTCCCCTGGGGAGACTCCAGAAGTACCCCAAGATCCATGTCAGCACTGGAGAGGAATCCTCAGGTTCCGGCCACGACTCCACACAAGGTCTTAGGCCCCGGCATCGACGGGAGAGGAATCCCGAGACGCCCCCGAGGAACTCGCATGGGGACTGGCCTTTCCTGAGGCCACCAGAGCGGGTCCCTGAGGTCCCCGTCGTAAGTCGAGAGCACCTGCCGCAACTCGAGAAAATCCAGGAGGTTTTGCCCTCCAGGCGAGATGAGGCCCATTTCCGCTGAGGCTTCTCGAGGCTAATCACGTCTAACCACAGGAACTTCCAAAGGGTCCTTCACACCCTTGATGAAACTCAAGAAGTCCCCCGACATACCCGTCTGCACTCGAGAGGAAGCACGTGGGTTCCCGCACACATCCAGGGGAGCCCCGTTTCTGCCTCCTAGCTCGAGATTAGGGATCCTTTCCCTGTTTCGTAGGGAAAGAATTCCCGGCGTTCCCGTCGCATCTCAAGAGGAGGCGCTCTCCACAGGAAAGGCGAGAGGAACTCCAGGGTCGTGACACCATTCCAAGAGTCCCCCAGATGTGTCAGTCCATTCCAGAGGAACCTGTTTTCCCTGCACTGCCTTGACGTACAAACCGAGGATCGACTCCCACCACGTGTGCACGTTGGACAGCCCTGTGGGAAAGCCTCTGGGGAAAGCCTCGTGGGAAAGACTCGAGGGAAAACCATAGATCCTTTGATCCACGCGGCGGACTGCGTGACACTGCTGCTACCGCTCTGGAGGAAAGCGCAAGTGCATGCCCGCATTCGAGACGAGGACTGACTCCCCTGGGGAGACTCCAGAAGTACCCCAAGATCCATGTCAGCACTGGAGAGGAATCCTCAGGTTCCTGCCCCGACTCCACGCAAGGTCTTAGGCCCTGGCATCGACGGGTGAGGAATCCCGAGAGGCCCCCGAGGAACTCGCATGGGGACTGGCCTTTCCTGAGGCCACCAGAGCGGGTCCCTGAGGTCCCCGTCGTAAGTCGAGAGCACCTGCCGCAACTCGAGAAAATCCAGGAGGTTTTGCCCTCCAGGCGAGATGAGGCCCATTTCCGCTGAGGCTTCTCGAGGCCAATCACATCTAACCACTGGAACTTCCAAAGGGTCCTTCACACCCTTCCTGCAACTCAAGAAGTTCCCCGACATACCCGTCTGCACTCGAGAGGAAGCACGTGGTGTCCCGCACACATCCAGGGTAGCCCCGTTTCCGCCTCCTAGCTCGAGATGAGGGATCCTTTCCCTGTTTGGAGGGAAAGAATTCCCGGCGTTCCCGTCGCATCTCAAGAGGAGGCGCTCTCCACAGGAAAGGCGAGAGGAACTCCAGGGTCATGCCACCATTCCAAGAGTCCCCCAGATGTGTCAGTCTATTCCAGAGGAACCTGTTTTCCCTGCACTGCCTTGACGTTCAAGCCGAGGATCGACTCCCACCACGTGTGCACGTGGGACAGCCCTGTGGGAAAGCCTCGTGGGAAAGCCTCGTGGGAAAGACTCGAGGGAAAACCATAGATCCTTTGATCCACGCGGCGGACTGCGTGACACTGCTGCTACCGCTCTGGAGGAAAGCGCAAGTGCATGCCCGCATTCGAGACGAGGACTGACTCCCCTGGGGAGACTCCAGAAGTACCCCAAGATCCATGTCAGCACTGGAGAGGAATCCTCAGGTTCCGGCCACGACTCCACACAAGGTCTTAGGCCCCGGCATCGACGGGAGAGGAATCCCGAGACGCCCCCGAGGAACTCGCATGGGGACTGGCCTTTCCTGAGGCCACCAGAGCGGGTCCCTGAGGTCCCCGTCGTAAGTCGAGAGCACCTGCCGCAACTCGAGAAAATCCAGGAGGTTTTGCCCTCCAGGCGAGATGAGGCCCATTTCCGCTGAGGCTTCTCGAGGCTAATCACGTCTAACCACAGGAACTTCCAAAGGGTCCTTCACACCCTTGCTGAAACTCAAGAAGTCCCCCGACATACCCGTCTGCACTCGAGAGGAAGCACGTGGGTTCCCGCACACATCCAGGGGAGCCCCGTTTCTGCCTCCTAGCTCGAGATTAGGGATCCTTTCCCTGTTTCGTAGGGAAAGAATTCCCGGCGTTCCCGTCGCATCTCAAGAGGAGGCGCTCTCCACAGGAAAGGCGAGAGGAACTCCAGGGTCGTGACACCATTCCAAGAGTCCCCCAGATGTGTCAGTCCATTCCAGAGGAACCTGTTTTCCCTGCACTGCCTTGACGTACAAACCGAGGATCGACTCCCACCACGTGTGCACGATGGACAGCCCTGTGGGAAAGCCTCGGGGGAAAGCCTCGTGGGAAAGACTCGAGGGAAAACCATAGATCCTTTGATCCACGCGGCGGACTGCGTGACACTGCTGCTACCGCTCTGGAGGAAAGCGCAAGTGCATGCCCGCATTCGAGACGAGGACTGACTCCCCTGGGGAGACTCCAGAAGTACCCCAAGATCCATGTCAGCACTGGAGAGGAATCCTCAGGTTCCGGCCCCGACTCCACACAAGGTCTTAGGCCCTGGCATCGACGGGAGAGTAATCCCGAGAGGCCCCCGAGGAACTCGCATGGGGACTGGCCTTTCCTGAGGCCACCAGAGCGGGTCCCTGAGGTCCCCGTCGTAAGTCGAGAGCACCCGCCGCAACTCGAGAAAATCCAGGAGGTTTTGCCCTCCAGGCGAGATGAGGCCCATTTCCGCTGAGGCTTCTCGAGGCTAATCACGTCTAACCACTGGAACTTCCAAAGGGTCCTTCACACCCTTGCTGCAACTCAAGAAGTTCCCCGACATACCCGTCTCCACTCGAGAGGAAGCACGTGGGTCCCGCACACATCCAGGGGAGCACCGTTTCCGCCTCCTAGCTCGAGATGAGGGATCCTTTCCCTGTTTCGTAGGGAAAGAATTCCCGGCGTTCCCGTCGCATCTCAAGAGGAGGCGCTCTCCACAGGAAAGGCGAGAGGAACTCCAGGGTCGTGCCACCATTCCAAGAGTCCCCCAGATGGGTCAGTCCATTCCAGAGGAACCTGTTTTCCCTGCACTGCCTTGACGTTCAAGCCGAGGATCGACTCCCACCACGTGTGCACGTGGGACAGCCCTGTGGGAAAGCCTCGTGGGAAAGCCTCGTGGGAAAGACTCGAGGGAAAAACATAGATCCTTTGATCCACGCGGCGGACTGCGTGACACTGCTGCTACCGCTCTGGAGGAAAGCGCAAGTGCATGCCCGCATTCGAGACGAGGACTGACACCCCTGGGGAGACTCCAGAATACCCCAAGATCCATGTCAGCACTGGAGAGGAATCCTCAGGTTCCGGCCCCGACACCACACAAGGTCTTAGGCCCCGACATCGACGGGAGAGGAATCCCGAGAGGCCCCCGAGGAACTCGCATGGGGACTGGCCTTTCCTGAGGCCACCAGAGCGGGTCCCTGAGGTCCCCGTCGTAAGTCGAGAGCACCCGCCGCAACTCGAGAAAATCCAGGAGGTTTTCCCCTCCAGGCGAGATGAGGCCCATTTCCGCTGAGGCTTCTCTAGGCTAATCACGTCTAACCACTGGAACTTCCAAAGGGTCTTTCACACCCTTGCTGCAACTCAAGAAGTTCCCCGACATACCCGTCTCCACTCGAGAGGAAGCACGTGGGTCCCGCACACATCCAGGGGAGCACCGTTTCCGCCTCCTAGCTCGAGATGAGGGATCCTTTCCCTGTTTCGTAGGGAAAGAATTCCCGGCGTTCCCGTCGCATCTCAAGAGGAGGCGCTCTCCACAGGAAAGGCGAGAGGAACTCCAGGGTCGTGCCACCATTCCAAGAGTCCCCCAGATGGGTCAGTCCATTCCAGAGGAACCTGTTTTCCCTGCACTGCCTTGACGTTCAAGCCGAGGATCGACTCCCACCACGTGTGCACGTGGGACAGCCCTGTGGGAAAGCCTCGTGGGAAAGCCTCGTGGGAAAGACTCGAGGGAAAACCATAGATCCTTTGATCCACGCGGCGGACTGCGTGACACTGCTGCTACCGCTCTGGAGGAAAGCGCAAGTGCATGCCCGCATTCGAGACGAGGACTGACTCCCCTGGGGAGACTCCAGAAGTACCCCAAGATCCATGTCAGCACTGGAGAGGAATCCTCAGGTTCCGGCCCCGACTCCACACAAGGTCTTAGGCCCCGGCATCGACGGGAGAGGAATCCCGAGAGGCCCCCGAGGAACTCGCATGGGGACTGGCCTTTCCTGAGGCCACCAGAGCGGGTCCCTGAGGTCCCCGTCGTGAGTCGAGAGCACCTGCCGCAACTCGAGAAAATCCAGGAGGTTTTGCCCTCCAGGCGAGATGAGGCCCATTTCCGCTGAGGCTTCTCGAGGCTAATCACGTCTAACCACTGGAACTTCCAAAGGGTCCTTCACACCCTTGCTGCAACTCAAGAAGTTCCCCGACATACCCGTCTGCACTCGAGAGGAAGCACGTGGGTCCCGCACACATCCAGGGGAGCCCCGTTTCCGCCTCCTAGCTCGAGATGAGGGATCCTTTCCCTGTTTCGTAGGGAAAGAATTCCCGGCGTTCCCGTCGCATCTCAAGAGGAGGCGCTCTCCACAGGAAAGGCGAGAGGAACTCCAGGGTCGTGCCACCATTCCAAGAGTACCCAGATGTGTCAGTCCATTCCAGAGGAACCTGTTTTCCCTGCACTGCCTTGACGTTCAAGCCGAGGATCGACTCCCACCACGTGTGCACGTGGGACAGCCCTGTGGGAAAGCCTCGTGGGAAAGCCTCGTGGGAAAGACTCGAGGGAAAACCATAGATCATTTGATCCACGCGGCGGACTGCGTGACACTGCTGCTACCGCTCTGGAGGAAAGTGCAAGTGCATGCCCGCATTCGAGACGAGGACTGACTCCCCTGGGGAGACTCCAGAATTACCCCAAGATCCATGTCAGCACTGGAGAGGAATCCTCAGGTTCCGGCCCCGACTCCACACAAGGTCTTAGGCCCCGGCATCAACGGGAGAGGAATCCCGAGAGGCCCCCGAGGAACTCGCATGGGGACTGGCCTTTCCTGAGGCCACCAGAGCGGGTCCCTGAGGTCCCCGTCATAAGTCGAGAGCACCTGCCGCAACTCGAGAAAATCCAGGAGGTTATGCCCTCCAGGCGAGATGAGGTCCATTTCCGCTGAGGCTTCTCGAGGCTAATCACGTCTAACCACTAGAACTTCCAAAGGGTCCTTCACACCCTTGCTGCAACTCAAGAAGTTCCCCGACATACCCGTCTCCACTCGAGAGGAAGCAAGTGGGTCCCGCAGACATCCAGGGGAGCCCCATTTCCGCCTCCTAGCTCGTGATGAGGGATCCTTTCCCTGTTTCGTAGGGAAAGAATTCCCGGCGTTCCCGTAGCATCTCAAGAGGAGGCGCTCTCCACAGGAAAGGCGAGAGGAACTCCAGGGTCGTGCCACCATTCCAAGAGTCCCCCAGATGGGTCAGTCCATTCCAGAGGAACCTGTTTTCCCTGCACTGCCTTGACGTTCAAGCCGAGGATCCACTCCCACCACGTGTGCACGTGGGACAGCCCTGTGGGAAAGCCTCGTGGGAAAGCCTCGTGGGAAAGACTCGAGGGAAAACCATAGATCCTTTGATCCACGCGGCGGACTGCGTGACACTGCTGCTACCGATCTGGAGGAAAGCGCAAGTGCATGCCCGCATTCGAGACGAGGACTGACTCCCCTGGGGAGACTCCAGACGTACCCCAAGTTCCATGTCAGCACTGGAGAGGAATCCTCAGGTTCCGGCCCCGACTCCACACAAGGTCTTAGGCCCCGGCATCGACGGGAGAGGAATCCCGAGAGGCCCCCGTGGAACTAGCATGGGGACTGGCCTTTCCTGAGGCCACCAGAGCGGGTCCCTGAGGTCCCCTTCGTAAGTCGAGAGCACCTGCCGCAACTCGAGAAAATCCAGGAGGTTTTGCCCTCCAGGCGAGATGAGGCCCATTTCCGCTGAGGCTTCTCGAGGCCAATCACATCTAACCACTGGAACTTTCAAAGGGTCCTTCACACCCTTGCTGCAACTCAAGAAGTTCCCCGACATACCCGTTTGCACTCGAGAGGAAGCACGTGGTGTCCCGCACACATCCAGGGGAGCCCCGTTTCCGCCTCATAGCTCGAGATGAGGGATCCTTTCCCTGTTTCGTAGGGAAAGAATTCCCGGCATTCCCGTCGCATCTCAAGAGGAGGCGCTCTCCACAGGAAAGGCGAGAGGAACTCCAGGGTCATGCCACCATTCCAAGAGTCCCCCAGATGTGTCAGTCCATTCCAGAGGAACCTGTTTTCCCTGCACTGCCTTGACGTTCAAGCCGAGGATCGACTCCCACCACGTGTGCACGTGGGACAGCCCTGTGGGAAAGCCTCGTGGGAAAGCCTCGTGGGAAAGACTCGAGGGAAAACCATAGATCCTTTGATCCACGCGGCGGACTGCGTGACACTGCTGCTACCGCTCTGGAGGAAAGCGCAAGTGCATGCCCGCATTCGAGACGAGGACTGACTCCCCTGCGGAGACTTCAGAAGTACCCCAAGATCCATGTCAGCACTGGAGAGGAATCCTCAGGTTCCGGCCCCGACTCCACACAAGGTCTTAGGCCCCGGCATCGACGGGAGAGGAATCCCGAGAGGCCCCCGTGGAACTCGCATGGGGACTGGCCTTTCCTGAGGCCACCAGAGCGGGTCCCTGAGGTCCCCGTCGTAAGTCGAGAGCACCTGCCGCAACTCGAGAAAATCCAGGAGGTTTTGCCCTCCAGGCGAGATGAGGCCCATTTCCGCTGAGGCTTCTCGAGGCTAATCACGTCTAACCAGTGGAACTTCCAAAGGGTCCTTCACACCCTTGCTGCAACTCAAGAAGTTCCCCGACATACCCGTCTCCACTCGAGAGGAAGCACGTGGGTCCCGCACACATCCAGGGGAGCCCCGTTTCCGCCTCCTAGCTCGAGATGAGGGATCCTTTCCCTGTTTCGTAGGGAAAGAATTCCCGGCGTTCCCGTCGCATCTCAAGAGGAGGCGCTCTCCACAGGAAAGGCGAGAGGAACTCCAGGGTCGTGCCACCATTCCAAGAGTCCCCCAGATGGGTCAGTCCATTCCAGAGGAACCTGTTTTCCCTGCACTGCCTTGACGTTCAAGCCGAGGATCGACTCCCACCACGTGTGCACGTGGGACAGCCCTGTGGGAAAGCCTCGTGGGAAAGCCTCGTGGGAAAGACTCGAGGGAAAACCATAGATCCTTTGATCCACGCGGCGGACTGCGTGACACTGCTGCTACCGCTCTGGAGGAAAGCGCAAGTGCATGCCCGCATTCGAGACGAGGACTGACTCCCCTGGGGAGACTCCAGAAGTACCCCAAGTTCCATGTCAGCACTGGAGAGGAATCCTCAGGTTCCGGCCCCGACTCCACACAAGGTCTTAGGCCCCGGCATCGACGGGAGAGGAATCCCGAGAGGCCCCCGTGGAACTAGCATGGGGATTGGCCTTTCCTGAGGCCACCAGAGCGGGTCCCTGAGGTCCCCTTCGTAAGTCGAGAGCACCTGCCGCAACTCGAGAAAATCCAGGAGGTTTTGCCCTCCAGGCGAGATGAGGCCCATTTCCTCTGAGGCTTCTCGAGGCCAATCACATCTAACCACTGGAACTTTCAAAGGGTCCTTCACACCCTTGCTGCAACTCAAGAAGTTCCCCGACATACCCGTTTGCACTCGAGAGGAAGCACGTGGTGTCCCGCACACATCCAGGGGAGCCCCGTTTCCGCCTCATAGCTCGAGATGAGGGATCCTTTCCCTGTTTCGTAGGGAAAGAATTCCCGGCATTCCCGTCGCATCTCAAGAGGAGGCGCTCTCCACAGGAAAGGCGAGAGGAACTCCAGGGTCATGCCACCATTCCAAGAGTCCCCCAGATGTGTCAGTCCATTCCAGAGGAACCTGTTTTCCCTGCACTGCCTTGACGTTCAAGCCGAGGATCGACTCCCACCACGTGTGCACGTGGGACAGCCCTGTGGGAAAGCCTCGTGGGAAAGCCTCGTGGGAAAGACTCGAGGGAAAACCATAGATCCTTTGATCCACGCGGCAGACTGCGTGACACTGCTGCTACCGCTCTGGAGGAAAGCGCAAGTGCATGCCCGCATTCGAGACGAGGACTGACTCCCCTGGGGAGACTCCAGAAGTACCCCAAGATCCATGTCAGCACTGGAGAGGAATCCTCAGGTTCCGGCCCCGACTCCACACAAGGTCTTAGGCCCCGGCATCGACGGGAGAGGAATCCCGAGAGGCCCCCGTGGAACTCGCATGGGGACTGGCCTTTCCTGAGGCCACCAGAGCGGGTCCCTGAGGTCCCCGTCGTAAGTCGAGAGCACCTGCCGCAACTCGAGAAAATCCAGGAGGTTTTGCCCTCCAGGCGAGATGAGGCCCATTTCCGCTGAGGCTTCTCGAGGCTAATCACGTCTAACCACTGGAACTTCCAAAGGGTCCTTCACACCCTTGCTGCAACTCAAGAAGTTCCCCGACATACCCGTCTCCACTCGAGAGGAAGCACGTGGGTCCCGCACACATCCAGTGGAGCCCCGTTTCCGCCTCCTAGCTCGAGATGAGGGATCCTTTCCCTGTTTCGTAGGGAAAGAATTCCCGGCGTTCCCGTCGCATCTCAAGAGGAGGCGCTCTCCACAGGAAAGGCGAGAGGAACTCCAGGGTCGTGCCACCATTCCAAGAGTCCCCCAGATGGGTCAGTCCATTCCAGAGGAACCTGTTTTCCCTGCACTGCCTTGACGTTCAAGCCGAGGATCGACTCCCACCACGTGTGCACGTGGGACAGCCCTGTGGGAAAGCCTCGTGGGAAAGCCTCGTGGGAAAGACTCGAGGGAAAACCATAGATCCTTTGATCCACGCGGCGGACTGCGTGACACTGCTGCTACCGCTCTGGAGGAAAGCGCAAGTGCATGCCCGCATTCGAGACGAGGACTGACTCCCCTGGGGAGACTCCAGAAGTACCCCAAGATCCATGTCAGCACTGGAGAGGAATCCTCAGGTTCAGGCCCCGACTCCACACAAGGTCTTAGGCCCCGGCATCGACGGGAGAGGAATCCCGAGAGGCCCCCGAGGAACTCGCATGGGGACTGGCCTTTCCTGAGGCCACCAGAGCGGGTCCCTGAGGTCCCCGTCGTAAGTCGAGAGCACCTGCCGCAACTCGAGAAAATCCAGGACGTTTTGCCCTCCAGGCGAGATGAGGCCCATTTCCGCTGAAGCTTCTCGAGGCCAATCACATCTAACCACTGGAACTTCCAAAGGGTCCTTCACACCATTGCTGCAACTCAAGAAGTTCCCCGACATACCCGTCTACACTCGAGAGGAAGCACGTGGGTTCCCGCACGCATCCAGGGGAGCCCCGTTTCTGCCTCCTAGCTCGAGATTAGGGATCCTTTCCCTGTTTCGTAGGGAAAGAATTCCCGGCGTTAACGTCGCATCTCAAGAGGAGGCGCTCTCCACAGGAAAGGCGAGAGGAACTCCAGGGTCGTGACACCATTCCAAGAGTCCCCCAGATGTGTCAGTCCATTCCAGAGGAACCTGTTTTCCCTGCACTGCCTTGACGTTCAAACCGAGGATCGACTCCCACCACGTGTGCACGTTGGACAGCCCTGTGGGAAAGCCTCGGTGGAAAGCCTCGTGGGAAAGACTCGAGGGAAAACCATAGATCCTTTGATCCACGCGGCGGACAGCGTGACACTGCTGCTACCGCTCTGGAGGAAAGCGCAAGTGCATGTCCGCATTCGAGACGAGGACTGACTCCCCTGGGTAGACTCCAGAAGTACCCCAAGATCCATGTCAGCACTGGAGAGGAATCCTCAGGTTCCGGCCCCGACTCCACACAAGGTCTTAGACCCCGGCATCGACGGGAGAGGAATCCCGAGAGGCCCCCGAGGAACTCGCATGGGGACTGGCCTTTCCTGAGGCCACCAGAGCGGGTCCCTGAGGTCCCCGTCGTAAGTCGAGAGCACCTGCCGCAACTCGAGAAAATCCAGGAGGTTTTGCCCTCCAGGCGAGATGAGGCCCATTTCCGCTGAGGCTTCTCGAGGCCAATCACATCTAACCACTGGAACTTCCAAAGGGTCCTTCACACCATTGCTGCAACTCAAGAAGTTCCCCGACATACCCGTCTGCACTCGAGAGGAAGCACGTGGTGTCCCGCACACATCCAGGGGAGCCCCGTTTCCGCCTCCTAGCTCGAGATGAGGGATCCTTTCCCTGTTTCGTAGGGAAAGAATTCCCGGCGTTCCCGTCGCATCTCAAGAGGAGGCGCTCTCCACAGGAAAGGCGAGAGGAACTCCAGGGTCGTGCCACCATTCCCAGAGTCCCCCAGATGGGTCAGTCCATTCCAGAGGAACCTGTTTTCCCTGCACTGCCTTGACGTTCAAGCCGAGGATCGACTCCCACCACGTGTGCACGTGGGACAACCCTGTGGGAAAGCCTCGTGTGAAGGCCTCGTGGGAAAGACTCGAGGGAAAACCATAGATCCTTTGATCCACGCGGCGGACTGCGTGACACTGCTGCTACCGCTCTGGAGGAAAGCGCAAGTGCATGCCCGCATTCGAGACGAGGACTGACTCCCCTGGGGAGACTCCAGAAGTACCCCAAGATCCATGTCAGCACTGGAGAGGAATCCTCAGGTTCCGGCCCCGACTCCACACAAGGTCTTAGGCCCTGGCATCGACGGGAGAGGAATCCCGAGAGGCCCCCGAGGAACTCGCATGGGGACTGGCCTTTCCTGAGGCCACCAGAGCGGGTCCCTGAGGTCCCCGTCGTAAGCCGAGAGCACCTGCCGCAACTCGAGAAAATCCAGGAGGTTTTGCCCTCCAGGCGAGATGAGGCCCATTTCCGCTGAGGCTTCTCGAGGCCAATCACATCTAACCACTGGAACTTCCAAAGGGTCCTTCACACCCTTGCTGCAACTCAAGAAGTTCCCCGACATACCCGTCTGCACTCGAGAGGAAGCACGTGGTGTCCCGCACACATCCAGGGGAGCCCCGTTTCCGCCTCCTAGCTCGAGATGAGGGATCCTTTCCCTGTTTCGTAGGGAAAGAATTCCCGGCGTTCCCGTCGCATCTCAAGAGGAGGCGCTCTCCACAGGAAAGGCGAGAGGAACTCCAGGGTCATGCCACCATTCCAAGAGTCCCCCAGATGTGTCAGTCTATTCCACAGGAACCTGTTTTCCCTGCACTGCCTTGACGTTCAAGCCGAGGATCGACTCCCACCACGTGTGCACGTGGGACAGCCCTGTGGGAAAGCCTCGTGGGAAAGCCTCGTGGGAAAGACTCGAGGGAAAACCATAGATCCTTTGATCCACGCGGCGGACTGCGTGACACTGCTGCTACCGCTCTGGAGGAAAGCGCAAGTGCATGCCCGCATTCGAGACGAGGACTGACACCCCTGGGGAGACTCCAGAAGTACCCCAAGATCCATGTCAGCACTGGAGAGGAATCCTCAGGTTCCGGCCCCGACTCCACACAAGGTCTTAGGCCCCGGCATCGACGGGAGAGGAATCCCGAGAGGCCCCCGAGGAACTCGCATGGGGACTGGCCTTTCCTGAGGTCACCAGAGCGGGTCCCTGAGGTCCCCGTCGTAAGTCGAGAGCACCTGCCGCAACTCGAGAAAATCCAGGAGGTTTTGCAATCCAGGCGAGATGAGGCCCATTTCCGCTGAGGCTTCTCGAGGCTAATCACGTCTAACCACTGGAACTTCCAAAGGGTCCTTCACACCCTTGCTGCAACTCAAGAAGTTCCCCGACATACCCGTCTCCACTCGAGAGGAAGCACGTGGGTCCCGCACACATCCAGGGGAGCACCGTTTCCGCCTCCTAGCTCGAGATGAGGGATCCTTTCCCTGTTTCGTAGGGAAAGAATTCCCGGCGTTCCCGTCGCATCTCAAGAGGAGGCGCTCTCCACAGGAAAGGCGAGAGGAACTCCAGGGTCGTGCCACCATTCCCAGAGTCCCCCAGATGGGTCAGTCCATTCCAGAGGAACCTGTTTTCCCTGCACTGCCTTGACGTTCAAGCCGAGGATCGACTCCCACCACGTGTGCACGTGGGACAACCCTGTGGGAAAGCCTCGTGTGAAGGCCTCGTGGGAAAGACTCGAGGGAAAACCATAGATCCTTTGATCCACGCGGCGGACTGCGTGACACTGCTGCTACCGCTCTGGAGGAAAGCGCAAGTGCATGCCCGCATTCGAGACGAGGACTGACTCCCCTGGGGAGACTCCAGAAGTACCCCAAGATCCATGTCAGCACTGGAGAGGAATCCTCAGGTTCCGGCCCCGACTCCACACAAGGTCTTAGGCCCTGGCATCGACGGGAGAGGAATCCCGAGAGGCCCCCGAGGAACTCGCATGGGGACTGGCCTTTCCTGAGGCCACCAGAGCGGGTCCCTGAGGTCCCCGTCGTAAGTCGAGAGCACCTGCCGCAACTCGAGAAAATCCAGGAGGTTTTGCCCTCCAGGCGAGATGAGGCCCATTTCCGCTGAGGCTTCTCGAGGCCAATCACATCTAACCACTGGAACTTCCAAAGGGTCCTTCACACCCTTGCTGCAACTCAAGAAGTTCCCCGACATACCCGTCTGCACTCGAGAGGAAGCACGTGGTGTCCCGCACACATCCAGGGGAGCCCCGTTTCCGCCTCCTAGCTCGAGATGAGGGATCCTTTCCCTGTTTCGTAGGGAAAGAATTCCCGGCGTTCCCGTCGCATCTCAAGAGGAGGCGCTCTCCACAGGAAAGGCGAGCGGAACTCCAGGGTCATGCCACCATTCCAAGAGTCCCCCAGATGTGTCAGTCTATTCCACAGGAACCTGTTTTCCCTGCACTGCCTTGACGTTCAAGCCGAGGATCGACTCCCACCACGTGTGCACGTGGGACAGCCCTGTGGGAAAGCCTCGTGGGAAAGCCTCGTGGGAAAGACTCGAGGGAAAACCATAGATCCTTTGATCCACGCGGCGGACTGCGTGACACTGCTGCTACCGCTCTGGAGGAAAGCGCAAGTGCATGCCCGCATTCGAGACGAGGACTGACACCCCTGGGGAGACTCCAGAAGTACCCCAAGATCCATGTCAGCACTGGAGAGGAATCCTCAGGTTCCGGCCCCGACTCCACACAAGGTCTTAGGCCCCGGCATCGACGGGAGAGGAATCCCGAGAGGCCCCCGAGGAACTCGCATGGGGACTGGCCTTTCCTGAGGTCACCAGAGCGGGTCCCTGAGGTCCCCGTCGTAAGTCGAGAGCACCTGCCGCAACTCGAGAAAATCCAGGAGGTTTTGCAATCCAGGCGAGATGAGGCCCATTTCCGCTGAGGCTTCTCGAGGCTAATCACGTCTAACCACTGGAACTTCCAAAAGGTCCTTCACACCCTTGCTGCAACTCAAGAAGTTCCCCGACATACCCGTCTCCACTCGAGAGGAAGCACGTGGGTCCCGCACACATCCAGGGGAGCACCGTTTCCGCCTCCTAGCTCGAGATGAGGGATCCTTTCCCTGTTTCGTAGGGAAAGAATTCCCGGCGTTCCCGTCGCATCTCAAGAGGAGGCGCTCTCCACAGGAAAGGCGAGAGGAACTCCAGGGTCGTGCCACCATTCCAAGAGTCCCCCAGATGGGTCAGTCCATTCCAGAGGAACCTGTTTTCCCTGCACTGCCTTGACGTTCAAGCCGAGGATCGACTCCCACCACGTGTGCACGTGGGACAGCCCTGTGGGAAAGCCTCGTGGGAAAGCCTCGTGGGAAAGACTCGAGGGAAAACCATAGATCCTTTGATCCACGCGGCGGACTGTGTGACACTGCTGCTACCGCTCTGGAGGAAAGCGCAAGTGCATGCCCGCATTCGAGACGAGGACTGACTCCCCTGGGGAGATTCCAGAAGTACCCCAAGATCCAGGTCAGCACTGGAGAGGAATCCTCAGGTTCGGCCCCGACTCCACACAAGGTCTTAGGCCCCGGCATCGACGGGAGAGGAATCCCGAGAGGCCCCCGAGGAACTCGCATGGGGACTGGCCTTTCCTGAGGCCACCAGAGCGGGTCCCTGAGGTCCCCGTCGTAAGTCGAGAGCACCTGCCGCAACTCGAGAAAATCCAGGAGGTTTTGCCCTCCAGGCGAGATGAGGCCCATTTCCGCTGAGGCTTCTCGAGGCCAATCACATCTAACCACTGGAACTTCCAAAGGGTCCTTCACACCATTGCTGCAACTCAAGAAGTTCCCCGACATACCCGTCTCCACTCGAGAGGAAGCACGTGGGGTCCCGCACACATCCAGGGGAGCCCCGTTTCCGCCTCCTAGCTCGAGATGAGGGATCCTTTCCCTGTTTCGTAGGGAAAGAATTCCCGGCGTTCCCGCCGCATCTCAAGAGGAGGCGCTCTCCACAGAAAAGGCGAGAGGAACTCCAGGGTCGTGCCACCATTCCAAGAGTCCCCCAGATGTGTCAGTCCATTCCAGAGGAACCTGTTTTCCCTGCACTGCCTTGACGTTCAAGCCGAGGAACGACTCCCACCACGTGTGCACGTGGGACAGCCCTGTGGGATAGCCTCGTGGGAAACCTCGTGGGAAAACTCGAGGGAAAACCATAGATCCTTTGATCCACGCGGCGGACTGCGTGACACTGCTGCTACCGCTCTGGAGGAAAGCGCAAGTGCATGCCCGCATTCGAGACGAGGACTGACTCCCCTGGGGAGACTCCAGAAGTACCCCAAGATCCATGTCAGCACTGGAGAGGAATCCTCTGGTTCCGGCCCCGACTCCACACAAGGGCTTAGGCCCCGGCATCGACGGGAGAGGAATCCCGAGAGGCCCCCGAGGAACTCGCATGGGGACTGGCCTTTCCTGAGGCCACCAGAGCGGGTCCCTGAGGTCCCCGTCGTAAGTCGAGAGCACCTGCCGCAACTCGAGAAAATCCAGGAGGTTTTGCCCTCCAGGCGAGATGAGGCCCATTTCCGCTGAGGCTTCTCGAGGCCAATCACATCTAACCACTGGAACTTTCAAAGGGTCCTTCACACCCTTGCTGCAAATCAAGAAGTTCCCCGACATACCCATCTGCACTCAAGAGGAAGCACGTGGTGTCCCGCACACATCCAGGGGAGCCCCGTTTCCGCCTCCTAGCTCGAGATGAGGGATCCTTTCCCTGTTTCGTAGGGAAAGAATTCCCGGCGTTCCCGTCGCATCTCAAGAGGAGGCGCTCTCCACAGGAAAGGCGAGAGGAACTCCAGGGTCATGCCACCATTCCAAGAGTCCCCCAGATGTGTCAGTCTATTCCAGAGGAACCTGTTTTCCCTGCACTGCCTTGACGTTCAAGCCGAGGATCGACTCCCACCACCTGTGCACGTGGGACAGCCCTGTGGGAAAGCCTCTTGGGAAAGCCTCGTGGGAAAGACTCGAGGGAAAACCATAGATCCTTTGATCCTCGCGGCGGACTGCGTGACACTGCTGCTACCGCTCTGGAGGAAAGCGCAAGTGCATGCCCGCATTCGAGACGAGGACTGACTCCCCTGGGGAGACTCCAGAAGTACCCCAAGATCCATGTCAGCACTGGAGAGGAATCCTCAGGTTCCGGCCCCGACTCCACACAAGGTCTTAGGCCCCGGCATCGACGGGAGAGGAATCCCGAGAGGCCCCCGAGGAACTCGCATGGGGGCTGGCCTTTCCTGAGGCCACCAGAGCGGGTCCCTGAGGTCCCCGTCGTAAGTCGAGATAACCTGCCGCAACTCGAGAAAATCCAGGAGGTTTTGCCCTCCAGGCGAGATGAGGCCCATTTCCGCTGAGGCTTCTCGAGGCTAATCACGTCTAACCACTGGAACTTCCAAAGGGTCTTTCACACCCTTGCTGCAACTCAAGAAGTTCCCTGACATACCCGTCTCCACTCGAGAGGAAGTACGTGGGTCCCGCACACATCCAGGGGAGCCCCGTTTCCGCCTCCTAGCTCGAGATGAGGGATCCTTTCCCTGTTTCGTAGGGAAAGAATTCCCGGCGTTCCCGTCGCATCTCAAGAGGAGGCGCTCTCCACAGGAAAGGCGAGAGGAACTCCAGGGTCGTGCCACCATTCCAAGAGTCCCCCAGATGGGTCAGTCCATTCCAGAGGAACCTGTTTTCCCTGCACTGCCTTGACGTTCAAGCCGAGGATCGACTCCCACCACGTGTGCACGTGGGACAGCCCTGTGGGAAAGCCTCGTGGGAAAGCCTCGTGGGAAAGACTCGAGGGAAAACCATAGATCCTTTGATCCACGCGGCGGACTGCGTGACACTGCTGCTACCGCTCTGGAGGAAAGCACAAGTGCATGCCCGCATTCGAGACGAGGACTGACTCCCCTGGGGAGACTCCAGAAGTACCCCAAGATCCATGTCAGCACTGGAGAGGAATCCTCAGGTTCCGGCCCCGACTCCACACAAGGTCTTAGGCCCCGGCATCGAGGGGAGAGGAATCCCGAGAGGCCCCCGAGGAACTCGCATGGGGACTGGCCTTTCCTAAGGCCTCCAGAGCGGGTCCCTGAGGTCCCCGTCGTAAGTCGAGAGCACCTGCCGCAACTCGAGAAAATCCAGGAGGTTTTGCCCTCCAGGCGAGATGAGGCCAATTTCCGCTGAGGCTTCTCGAGGCCAATCACATCTAACCACTGGAACTTCCAAAGGGTCCTTCACACCCTTGCTGCAACTCAAGAAGTTCCCCGACATACCCGTCTCCACTCGAGAGGAAGCACGTGGGTTCCCGCACACATCCAGGGGAGCCCCGTTTCCGCCTCCTAGCTCGAGATGAGGGATCCTTTCCCTGTTTCGTAGGGAAAGAATTCCCGGCGTTCCCGTCGCATCTCAAGAGGAGGCGCTCTCCACAGGAAAGGCGAGAGGAACTCCAGGGTCATGCCACCATTCCAAGAGCCCCCAGATGTGTCAGTCCATTCCAGAGGAACCTGTTTTCCCTGCACTGCCTTGACGTTCAAGCCGAGGATCGACTCCCACCACGTGTGCACGTGGGACAGCCCTGTGGGAAAGCCTCGTGGGAAAGACTCGAGGGAAAACCATAGATCCTTTGATCCACGCGGCGGACTGCGTGACACTGCTGCTACCGCTCTGGAGGAAAGCGCAAGTGCATGCCCGCATTCGAGACGAGGACTGACTCCCCTGGGGAGACTCCAGAAGTACCCCAAGATCCATGTCAGCACTGGAGAGGAATCCTCAGGTTCCGGCCCCGACTCCACACAAGGTCTTAGGCCCCGGCATCGACGGGAGAGGAATCCCGAGAGGCCCCCGAGGAACTCGCATGGGGACTGGCCTTTCCTGAGGCCACCAGAGCGGGTCCCTGAGGTCCCCGTCGTAAGTCGAGAGCACCTGCCGCAACTCGAGAAAATCCACGAGGTTTTGCCCTCCAGGCGACATGAGGCCCATTTCCGCTGAGGCTTCTCGAGGCCAATCACGTCTAACCACTGGAACTTCCAAAGGGTCCTTCACGCCCTTGCTGCAAATCAAGAAGTTCCCCGACATACCCGTCTGCACTCGAAAGGAAGCACGTGGTGTCCCGCACACATCCAGGGGAGCCCCGTTTCCGCCTCCTAGCTCGAGATGAGGGATCCTTTCCCTGTTTCGTAGTGAAAGAATTCCCGGCGTTCCCGTCCCATCTCAAGAGGAGGCGCTCTCCAAAGGAAAGGCGAGAGGAACTCCAGGGTCATGCCACCATTCCAAGAGTCCCCCAGATGTGTCAGTCCATTCCAGAGGAACCTGTTTTCCCTGCACTGCCTTGACGTTCAAGCCGAGGATTGACTCCCACCACGTGTGCACGTGGGACAGCCCTGTGGGAAAGCCTCGTGGGAAAGACTCAAGGGAAAACCATAGATCCTTTGATCCACGCGGCGGACTGCGTGACACTGCTGCTACCGCTCTGCAGGAAAGCGCAAGTGCATGCCCGCATTCGATACGAGGACTGACTCCCCTGGGGAGACTCCAGAAGTACCCCAAGATCCATGTCAGCACTGGAGAGGAATCCTCAGGTTCCGGCCCCGACTCAACACAAGGTCTTAGGCCCCGGCATCGACGGGAGAGGAATCCCGAGAGGCCCCGAGGAACTTGCATGGGGACTGGCCTTTCCTGACGCCACCAGAGCGGGTCCCTGAGGTCCCCGTCGTAAGTCGAGAGCACCTGCCGCAACTCGAGAAAATCCAGGAGGTTTTGCCCTCCAGGCGAGATGAGGCCCATTTCCGCTGAGGCTTCTCGAGGCCAATCACATCTAACCACTGGAACTTCCAAAGGGTCCTTCACACCCTTGCTGCAACTCAAGAAGTTCCCCGACATACCCGTCTCCACTCGAGAGGAAGCCCGTGGGTCCCGCACACATCCAGGGGAGCCCCGTTTCCGCCTCCTAGCTCGAGATGAGGGATCCTTTCCCTGTTTCGTAGGGAAAGAATTCCCGGCGTTCCCGTCGCATCTCAAGTGGAGGCGCTCTCCACAGGAATGGCGAGAGGAACTCCAGGGTCATGCCACCATTCCAAGAGTCCCCCGATGTTTCAGTCCATTCCAGAGGAACCTGTTTTCCCTGCACTGCCTTGACGTTCAAGCCGAGGATCGACTCCCACCACGTGTGCACGTGGGAAAGCCCTGTGGGAAAGCCTCGTGGGAAAGCCTCGTGGGAAAGACTCGAGGGAAAACCATAGATCCTTTGATCCACGCGGCGGACTGCGTGACACTGCTGCTACCGCTCTGGAGGAAAGCGCAAGTGCATGCCCGCATTCGAGACGAGGACTGACTCCCCTGGGGAGACTCCAGAAGTACCCCAAGATCCATGTCAGCACTGGAGAGGAATACTCAGGTTCCGGCCCCGACTCCACACAAGGTCTTAGGCCCCGGCATCGACGGGAGAGGAATCCCGAGAGGCCCCCGAGGAACTCGCATGGGGACTGGCCTTTCCTGAGGCCACCAGAGCGGTTCCCTGAGGTCACCGTCGTAAGTCGAGAGCACCTGCCGCAACTCGAGAAAATCCAGGAGGTTTTGCCCTCCAGGCGAGATGAGGCCCATTTCCGCTGAGGCTTCTCGAGGCCAATCACATCTAACCACTGGAACTTCCAAAGGGTCCTTCACACCCTTGCTGCAACTCAAGAAGTTCCCCGACATACCCGTCTCCACTCGAGAGGAAGCACGTGTGGTCCCGCACACATCCAGGGGAGCCCCGTTTCCGCCTCCTAGCTCGAGATGAGGGATCCTTTCCCTGTTTCGTAGGGAAAGAATTCCCGGCGTTCCCGTCGCATCTCAAGAGGAGGCGCTCTCCACAGGAAAGGCGAGAGGAACTCCAGGGTCGTGACACCATTCCAAGAGTCCCCCAGATGTGTCAGTCCATTCCAGAGGAACCTGTTTTCCCTGCACTGCCTTGACTTTCAAGCCGAGGATCGAATCCCACCACGTGTGCACGTGGGACAGCCCTGTGGGATAGCCTCGTGGGAAAGCCTCGTGGGAAAGACTCGATGGAAAACCATAGATCCTTTGATCCACGCGGCGGACTGCGTGACACTGCTGCTACCGCTCTGGAGGAAAGCGCAAGTGCATGCCCGCATTCGAGACGAGGACTGACTCCCCTGGGGAGACTCCAGAAGTACCCCAAGATCCATGTCAGCACTGGAGAGGAATCCTCAGGTTCCGGCCCCGACTCCACACAAGGTCTTAGGCCCCGGCATCGACGGGAGAGGAATCCCGAGAGGCCCCCGAGGAACTCGCATGGGGACTGGCCTTTCCTGAGGCCACCAGAGCGGGTCCCTGAGGTCCCCGTCGTAAGTCGAGAGCACCTGCCGCAACTCGAGAAAATCCAGGAGGTTTTGCCCTCCAGGCGAGATGAGGCCCATTTCCGCTGAGGCTTCTCGAGGCCAATCACGTCTAACCACTGGAACTTCCAAAGGGTCCTTCACACCATTGCTGCAACTCAAGAAGTTCCCCGACATACCCGTCTCCACTCGAGAGGAAGCACGTGGGTCCCGCACACATCCAGGGGAGCCACGTTTCCTCCTCCTAGCTCGAGATGAGTAATCCTTTCCCTGTTTCGTAGGGAAAGAATTCCCGGCGTTCCCGTCGCATCTCAAGAGGAGGCGCTCTCCACACGAAAGGCGAGAGGAACTCCAGGGTCGTGCCACCATTCCAAGAGTCCCCCAGATGTGTCAGTCCATTCCAGAGGAACCTGTTTTCCCTGCACTGCCTTGACGTTCAAGCCGAGGATCGACTCCCACCACGTGTGCACGTGGGACAGCCCTGTGGGAAAGCCTCGTGGGAAAGCCTCGTGGGAAAGACTCGAGGGAAAACCATAGATCCTTTGATCCACGCGGCGGACTGCGTGACACTGCTGCTGCCGCTCTGGAGGAAAGCGCAAGTGCATGCCCGCATTCGAGACGAGGACTGACTCCCCTGGGGAGACTCCAGAAGTACCCCAAGATCCATGTCAGCACTGGAGAGGAATCCTCAGGTTCCGGCCCCGACTCCACACAAGGTCTTAGGCCCCGGCATCGAGGGGAGAGGAATCCCGAGAGGCCCCCGAGGAACTCGCATGGGGACTGGCCTTTCCTGAGGCCACCAGAGCGGGTCCCTGAGGTCCCCGTCGTAAGTCGAGAGCACCTGCCGCAACTCGAGAAAATCCAGGAGGTTTTGCCCTCCAGGCGAGATGAGGCCCATTTCCGCTGAGGCTTCTCGAGGCCAATCACATCTAACCACTGGAACTTCCAAAGGGTCCTTCACACCATTGCTGCAACTCAAGAAGTTCCCCGACATACCCGTCTCCACTCGAGAGGAAGCACGTGGGGTCCCGCACACATCCAGGGGAGCCCCGTTTCCGCCTCCTAGCTCGAGATGAGGGATCCTTTCCCTGTTTCGTAGGGAAAGAATTCCCGGCGTTCCCGCCGCATCTCAAGAGGAGGCGCTCTCCACAGGAAAGGCGAGAGGAACTCCAGGGTCGTGCCACCATTCCAAGAGTCCCCCAGATGTGTCAGTCCATACCAGAGGAACCTGTTTTCCCTGCACTGCCTTGACGTTCAAGCCGAGGATCGACTCCCACCACGTGTGCACGTGGGACAGCCCTGTGGGATAGCCTCGTGGGAAAGCCTCGTGGGAAAGACTCGAGGGAAAACCATAGATCCTTTGATCCACGCGGCGGACTGCGTGACACTGCTGCTACCGCTATGGAGGAAAGCGCAAGTGCATGACCGCATTCGAGACGAGGACTGACTCCCCTGGGGAGACTCCAGAAGTACCCCAAGATCCATGTCAGCACTGGAGAGGAATCCTCAGGTTCCGGCCATGACTCCACACAAGGTCTTAGGCCCCGGCATCGATGGGAGAGGAATCCCGAGAGGACCCCGAGGAACTCGCATGGGGACTGGCCTTTCCTGAGGCCACCAGAGCGGGTCCCTGAGGTCCCCGTCGTAAGTCGAGAGCACCTGCCGCAACTCGAGAAAATCCAGGAGGTTTTGCCCTCCAGGCGAGATGAGGCCCATTTCCGCTGAGGCTTCTCGAGGCCAATCACATCTAACCACTGGAACTTCCAAAGGGTCCTTCACACCCTTGCTGCAACTCAAGAAGTTCCCCGACATACCCGTCTCCACTCGAGAGGAAGCACGTGGTGTCCCGCACACATCCAGGGGAGCCCCGTTTCCGCCTCCTAGCTCGAGATGAGGGATCCTTTACCTGTTTCATAGGGAAAGAATTCCCGGCGTTCCCGTCGCATCTCAAGAGGAGGCGCTCTCCACAGGAAAGGCGAGAGGAACTCCAGGGTCGTGACACCATTCCAAGAGTCCCCCAGATGTGTCAGTCCATTCCAGAGGAACCTGTTTTCCCTGCACTGCCTTGACGTTCAAGCCGAGGATCGACTCCCACCACGTGTGCACGTGGGACAGCCCTGTGGGAAAGCCTCGTGGGAAAGCCTCGTGGGAAAGACTCGAGGGAAAACCATAGATCCTTTGACCCACGCGACGGACTGCGTGACACTGCTGCTACCGCTCTGGAGGAAAGCGCAAGTGCATGCCCGCATTCGAGACGAGGACTGACTCCCCTGGGGAGACTCCAGAAGTACCCCAAGATCCATGTCAGCACTGGAGAGGAATCCTCAGGTTCCGGCCCCGACTCCACACAAGGTCTTAGGCCCCGGCATCGACGGGAGAGGAATCCCGAGAGGCCCCCGAGGAACTCGCATGGGGACTGGCCTTTCCTGAGGCCACCAGAGCGGGTCCCTGAGGTTCCCGTCGTAAGTCGAGAGCACCTGCCGCAACTCGAGAAAATCCAGGAGGTTTTGCCCTCCAGGCGAGATGAGGCCCATTTCCGCTGAGGCTTCTCGAGGCCAATCACATCTAACCACTGGAACTTCCAAAGGGTCCTTCACACCCTTGCTGCAACTCAAGAAGTTCCCCGACATACCCGTCTCCACTGGAGAGGAAGCACGTGGTGTCCCGCACACATCCAGGGGAGCCCCGTTTCCGCCTCCTAGCTCGAGATGAGGGATCCTTTACCTGTTTCGTAGGGAAAGAATTCCCGGCGTTCCCGTCGCGTCTCAAGAGGAGGCGCTCTCCACAGGAAAGGCGAGAGGAAATCCAGGGTCGTGCCACCATTCCAAGAGTCCCCCAGATGTGTCAGTCCATTCCAGAGGAACCTGTTTTCCCTGCACTGCCTTGACGTTCAAGCCGAGGATCGAAACCCACCACGTGTGCATGTGGGACAGCCCTGTGGGAAAGCCTCTTGGGAAAGCCTCATGGGAAAGACTCGAGGGAAAACCATAGATCCTTTGATCCACGCGGCGGACTGGGTGACACTGCTGCTACCGCTCTGGAGGAAAGCGCAAGTGCATGCCCGCATTCGAGACGAGGACTGACTCCCCTGGGGAGACTCCAGAAGTACCCCAAGATCCATGTCAGCACTGGAGAGGAATCCTCAGGTTCCGGCCCCGACTCCACACAAGGTCTTAGGCCCCGGCATCGACGGGAGAGGAATCCCGAGAGGCCCCCGAGGAACTCGCATGGGGACTGGCCTTTCCTGAGGCCACCAGAGCGGGTCCCTGAGGTCCCCGTCGTAAGTCGAGAGCACCTGCCGCAACTCGAGAAAATCCAGGAGGTTTTGCCCTCCAGGCGATATGAGGCCCATTTCCGCTGAGGCTTCTCGAGGCCAATCACATCTAACCACTGGAACTTCCAAAGGGTCCTTCACACCATTGCTGCAACTCAAGAAGTCCCCGACATACCCGTCTCCACTCGAGGGGAAGCACGTGGGGTCCCGCACACATCCAGGGGAGCCCCGTTTCCGCCTCCTAGCTCGAGATGAGGGATCCTTTCCCTGTTTCGTAGGGAAAGAATTCCCGGCGTTCCCGTCGCATCTCAAGAGGAGCCGCTCTCCACAGGAAAGGCGAGAGGAACTCCAGGGTCGTGCCACCATTCCAAGAGTCCCCCAGATGTGTCAGTCCATTCCAGAGGAACCTGTTTTCCCTGCACTGCCTTGACGTTCAAGCCGAGGATCGACTCCCACCACGTGTGCACGTGGGACAACCCTGTGGGAAAGCCTCGTGGGAAAGCCTCGTGGGAAAGACTTGAGGGAAAACCATAGATCCTTTGATCCACGCGGCAGACTGCGTGACACTGATGCTACCGCTCTGGAGGAAAGCGCAAGTGCATGCCCGCATTCGAGCCGAGGACTGACTCCCCTGGGGAGACTCCAGAAGTACTCCAAGATCCATGGCAGCACTGGAGAGGAATCCTCAGGTTCCGGCCCCGACTCCACAAAAGGTCTTAGTCCCCGGCATCGACGGGAGAGGAATCCCGAGACGCCCCCGAGGAACTCGCATGGGGACTGGCCTTTCCTGAGGCCACCAGAGCGGGTCCCTGATGTCCCCGTCGTAAGTCGAGAGCACCTGCCGCAACTCGAGAAAATCCAGGAGGTTTTGCCCTCCAGGCGAGATGAGGCCCATTTCCGCTGAGGCTTCTCGAGGCCAATCACGTCTAACCACTGGAACTTCCAAAGGGTCCTTCACACCCTTGCTGCAACTCAAGAAGTTCCCCGACATAGCCGTCTGCACTCAAGAGGAAGCACGTGGTGTCCCGCACACATCCAGGGGAGCCCCGTTTCCGCCTCCTAGCTCGAGATGAGGGATCCTTTCCCTGTTTCGTAGGGAAAGAATTCCCGGCGTTCCCGTCGCATCTCAAGAGGAGGCGCTCTCCACAGGAAAGGCGAGAGGAACTCCAGGGTCATGCCACCATTCCAAGAGTCCCCCAGATGTGTCAGTCCATTCCAGAGGAACATTTTTTCCCTGCACTGCCTTGACGTTCAAGCCGAGGATCGACTCCCACCACGTGTGCACGTGGGACAGCCCTGTGGGAAAGCCTCGTGGGAAAGACTCGAGGGAAAACCATAGATCCTTTGATCCACGCGGCGGACTGCGTGACACTGCTGCTACCGCTCTGGAGGAAAGCGCAAGTGCATGCCCGCATTCGAGACGAGGACTGACTCCCCTGGGGAGACTCCAGAAGTACCCCAAGATCCATGTCAGCACTGGAGTGGAATCCTCAGGATCCGGCCCCGACTCCACACAAGGTCTTAGGCCCCGGCATCGACGGGAGAGGAATCCCGAGAGGCCCCCGAGGAACTCGCATGGGGACTGGCCTTTCCTGAGGCCACCAGAGCGGGTCCCTGAGGTCCCCGGCGTAAGTCGAGAGCACCTGCCGCAACTCGAGAAAATCCAGGAGGTTTTGCCCTCCAGGCGAGATGAGGCCCATTTCCGCTGAGGCTTCTCGAGGCCAATCACGTCTAACCACTGGAACTTCCAAAGGGTCCTTCACACCCTTGCTGCAACTCAAGAAGTTCCCCGACATACCCGTCTCCACTCGAGAGGAAGCTCGTGGTGTCCCGCACACATCCAGGGGAGCCCCGTTTCCGCCTCCTAGCTCGAGATGAGGGATCCTTTCCCTGTTTCGTAGGGAAAGAATTCCCGGCGTTCCCATCGCATCTCAAGAGGACGCGCTCTCCACAGGAAAGGCGAGAGGAACTCCAGGGTCATGCCACCATGCCAAGAGTCCCCCAGATGTGTCAGTCCATTCCAGAGGAACCTGTTTTCCCTGCACTGCCTTGACGTTCAAGCCGAGGATCGACTCCCACCACGTGTGCACGTGGGACAGCCCTGTGGGAAAGCCTCGTGGGAAAGACTCGAGGGAAAACCATAGATCCTTTGATCCACGCGGCGGACTGCGTGACACTGCTGCTTCCGCTCTGGAGGAAAGCGCAAGTGCATGCCCGCATTCGAGACGAATACTGACTCCCCTGGGGAGACTCCAGAAGTACCCCAAGATCCATGTCAGCACTGGAGAGGAATCCTCAGGTTCCGGCCCCGACTCCACACAAGGTCTTAGGCCCCGGCATCGACGGGAGAGGGATCCCGAGAGGCCCCCGAGGAACTCGCATGGGGACTGGCCTTTCCTGAGGCCACCAGAGCGGGTCCCTGAGGTCCCCGTCGTAAGTCGAGATCACCTGCCGCAACTCGAGAAAATCCAGGAGCTTTTGCCCTCCAGGCGAGATGAGGCTCATTTCCGCTGAGGCTTCTCGAGGCTAATCACGTCTAAACACTGGAACTTCCAAAGGGTCCTTCACACCCTTGCTGCAACTCAAGAAGTTCCCCGACATACCCGTCTGCACTCGAGAGGAAGCACGTGGGGTCCCGCACACATCCAGGGGAGCCCCGTTTCCGCCTCCTAGCTCGAGATGAGGGATCCTTTCCCTGTTTCGTAGGGAAAGAATTCCCGGCATTCCCATCGCATCTCAAGAGGAGGCGCTCTCCACAGGAAATGCGAGAGGAACTCCAGGGTCGTGACACCATTCCAAGAGTCCCCCAGATGTCTCAGTCCATTCCAGAGGAACCTGTTTTCCCTGCACTGCCTTGACGTTCAAGCTGAGGATCGACTCCCACCCCGTGTGCACGTGGGACAGCCCTGTGGGAAAGCCTCGTGGGAAAGCCTCCTGGGAAAGACTCGTGGGAAAACCATAGATCCTTTGATCCACGCGGCGGACTGCGTGACACTATTGCTACCGCTCTGGAGGAAAGCGCAAGTGCATGCCCGCATTCGAGACTAGGACTGACTCCCCTGGGGAGACTCCAGAAGTACCCCAAGATCCATGTCAGCACTGGAGAGGAATCCTCAGGTTCCGGCCACGATTCCACACAAGGTCTTAGGCCCCGGCATCGACGGGAGAGGAATCCCGAGACGCCCCCGAGGAACTCGCATGGGGACTGGCCTTTCCTGAGGCCACCAGAGCGGGTCCCTGAGGTCCCCGTCGTAAGTCGAGAGCACCTGCCGCAACTCGAGAAAATCCAGGAGGTTTTGCCCTCCAGGCGAGATGAGGCCCATTTCCGCTGAGGCTTCTCGAGGCCAATCACATCTAACCACTGGAACTTCCAAAGGGTCCTTCACACCCTTGCTGCAACTAAAGAAGTTCCCCGACATACCCGTCTCCACTCGAGAGGAAGCACGTGGGGTCCCGCACACATCCAGGGGAGCCCCGTTTCCGCCTCCTAGCTCGAGATGAGGGATCCTTTCCCTGTTTCGTAGGGAAAGAATTCCCGGCGTTCCCGTCGCATCTCAAGAGGAGCCGCTCTCCACAGGAAAGGCGAGAGGAACTCCAGGGTCATGCCACCATGCCAAGAGTCCCCCAGATGTGTCAGTCCATTCCAGAGGAACCTGTTTTCCCTGCACTGCCTTGACGTTCAAGCCGAGGATCGACTCCCACAACGTGTGCACGTGGGAGAGCCTTGTGGGAAAGCCTCGTGGGAAAGCCTCGTGGGAAAGACTCGAGGGAAAACCATAGGTCCTTTGATCCACGCGGCGGACTGCGTGACACTGCTGCTACCGCTCTGGAGGAAAGCGCAAGTGCATGCCCGCATTCGAGACGAGGACTGACTCCCCTGGGGAGACTCCAGAAGTACCCCAAGATCCATGTCAGCACTGGAGAGGAATCCTCAGGTTCCGGCCCCGACTCCACACAAGGTCTTAGGCCCCGGCATCGACGGGAGAGAAATCCCGAGAGGCCCCCGAGGAACTCGCATGGGGGCTGGCCTTTCCTGAGGCCACCAGAGCGGGTCCCTGAGGTCCCCGTCGTAAGTCGAGAGCACCTGCCGCAACTTGAGAAAATCCAGGAGGTTTTGCCCTCCAGGCGAGATGAGGCCCATTTCCGCTGAGGCTTCTCCAGGTCAATCACGTCTAACCACTGGAAATTCCAAAGGGTCCTTCACACCCTAGCTGCAACTCAAGAAGTTCCCCGACATACCCGTCTGCACTCGAGGGGAAGCACGTGGGGTCCCGCACACATCCAGGGGTGCCCCGTTTCCGCCTCCTAGCTCGAGATGAGGGATCCTTTCCCTGTTTCGTAGGGAAAGAATTCCCGGCGTTCCCGTCGCATCTCAAGAGGAGGCGCTCTCCACAGGAAAGGCGAGAGGAACTCCAGGGTAGTGCCACAATTCCAAGAGTCCCCCAGATGGGTCAGTCCATTCCAGAGGAACCTGTTTTCCCTGCACTGCCTTGACGTTCAAGCCGAGGATCGACTCCCACCACGTGTGCACGTGGGACAGCCCTGTGGGAAAGCCTCGTGGGAAAGCCTCGTGGGAAAGACTCGAGGGAAAACCATAGATCCTTTGATCCACGCGGCGGACTGCGTGACACTGATGCTACCGCTCTGGAGGAAAGCGCAAGTGCATGCCCGCATTCGAGACGAGGACTGACTCCCCTGGGGAGACTCCAGAAGTACCCCAAGATCCATGTCAGCACTGGAGAGGAATCCTCAGGTTCCGGCCCCGACTCCACACAAGGTCTTAGGCCCCGGCATCGACGGGAGAGGAATCCCGAGACGCCCCCGAGGAACTCGCATGGGGACTGGCCTTTCCTGAGGCCACCAGAGCGGTTCCCTGAGGTCCCCGTCGTAAGTCGAGAGCACCTGCCGCAACTCGAGAAAATCCAGGAGGTTTTGCCCTCCAGGCGAGATGAGGCCCATTTCCGCTGAGGCTTCTCGAGGCCAATCACATCTAACCACTGGAACTTCCAAAGGGTCCTTCACACCCTTACTGCAACTCAAGAAGTTCCCCGACATACCCGTCTCCACTCGAGAGGAAGCACGTGGGTCCCGCACACATCCAGGGGAGCCCCGTTTCCGCCTCCTAGCTCGAGATGAGGGATCCTTTCCCTGTTTCGTAGGGAAAGAATTCCCGGCGTTCCCGTCGCATCTCAAGAGGAGGCGCTCTCCACAGGAAAGGCGAGAGGAACTCCAGGGTCGTGCCACCATTCCAAGAGTCCCCCAGATTGGTCAGTCCATTCCAGAGGAACCTCTTTTCCCTGCACTGCCTTGACGTTCAAGCCGAGGTTCGACTCCCACCACGTGTGCACGTGGGACAGCCCTGTGGGAAAGCCTCGTGGGAAAGCCTCGTGGGAAAGACTCCAGGGAAAACCATAGATCCTTTGATCCACGCGGCGGACTGCGTGACACTGCTGCTACCGCTCTGGAGGAAAGCGCAAGTGCATGCCCGCATTCGAGACGAGGACTGACTCCCCTGGGGAGACTCCAGAAGTACCCCAAGATCCATGTCAGCACTGGAGAGGAATCCTCAGGTTCCGGCCCCGACTCCACACAAGGTCTTAGGCCCTGGCATCGACGGGAGAGGAATCCCGAGAGGCCCCCGAGGAACTCGCATGGGGACTGGCCTTTCCTGAGGCCACCACAGCGGGTCCCTGAGGTCCCCGTCGTAAGTCGAGAGCACCTGCCGCAACTCGAGAAAATCCAGGAGGTTTTGCCCTCCAGGCGGGATGAGGCCCATTTCCGCTGAGGCTTCTCGAGGCCAATCACATCTACCCACTGGAACTTCCAAAGGGTCCTTCACACCCTTGCTGCAACTCAAGAAGTTCCCCGACATACCCGTCTCCACTCGAGAGGAAGCACGTGGGGTCCCGCACAAATCCAGGGGAGCCCCGTTTCCGCCTCCTAGCTCGAGATGAGGGATCCTTTCCCTGTTTGGAGGGAAAGAATTCCCGGCGTTCCCGTCGCATCTCAAGAGGAGGCGCTCTCCACAGGAAAGGCGAGAGGAACTCCAGGGTCATGCCACCATTCCAAGAGTCCCCCAGATGTGTCAGTCTATTCCAGAGGAACCTGTTTTCCCTGCACTGCCTTGACGTTCAAGCCGAGGATCGACTCCCACCACGTGTGCACGTGGGACAGCCCTGTGGGAAAGCCTCGTGGGAAAGCCTCGTGGGAAAGACTCGAGGGAAAACCATAGATCCTTTGATCCACGCGGCGGACTGCGTGACACTGCTGCTACCGCTCTGGAGGAAAGCGCAAGTGCATGCCCGCATTCGAGACGAGGACTGACTCCCCTGGGGAGACTCCAGAAGTACCCCAAGATCCATGTCAGCACTGGAGAGGAATACTCAGGTTCCGGCCCCGACTCCACACAAGGTCTTAGGCCCCGGCATCGACGGGAGAGGAATCCCGAGAGGCCCCCGAGGAACTCGCATGGGGACTGGCCTTTCCTGAGGCCACCAGAGCGGTTCCCTGAGGTCCCCATCGTAAGTCGAGAGCACCTGCCGCAACTCGAGAAAATCCAGGAGGTTTTCCCCTCCAGGCGAGATGAGGCCCATTTCCGCTGAGGCTTCTCGAAGCCAATCACATCTAACCACTGGACTTCCAAAGGGTCCTTCACACCATTGCTGCAACTCAAGAAGTTCCCCGACATACCCGTCTCCACTCGAGAGGAAGCATGTGGGGTCCGCACACATCCAGGAGAGCCCCGTTTCCGCCTCCTAGCTCGAGATGAGGGATCCTTCCCTGTTTCGTAGGGAAAGAATTCCCGGCGTTCCCGTCGCATCTCAAGAGGAGGCGCTCTCCACAGGAAAGTCGAGAGGAACTCCAGGGTCGTGACACCATTCCAAGAGTCACCCAGATGTGTCAGTCCATTCCAGAGGAACCTGTTTTCCCTGCACTGCCTTGACGTTCAAGCCGAGGATCGACTCCCACCACGTGTGCACGTGGGACAGCCCTGTGGGAAAGCCTCGTGGGAAAGCCTCGTGGGAAAGACTCGAGGGAAAACCATAGATCCTTTGATCCACGCGGCGGACTGCGTGACACCGCTGCTACCGATCTGGAGGAAAGCGCAAGTGCATGCCCGCATTCGAGACGAGGACTGACTCCCCTGGGGAGACTCCAGAAGTACCCCAAGATCCATGTCAGCACTGGAGAGGAATCCTCAGGTTCCGGCCCCGACTCCACACAAGGTCTTAGGCCCCGGCATCGACGGGAGAGGAATCCCGAGAGGCCCCCGAGGAACTCGCATGGGGACTGGCCTTTCCTGAGGCCACCAGAGCGGGTCCCTGAGGTTCCCGTCGTAAGTCGAGAGCACCTGCCGCAACTCGAGAAAATCCAGGAGGTTTTGCCCTCCAGGCGAGATGAGGCCCATTTCCGCTGAGGCTTCTCGAGGCCAATCACATCTAACCACTGGAACTTCCAAAGGGTCCTTCACACCCTTGCTGCAACTCAAGAAGTTCCCCGACATACCCGTCTCCACTGGAGAGGAAGCACGTGGTGTCCCGCACACATCCAGGGGAGCCCCGTTTCCGCCTCCTAGCTCGAGATGAGGGATCCTTTACCTGTTTCGTAGGGAAAGAATTCCCGGCGTTCCCGTCGCGTCTCAAGAGGAGGCGCTCTCCACAGGAAAGGCGAGAGGAAATCCAGGGTCGTGCCACCATTCCAAGAGTCCCCCAGATGTGTCAGTCCATTCCAGAGGAACCTGTTTTCCCTGCACTGCCTTGACGTTCAAGCCGAGGATCGAAACCCACCACGTGTGCATGTGGGACAGCCCTGTGGGAAAGCCTCTTGGGAAAGCCTCATGGGAAAGACTCGAGGGAAAACCATAGATCCTTTGATCCACGCGGCGGACTGCGTGACACTGCTGCTACCGCTCTGGAGGAAAGCGCAAGTGCATGCCCGCATTCGAGACGAGGACTGACTCCCCTGGGGAGACTCCAGAAGTACCCCAAGATCCATGTCAGCACTGGAGAGGAATCCTCAGGTTCCGGCCCCGACTCCACACAAGGTCTTAGGCCCCGGCATCGACGGGAGAGGAATCCCGAGAGGCCCCCGAGGAACTCGCATGGGGACTGGCCTTTCCTGAGGCCACCAGAGCGGGTCCCTGAGGTCCCCGTCGTAAGTCGAGAGCACCTGCCGCAACTCGAGAAAATCCAGGAGGTTTTGCCCTCCAGGCGATATGAGGCCCATTTCCGCTGAGGCTTCTCGAGGCCAATCACATCTAACCACTGGAACTTCCAAAGGGTCCTTCACACCATTGCTGCAACTCAAGAAGTCCCCGACATACCCGTCTCCACTCGAGGGGAAGCACGTGGGGTCCCGCACACATCCAGGGGAGCCCCGTTTCCGCCTCCTAGCTCGAGATGAGGGATCCTTTCCCTGTTTCGTAGGGAAAGAATTCCCGGCGTTCCCGTCGCATCTCAAGAGGAGCCGCTCTCCACAGGAAAGGCGAGAGGAACTCCAGGGTCGTGCCACCATTCCAAGAGTCCCCCAGATGTGTCAGTCCATTCCAGAGGAACCTGTTTTCCCTGCACTGCCTTGACGTTCAAGCCGAGGATCGACTCCCACCACGTGTGCACGTGGGACAGCCCTGTGGGAAAGCCTCGTGGGAAAGCCTCGTGGGAAAGACTCGAGGGAAAACCATAGATCCTTTGATCCACGCGGCAGACTGCGTGACACTGCTGCTACCGCTCTGGAGGAAAGCGCAAGTGCATGCCCGCATTCGAGCCGAGGACTGACTCCCCTGGGGAGACTCCAGAAGTACTCCAAGATCCATGGCAGCACTGGAGAGGAATCCTCAGGTTCCGGCCCCGACTCCACAAAAGGTCTTAGTCCCCGGCATCGACGGGAGAGGAATCCCGAGACGCCCCCGAGGAACTCGCATGGGGACTGGCCTTTCCTGAGGCCACCAGAGCGGGTCCCTGATGTCCCCGTCGTAAGTCGAGAGCACCTGCCGCAACTCGAGAAAATCCAGGAGGTTTTGCCCTCCAGGCGAGATGAGGCCCATTTCCGCTGAGGCTTCTCGAGGCCAATCACGTCTAACCACTGGAACTTCCAAAGGGTCCTTCACACCCTTGCTGCAACTCAAGAAGTTCCCCGACATATCCGTCTGCACTCAAGAGGAAGCACGTGGTGTCCCGCACACATCCAGGGGAGCCCCGTTTCCGCCTCCTAGCTCGAGATGAGGGATCCTTTCCCTGTTTCGTAGGGAAAGAATTCCCGGCGTTCCCGTCGCATCTCAAGAGGAGGCGCTCTCCACAGGAAAGGCGAGAGGAACTCCAGGGTCATGCCACCATTCCAAGAGTCCCCCAGATGTGTCAGTCCATTCCAGAGGAACATTTTTTCCCTGCACTGCCTTGACGTTCAAGCCGAGGATCGACTCCCACCACGTGTGCACGTGGGACAGCCCTGTGGGAAAGCCTCGTGGGAAAGACTCGAGGGAAAACCATAGATCCTTTGATCCACGCGGCGGACTGCGTGACACTGCTGCTACCGCTCTGGAGGAAAGCGCAAGTGCATGCCCGCATTCGAGACGAGGACTGACTCCCCTGGGGAGACTCCAGAAGTACCCCAAGATCCATGTCAGCACTGGAGTGGAATCCTCAGGATCCGGCCCCGACTCCACACAAGGTCTTAGGCCCCGGCATCGACGGGAGAGGGATCCCGAGAGGCCCCCGAGGAACTCGCATGGGGACTGGCCTTTCCTGAGGCCACCAGAGCGGGTCCCTGAGGTCCCCGTCGTAAGTCGAGATCACCTGCCGCAACTCGAGAAAATCCAGGAGCTTTTGCCCTCCAGGCGAGATGAGGCTCATTTCCGCTGAGGCTTCTCGAGGCTAATCACGTCTAAACACTGGAACTTCCAAAGGGTCCTTCACACCCTTGCTGCAACTCAAGAAGTTCCCCGACATACCCGTCTGCACTCGAGAGGAAGCACGTGGGGTCCTGCACACATCCAGGGGAGCCCCGTTTCCGCCTCCTAGCTCGAGATGAGGGATCCTTTCCCTGTTTCGTAGGGAAAGAATTCCCGGCATTCCCATCGCATCTCAAGAGGAGGCGCTCTCCACAGGAAATGCGAGAGGAACTCCAGGGTCGTGACACCATTCCAAGAGTCCCCCAGATGTCTCAGTCCATTCCAGAGGAACCTGTTTTCCCTGCACTGCCTTGACGTTCAAGCTGAGGATCGACTCCCACCCCGTGTGCACGTGGGACAGCCCTGTGGGAAAGCCTCGTGGGAAAGCCTCCTGGGAAAGACTCGTGGGAAAACCATAGATCCTTTGATCCACGCGGCGGACTGCGTGACACTATTGCTACCGCTCTGGAGGAAAGCGCAAGTGCATGCCCGCATTCGAGACTAGGACTGACTCCCCTGGGGAGACTCCAGAAGTACCCCAAGATCCATGTCAGCACTGGAGAGGAATCCTCAGGTTCCGGCCACGATTCCACACAAGGTCTTAGGCCCCGGCATCGACGGGAGAGGAATCCCGAGACGCCCCCGAGGAACTCGCATGGGGACTGGCCTTTCCTGAGGCCACCAGAGCGGGTCCCTGAGGTCCCCGTCGTAAGTCGAGAGCACCTGCCGCAACTCGAGAAAATCCAGGAGGTTTTGCCCTCCAGGCGAGATGAGGCCCATTTCCGCTGAGGCTTCTCGAGGCCAATCACATCTAACCACTGGAACTTCCAAAGGGTCCTTCACACCCTTGCTGCAACTAAAGAAGTTCCCCGACATACCCGTCTCCACTCGAGAGGAAGCACGTGGGGTCCCGCACACATCCAGGGGAGCCCCGTTTCCGCCTCCTAGCTCGAGATGAGGGATCCTTTCCCTGTTTCGTAGGGAAAGAATTCCCGGCGTTCCCGTCGCATCTCAAGAGGAGCCGCTCTCCACAGGAAAGGCGAGAGGAACTCCAGGGTCATGCCACCATGCCAAGAGTCCCCCAGATGTGTCAGTCCATTCCAGAGGAACCTGTTTTCCCTGCACTGCCTTGACGTTCAAGCCGAGGATCGACTCCCACAACGTGTGCACGTGGGAGAGCCTTGTGGGAAAGCCTCGTGGGAAAGCCTCGTGGGAAAGACTCGAGGGAAAACCATAGGTCCTTTGATCCACGCGGCGGACTGCGTGACACTGCTGCTACCGCTCTGGAGGAAAGCGCAAGTGCATGCCCGCATTCGAGACGAGGACTGACTCCCCTGGGGAGACTCCAGAAGTACCCCAAGATCCATGTCAGCACTGGAGAGGAATCCTCAGGTTCCGGCCCCGACTCCACACAAGGTCTTAGGCCCCGGCATCGACGGGAGAGAAATCCCGAGAGGCCCCCGAGGAACTCGCATGGGGGCTGGCCTTTCCTGAGGCCACCAGAGCGGGTCCCTGAGGTCCCCGTCGTAAGTCGAGAGCACCTGCCGCAACTTGAGAAAATCCAGGAGGTTTTGCCCTCCAGGCGAGATGAGGCCCATTTCCGCTGAGGCTTCTCCAGGTCAATCACGTCTAACCACTGGAAATTCCAAAGGGTCCTTCACACCCTTGCTGCAACTCAAGAAGTTCCCCGACATACCCGTCTGCACTCGAGGGGAAGCACGTGGGGTCCCGCACACATCCAGGGGTGCCCCGTTTCCGCCTCCTAGCTCGAGATGAGGGATCCTTTCCCTGTTTCGTAGGGAAAGAATTCCCGGCGTTCCCGTCGCATCTCAAGAGGAGGCGCTCTCCACAGGAAAGGCGAGAGGAACTCCAGGGTAGTGCCACAATTCCAAGAGTCCCCCAGATGGGTCAGTCCATTCCAGAGGAACCTGTTTTCCCTGCACTGCCTTGACGTTCAAGCCGAGGATCGACTCCCACCACGTGTGCACGTGGGACAGCCCTGTGGGAAAGCCTCGTGGGAAAGCCTCGTGGGAAAGACTCGAGGGAAAACCATAGATCCTTTGATCCACGCGGCGGACTGCGTGACACTGATGCTACCGCTCTGGAGGAAAGCGCAAGTGCATGCCCGCATTCGAGACGAGGACTGACTCCCCTGGGGAGACTCCAGAAGTACCCCAAGATCCATGTCAGCACTGGAGAGGAATCCTCAGGTTCCGGCCCCGACTCCACACAAGGTCTTAGGCCCCGGCATCGACGGGAGAGGAATCCCGAGACGCCCCCGAGGAACTCGCATGGGGACTGGCCTTTCCTGAGGCCACCAGAGCGGTTCCCTGAGGTCCCCGTCGTAAGTCGAGAGCACCTGCCGCAACTCGAGAAAATCCAGGAGGTTTTGCCCTCCAGGCGAGATGAGGCCCATTTCCGCTGAGGCTTCTCGAGGCCAATCACATCTAACCACTGGAACTTCCAAAGGGTCCTTCACACCCTTACTGCAACTCAAGAAGTTCCCCGACATACCCGTCTCCACTGGAGAGGAAGCACGTGGGTCCCGCACACATCCAGGGGAGCCCCGTTTCCGCCTCCTAGCTCGAGATGAGGGATCCTTTCCCTGTTTCGTAGGGAAAGAATTCCCGGCGTTCCCGTCGCATCTCAAGAGGAGGCGCTCTCCACAGGAAAGGCGAGAGGAACTCCAGGGTCGTGCCACCATTCCAAGAGTCCCCCAGATTGGTCAGTCCATTCCAGAGGAACCTGTTTTCCCTGCACTGCCTTGACTTTCAAGCCGAGGATCGACTCCCACCACGTGTGCACGTGGGACAGCCCTGTGGGAAAGCCTCGTGGGAAAGCCTCGTGGGAAAGACTCCAGGGAAAACCATAGATCCTTTGATCCACGCGGCGGACTGCGTGACACTGCTGCTACCGCTCTGGAGGAAAGCGCAAGTGCATGCCCGCATTCGAGACGAGGACTGACTCCCCTGGGGAGACTCCAGAAGTACCCCAAGATCCATGTCAGCACTGGAGAGGAATCCTCAGGTTCCGGCCCCGACTCCACACAAGGTCTTAGGCCCTGGCATCGACGGGAGAGGAATCCCGAGAGGCCCCCGAGGAACTCGCATGGGGACTGGCCTTTCCTGAGGCCACCACAGCGGGTCCCTGAGGTCCCCGTCGTAAGTCGAGAGCACCTGCCGCAACTCGAGAAAATCCAGGAGGTTTTGCCCTCCAGGCGGGATGAGGCCCATTTCCGCTGAGGCTTCTCGAGGCCAATCACATCTACCCACTGGAACTTCCAAAGGGTCCTTCACACCCTTGCTGCAACTCAAGAAGTTCCCCGACATACCCGTCTCCACTCGAGAGGAAGCACGTGGGGTCCCGCACAAATCCAGGGGAGCCCCGTTTCCGCCTCCTAGCTCGAGATGAGGGATCCTTTCCCTGTTTGGAGGGAAAGAATTCCCGGCGTTCCCGTCGCATCTCAAGAGGAGGCGCTCTCCACAGGAAAGGCGAGAGGAACTCCAGGGTCATGCCACCATTCCAAGAGTCCCCCAGATGTGTCAGTCTATTCCAGAGGAACCTGTTTTCCCTGCACTGCCTTGACGTTCAAGCCGAGGATCGACTCCCACCACGTGTGCACGTGGGACAGCCCTGTGGGAAAGCCTCGTGGGAAAGCCTCGTGGGAAAGACTCGAGGGAAAACCATAGATCCTTTGATCCACGCGGCGGACTGCGTGACACTGCTGCTACCGCTCTGGAGGAAAGCGCAAGTGCATGCCCGCATTCGAGACGAGGACTGACTCCCCTGGGGAGACTCCAGAAGTACCCCAAGATCCATGTCAGCACTGGAGAGGAATACTCAGGTTCCGGCCCCGACTCCACACAAGGTCTTAGGCCCCGGCATCGACGGGAGAGGAATCCCGAGAGGCCCCCGAGGAACTCGCATGGGGACTGGCCTTTCCTGAGGCCACCAGAGCGGTTCCCTGAGGTCCCCATCGTAAGTCGAGAGCACCTGCCGCAACTCGAGAAAATCCAGGAGGTTTTCCCCTCCAGGCGAGATGAGGCCCATTTCCGCTGAGGCTTCTCGAAGCCAATCACATCTAACCACTGGACTTCCAAAGGGTCCTTCACACCATTGCTGCAACTCAAGAAGTTCCCCGACATACCCGTCTCCACTCGAGAGGAAGCATGTGGGGTCCGCACACATCCAGGAGAGCCCCGTTTCCGCCTCCTAGCTCGAGATGAGGGATCCTTCCCTGTTTCGTAGGGAAAGAATTCCCGGCGTTCCCGTCGCATCTCAAGAGGAGGCGCTCTCCACAGGAAAGTCGAGAGGAACTCCAGGGTCGTGACACCATTCCAAGAGTCACCCAGATGTGTCAGTCCATTCCAGAGGAACCTGTTTTCCCTGCACTGCCTTGACGTTCAAGCCGAGGATCGACTCCCACCACGTGTGCACGTGGGACAGCCCTGTGGGAAAGCCTCGTGGGAAAGCCTCGTGGGAAAGACTCGAGGGAAAACCATAGATCCTTTGATCCACGCGGCGGACTGCGTGACACCGCTGCTACCGATCTGGAGGAAAGCGCAAGTGCATGCCCGCATTCGAGACGAGGACTGACTCCCCTGGGGAGACTCCAGAAGTACCCCAAGATCCATGTCAGCACTGGAGAGGAATCCTCAGGTTCCGGCCCCGACTCCACACAAGGTCTTAGGCCCCGGCATCGACAGGAGAGGAATCCCGTGAGGCCCCCGAGGAACTCGCATGGGGACTGGCCTTTCTGAGGCCACCAGAGCGGGTCCCTGAGGTCCCCTTCGTAAGTCGAGAGCACCTGCCGCAACTCGAGAAAGTACAGGAGGTTTTGCCCTCCAGGCGAGATGAGGCCCATTTCCTCTGAGGCTTCTCGAGGCCAATCACATCTAACCACTGGAACTTCCAAAGGGTCCTTCACACCTTTGCTGCAACTCAAGAAGTTCCCCGACATAGCCGTCTGCACTCGAGAGGAAGCACGTTGTGTCCCACACACATCCAGGGGAGCCCCGTTTCCGCCTCCTAGCTCGAGATGAGGGATCCTTTCCCTGTTTCGTAGGGAAAGAATTCCCGGCGTTCCCGTCGCATCTCAAGAGGAGGCGCTCTCCACAGGAAAGGCGAGAGGAACTCCAGGGTCGTGCCACCATTCCAAGAGTCCCCCAGATGTGTCAGTCCATTCCAGAGGAACCTCTTTTCCCTGCACTGCCTTGACATTCAAGCCGAGGATCGACTCCCACCACGTGTGCACGTGGGACAGCCCTGTGGGAAAGCCTCGTGGGAAAGCCTCGTGGGAAAGACTCGAGGGAAAACCATAGATCCTTTGATCCACGCGGCGGACTGCGTGACACTGCTGCTACCGCTCTGGAGGAAAGCGCAAGTGCATGCCCGCATTCGAGACGAGGACTGACTCCCCTGGGGAGACTCCAGAAGTACCCCAAGATCCATGTCAGCACTGGAGAGGAATCCTCAGGTTCCGGCCCCGACTCCACACAAGGTCTTAGGCCCCGGCATCGACGGGAGAGGAATCCCGAGAGGCCCCCGAGGAACTCGCATGGGGACTGGCCTTTCCTGAGGCCACCAGAGCGGGTCCCTGAGGTCCCCGTCGTAAGTCGAGAGCACCTGCCGCAACTCGAGAAAATCCAGGAGGTTTTGCCCTCCAGGCGAGATGAGGCCCATTTCCGCAGAGGCTTCTCGAGGCCAATCACATCTAACCACTGGAACTTCCAAAGGGTCCTTCACACCATTGCTGCAACTCAAGAAGTTCCCCGACATACCCGTCTCCACTCGAGGGGAAGCACGTGGGGTCCCGCACACATCCAGGGGAGCCCCGTTTCCGCCTCCTAGCTCGAGATGAGGGATCCTTTCCCTGTTTCGTAGGGAAAGAATTCCCGGCGTTCCCGTCGCATCTCAAGAGGAGGCGCTCTCCACATGAAAGGCGAGAGGAACTCCAGGGTCATGCCACCATTCGAAGAGTCCCCCAGATGTGTCAGTCCATTCCAGAGGAACCTGTTTTCCCTGCACTGCCTTGACGTTCAAGCCGAGGATCGACTCCCACCACGTGTGCACGTGGGACAGCCCTGTGGGAAAGCCTCGTGGGAAAGCCTCGTGGGAAAGACTCGAGGGAAAACCATAGATCCTTTGATCCACGCGGCGGACTGCGTGACACTGCTGCTACCGCTCTGGAGGAAAGCGCAAGTGCATGCCCGCATTCGAGATGAGGACTTACTCCCCTGGGGAGACTCCAGAAGTACCCCAAGATCCATGTCAGCACTGGAGAGGAATCCTCAGGTTCCGGCCATGACTCCACACAAGGTCTTAGGCCCCGGCATCGACGGGAGAGGAATCCCGAGAGGCCCCCGAGGAACTCGCATGGGGACTGGCCTTTCCTGAGGCCACCAGAGCGGGTCCCTGAGGTCCCCGTCGTAAGTCGAGAGCACCTGCCGCAACTCGAGAAAATCCAGGAGGTTTTGCCCTCCAGGCGAGATGAGGCCCATTTCCGCTGAGGCTTCTCGAGGCCAATCACATCTAACCACTAGAACTTCCAAAGGGTCCTTCACACCCTTGCTGCAACTCAAGAAGTTTCCCGACATACCCGTCTGCACTCGAGAGGAACACGTGGTGTCCCGCACACATCCAGGGGAGCCCCGTTTCCGCCTCCTAGCTCGAGATGAGGGATCCTTTCCCTGTTTCGTAGGGAAAGAATTCCCGGCGTTCCCGTCGCATCTCAAGAGGAGGCGCTCTCCACAGGAAAGGCGAGAGGAACTCCAGGGTCATGCCACCATTCCAAGAGTCCCCCAGATATGTCAGTCCATTCCAGAGGAACCTGTTTTCCATGCACTGCCTTGACGTTCAAGCCGAGGATCGACTCCCACCACGTGTGCACGTGGGACAGCCCTGTGGGAAAGCCTCGTGGGAAAGTCTCGTGGGAAAGACTCGAGGGAAAACCATAGATCCTTTGATCCACGCGGCGGACTGGGTGAAACTGCTGCTACCGCTCTGGAGGAAAGCGCAAGTGCATGCCCGCATTCGAGACGAGGACTGACTCCCCTGGGGAGACTCCAGAAGTACCCCAAGATCCATGTCAGCACTGGAGAGGAATCCTCAGGTTCCGGCCCCGACTCCACACAAGGTCTTAGGCCCCGGCATCGACGGGAGAGGAATCCCGAGAGGCCCCCGGGGAACTCGCATAGGGACTGGCCTTTCCTGAGGCCACCAGAGCGGGTCCCTGAGGTCCCCGTCGTAAGTCGAGAGCACCTGCCGCAACTCGAGAAAATCCAGGAGGTTTTGCTCTCCAGGCGAGATGAGGCCCATTTCCGCTGAGGCTTCTCGAGGCCAATCACATCTAACCACTGGAACTTCCAAAGGGTCCTTCACACCCTTGCTGCAACTCAAGAAGTTCCCCGACATACCCGTCTGCACTCGAGAGGAAGCACGTGGTGTCCCGCACACATCCAGGGGAGCCCCGTTTCCGCCTCCTAGCTCGAGATGAGGGATCCTTTCCCTGTTTCGTAGGGAAAGAATTCCCGGCGATCCCGTCGCATCTCAAGAGGAGGCGCTCTCCACAGGAAAGGCGAGAGGAACTCCAGGGTCATGCCACCATTCCAAGAGTCCCCCATATGTGTCAGTCCATTCCAGAGGAACCTGTTTTCCCTGCACTGCCTTGACGTTCAAGCCGAGGATCGACTCCCACCACGTGTGCACGTGGGACAGCCCTGTGGGAAAGCCTCGTGGGAAAGCCTCGTGGGAAAGACTCGAGGGAAAACCATAGATCCTTTGATCCACGCGGCGGACTGCGTGACACTGCTGCTACCGCTCTGGAGGAAAGCGCAAGTGCATGCCCGCATTCGAGACGAGGACTGACTCCCCTGGGGAGACTCCAGAAGTACCCCAAGATCCATGTCAGCACTGGAGAGGAATCCTCAGGTTCCGACCCCGACTCCACACAAGGTCTTAGGCCCCGGCATCGACGGGAGAGGAATCCCGAGAGGCCCCCGAGGAACTCGCATGGGGACTGGCCTTTCCTGAGGCCACCAGAGCGGGTCCCTGAGGTCCCCTTCGTAAGTCGAGAGAACCTGCCGCAACTCGAGAAAATCCAGGAGGTTTTGCCCTCCAGGCGAGATGAGGCCCATTTCCGCTGAGGCTTCTCGAGGCCAATCACATCTAACCACTGGAACTTCCAAAGGGTCCTTCACACCATTGCTGCAACTCAAGAAGTTCCCCGACATACCCGTCTGCACTCGAGAGGAAGCACGTGGGTTCCCGCACACATCCAGGGGTGCCCCGTTTCCGCCTCCTAGCTCGAGATGAGGGATCCTTTCCCTGTTTCGTAGGGAAAGAATTCCCGGCGTTCCCGTCGCATCTCAAGAGGAGGCGCTCTCCACAGGAAAGGCGAGAGGAACTCCAGGGTAGTGCCACAATTCCAAGAGTCCCCCAGATGGGTCAGTCCATTCCAGAGGAACCTGTTTTCCCTGCACTGCCTTGACGTTCAAGCCGAGGATCGACTCCCACCACGTGTGCACGTGGGACAGCCCTGTGGGAAAGCCTCGTGGGAAAGCCTCGTGGGAAAGACTCGAGGGAAAACCATAGATCCTTTGATCCACGCGGCGGACTGCGTGACACTGATGCTACCGCTCTGGAGGAAAGCGCAAGTGCATGCCCGCATTCGAGACGAGGACTGACTCCCCTGGGGAGACTCCAGAAGTACCCCAAGATCCATGTCAGCACTGGAGAGGAATCCTCAGGTTCCGGCCCCGACTCCACACAAGGTCTTAGGCCCCGGCATCGACGGGAGAGGAATCCCGAGACGCCCCCGAGGAACTCGCATGGGGACTGGCCTTTCCTGAGGCCACCAGAGCGGTTCCCTGAGGTCCCCGTCGTAAGTCGAGAGCACCTGCCGCAACTCGAGAAAATCCAGGAGGTTTTGCCCTCCAGGCGAGATGAGGCCCATTTCCGCTGAGGCTTCTCGAGGCCAATCACATCTAACCACTGGTACTTCCAAAGGGTCCTTCACACCCTTACTGCAACTCAAGAAGTTCCCCGACATACCCGTCTCCACTCGAGAGGAAGCACGTGGGTCCCGCACACATCCAGGGGAGCCCCGTTTCCGCCTCCTAGCTCGAGATGAGGGATCCTTTCCCTGTTTCGTAGGGAAAGAATTCCCGGCGTTCCCGTCGCATCTCAAGAGGAGGCGCTCTCCACAGGAAAAGCGAGAGGAACTCCAGGGTCGTGTCACCATTCCAAGAGTCCCCCAGATTGGTCAGTCCATTCCAGAGGAACCAGTTTTCCCTGCACTGCCTTGACGTTCAAGCCGAGGATCGACTCCCACCACGTGTGCACGTGGGACAGCCCTGTGGGAAAGCCTCGTGGGAAAGCCTCGTGGGAAAGACTCCAGGGAAAACCATAGATCCTTTGATCCACGCGGCGGACTGCGTGACACTGCTGCTACCGCTCTGGAGGAAAGCGCAAGTGCATGCCCGCATTCGAGACGAGGACTGACTCCCCTGGGGAGACTCCAGAAGTACCCCAAGATCCATGTCAGCACTGGAGAGGAATCCTCAGGTTCCGGCCCCGACTCCACACAAGGTCTTAGGCCCTGGCATCGACGGGAGAGGAATCCCGAGAGGCCCCCGAGGAACTCGCATGGGGACTGGCCTTTCCTGAGGCCACCACAGCGGGTCCCTGAGGTCCCCGTCGTAAGTCGAGAGCACCTGCCGCAACTCGAGAAAATCGAGGAGGTTTTGCCCTCCAGGCGAGATGAGGCCCATTTCCGCTGAGGCTTCTCGAGGCTAATCACGTCTAACCACTGGAACTTCCAAAGGGTCCTTCACACCCTTGCTGCAACTCAAGAAGTTCCCCGACATACCCGTCTCCACTCGAGAGGAAGCACGTGGGTCCCGCACACATCCAGGGGAGCCCCGTTTCCGCCTCCTAGCTCGAGATGAGGGATCCTTTCCCTGTTTCGTAGGGAAAGAATTCCCGGCGTTCCCATCGCATCTCAAGAGGAGGCGCTCTCCACAGGAAAGGCGAGAGGAACTCCAGGGTCGTGCCACCATTCCAAGAGTCCCCCAGATGGGTCAGTCCATTCCAGAGGAACCTGTTTTCCCTGCACTGCCTTGACGTTCAAGCCGAGAATCGACTCCCACCACGTGTGCACGTGGGACAGCCCTGTGGGAAAGCCTCGTGGGAAAGCCTCATGGGAAAGACTCGAGGGAAAACCATAGATCCTTTGATCCACGCGGCGGACTGCGTGACACTGCTGCTACCGCTCTGGAGGAAAGCGCAAGTGCATGCCCGCATTCGAGACGAGGACTGACTCCCCTGGGGAGACTCCAGAAGTACCCCAAGATCCATGTCAGCACTGGAGAGGAATCCTCAGGTTCCGGCCCCGACTCCACACAAGGTCTTAGGCCCTGGCATCGACGGGAGAGGAATCCCGAGAGGCCCCCGAGGAACTCGCATGGGGCTGGCCTTTCCTGAGGCCACCAGAGCGGGTCCCTGAGGTCCCCGTCGTAAGTCGAGAGCTCCTGCCGCAACTCGAGAAAATCCAGGCGGTTTTGCCCTCCAGGCGAGATGAGCCCCATTTCCGCTGAGGCTTCTCGAGGCCAATCACATCTAACCACTGGAACTTCCAAAGGGTCCTTCACACCCTTGCTGCAACTCAAGAAGTTCCCCGACATACCCGTCTCCACTCGAGAGGAAGCACGTGGGGTCCCGCACACATCCAGGGGAGGCCCGTTTACGCCTCCTAGCTCGAGATGAGGGATCCTTTCCCTGTTTGGAGGGAAAGAATTCCCGGCGTTCCCGTCGCATCTCAAGAGGAGGCGCTCTCCACAGGAAAGGCGAGAGGAACTCCAGGGTCATGCCACCATTCCAAGAGTCCCCCAGATGTGTCAGTCTATTCCAGAGGAACCTGTTTTCCCTGCACTGCCTTGACGTTCAAGCCGAGGATCGACTCCCACCACGTGTGCACGTGGGACAGCCCTGTGGGAAAGCCTCGTGGGAAAGCCTCGTGGGAAAGACTCGAGGGAAAACCATAGATCCTTTGATCCACGCGGCGGACTGCGTGACACTGCTGCTACCGCTCTGGAGGAAAGCGCAAGTGCATGCCCGCATTCGAGACGAGGACTGACTCCCCTGGGGAGACTCCAGAAGTACCCCAAGATCCATGTCAGCACTGGAGAGGAATCCTCAGGTTCCGGCCCCGACTCCACACAAGGTCTTAGGCCCCGGCATCGACGGGAGAGGAATCCCGAGAGGCCCCCGAGGAACTCGCATGGGGACTGGCCTTTCCTGAGGCCACCAGAGCGGGTCCCTGAGGTCCCCGTCGTAAGTCGAGAGCACCTGCCGCAACTCGAGAAAATCCAGGAGGTTTTGCCCTCCAGACGAGATGAGGCCCATTTCCGCTGAGGCTTCTCGAGGCTAATCACGTCTAACCACTGGAACTTCCAAAGGGTCCTTCACACCCTTGCTGCAACTCAAGAAGTTCCCCGACATACCCGTCTCCACTCGAGAGGAAGCACGTGGGTCCCGCACACATCCAGGGGAGCCCCGTTTCCGCCTCCTAGCTCGAGATGAGGGATCCTTTCCCTGTTTCGTAGGGAAAGAATTCCCGGCGTTCCCATCGCATCTCAAGAGGAGGCGCTCTCCACAGGAAAGGCGAGAGGAACTCCAGGGTCGTGCCACCATTCCAAGAGTCCCCCAGATGGGTCAGTCCATTCCAGAGGAACCTGTTTTCCCTGCACTGCCTTGACGTTCAAGCCGAGGATCGACTCCCACCACGTGTGCACGTGGGACAGCCCTGTGGGAAAGCCTCGTGGGAAAGCCTCGTGGGAAAGACTCGAGGGAAAACCATAGATCCTTTGACCCACGCGGCGGACTGCGTGACACTGCTGCTACCGCTCTGGAGGAAAGCGCAAGTGCATGCCCGAATTCGAGACGAGGACTGACTCCCCTGGGGAGACTCCAGAAGTACCCCAAGATCCATGTCAGCACTGGAGAGGAATCCTCAGGTTCCGGCCCCGACTCCACACAAGGTCTTAGGCCCTGGCATCGACGGGAGAGGAATCCCGAGAGGCCCCCGAGGAACTCGCATGGGGACTGGCCTTTCCTGAGGCCACCAGAGCGGGTCCCTGAGGTCCCCGTCGTAAGTCGAGAGCACCTGCCGCAACTCGAGAAAATCCAGGAGGTTTAGCCCTCCAGGCGAGATGAGGCCCATTTCCGCTGAGGCTTCTCGAGGCCAATCACATCTAACCACTGGAACTTCCAAAGGGTCCTTCACACCCTTCCTGCAACTCAAGAAGTTCCCCGACATACCCGTCTGCACTCGAGAGGAAGCACGTGGTGTCCCGCACACATCCAGGGTAGCCCCGTTTCCGCCTCCTAGCTCGAGATGAGGGATCCTTTCCCTGTTTGGAGGGAAAGAATTCCCGGAGTTCCCGTCGCATCTCAAGAGGAGGCGCTCTCCACAGGAAAGGCGAGAGGAACTCCAGGGTCATGCCACCATTCCAAGAGTCCCCCAGATGTGTCAGTCTATTCCAGAGGAACCTGTTTTCCCTGCACTGCCTTGACGTTCAAGCCGAGGATCGACTCCCACCACGTGTGCACGTGGGACAGCCCTGTGGGAAAGCCTCGTGGGAAAGCCTCGTGGGAAAGACTCGAGGGAAAACCATAGATCCTTTGATCCACGCGGCGGACTGCGTGACACTGCTGCTACCGCTCTGGAGGAAAGCGCAAGTGCATGCCCGCATTCGAGACGAGGACTGACTCCCCTGGGGAGACTCCAGAAGTACCCCAAGATCCATGTCAGCACTGGAGAGGAATCCTCAGGTTCCGGCCACGACTCCACACAAGGTCTTAGGCCCCGGCATCGACGGGAGAGGAATCCCGAGACGCCCCCGAGGAACTCGCATGGGGACTGGCCTTTCCTGAGGCCACCAGAGCGGGTCCCTGAGGTCCCCGTCGTAAGTCGAGAGCACCTGCCGCAACTCGAGAAAATCCAGGAGGTTTTGCCCTCCAGGCGAGATGAGGCCCATTTCCGCTGAGGCTTCTCGAGGCTAATCACGTCTAACCACAGGAACTTCCAAAGGGTCCTTCACACCCTTGATGAAACTCAAGAAGTCCCCCGACATACCCGTCTGCACTCGAGAGGAAGCACGTGGGTTCCCGCACACATCCAGGGGAGCCCCGTTTCTGCCTCCTAGCTCGAGATTAGGGATCCTTTCCCTGTTTCGTAGGGAAAGAATTCCCGGCGTTCCCGTCGCATCTCAAGAGGAGGCGCTCTCCACAGGAAAGGCGAGAGGAACTCCAGGGTCGTGACACCATTCCAAGAGTCCCCCAGATGTGTCAGTCCATTCCAGAGGAACCTGTTTTCCCTGCACTGCCTTGACGTACAAACCGAGGATCGACTCCCACCACGTGTGCACGTTGGACAGCCCTGTGGGAAAGCCTCGGGGGAAAGCCTCGTGGGAAAGACTCGAGGGAAAACCATAGATCCTTTGATCCACGCGGCGGACTGCGTGACACTGCTGCTACCGCTCTGGAGGAAAGCGCAAGTGCATGCCCGCATTCGAGACGAGGACTGACTCCCCTGGGGAGACTCCAGAAGTACCCCAAGATCCATGTCAGCACTGGAGAGGAATCCTCAGGTTCCTGCCCCGACTCCACGCAAGGTCTTAGGCCCTGGCATCGACGGGTGAGGAATCCCGAGAGGCCCCCGAGGAACTCGCATGGGGACTGGCCTTTCCTGAGGCCACCAGAGCGGGTCCCTGAGGTCCCCGTCGTAAGTCGAGAGCACCTGCCGCAACTCGAGAAAATCCAGGAGGTTTTGCCCTCCAGGCGAGATGAGGCCCATTTCCGCTGAGGCTTCTCGAGGCCAATCACATCTAACCACTGGAACTTCCAAAGGGTCCTTCACACCCTTCCTGCAACTCAAGAAGTTCCCCGACATACCCGTCTGCACTCGAGAGGAAGCACGTGGTGTCCCGCACACATCCAGGGTAGCCCCGTTTCCGCCTCCTAGCTCGAGATGAGGGATCCTTTCCCTGTTTGGAGGGAAAGAATTCCCGGCGTTCCCGTCGCATCTCAAGAGGAGGCGCTCTCCACAGGAAAGGCGAGAGGAACTCCAGGGTCATGCCACCATTCCAAGAGTCCCCCAGATGTGTCAGTCTATTCCAGAGGAACCTGTTTTCCCTGCACTGCCTTGACGTTCAAGCCGAGGATCGACTCCCACCACGTGTGCACGTGGGACAGCCCTGTGGGAAAGCCTCGTGGGAAAGCCTCGTGGGAAAGACTCGAGGGAAAACCATAGATCCTTTGATCCACGCGGCGGACTGCGTGACACTGCTGCTACCGCTCTGGAGGAAAGCGCAAGTGCATGCCCGCATTCGAGACGAGGACTGACTCCCCTGGGGAGACTCCAGAAGTACCCCAAGATCCATGTCAGCACTGGAGAGGAATCCTCAGGTTCCGGCCACGACTCCACACAAGGTCTTAGGCCCCGGCATCGACGGGAGAGGAATCCCGAGACGCCCCCGAGGAACTCGCATGGGGACTGGCCTTTCCTGAGGCCACCAGAGCGGGTCCCTGAGGTCCCCGTCGTAAGTCGAGAGCACCTGCCGCAACTCGAGAAAATCCAGGAGGTTTTGCCCTCCAGGCGAGATGAGGCCCATTTCCGCTGAGGCTTCTCGAGGCTAATCACGTCTAACCACAGGAACTTCCAAAGGGTCCTTCACACCCTTGCTGAAACTCAAGAAGTCCCCCGACATACCCGTCTGCACTCGAGAGGAAGCACGTGGGTTCCCGCACACATCCAGGGGAGCCCCGTTTCTGCCTCCTAGCTCGAGATTAGGGATCCTTTCCCTGTTTCGTAGGGAAAGAATTCCCGGCGTTCCCGTCGCATCTCAAGAGGAGGCGCTCTCCACAGGAAAGGCGAGAGGAACTCCAGGGTCGTGACACCATTCCAAGAGTCCCCCAGATGTGTCAGTCCATTCCAGAGGAACCTGTTTTCGCTGCACTGCCTTGACGTACAAACCGAGGATCGACTCCCACCACGTGTGCACGTTGGACAGCCCTGTGGGAAAGCCTCGGGGGAAAGCCTCGTGGGAAAGACTCGAGGGAAAACCATAGATCCTTTGATCCACGCGGCGGACTGCGTGACACTGCTGCTACCGCTCTGGAGGAAAGCGCAAGTGCATGCCCGCATTCGAGACGAGGACTGACTCCCCTGGGGAGACTCCAGAAGTACCCCAAGATCCATGTCAGCACTGGAGAGGAATCCTCAGGTTCCGGCCCCGACACCACACAAGGTCTTAGGCCCTGGCATCGACGGGAGAGTAATCCCGAGAGGCCCCCGAGGAACTCGCATGGGGACTGGCCTTTCCTGAGGCCACCAGAGCGGGTCCCTGAGGTCCCCGTCGTAAGTCGAGAGCACCCGCCGCAACTCGAGAAAATCCAGGAGGTTTTGCCCTCCAGGCGAGATGAGGCCCATTTCCGCTGAGGCTTCTCGAGGCTAATCACGTCTAACCACTGGAACTTCCAAAGGGTCCTTCACACCCTTGCTGCAACTCAAGAAGTTCCCCGACATACCCGTCTCCACTCGAGAGGAAGCACGTGGGTCCCGCACACATCCAGGGGAGCACCGTTTCCGCCTCCTAGCTCGAGATGAGGGATCCTTTCCCTGTTTCGTAGGGAAAGAATTCCCGGCGTTCCCGTCGCATCTCAAGAGGAGGCGCTCTCCACAGGAAAGGCGAGAGGAACTCCAGGGTCGTGCCACCATTCCAAGAGTCCCCCAGATGGGTCAGTCCATTCCAGAGGAACCTGTTTTCCCTGCACTGCCTTGACGTTCAAGCCGAGGATCGACTCCCACCACGTGTGCACGTGGGACAGCCCTGTGGGAAAGCCTCGTGGGAAAGCCTCGTGGGAAAGACTCGAGGGAAAAACATAGATCCTTTGATCCACGCGGCGGACTGCGTGACACTGCTGCTACCGCTCTGGAGGAAAGCGCAAGTGCATGCCCGCATTCGAGACGAGGACTGACACCCCTGGGGAGACTCCAGAATACCCCAAGATCCATGTCAGCACTGGAGAGGAATCCTCAGGTTCCGGCCCCGACTCCACACAAGGTCTTAGGCCCCGACATCGACGGGAGAGGAATCCCGAGAGGCCCCCGAGGAACTCGCATGGGGACTGGCCTTTCCTGAGGCCACCAGAGCGGGTCCCTGAGGTCCCCGTCGTAAGTCGAGAGCACCCGCCGCAACTCGAGAAAATCCAGGAGGTTTTCCCCTCCAGGCGAGATGAGGCCCATTTCCGCTGAGGCTTCTCTAGGCTAATCACGTCTAACCACTGGAACTTCCAAAGGGTCCTTCACACCCTTGCTGCAACTCAAGAAGTTCCCCGACATACCCGTCTCCACTCGAGAGGAAGCACGTGGGTCCCGCACACATCCAGGGGAGCACCGTTTCCGCCTCCTAGCTCGAGATGAGGGATCCTTTCCCTGTTTCGTAGGGAAAGAATTCCCGGCGTTCCCGTCGCATCTCAAGAGGAGGCGCTCTCCACAGGAAAGGCGAGAGGAACTCCAGGGTCGTGCCACCATTCCAAGAGTCCCCCAGATGGGTCAGTCCATTCCAGAGGAACCTGTTTTCCCTGCACTGCCTTGACGTTCAAGCCGAGGATCGACTCCCACCACGTGTGCACGTGGGACAGCCCTGTGGGAAAGCCTCGTGGGAAAGCCTCGTGGGAAAGACTCGAGGGAAAACCATAGATCCTTTGATCCACGCGGCGGACTGCGTGACACTGCTGCTACCGCTCTGGAGGAAAGCGCAAGTGCATGCCCGCATTCGAGACGAGGACTGACTCCCCTGGGGAGACTCCAGAAGTACCCCAAGATCCATGTCAGCACTGGAGAGGAATCCTCAGGTTCCGGCCCCGACTCCACACAAGGTCTTAGGCCCCGGCATCGACGGGAGAGGAATCCCGAGAGGCCCCCGAGGAACTCGCATGGGGACTGGCCTTTCCTGAGGCCACCAGAGCGGGTCCCTGAGGTCCCCGTCGTGAGTCGAGAGCACCTGCCGCAACTCGAGAAAATCCAGGAGGTTTTGCCCTCCAGGCGAGATGAGGCCCATTTCCGCTGAGGCTTCTCGAGGCTAATCACGTCTAACCACTGGAACTTCCAAAGGGTCCTTCACACCCTTGCTGCAACTCAAGAAGTTCCCCGACATACCCGTCTGCACTCGAGAGGAAGCACGTGGGTCCCGCACACATCCAGGGGAGCCCCGTTTCCGCCTCCTAGCTCGAGATGAGGGATCCTTTCCCTGTTTCGTAGGGAAAGAATTCCCGGCGTTCCTGTCGCATCTCAAGAGGAGGCGCTCTCCACAGGAAAGGCGAGAGGAACTCCAGGGTCGTGCCACCATTCCAAGAGTACCCAGATGTGTCAGTCCATTCCAGAGGAACCTGTTTTCCCTGCACTGCCTTGACGTTCAAGCCGAGGATCGACTCCCACCACGTGTGCACGTGGGACAGCCCTGTGGGAAAGCCTCGTGGGAAAGCCTCGTGGGAAAGACTCGAGGGAAAACCATAGATCATTTGATCCACGCGGCGGACTGCGTGACACTGCTGCTACCGCTCTGGAGGAAAGTGCAAGTGCATGCCCGCATTCGAGACGAGGACTGACTCCCCTGGGGAGACTCCAGAATTACCCCAAGATCCATGTCAGCACTGGAGAGGAATCCTCAGGTTCCGGCCCCGACTCCACACAAGGTCTTAGGCCCCGGCATCGACGGGAGAGGAATCCCGAGAGGCCCCCGAGGAACTCGCATGGGGACTGGCCTTTCCTGAGGCCACCAGAGCGGGTTCCTGAGGTCCCCGTCATAAGTCGAGAGCACCTGCCGCAACTCGAGAAAATCCAGGAGGTTATGCCCTCCAGGCGAGATGAGGTCCATTTCCGCTGAGGCTTCTCGAGGCTAATCACGTCTAACCACTAGAACTTCCAAAGGGTCCTTCACACCCTTGCTGCAACTCAAGAAGTTCCCCGACATACCCGTCTCCACTCGAGAGGAAGCAAGTGGGTCCCGCAGACATCCAGGGGAGCCCCATTTCCGCCTCCTAGCTCGAGATGAGGGATCCTTTCCCTGTTTCGTAGGGAAAGAATTCCCGGCGTTCCCGTCGCATCTCAAGAGGAGGCGCTCTCCACAGGAAAGGCGAGAGGAACTCCAGGGTCGTGCCACCATTCCAAGAGTCCCCCAGATGGGTCAGTCCATTCCAGAGGAACCTGTTTTCCCTGCACTGCCTTGACGTTCAAGCCGAGGATCCACTCCCACCACGTGTGCACGTGGGACAGCCCTGTGGGAAAGCCTCGTGGGAAAGCCTCGTGGGAAAGACTCGAGGGAAAACCATAGATCCTTTGATCCACGCGGCGGACTGCGTGACACTGCTGCTACCGATCTGGAGGAAAGCGCAAGTGCATGCCCGCATTCGAGACGAGGACTGACTCCCCTGGGGAGACTCCAGAAGTACCCCAAGTTCCATGTCAGCACTGGAGAGGAATCCTCAGGTTCCGGCCCCGACTCCACACAAGGTCTTAGGCCCCGGCATCGACGGGAGAGGAATCCCGAGAGGCCCCCGTGGAACTAGCATGGGGACTGGCCTTTCCTGAGGCCACCAGAGCGGGTCCCTGAGGTCCCCTTCGTAAGTCGAGAGCACCTGCCGCAACTCGAGAAAATCCAGGAGGTTTTGCCCTCCAGGCGAGATGAGGCCCATTTCCGCTGAGGCTTCTCGAGGCCAATCACATCTAACCACTGGAACTTTCAAAGGGTCCTTCACACCCTTGCTGCAACTCAAGAAGTTCCCCGACATACCCGTTTGCACTCGAGAGGAAGCACGTGGTGTCCCGCACACATCCAGGGGAGCCCCGTTTCCGCCTCATAGCTCGAGATGAGGGATCCTTTCCCTGTTTCGTAGGGAAAGAATTCCCGGCATTCCCGTCGCATCTCAAGAGGAGGCGCTCTCCACAGGAAAGGCGAGAGGAACTCCAGGGTCATGCCACCATTCCAAGAGTCCCCCAGATGTGTCAGTCCATTCCAGAGGAACCTGTTTTCCCTGCACTGCCTTGACGTTCAAGCCGAGGATCGACTCCCACCACGTGTGCACGTGGGACAGCCCTGTGGGAAAGCCTCGTGGGAAAGCCTCGTGGGAAAGACTCGAGGGAAAACCATAGATCCTTTGATCCACGCGGCGGACTGCGTGACACTGCTGCTACCGCTCTGGAGGAAAGCGCAAGTGCATGCCCGCATTCGAGACGAGGACTGACTCCCCTGCGGAGACTTCAGAAGTACCCCAAGATCCATGTCAGCACTGGAGAGGAATCCTCAGGTTCCGGCCCCGACTCCACACAAGGTCTTAGGCCCCGGCATCGACGGGAGAGGAATCCCGAGAGGCCCCCGTGGAACTCGCATGGGGACTGGCCTTTCCTGAGGCCACCAGAGCGGGTCCCTGAGGTCCCCGTCGTAAGTCGAGAGCACCTGCCGCAACTCGAGAAAATCCAGGAGGTTTTGCCCTCCAGGCGAGATGAGGCCCATTTCCGCTGAGGCTTCTCGAGGCTAATCACGTCTAACCAGTGGAACTTCCAAAGGGTCCTTCACACCCTTGCTGCAACTCAAGAAGTTCCCCGACATACCCGTCTCCACTCGAGAGGAAGCACGTGGGTCCCGCACACATCCAGGGGAGCCCCGTTTCCGCCTCCTAGCTCGAGATGAGGGATCCTTTCCCTGTTTCGTAGGGAAAGAATTCCCGGCGTTCCCGTCGCATCTCAAGAGGAGGCGCTCTCCACAGGAAAGGCGAGAGGAACTCCAGGGTCGTGCCACCATTCCAAGAGTCCCCCAGATGGGTCAGTCCATTCCAGAGGAACCTGTTTTCCCTGCACTGCCTTGACGTTCAAGCCGAGGATCGACTCCCACCACGTGTGCACGTGGGACAGCCCTGTGGGAAAGCCTCGTGGGAAAGCCTCGTGGGAAAGACTCGAGGGAAAACCATAGATCCTTTGATCCACGCGGCGGACTGCGTGACACTGCTGCTACCGCTCTGGAGGAAAGCGCAAGTGCATGCCCGCATTCGAGACGAGGACTGACTCCCCTGGGGAGACTCCAGAAGTACCCCAAGTTCCATGTCAGCACTGGAGAGGAATCCTCAGGTTCCGGCCCCGACTCCACACAAGGTCTTAGGCCCCGGCATCGACGGGAGAGGAATCCCGAGAGGCCCCCGTGGAACTAGCATGGGGACTGGCCTTTCCTGAGGCCACCAGAGCGGGTCCCTGAGGTCCCCTTCGTAAGTCGAGAGCACCTGCCGCAACTCGAGAAAATCCAGGAGGTTTTGCCCTCCAGGCGAGATGAGGCCCATTTCCGCTGAGGCTTCTCGAGGCCAATCACATCTAACCACTGGAACTTTCAAAGGGTCCTTCACACCCTTGCTGCAACTCAAGAAGTTCCCCGACATACCCGTTTGCACTCGAGAGGAAGCACGTGGTGTCCCGCACACATCCAGGGGAGCCCCGTTTCCGCCTCATAGCTCGAGATGAGGGATCCTTTCCCTGTTTCGTAGGGAAAGAATTCCCGGCACTCCCGTCGCATCTCAAGAGGAGGCGCTCTCCACAGGAAAGGCGAGAGGAACTCCAGGGTCATGCCACCATTCCAAGAGTCCCCCAGATGTGTCAGTCCATTCCAGAGGAACCTGTTTTCCCTGCACTGCCTTGACGTTCAAGCCGAGGATCGACTCCCACCACGTGTGCACGTGGGACAGCCCTGTGGGAAAGCCTCGTGGGAAAGCCTCGTGGGAAAGACTCGAGGGAAAACCATAGATCCTTTGATCCACGCGGCAGACTGCGTGACACTGCTGCTACCGCTCTGGAGGAAAGCGCAAGTGCATGCCCGCATTCGAGACGAGGACTGACTCCCCTGGGGAGACTCCAGAAGTACCCCAAGATCCATGTCAGCACTGGAGAGGAATCCTCAGGTTCCTGCCCCGACTCCACACAAGGTCTTAGGCCCCGGCATCGACGGGAGAGGAATCCCGAGAGGCCCCCGTGGAACTCGCATGGGGACTGGCCTTTCCTGAGGCCACCAGAGCGGGTCCCTGAGGTCCCCGTCGTAAGTCGAGAGCACCTGCCGCAACTCGAGAAAATCCAGGAGGTTTTGCCCTCCAGGCGAGATGAGGCCCATTTCCGCTGAGGCTTCTCGAGGCTAATCACGTCTAACCACTGGAACTTCCAAAGGGTCCTTCACACCCTTGCTGCAACTCAAGAAGTTCCCCGACATACCCGTCTCCACTCGAGAGGAAGCACGTGGGTCCCGCACACATCCAGTGGAGCCCCGTTTCCGCCTCCTAGCTCGAGATGAGGGATCCTTTCCCTGTTTCGTAGGGAAAGAATTCCCGGCGTTCCCGTCGCATCTCAAGAGGAGGCGCTCTCCACAGGAAAGGCGAGAGGAACTCCAGGGTCGTGCCACCATTCCAAGAGTCCCCCAGATGGGTCAGTCCATTCCAGAGGAACCTGTTTTCCCTGCACTGCCTTGACGTTCAAGCCGAGGATCGACTCCCACCACGTGTGCACGTGGGACAGCCCTGTGGGAAAGCCTCGTGGGAAAGCCTCGTGGGAAAGACTCGAGGGAAAACCATAGATCCTTTGATCCACGCGGCGGACTGCGTGACACTGCTGCTACCGCTCTGGAGGAAAGCGCAAGTGCATGCCCGCATTCGAGACGAGGACTGACTCCCCTGGGGAGACTCCAGAAGTACCCCAAGATCCATGTCAGCACTGGAGAGGAATCCTCAGGTTCAGGCCCCGACTCCACACAAGGTCTTAGGCCCCGGCATCGACGGGAGAGGAATCCCGAGAGGCCCCCGAGGAACTCGCATGGGGACTGGCCTTTCCTGAGGCCACCAGAGCGGGTCCCTGAGGTCCCCGTCGTAAGTCGAGAGCACCTGCCGCAACTCGAGAAAATCCAGGAGGTTTTGCCCTCCAGGCGAGATGAGGCCCATTTCCGCTGAGGCTTCTCGAGGCCAATCACATCTAACCACTGGAACTTCCAAAGGGTCCTTCACACCATTGCTGCAACTCAAGAAGTTCCCCGACATACCCGTCTACACTCGAGAGGAAGCACGTGGGTTCCCGCACGCATCCAGGGGAGCCCCGTTTCTGCCTCCTAGCTCGAGATTAGGGATCCTTTCCCTGTTTCGTAGGGAAAGAATTCCCGGCGTTAACGTCGCATCTCAAGAGGAGGCGCTCTCCACAGGAAAGGCGAGAGGAACTCCAGGGTCGTGACACCATTCCAAGAGTCCCCCAGATGTGTCAGTCCATTCCAGAGGAACCTGTTTTCCCTGCACTGCCTTGACGTTCAAACCGAGGATCGACTCCCACCACGTGTGCACATTGGACAGCCCTGTGGGAAAGCCTCGGTGGAAAGCCTCGTGGGAAAGACTCGAGGGAAAACCATAGATCCTTTGATCCACGCGGCGGACAGCGTGACACTGCTGCTACCGCTCTGGAGGAAAGCGCAAGTGCATGTCCGCATTCGAGACGAGGACTGACTCCCCTGGGTAGACTCCAGAAGTACCCCAAGATCCATGTCAGCACTGGAGAGGAATCCTCAGGTTCCGGCCCCGACTCCACACAAGGTCTTAGACCCCGGCATCGACGGGAGAGGAATCCCGAGAGGCCCCCGAGGAACTCGCATGGGGACTGGCCTTTCCTGAGGCCACCAGAGCGGGTCCCTGAGGTCCCCGTCGTAAGTCGAGAGCACCTGCCGCAACTCGAGAAAATCCAGGAGGTTTTGCCCTCCAGGCGAGATGAGGCCCATTTCCGCTGAGGCTTCTCGAGGCCAATCACATCTAACCACTGGAACTTCCAAAGGGTCCTTCACACCATTGCTGCAACTCAAGAAGTTCCCCGACATACCCGTCTGCACTCGAGAGGAAGCACGTGGTGTCCCGCACACATCCAGGTGAGCCCCGTTTCCGCCTCCTAGCTCGAGATGAGGGATCCTTTCCCTGTTTCGTAGGGAAAGAATTCCCGGCGTTCCCGTCGCATCTCAAGAGGAGGCGCTCTCCACAGGAAAGGCGAGAGGAACTCCAGGGTCGTGCCACCATTCCCAGAGTCCCCCAGATGGGTCAGTCCATTCCAGAGGAACCTGTTTTCCCTGCACTGCCTTGACGTTCAAGCCGAGGATCGACTCCCACCACATGTGCACGTGGGACAACCCTGTGGGAAAGCCTCGTGTGAAGGCCTCGTGGGAAAGACTCGAGGGAAAACCATAGATCCTTTGATCCACGCGGCGGACTGCGTGACACTGCTGCTACCGCTCTGGAGGAAAGCGCAAGTGCATGCCCGCATTCGAGACGAGGACTGACTCCCCTGGGGAGACTCCAGAAGTACCCCAAGATCCATGTCAGCACTGGAGAGGAATCCTCAGGTTCCGGCCCCGACTCCACACAAGGTCTTAGGCCCTGGCATCGACGGGAGAGGAATCCCGAGAGGCCCCCGAGGAACTCGCTTGGGGACTGGCCTTTCCTGAGGCCACCAGAGCGGGTCCCTGAGGTCCCCGTCGTAAGTCGAGAGCACCTGCCGCAACTCGAGAAAATCCAGGAGGTTTTGCCCTCCAGGCGAGATGAGGCCCATTTCCGCTGAGGCTTCTCGAGGCCAATCACATCTAACCACTGGAACTTCCAAAGGGTCCTTCACACCCTTGCTGCAACTCAAGAAGTTCCCCGACATACCCGTCTGCACTCGAGAGGAAGCACGTGGTGTCCCGCACACATCCAGGGGAGCCCCGTTTCCGCCTCCTAGCTCGAGATGAGGGATCCTTTCCCTGTTTCGTAGGGAAAGAATTCCCGGCGTTCCCGTCGCATCTCAAGAGGAGGCGCTCTCCACAGGAAAGGCGAGAGGAACTCCAGGGTCATGCCACCATTCCAAGAGTCCCCCAGATGTGTCAGTCTATTCCACAGGAACCTGTTTTCCCTGCACTGCCTTGACGTTCAAGCCGAGGATCGACTCCCACCACGTGTGCACGTGGGACAGCCCTGTGGGAAAGCCTCGTGGGAAAGCCTCGTGGGAAAGACTCGAGGGAAAACCATAGATCCTTTGATCCACGCGGCGGACTGCGTGACACTGCTGCTACCGCTCTGGAGGAAAGCGCAAGTGCATGCCCGCATTCGAGACGAGGACTGACACCCCTGGGGAGACTCCAGAAGTACCCCAAGATCCATGTCAGCACTGGAGAGGAATCCTCAGGTTCCGGCCCCGACTCCACACAAGGTCTTAGGCCCCGGCATCGACGGGAGAGGAATCCCGAGAGGCCCCCGAGGAACTCGCATGGGGACTGGCCTTTCCTGAGGTCACCAGAGCGGGTCCCTGAGGTCCCCGTCGTAAGTCGAGAGCACCTGCCGCAACTCGAGAAAATCCAGGAGGTTTTGCAATCCAGGCGAGATGAGGCCCATTTCCGCTGAGGCTTCTCGAGGCTAATCACGTCTAACCACTGGAACTTCCAAAGGGTCCTTCACACCCTTGCTGCAACTCAAGAAGTTCCCCGACATACCCGTCTCCACTCGAGAGGAAGCACGTGGGTCCCGCACACATCCAGGGGAGCACCGTTTCCGCCTCCTAGCTCGAGATGAGGGATCCTTTCCCTGTTTCGTAGGGAAAGAATTCCCGGCGTTCCCGTCGCATCTCAAGAGGAGGCGCTCTCCACAGGAAAGGCGAGAGGAACTCCAGGGTCGTGCCACCATTCCCAGAGTCCCCCAGATGGGTCAGTCCATTCCAGAGGAACCTGTTTTCCCTGCACTGCCTTGACGTTCAAGCCGAGGATCGACTCCCACCACGTGTGCACGTGGGACAACCCTGTGGGAAAGCCTCGTGTGAAGGCCTCGTGGGAAAGACTCGAGGGAAAACCATAGATCCTTTGATCCACGCGGCGGACTGCGTGACACTGCTGCTACCGCTCTGGAGGAAAGCGCAAGTGCATGCCCGCATTCGAGACGAGGACTGACTCCCCTGGGGAGACTCCAGAAGTACCCCAAGATCCATGTCAGCACTGGAGAGGAATCCTCAGGTTCCGGCCCCGACTCCACACAAGGTCTTAGGCCCTGGCATCGACGGGAGAGGAATCCCGAGAGGCCCCCGAGGAACTCGCATGGGGACTGGCCTTTCCTGAGGCCACCAGAGCGGGTCCCTGAGGTCCCCGTCGTAAGTCGAGAGCACCTGCCGCAACTCGAGAAAATCCAGGAGGTTTTGCCCTCCAGGCGAGATGAGGCCCATTTCCGCTGAGGCTTCTCGAGGCCAATCACATCTAACCACTGGAACTTCCAAAGGGTCCTTCACACCCTTGCTGCAACTCAAGAAGTTCCCCGACATACCCGTCTGCACTCGAGAGGAAGCACGTGGTGTCCCGCACACATCCAGGGGAGCCCCGTTTCCGCCTCCTAGCTCGAGATGAGGGATCCTTTCCCTGTTTCGTAGGGAAAGAATTCCCGGCGTTCCCGTCGCATCTCAAGAGGAGGCGCTCTCCACAGGAAAGGCGAGCGGAACTCCAGGGTCATGCCACCATTCCAAGAGTCCCCCAGATGTGTCAGTCTATTCCACAGGAACCTGTTTTCCCTGCACTGCCTTGACGTTCAAGCCGAGGATCGACTCCCACCACGTGTGCACGTGGGACAGCCCTGTGGGAAAGCCTCGTGGGAAAGCCTCGTGGGAAAGACTCGAGGGAAAACCATAGATCCTTTGATCCACGCGGCGGACTGCGTGACACTGCTGCTACCGCTCTGGAGGAAAGCGCAAGTGCATGCCCGCATTCGAGACGAGGACTGACACCCCTGGGGAGACTCCAGAAGTACCCCAAGATCCATGTCAGCACTGGAGAGGAATCCTCAGGTTCCGGCCCCGACTCCACACAAGGTCTTAGGCCCCGGCATCGACGGGAGAGGAATCCCGAGAGGCCCCCGAGGAACTCGCATGGGGACTGGCCTTTCCTGAGGTCACCAGAGCGGGTCCCTGAGGTCCCCGTCGTAAGTCGAGAGCACCTGCCGCAACTCGAGAAAATCCAGGAGGTTTTGCAATCCAGGCGAGATGAGGCCCATTTCCGCTGAGGCTTCTCGAGGCTAATCACGTCTAACCACTGGAACTTCCAAAGGGTCCTTCACACCCTTGCTGCAACTCAAGAAGTTCCCCGACATACCCGTCTCCACTCGAGAGGAAGCACGTGGGTCCCGCACACATCCAGGGGAGCACCGTTTCCGCCTCCTAGCTCGAGATGAGGGATCCTATCCCTGTTTCGTAGGGAAAGAATTCCCGGCGTTCCCGTCGCATCTCAAGAGGAGGCGCTCTCCACAGGAAAGGCGAGAGGAACTCCAGGGTCGTGCCACCATTCCAAGAGTCCCCCAGATGGGTCAGTCCATTCCAGAGGAACCTGTTTTCCCTGCACTGCCTTGACGTTCAAGCCGAGGATCGACTCCCACCACGTGTGCACGTGGGACAGCCCTGTGGGAAAGCCTCGTGGGAATGCCTCGTGGGAAAGACTCGAGGGAAAACCATAGATCCTTTGATCCACGCGGCGGACTGCGTGACACTGCTGCTACCGCTCTGGAGGAAAGCGCAAGTGCATGCCCGCATTCGAGACGAGGACTGACGGCCCTGGGGAGACTCCAGAAGTACCCCAAGATCCATGTCAGCACTGGAGAGGAATCCTCAGGTTCCGGCCCCGACTCCACACAAGGTCTTAGGCCACGGCATCGACGGGAGAGGAATCCCGAGAGGCCCTCGAGGAACTCGCATGGGGACTGGCCTTTCCTGAGGCCACCAGAGCGGGTCCCTGAGGTCCCCGTCGTAAGTCGAGAGCACCTGCCGCAACTCGAGAAAATCCAGGAGGTTTTGCCCTCCAGGCGAGATGAGGCCCATTTCCGCTGAGGCTTCTCGAGGCTAATCACGTCTAACCACTGGAACTTCCAAAGGGTCCTTCACACCCTTGCTGCAACTCAAGAAGTTCCCAGACATACCCGTCTCCACTCGAGAGGAAGCACGTGGGTCCCGCACACATCCAGGGGAGCCCCGTTTCCGCCTCCTAGCTCGAGATGAGGGATCCTTTCCCTGTTTCGTAGGGAAAGAATTCCCGGCGTTCCCGTCGCATCTCAAGAGGAGGAGCTCTCCACAGGAAAGGCGAGAGGAACTCCAGGGTCGTGCCACCATTCCAAGAGTCCCACAGATGGGTCAGTCCATTCCAGAGGAACCTGTTTTCCCTGCACTGCCTTGACGTTCAAGCCGAGGATCGAGTCCCACCACGTGTGCACGTGGGACAGCCCTGTGGGAAAGCCTCGTGGGAAAGCCTCGTGGGAAAGACTCGAGGGAAAACCATAGATCCTTTGATCCACGCGGCGGACTGTGTGACACTGCTGCTACCGCTCTGGAGGAAAGCGCAAGTGCATGCCCGCATTCGAGACGAGGACTGACTCCCCTGGGGAGATTCCAGAAGTACCCCAAGATCCAGGTCAGCACTGGAGAGGAATCCTCAGGTTCCGGCCCCGACTCCACACAAGGTCTTAGGCCCCGGCATCGACGGGAGAGGAATCCCGAGAGGCCCCCGAGGAACTCGCATGGGGACTGGCCTTTCCTGAGGCCACCAGAGCGGGTCCCTGAGGTCCCCGTCGTAAGTCGAGAGCACCTGCCGCAACTCGAGAAAATCCAGGAGGTTTTGCCCTCCAGGCGAGATGAGGCCCATTTCCGCTGAGGCTTCTCGAGGCCAATCACATCTAACCACTGGAACTTCCAAAGGGTCCTTCACACCATTGCTGCAACTCAAGAAGTTCCCCGACATACCCGTCTCCACTCGAGAGGAAGCACGTGGGGTCCCGCACACATCCAGGGGAGCCCCGTTTCCGCCTCCTAGCTCGAGATGAGGGATCCTTTCCCTGTTTCGTAGGGAAAGAATTCCCGGCGTTCCCGCCGCATCTCAAGAGGTGGCGCTCTCCACAGAAAAGGCGAGAGGAACTCCAGGGTCGTGCCACCATTCCAAGAGTCCCCCAGATGTGTCAGTCCATTCCAGAGGAACCTGTTTTCCCTGCACTGCCTTGACGTTCAAGCCGAGGAACGACTCCCACCACGTGTGCACGTGGGACAGCCCTGTGGGATAGCCTCGTGGGAAACCTCGTGGGAAAACTCGAGGGAAAACCATAGATCCTTTGATCCACGCGGCGGACTGCGTGACACTGCTGCTACCGCTCTGGAGGAAAGCGCAAGTGCATGCCCGCATTCGAGACGAGGACTGACTCCCCTGGGGAGACTCCAGAAGTACCCCAAGATCCATGTCAGCACTGGAGAGGAATCCTCTGGTTCCGGCCCCGACTCCACACAAGGTCTTAGGCCCCGACATCGACGGGAGAGGAATCCCGAGAGGCCCCCGAGGAACTCGCATGGGGACTGGCCTTTCCTGAGGCCACCAGAGCGGGTCCCTGAGGTCCCCGTCGTAAGTCGAGAGCACCTGCCGCAACTCGAGAAAATCCAGGAGGTTTTGCCCTCCAGGCGAGATGAGGCCCATTTCCGCTGAGGCTTCTCGAGGCCAATCACATCTAACCACTGGAACTTTCAAAGGGTCCTTCACACCCTTGCTGCAAATCAAGAAGTTCCCCGACATACCCATCTGCACTCAAGAGGAAGCACGTGGTGTCCCGCACACATCCAGGGGAGCCCCGTTTCCGCCTCCTAGCTCGAGATGAGGGATCCTTTCCCTGTTTCGTAGGGAAAGAATTCCCGGCGTTCCCGTCGCATCTCAAGAGGAGGCGCTCTCCACAGGAAAGGCGAGAGGAACTCCAGGGTCATGCCACCATTCCAAGAGTCCCCCAGATGTGTCAGTCTATTCCAGAGGAACCTGTTTTCCCTGCACTGCCTTGACGTTCAAGCCGAGGATCGACTCCCACCACCTGTGCACGTGGGACAGCCCTGTGGGAAAGCCTCTTGGGAAAGCCTCGTGGGAAAGACTCGAGGGAAAACCATAGATCCTTTGATCCTCGCGGCGGACTGCGTGACACTGCTGCTACCGCTCTGGAGGAAAGCGCAAGTGCATGCCCGCATTCGAGACGAGGACTGACTCCCCTGGGGAGACTCCAGAAGTACCCCAAGATCCATGTCAGCACTGGAGAGGAATCCTCAGGTTCCGGCCCCGACTCCACACAAGGTCTTAGGCCCCGGCATCGACGGGAGAGGAATCCCGAGAGGCCCCCGAGGAACTCGCATGGGGGCTGGCCTTTCCTGAGGCCACCAGAGCGGGTCCCTGAGGTCCCCGTCGTAAGTCGAGATAACCTGCCGCAACTCGAGAAAATCCAGGAGGTTTTGCCCTCCAGGCGAGATGAGGCCCATTTCCGCTGAGGCTTCTCGAGGCTAATCACGTCTAACCACTGGAACTTCCAAAGGGTCTTTCACACCCTTGCTGCAACTCAAGAAGTTCCCCGACATACCCGTCTCCACTCGAGAGGAAGTACGTGGGTCCCGCACACATCCAGGGGAGCCCCGTTTCCGCCTCCTAGCTCGAGATGAGGGATCCTTTCCCTGTTTCGTAGGGAAAGAATTCCCGGCGTTCCCGTCGCATCTCAAGAGGAGGCGCTCTCCACAGGAAAGGCGAGAGGAACTCCAGGGTCGTGCCACCATTCCAAGAGTCCCCCAGATGGGTCAGTCCATTCCAGAGGAACCTGTTTTCCCTGCACTGCCTTGACGTTCAAGCCGAGGATCGACTCCCACCACGTGTGCACGTGGGACAGCCCTGTGGGAAAGCCTCGTGGGAAAGCCTCGTGGGAAAGACTCGAGGGAAAACCATAGATCCTTTGATCCACGCGGCGGACTGCGTGACACTGCTGCTACCGCTCTGGAGGAAAGCACAAGTGCATGCCCGCATTCGAGACGAGGACTGACTCCCCTGGGGAGACTCCAGAAGTACCCCAAGATCCATGTCAGCACTGGAGAGGAATCCTCAGGTTCCGGCCCCGACTCCACACAAGGTCTTAGGCCCCGGCATCGAGGGGAGAGGAATCCCGAGAGGCCCCCGAGGAACTCGCATGGGGACTGGCCTTTCCTAAGGCCTCCAGAGCGGGTCCCTGAGGTCCCCGTCGTAAGTCGAGAGCACCTGCCGCAACTCGAGAAAATCCAGGAGGTTTTGCCCTCCAGGCGAGATGAGGCCAATTTCCGCTGAGGCTTCTCGAGGCCAATCACATCTAACCACTGGAACTTCCAAAGGGTCCTTCACACCCTTGCTGCAACTCAAGAAGTTCCCCGACATACCCGTCTCCACTCGAGAGGAAGCACGTGGGTTCCCGCACACATCCAGGGGAGCCCCGTTTCCGCCTCCTAGCTCGAGATGAGGGATCCTTTCCCTGTTTCGTAGGGAAAGAATTCCCGGCGTTCCCGTCGCATCTCAAGAGGAGGCGCTCTCCACAGGAAAGGCGAGAGGAACTCCAGGGTCATGCCACCATTCCAAGAGCCCCCAGATGTGTCAGTCCATTCCAGAGGAACCTGTTTTCCCTGCACTGCCTTGACGTTCAAGCCGAGGATCGACTCCCACCACGTGTGCACGTGGGACAGCCCTGTGGGAAAGCCTCGTGGGAAAGACTCGAGGGAAAACCATAGATCCTTTGATCCACGCGGCGGACTGCGTGACACTGCTGCTACCGCTCTGGAGGAAAGCGCAAGTGCATGCCCGCATTCGAGACGAGGACTGACTCCCCTGGGGAGACTCCAGAAGTACCCCAAGATCCATGTCAGCACTGGAGAGGAATCCTCAGGTTCCGGCCCCGACTCCACACAAGGTCTTAGGCCCCGGCATCGACGGGAGAGGAATCCCGAGAGGCCCCCGAGGAACTCGCATGGGGACTGGCCTTTCCTGAGGCCACCAGAGCGGGTCCCTGAGGTCCCCGTCGTAAGTCGAGAGCACCTGCCGCAACTCGAGAAAATCCAGGAGGTTTTGCCCTCCAGGCGACATGAGGCCCATTTCCGCTGAGGCTTCTCGAGGCCAATCACGTCTAACCACTGGAACTTCCAAAGGGTCCTTCACGCCCTTGCTGCAAATCAAGAAGTTCCCCGACATACCCGTCTGCACTCGAAAGGAAGCACGTGGTGTCCCGCACACATCCAGGGGAGCCCCGTTTCCGCCTCCTAGCTCGAGATGAGGGATCCTTTCCCTGTTTCGTAGTGAAAGAATTCCCGGCGTTCCCGTCGCATCTCAAGAGGAGGCGCTCTCCAAAGGAAAGGCGAGAGGAACTCCAGGGTCATGCCACCATTCCAAGAGTCCCCCAGATGTGTCAGTCCATTCCAGAGGAACCGGTTTTCCCTGCACTGCCTTGACGTTCAAGCCGAGGATTGACTCCCACCACGTGTGCACGTGGGACAGCCCTGTGGGAAAGCCTCGTGGGAAAGACTCAAGGGAAAACCATAGATCCTTTGATCCACGCGGCGGACTGCGTGACACTGCTGCTACCGCTCTGCAGGAAAGCGCAAGTGCATGCCCGCATTCGATACGAGGACTGACTCCCCTGGGGAGACTCCAGAAGTACCCCAAGATCCATGTCAGCACTGGAGAGGAATCCTCAGGTTCCGGCCCCGACTCCACACAAGGTCTTAGGCCCCGGCATCGACGGGAGAGGAATCCCGAGAGGCCCCGAGGAACTTGCATGGGGACTGGCCTTTCCTGAGGCCACCAGAGCGGGTCCCTGAGGTCCCCGTCGTAAGTCGAGAGCACCTGCCGCAACTCGAGAAAATCCAGGAGGTTTTGCCCTCCAGGCGAGATGAGGCCCATTTCCGCTGAGGCTTCTCGAGGCCAATCACATCTAACCACTGGAACTTCCAAAGGGTCCTTCACACCCTTGCTGCAACTCAAGAAGTTCCCCGACATACCCGTCTCCACTCGAGAGGAAGCCCGTGGGTCCCGCACACATCCAGGGGAGCCCCGTTTCCGCCTCCTAGCTCGAGATGAGGGATCCTTTCCCTGTTTCGTAGGGAAAGAATTCCCGGCGTTCCCGTCGCATCTCAAGTGGAGGCGCTCTCCACAGGAATGGCGAGAGGAACTCCAGGGTCATGCCACCATTCCAAGAGTCCCCCGATGTTTCAGTCCATTCCAGAGGAACCTGTTTTCCCTGCACTGCCTTGACGTTCAAGCCGAGGATCGACTCCCACCACGTGTGCACGTGGGAAAGCCCTGTGGGAAAGCCTCGTGGGAAAGCCTCGTGGGAAAGACTCGAGGGAAAACCATAGATCCTTTGATCCACGCGGCGGACTGCGTGACACTGCTGCTACCGCTCTGGAGGAAAGCGCAAGTGCATGCCCGCATTCGAGACGAGGACTGACTCCCCTGGGGAGACTCCAGAAGTACCCCAAGATCCATGTCAGCACTGGAGAGGAATACTCAGGTTCCGGCCCCGACTCCACACAAGGTCTTAGGCCCCGGCATCGACGGGAGAGGAATCCCGAGAGGCCCCCGAGGAACTCGCATGGGGACTGGCCTTTCCTGAGGCCACCAGAGCGGTTCCCTGAGGTCACCGTCGTAAGTCGAGAGCACCTGCCGCAACTCGAGAAAATCCAGGAGGTTTTGCCCTCCAGGCGAGATGAGGCCCATTTCCGCTGAGGCTTCTCGAGGCCAATCACATCTAACCACTGGAACTTCCAAAGGGTCCTTCACACCCTTGCTGCAACTCAAGAAGTTCCCCGACATACCCGTCTCCACTCGAGAGGAAGCACGTGTGGTCCCGCACACATCCAGGGGAGCCCCGTTTCCGCCTCCTAGCTCGAGATGAGGGATCCTTTCCCTGTTTCGTAGGGAAAGAATTCCCGGCGTTCCCGTCGCATCTCAAGAGGAGGCGCTCTCCACAGGAAAGGCGAGAGGAACTCCAGGGTCGTGACACCATTCCAAGAGTCCCCCAGATGTGTCAGTCCATTCCAGAGGAACCTGTTTTCCCTGCACTGCCTTGACTTTCAAGCCGAGGATCGAATCCCACCACTTGTGCACGTGGGACAGCCCTGTGGGATAGCCTCGTGGGAAAGCCTCGTGGGAAAGACTCGATGGAAAACCATAGATCCTTTGATCCACGCGGCGGACTGCGTGACACTGCTGCTACCGCTCTGGAGGAAAGGGCAAGTGCATGCCCGCATTCGAGACGAGGACTGACTCCCCTGGGGAGACTCCAGAAGTACCCCAAGATCCATGTCAGCACTGGAGAGGAATCCTCAGGTTCCGGCCCCGACTCCACACAAGGTCTTAGGCCCCGGCATCGACGGGAGAGGAATCCCGAGAGGCCCCCGAGGAACTCGCATGGGGACTGGCCTTTCCTGAGGCCACCAGAGCGGGTCCCTGAGGTCCCCGTCGTAAGTCGAGAGCACCTGCCGCAACTCGAGAAAATCCAGGAGGTTTTGCCCTCCAGGCGAGATGAGGCCCATTTCCGCTGAGGCTTCTCGAGGCCAATCACATCTAACCACTGGAACTTCCAAAGGGTCCTTCACACCATTGCTGCAACTCAAGAAGTTCCCCGACATACCCGTCTCCACTCGAGAGGAAGCACGTGGGTCCCGCACACATCCAGGGGAGCCACGTTTCCTCCTCCTAGCTCGAGATGAGTAATCCTTTCCCTGTTTCGTAGGGAAAGAATTCCCGGCGTTCCCGTCGCATCTCAAGAGGAGGCGCTCTCCACAGGAAAGGCGAGAGGAACTCCAGGGTCGTGCCACCATTCCAAGAGTCCCCCAGATGTGTCAGTCCATTCCAGAGGAACCTGTTTTCCCTGCACTGCCTTGACGTTCAAGCCGAGGATCGACTCCCACCACGTGTGCACGTGGGACAGCCCTGTGGGAAAGCCTCGTGGGAAAGCCTCGTGGGAAAGACTCGAGGGAAAACCATAGATCCTTTGATCCACGCGGCGGACTGCGTGACACTGCTGCTGCCGCTCTGGAGGAAAGCGCAAGTGCATGCCCGCATTCGAGACGAGGACTGACTCCCCTGGGGAGACTCCAGAAGTACCCCAAGATCCATGTCAGCACTGGAGAGGAATCCTCAGGTTCCGGCCCCGACTCCACACAAGGTCTTAGGCCCCGGCATCGAGGGGAGAGGAATCCCGAGAGGCCCCCGAGGAACTCGCATGGGGACTGGCCTTTCCTGAGGCCACCAGAGCGGGTCCCTGAGGTCCCCGTCGTAAGTCGAGAGCACCTGCCGCAACTCGAGAAAATCCAGGAGGTTTTGCCCTCCAGGCGAGATGAGGCCCATTTCCGCTGAGGCTTCTCGAGGCCAATCACATCTAACCACTGGAACTTCCAAAGGGTCCTTCACACCATTGCTGCAACTCAAGAAGTTCCCCGACATACCCGTCTCCACTCGAGAGGAAGCACGTGGGGTCCCGCACACATCCAGGGGAGCCCCGTTTCCGCCTCCTAGCTCGAGATGAGGGATCCTTTCCCTGTTTCGTAGGGAAAGAATTCCCGGCGTTCCCGCCGCATCTCAAGAGGAGGCGCTTTCCACAGGAAAGGCGAGAGGAACTCCAGGGTCGTGCCACCATTCCAAGAGTCCCCCAGATGTGTCAGTCCATACCAGAGGAACCTGTTTTCCCTGCACTGCCTTGACGTTCAAGCCGAGGATCGACTCCCACCACGTGTGCACGTGGGACAGCCCTGTGGGATAGCCTCGTGGGAAAGCCTCGTGGGAAAGACTCGAGGGAAAACCATAGATCCTTTGATCCACGCGGCGGACTGCGTGACACTGCTGCTACCGCTATGGAGGAAAGCGCAAGTGCATGCCCGCATTCGAGACGAGGACTGACTCCCCTGGGGAGACTCCAGAAGTACCCCAAGATCCATGTCAGCACTGGAGAGGAATCCTCAGGTTCCGGCACCGACTCCACACAAGGTCTTAGGCCCCGGCATCGACGGGAGAGGAATCCCGAGAGGCCCCCGAGGAACTCGCATGGGGGCTGGCCTTTCCTGAGGCCACCAGAGCGGGTCCCTGAGGTCCCCGTCGTAAGTCGAGAGAACCTGCCGCAACTCGAGAAAATCCAGGAGGTTTTGCCCTCCAGGCGAGATGAGGCCCATTTCCGCTGAGGCTTCTCGAGGCTAATCACGTCTAACCACTGGAACTTCCAAAGGGTCTTTCACACCCTTGCTGCAACTCAAGAAGTTCCCCGACATACCCGTCTCCACTCGAGAGGAAGCACGTGGGTCCCGCACACATCCAGGGGAGCCCCGTTTCCGCCTCCTAGCTCGAGATGAGGGATCCTTTCACTGTTTCGTAGGGAAAGAATTCCCGGCGTTCCCGTCGCATCTCAAGAGGAGGCGCTCTCCACAGGAAAGGCGAGAGGAACTCCAGGGTCGTGCCACCATTCCAAGAGTCCCCCAGATGGGTCAGTCCATTCCAGAGGAACCTGTTTTCCCTGCACTGCCTTGACGTTCAAGCCGAGGATCGACTCCCACCACGTGTGCACGTGGGACAGCCCTGTGGGAAAGCCCCGTGGGAAAGCCTCGTGGGAAAGACTCGAGGGAAAACCATAGATCCTTTGATCCACGCGGCGGACTGCGTGACACTGCTGCTACCGCTCTGGAGGAAAGCGCAAGTGCATGCCCGCATTCGAGACGAGGACTGACTCCCCTGGGGAGACTCCAGAAGAACCCCAAGATCCATGTCAGCACTGGAGAGGAATCCTCAGGTTCCGGCCCCGACTCCACACAAGGTCTTAGGCCCCGGCATCGAGGGGAGAGGAATCCCGAGAGGCCCCCGAGGAACTCGCATGGGGACTGGCCTTTCCTGAGGCCACCAGACCGGGTCCCTGAGGTCCCCGTCGTAAGTCGAGAGCACCTGCCGCAACTCGAGAAAATCCAGGAGGTTTTGCCCTCCAGGCGAGATGAGGCCCATTTCCGCTGAGGCTTCTCGAGGCCAATCACATCTAACCACTGGAACTTCCAAAGGGTCCTTCACACCCTTGCTGTAACTCAAGAAGTTCCCCGACATACCCGTCTCCACTCGAGAGGAAGCACGTGGGTTCCCGCACACATCCAGGTTAGCCCCGTTTCCGCCTCCTAGCTCGAGATGAGGGATCCTTTCCCTGTTTTGTAGGGAAAGAATTCCCGGCGTTCCTGTCGCATCTCAAGAGGAGGCGCTCTCCACAGGAAAGGCGAGAGGAACTCCAGGGTCATGCCACCATTCCAAGAGTCCCCCAGATGTGTCAGTCCATTCCAGAGGAACCTGTTTTCCCTGCACTGCCTTGACGTTCAAGCCGAGGATCGACTCCCACCACGTGTGCACGTGGGACAGCCCTGTGGGAAAGCCTCGTGGGAAAGACTCGAGGGAAAACCATAGATCCTTTGATCCACGCGGCGGACTGCGTGACACTACTGCTACCGCTCTGGAGGAAAGCGCAAGTGCATGCCCGCATTCGAGACGAGGACTGACTCCCCTGGGGAGACTCCAGAAGTACCCCAAGATCCATGTCAGCACTGGAGAGGAATCCTCAGGTTCCGGCCCCGACTCCACACAAGGTCTTAGGCCCCGGCATCGACGGGAGAGGAATCCCGAGAGGCCCCCGAGGAACTCGCATGGGGACTGGCCTTTCCTGAGGCCACCAGAGCGGGTCCCTGAGGTCCCCGTCGTAAGTCGAGAGCACCTGCCGCAACTCGAGAAAATCCAGGAGGTTTTGCCCTCCAGGCGAGATGAGGCCCATTTCCGCTGAGGCTTCTCGAGGCCAATCACGTCTAACCACTGGAATTTCCAAAGGGTCCTTCACGCCCTTGCTGCAAATCAAGAAGTTCCCCGACATACCCGTCTGCACTCGAGAGGAAGCACGTGGTGTCCCGCACACATCCAGGGGAGCCCCGTTTCCGCCTCCTAGCTCGAGATGGGGGATCCTTTCCCTGTTTCGTAGGGAAAGAATTCCCGGCGTTCCCGTCGCATCTCAAGAGGAGGCGCTCTCCAAAGGAAAGGCCGGAGGAACTCCAGGGTCATGCCACCATTCCAAGAGTCCCCCAGATGGGTCAGTCCATTCCAGAGGAACCTGTTTTCCCTGCACTGCCTTGACGTTCAAGCCGAGGATCGACTCCCACCACGTGTGCACGTGGGACAGCCCTGTGGGAAAGCCTCGTGGGAAAGACTCGAGGGAAAGACTCGATGGAAAACCATAGATCCTTTGATCCACGCGGCGGACTGCGTGACACTGCTGCTACCGCTCTGGAGGAAAGCGCAAGTGCATGCCCGCATTCGAGACGAGGACTGACTCCAATGGGGAGACTCCAGAAGTACCCCAAGATCCATGTCAGCACTGGAGAGGAATCCTCAGGTTCCGGCCCCGACTCCACACAAGGTCTTAGGCCCCGGCATCGACGGGAGAGGAATCCCGAGAGGCCCCCGAGGAACTCGCATGGGGACTGGCCTTTCCTGAGGCCACCAGAGCGGGTCCATGAGGTTCCCGTCGTAAGTCGAGAGCACCTGCCGCAACTCGAGAAAATCCAGGAGGTTTTGCCCTCCAGGCGAGATGAGGCCCATTTCCGCTGAGGCTTCTCGAGGCCAATCACATCTAACCACTGGAACTTCCAAAGGGTCCTTCACACCCTTGCTGCAACTCAAGAAGTTCCCCGACATACCCGTCTCCACTGGAGAGGAAGCACGTGGTGTCCCGCACACATCCAGGGGAGCCCCGTTTCCGCCTCCTAGCTCGAGATGAGGGATCCTTAACCTGTTTCGTAGGGAAAGAATTCCCGGCGTTCCCGTCGCGTCTCAAGAGGAGGCGCTCTCCACAGGAAAGGCGAGAGGAACTCCAGGGTCGTGCCACAATTCCAAGAGTCCCCCAGATGTGTCAGTCCATTCCAGAGGAACCTGTTTTCCCTGCACTGCCTTGACGTTCAAGCCGAGGATCGAAACCCACCACGTGTGCATGTGGGACAGCCCTGTGGGAAAGCCTCTTGGGAAAGCCTCATGGGAAAGACTCGAGGGAAAACCATAGATCCTTTGATCCACGCGGCGGACTGCGTGACACTGCTGCTACCGCTCTGGAGGAAAGCGCAAGTGCATGCCCGCATTCGAGACGAGGACTGACTCCCCTGGGGAGACTCCAGAAGTACCCCAAGATCCATGTCAGCACTGGAGAGGAATCCTCAGGTTCCGGCCCCGACTCCACACAAGGTCTTAGGCCCCGGCATCGACGGGAGAGGAATCCCGAGAGGCCCCCGAGGAACTCGCATGGGGACTGGCCTTTCCTGAGGCCACCAGAGCGGGTCCCTGAGGTCCCCGTCGTAAGTCGAGAGCACCTGCCGCAACTCGAGAAAATCCAGGAGGTTTTGCCCTCCAGGCGATATGAGGCCCATTTCCGCTGAGGCTTCTCGAGGCCAATCACATCTAACCACTGGAACTTCCAAAGGGTCCTTCACACCATTGCTGCAACTCAAGAAGTCCCCGACATACCCGTCTCCACTCGAGGGGAAGCACGTGGGGTCCCGCACACATCCAGGGGAGCCCCGTTTCCGCCTCCTAGCTCGAGATGAGGGATCCTTTCCCTGTTTCGTAGGGAAAGAATTCCCGGCGTTCCCGTCGCATCTCAAGAGGAGCCGCTCTCCACAGGAAAGGCGAGAGGAACTCCAGGGTCGTGCCACCATTCCAAGAGTCCCCCAGATGTGTCAGTCCATTCCAGAGGAACCTGTTTTCCCTGCACTGCCTTGACGTTCAAGCCGAGGATCGACTCCCACCACGTGTGCACGTGGGACAGCCCTGTGGGAAAGCCTCGTGGGAAAGCCTCGTGGGAAAGACTCGAGGGAAAACCATAGATCCTTTGATCCACGCGGCAGACTGCGTGACACTGCTGCTACCGCTCTGGAGGAAAGCGCAAGTGCATGCCCGCATTCGAGCCGAGGACTGACTCCCCTGGGGAGACTCCAGAAGTACTCCAAGATCCATGGCAGCACTGGAGAGGAATCCTCAGGTTCCGGCCCCGACTCCACAAAAGGTCTTAGTCCCCGGCATCGACGGGAGAGGAATCCCGAGACGCCCCCGAGGAACTCGCATGGGGACTGGCCTTTCCTGAGGCCACCAGAGCGGGTCCCTGATGTCCCCGTCGTAAGTCGAGAGCACCTGCCGCAACTCGAGAAAATCCAGGAGGTTTTGCCCTCCAGGCGAGATGAGGCCCATTTCCGCTGAGGCTTCTCGAGGCCAATCACGTCTAACCACTGGAACTTCCAAAGGGTCCTTCACACCCTTGCTGCAACTCAAGAAGTTCCCCGACATAGCCGTCTGCACTCAAGAGGAAGCACGTGGTGTCCCGCACACATCCAGGGGAGCCCCGTTTCCGCCTCCTAGCTCGAGATGAGGGATCCTTTCCCTGTTTCGTAGGGAAAGAATTCCCGGCGTTCCCGTCGCATCTCAAGAGGAGGCGCTCTCCACAGGAAAGGCGAGAGGAACTCCAGGGTCATGCCACCATTCCAAGAGTCCCCCAGATGTGTCAGTCCATTCCAGAGGAACCTTTTTTCCCTGCACTGCCTTGACGTTCAAGCCGAGGATCGACTCCCACCACGTGTGCACGTGGGACAGCCCTGTGGGAAAGCCTCGTGGGAAAGACTCGAGGGAAAACCATAGATCCTTTGATCCACGCGGCGGACTGCGTGACACTGCTGCTACCGCTCTGGAGGAAAGCGCAAGTGCATGCCCGCATTCGAGACGAGGACTGACTCCCCTGGGGAGACTCCAGAAGTACCCCAAGATCCATGTCAGCACTGGAGTGGAATCCTCAGGATCCGGCCCCGACTCCACACAAGGTCTTAGGCCCCGGCATCGACGGGAGAGGAATCCCGAGAGGCCCCCGAGGAACTCGCATGGGGACTGGCCTTTCCTGAGGCCACCAGAGCGGGTCCCTGAGGTCCCCGGCGTAAGTCGAGAGCACCTGCCGCAACTCGAGAAAATCCAGGAGGTTTTGCCCTCCAGGCGAGATGAGGCCCATTTCCGCTGAGGCTTCTCGAGGCCAATCACGTCTAACGACTGGAACTTCCAAAGGGTCCTTCACACCCTTGCTGCAACTCAAGAAGTTCCCCGACATACCCGTCTCCACTCGAGAGGAAGCTCGTGGTGTCCCGCACACATCCAGGGGAGCCCCGTTTCCGCCTCCTAGCTCGAGATGAGGGATCCTTTCCCTGTTTCGTAGGGAAAGAATTCCCGGCGTTCCCATCGCATCTCAAGAGGACGCGCTCTCCACAGGAAAGGCGAGAGGAACTCCAGGGTCATGCCACCATGCCAAGAGTCCCCCAGATGTGTCAGTCCATTCCAGAGGAACCTGTTTTCCCTGCACTGCCTTGACGTTCAAGCCGAGGATCGACTCCCACCACGTGTGCACGTGGGACAGCCCTGTGGGAAAGCCTCGTGGGAAAGACTCGAGGGAAAACCATAGATCCTTTGATCCACGCGGCGGACTGCGTGACACTGCTGCTTCCGCTCTGGAGGAAAGCGCAAGTGCATGCCCGCATTCGAGACGAATACTGACTCCCCTGGGGAGACTCCAGAAGTACCCCAAGATCCATGTCAGCACTGGAGAGGAATCCTCAGGTTCCGGCCCCGACTCCACACAAGGTCTTAGGCCCCGGCATCGACGGGAGAGGGATCCCGAGAGGCCCCCGAGGAACTCGCATGGGGACTGGCCTTTCCTGAGGCCACCAGAGCGGGTCCCTGAGGTCCCCGTCGTAAGTCGAGATCACCTGCCGCAACTCGAGAAAATCCAGGAGCTTTTGCCCTCCAGGCGAGATGAGGCTCATTTCCGCTGAGGCTTCTCGAGGCTAATCACGTCTAAACACTGGAACTTCCAAAGGGTCCTTCACACCCTTGCTGCAACTCAAGAAGTTCCCCGACATACCCGTCTGCACTCGAGAGGAAGCACGTGGGGTCCCGCACACATCCAGGGGAGCCCCGTTTCCGCCTCCTAGCTCGAGATGAGGGATCCTTTCCCTGTTTCGTAGGGAAAGAATTCCCGGCATTCCCATCGCATCTCAAGAGGAGGCGCTCTCCACAGGAAATGCGAGAGGAACTCCAGGGTCGTGACACCATTCCAAGAGTCCCCCAGATGTCTCAGTCCATTCCAGAGGAACCTGTTTTCCCTGCACTGCCTTGACGTTCAAGCTGAGGATCGACTCCCACCCCGTGTGCACGTGGGACAGCCCTGTGGGAAAGCCTCGTGGGAAAGCCTCCTGGGAAAGACTCGTGGGAAAACCATAGATCCTTTGATCCACGCGGCGGACTGCGTGACACTATTGCTACCGCTCTGGAGGAAAGCGCAAGTGCATGCCCGCATTCGAGACTAGGACTGACTCCCCTGGGGAGACTCCAGAAGTACCCCAAGATCCATGTCAGCACTGGAGAGGAATCCTCAGGTTCCGGCCACGATTCCACACAAGGTCTTAGGCCCCGGCATCGACGGGAGAGGAATCCCGAGACGCCCCCGAGGAACTCGCATGGGGACTGGCCTTTCCTGAGGCCACCAGAGCGGGTCCCTGAGGTCCCCGTCGTAAGTCGAGAGCACCTGCCGCAACTCGAGAAAATCCAGGAGGTTTTGCCCTCCAGGCGAGATGAGGCCCATTTCCGCTGAGGCTTCTCGAGGCCAATCACATCTAACCACTGGAACTTCCAAAGGGTCCTTCACACCCTTGCTGCAACTAAAGAAGTTCCCCGACATACCCGTCTCCACTCGAGAGGAAGCACGTGGGGTCCCGCACACATCCAGGGGAGCCCCGTTTCCGCCTCCTAGCTCGAGATGAGGGATCCTTTCCCTGTTTCGTAGGGAAAGAATTCCCGGCGTTCCCGTCGCATCTCAAGAGGAGCCGCTCTCCACAGGAAAGGCGAGAGGAACTCCAGGGTCATGCCACCATGCCAAGAGTCCCCCAGATGTGTCAGTCCATTCCAGAGGAACCTGTTTTCCCTGCACTGCCTTGACGTTCAAGCCGAGGATCGACTTCCACCACGTGTGCACGTGGGACAGCCCTGTGGGAAAGCCTCGTGGGAATGCCTCGTGGGAAAGACTCGAGGGAAAAAAATAGATCCTTTGATCCACGCGGCGGACTGCGTGACACTGCTGCTACCGCTCTGGAGGAAAGCGCAAGTGCATGCCCGCATTCGAGACGAGGACTGACTCCCCTGGGGAGACTCCAGAAGTACCCCAAGATCCATGTCAGCACTGGAGAGGAATCCTCAGGTTCCGGCCCCGACTCCACACAAGGTCTTAGGCCCCGGCATCGACGGGAGAGGAATCCCGAGACGCCCCCGAGGAACTCGCATGGGGACTGGCCTTTCCTGAGGCCACCAGAGCGTGTCCTTGAGGTCCCCGTCGTAAGTCGAGAGCACCTGCCGCAACTCGAGAAAATCCAGGAGGTTTTGCCCTCCAGGCGAGATGAGGCCCATTTCCGCTGAGGCTTCTCGAGGCCAATCACGTCTAACCACTGGAACTTCCAAAGTGTCCTTCACACCCTTGCTGCAACTCAAGAAGTTCCCAGACATACCCGTCTCCACTCGAGAGGAAGCACGTGGGTTCCCGCACACATCCAGGGGAGCCCCGTTTCCGCCTCCTAGCTCGAGATGAGGGATCCTTTCCCTGTTTCGTAGGGAAAGAATTCCCGGCGTTCCCGTCGCATCTCAAGAGGAGGCGCTCTCCACAGGAAAGGCGAGAGGAACTCCAGGGTCATGCCACCATGCCAAGAGTCCCCCAGATGTGTCAGTCCATTCCAGAGGAACCTGTTTTCCCTGCACTGCCTTGACGTTCAAGCCGAGGATCGACTCCCACCACGTGTGCACGTGGGACAGCCATGTGGGAAAGCCTCGTGGGAAAGACTCGAGGGAAAACCATAGATCCTTTGATCCACGCGGCGGTCTGCGTGACACTGCTGCTACCGCTCTGGAGGAAAGCGCAAGTGCATGCCCGCATTCGAGACGAGGACTGACTCCCCTGGGGAGACTCCAGAAGTACCCCAAGATCCATGTCAGCACTGGAGAGGAATCCTCAGGTTCCGGCCCCGACTCCACACAAGGTCTTAGGCCCCGGCATCGACGGGAGAGGGATCCCGAGAGGCCCCCGAGGAACTCGCATGGGGACTGGCTATTCCTGTGGCCACCAGAGCGGGTCCCTGAGGTCCCCGTCGTAAGTCGAGAGCACCTGCCGCAACTCGAGAAAATCCAGGAGGTTTTGCCCTCCAGGCGAGATGAGGCTCATTTCCGCTGAGGCTTCTCGAGGCTAATCACGTCTAAACACTGGAACTTCCAAAGGGTCCTTCACACCCTTGCTGCAACTCAAGAAGTTCCCCGACATAACCGTCTGCACTCGAGAGGAAGCACGTGGGGTCCCGCACACATCCAGGGGAGCCCCGTTTCCGCCTCCTAGCTCGATATGAGGGATCCTTTCCCTGGTTCGTAGGGAAAGAATTCCCGGCGTTCCCGTCGCATCTCAAGAGGAGGCGCTCTCCACAGGAAAGGCGAGAGGAACTCCAGGGTCGTGACACCATTCCAAGAGTCCCCCAGATGTGTCAGTCCATTCCAGAGGAACCTGTTTTCCCTGCACTGCCTTGACGTTCAAGCCGAGGATCGACTCCCACCACGTGTGCACGTGGGACAGCCCTGTTGGAAAGCCTCGTGGGAAAGCCTCGTGGGAAAGACTCGAGGGAAAACCATAGATCCTCTGATCCATGCGGCAGACTGAGTGACACTGCTGCTACCGCTCTGGAGGAAAGCGCAAGTGCATGCCCGCATTCGAGACGAGGACTGACTCCCCTGGGGAGACTCCAGAAGTACCCAGAGATCCATGTCAGCACTGGAGAGGAATCCTCAGGTTCCGGCCCCGACTCCACACAAGGACTTAGGCCCTGGCATCGACGGGAGAGGAATCCCCAGAGGCCCCCGAGGAACTCGCATGGGGACTGGCCTTTCCTGAGGCCACCAGAGCGGGTCCCTGAGGTCCCCGTCGTAAGTCGAGAGCACCTGCCGCAACTCGAGAAAATCCAGGAGGTTTTGCCCTCCAGGCGAGATGAGGCCCATTTCCGCTGAGGCTTCTCGAGGCCAATCACGTCTAACCACTGGAACTTCCAAAGGGCCCTTCACACCCTTGCTGCAACTCAAGAACTTCCCCGACATACCTGTCTCCACTCGAGAGGAAGCACGTGGGGTCCCGCACACATCCAGGGGAGCCCCGTTTCCGCCTCCTAGCTCGAGATGAGGGATCCTTTCCCTGTTTCGTAGGGAAAGAATTCCCGGGGTTCCCGTCGCATCTCAAGAGGAGGCGCTCTCCACAGGAAAGGCGAGAGGAACTCCAGGGTCATGCCACCATGCCAAGAGTCCCCCAGATGTGTCAGTCCATTCCAGAGGAACCTGTTTTCCCTGCACTGCCTTGACGTTCAAGCCGAGGATCGACTCCCACCACGTGTGCACGTGGGACAGCCCTGTGGGAAAGCCTCGTGGGAAAGCCTCGTGGGAAAGACTCGAGGGAAAACAATAGATCCTTTGATCCACGCGGCGGACTGCGTGACACTGCTGCTACCGCTCTGGAGGAAAGCGCAAGTGCATGCCCGCATTCGAGACGAGGACTGACTCCCCTGGGGAGACTCCAGAAGTACCCCAAGATCCATGTCAGCACTGGAGAGGAATCCTCAGGTTCCGGTCCCGACTCCACACAAGGTTTTAGGCCCCGGCATCGACGGGAGAGGAATCCCGAGTGGCCCCCGAGGATCTCGCATGGGGACTGGCCTTTCCTGAGGCCACCAGAGCGGGTCCCTGAGGTCCCCGTCGTAAGTCGAGAGCACCTGCCGCAACTCGAGAAAATCCAGGAGGTTTTGCCCTCCAGGCGAGATGAGGCCCATTTCCGCTGAGGCTTCTCGAGGCCAATCACGTCTAACCACTGGAACTTCCAAAGGGTCCTTCACACCCTTGCTGCAACTCAAGAAGTTCCCCGACATACCCGTCTGCACTAGAGAGGAAGCACGTGGGGTCCCGCACACATCCAGGGGAGCCCCGTTTCCGCCTCCTAGCTCGAGATGAGGGATCCTTTCCCTGGTTCGTAGGGAAAGAATTCCCGGCGTTCCCGTCGCATCTCAAGAGGAGGCGCTCTCCACAGGAAAGGCGAGAGGAACTCCAGGGTCGTGCCACCATTCCAAGAGTCCCCCAGATGTGTCAGTCCATTCCAGAGGAACCTGTTTTCCCTGCACTGCCTTGACGTTCAAGCCGAGGATCGACTCCCACCACGTGTGCACGTGGGACAGCCCTGTGGGAAAGCCTCGTGGGAAAGCCTCGTGGGAAAGACTCGAGGGAAAACCATAGATCCTCTGATCCATGCGGCAGACTGAGTGACACCTCTGCTACCGCTCTGGAGGAAAGCGCAAGTGCATGCCCGCATTCGAGACGAGGACTGACTCCCCTGGGGAGACTCCAGAAGTACCCCAAGATCCATGTCAGCACTGGAGAGGAATCCTCAGGTTCCGGCCCCGACTCCACACAAGGACTTAGGCCCTGGCATCGACGGGAGAGGAATCCCGAGAGGCCCCCGAGGAACTCGCATGGAGACTGGCCTTTCCTGAGGCCACCAGAGCGGGTCCCTGAGGTCCCCGTCGTAAGTCGAGAGCACCTGCCGCAACTCGAGAAAATCCAGGAGGTTTTGCCCTCCAGGCGAGATGAGGCCCATTTCCGCTGAGGCTTCTCGAGGCCAATCACGTCTAACCACTGGAACTTCCAAAGGGTCCTTCACACCCTTGCTGCAACTCAAGAAGTTCCCCGACATACCCGTCTGCACTAGAGAGGAAGCACGTGGGGTCCCGCACACATCCAGGGGAGCCCCGTTTCCGCCTCCTAGCTCGAGATGAGGGATTCTTTCCCTGCGTTCCCGTCGCATCTCAAGAGGAGGCGCTCTCCACAGGAAAGGCGAGAGGAACTCCAGGGTCGTGCCACCATTCCAAGAGTCCCCCAGATGTGTCAGTCCATTCCAGAGGAACCTGTTTTCCCTGCACTGCCTTGACGTTCAAGCCGAGGATCGACTCCCACCACGTGTGCACGTGGGACAGCCCTGTGGGAAAGCCTCGTGGGAAAGCCTCGTGGGAAAGACTCGAGGGAAAAACATAGATCCTTTGATCCACGCGCCGGACTGCGTGACACTGCTGCTACCGCTCTGGAGGAAAGCGCAAGTGCATGCCCGCATTCGAGACGAGGACTGACGGCCCTGGGGAGACTCCAGAAGTACCCCAAGATCCATGTCAGCACTGGAGAGGAATCCTCAGGTTCCGGCCCCGACTCCACACAAGGTCTTAGGCCCCGGCATCGACGGGAGAGGAATCCCGAGAGGCCCCCGAGGAACTCGCATGGGGACTGGCCTTTCCTGAAGCCACCAGAGCGGTTCCCTGAGGTCCCCGTCGTAAGTCGAGAGCACCTGCCGCAACTCGAGAAAATCCAGGAGGTTTTGCCCTCCAGGCAAGATGAGGCCCATTTCCGCTGAGGCTTCTCGAGGCCAATCACGTCTAAAAACTGGAACTTCCAAAGGGTCCTTCACACCCTTGCTGCAACTCAAGAAGTTCCCCGACATACCCGTCTCCACTCGAGAGGAAGCACGTGGTGTCCCGCACACATCCAGGGGAGCCCCGTTTCCGCCTCCTAGCTCGAGATGAGGGATCCTTTCCCTGTTTCGTAGGGAAAGAATTCCCGGCGTTCTCGTCGCATCTCAAGAGGAGGCGCTCTCCACAGGAAAGGCGAGAGGAACTCCAGGGTCATGCCACCATTCCAAGAGTCCCCCAAATGTGTCAGTCCATTCCAGAGGAACCTGTTTTCCCTGCACTGCCTTGACGTTCAAGCCGAGGATCGAATCCCACCACGTGTGCACGTGGGACAGCCCTGTGGGACAGCCCTGTGGGAAAGCCTCGTGGGAAAGACTCGAGGGAAAACCATAGATCCTTTGATCCACGCGGCGGACTGCGTGACACTGCTGCTACCGCTCTGGAGGAAAGCGCAAGTGCATGCCCGCATTCGAGACGAGGACTGACTCCCCTGGGGAGACTCCAGAAGTACCCCAAGATCCATGTCAGCACTGGAGAGGAATCCTCAGTTTCCGGCCCCGACTCCACACAAGGTCGTAGGCCCCGGCATCGACGGGAGAGGAATCCCGAGAGGCCCCCGAGGAACTCGCATGGGGTCTGGCCTTTCCTGAGGCCACCAGAGCGGTTCCCTGAGGTCCCCGTCGTAAGTCGAGAGCACCTGCCGCAACTCGAGAAAATCCAGGAGCTTTTGCCCTCCAGGCGATATGAGGCCCATTTCCGCTGAGGCTTCTCGAGGCCAATCACATCTAACCACTGGAACTTCCAAAGGGTCCTTCACACCATTGCTGCAACTCAAGAAGTTCCCCGACATACCCGTCTGCACTCGAGAGGAAGCACGTGGTGTCCCGCACACATCCAGGGGAGCCCCGTTACCGCCTCCTAGCTCGAGATGAGGGATCCTTTCCCTGTTTCGTAGGGAAAGAATTCCCGGCGTTCCCGTCGCATCTCAAGAGGAGGCGCTCTCCACAGGAAAGGCGAGAGGAACTCCAGGGTCGTGCCACCATTCCAAGAGTCCCCCAGATGTGTCAGTCCATTCCAGAGGAACCTGTTTTCCCTGCACTGCCTTGACGTTCAAGCCGAGGATCGACTCCCACCATGTGTGCACGTGGGACAGCCCTGTGGGAAAGCCTCGTGGGAAAGCCTCGTGGGAAAGACTCGAGGGAAAAACATAGATCCTTTGATCCACACGGCGGACTGCGTGACACTGCTGCTACCGCTATGGAGGAAAGCGCAAGTGCATGCCAGCATTCGAGACGAGGACTGACTCCCCTGGGGAGACTCCAGAAGTACCCCAAGATCCATGTCAGCACTGGAGAGGAATCCTCAGGTTCCGACCCCGACTCCACACAAGGTCTTAGGCCCCGGCATCGACGGGAGAGGAATCCCGAGACGCCCCCGAGGAACTCGCATGGGGACTGGCCTTTCCTGAGGCCACCAGAGCGGGTCCCTGAGGTCCCCGTCGTAAGTCGAGAGCACCTGCCGCAACTCGAGAAAATCCAGGAGGTTTTGCCCTCCAGGCGAGATGAGGCCCATTTCCGCTGAGGCTTCTCGAGGCTAATCACTTCTAACCACTGGAACTTCCAAAGGGTCCTTCACACCCTTGCTGCAACTCAAGAAGTTCCCCCACATCCCCGTCTCCACTCGAGAGGAAGCACGTGGTGTCCCGCCAACATCCAGGGGAGCTCCGTTTCCGACTCCTAGCTCGAGATGAGGGATCCTTTCCCTGTTTCGTAGGGAAAGAATTCCTGGCGTTCCCGTCGCATCTCAAGAGGAGGCGCTCTCTACAGGAAAGGCGAGAGGAACTCCAGGGTCGTGCCACCATTCCAAGAGTCCCCCAGATGTGTCAGTCCATTCCAGAGGAATCTGTTTTCCCAGAACTGCCTTGACGTTCAAGCCAAGGATCGACGCCCACCACGTGTGCACGTGGGACAGCACTGTGGGAAAGCCTCGTGGGAAAGCCTCGTGGAAAAGACTCGAGGGAAAACCATAGATCCTTTGATCCACGCGGCGGACTAGGTGATACTGCTGCTACCGCTCTGGAGGAAAGAGCAAGTGCATGCCCGCATTCGAGACGAGGACTGACTCCCCTGGGGAGACTCCAGAAGTACCCCAAGATCCATGTCAGCACTGGAGAGGAATCCTCAGGTTCCGACCCCGACTCCACACAAGGACTTAGGCCCCGGCATCGACGGGAGAGGAATCCCCAGGGCCCCCGAGGAACTCGCATGGGGACTGGCCTTTCCTGAGGCCACCAGAGCGGGTCCCTGAGGTCCCCGTCGTAAGTCGAGAGCACCTGCCGCAACTCGAGAAAATCCAGGAGGTTTTGCCCTCCAGGCGAGATGAGGCCCATTTCCGCTGAGGCTTCTCGTGGCTAATCACGTCTAACCACTGGAACATCCAAAGGGTCCTTCACACCCTTGCTGCAACTCAAGAACTTCCCCGACATACCCGTCTCCACTCGAATGGAAGCACATGGGGTCCCGCACACATCCAGGGGAGCCCCGTTTCCGCCTCCTAGCTCGAGATGAGGGATCCTTTCCCTGTTTCGTAGGGAAAGAATTCCCGGCATTCCCGTCGCATCTCAAGAGGAGGCGCTCTCCACAGGAAAGGCGAGAGGAACTCCAGGGTCGTGCCACCATTCCAAGAGTCCCCCAGGTGTGTCAGTCCATTCCAGAGGAACCTGTTTTCCGTGCACTGCGTTGACGTTCAAGCCAAGGATCGACTCCCAACACGTGTGCACGTGGGACAGCCCTGTGGGACAGCCCTGTGGGAAAGCCTCGTGGGAAAGACTCGAGGGAATACCATAGATCCTTTGATCCACGCGGCGGACTGCGTGACACTGCTGCTACCGCTCTGGAGGAAAGCGCAAGTGCATGCCCGCATTCGAGACGAGGACTGACTCCCCTGGGGAGACTCCAGAAGTACCCCAAGATCCATGTCAGCACTGGAGAGGAATCCTCAGTTTCCGGCCCCGACTCCACACAAGGTCGTAGGCCCCGGCATCGACGGGAGAGGAATCCCGAGAGGCCCCCGAGGAACTCGCATGGGGTCTGGCCTTTCCTGAGGCCACCAGAGCGGTTCCCTGAGGTCCCCGTCGTAAGTCGAGAGCACCTGCCGCAACTCGAGAAAATCCAGGAGCTTTTGCCCTCCAGGCGATATGAGGCCCATTTCCGCTGAGGCTTCTCGAGGCCAATCACATCTAACCACTGGAACTTCCAAAGGGTCCTTCACACCATTGCTGCAACTCAAGAAGTTCCCCGACATACCCGTCTCCACTCGAGAGGAAGCACGTGGGGTCCCGCACACATCCAGGGGAGCCCCGTTTCCGCCTCCTAGCTCGAGATGAGGGATCCTTTCCCTGTTTCGTAGGGAAAGAATTCCCGGCATTCCCATCGCATCTCAAGAGGAGGCGCTCTCCACAGGAAAGGCGAGAGGAACTCCAGGGTCGTGACACCATTCCAAAAGTCCCCCAGATGTGTCAGTCCATTCCAGAGGAACCTGTTTTCCCTGCACTGCCTTGACGTTCAAGCCGAGGATCGACTCCCACCCCGTGTGCACGTGGGACAGCCCTGTGGGAAAGCCTCGTGGGAAAGCCTCGTGGGAAAGACTAGTGGGAAAACCATAGATCCTTTGATCCATGCGGCGGACTGCGTGACACTATTGCTACCGCTCTGGAGGAAAGCGCAAGTGCATGCCCGCATTCGAGACGAGGACTGACTCCCCTGGGGAGACTCCAGAAGTACCCCAAGATCCATGTCAGCACTGGAGAGGAATCCTCAGGTTCCGGCCCCGACTCCACACAAGGTCTTAGGCCCCGGCATCGACGGGAGAGGAATCCCGAGACGCCCCCGAGGAACTCGCATGGGGACTGGCCTTTCCTGAGGCCACCAGAGCGGGTCCCTGAGGTCCCCGTCGTAAGTCGAGAGCACCTGCCGCAACTCGAGAAAATCCAGGAGGTTTTGCCCTCCAGGCGAGATGAGGCCCATTTCCGCTGAGGCTTCTCGAGGCCAATCACATCTAACCACTGGAACTTCCAAAGGGTCCTTTACACCCTTGCTGCAACTCAAGAAGTTCCCCGACATACCCGTCTGCACTCGAGAGGAAGCACGTGGTGTCCCGCACACATCCAGGGGAGCCCCGTTTCCGCCTCCTAGCTCGAGATGAGGGATCCTTTCCCTGTTTCGTAGGGAAAGAATTCCCGGCGTTCCCGTCGCATCTCAAGACGAGGCACTCTCCACAGGAAAGGCGAGAGGAACTCCAGGGTCATGCCACCATTCCAAGAGTCCCCCAGATGTGTCAGTCCATTCCAGAGGAACCTGTTTTCCCTGCACTGCCTTGACGTTCAAGCCGAGGATCGACTCCCACCACGTGTGCACGTGGGACAGCCCTGTGGGAAAGCCTCGTGGGAAAGCCTCGTGGGAAAGACTCGAGGGAAAACCATAGATCCTTTGATCCACGCGGCGGACTGCGTGACACTGCTGCTACCGCTCTGGAGGAAAGCGCAAGTGCATGCCCGCATTCGAGACGAGGACTGACTCCCCTGGGGAGACTCCAGAAGTACCCCAAGATCCAGGTCAGCACTGGAGTGGAATCCTCAGGTTCCGGCCACGACTCCACACAAGGTCTTAGGCCCCGGCATCGACGGGAGAGGAATCCCGAGAGGCCCCCGAGGAACTCGCATGGGGACTGGCCTTTCCTGAGGCCACCAGAGCGGGTCCCTGAGGTCCCCGTCGTAAGTCGAGAGCACCTGCCGCAACTCGAGAAAATCCAGGAGGTTTTGCCCTCCAGGCGAGATGAGTCCCATTTCCGCTGAGGCTTCTCGAGGCCAATCACATCTAACCACTGGAACTTCCAAAGGGTCCTTCACACCCTTGCTGCAACTCAAGAAGTTCCCCGACATACCCGTCTGCACTCGAGAGGAAGCAGGTGGTGTCCCGCACACATCCAGGGGAGCCCCGTTACCGCTTCCTAGCTCGAGATGAGGGATCCTTTCCCTGTTTCGTAGGGAAAGAATTCCCGGCGTTCCCGTCGCATCTCAAGAGGAGGCGCTCTCCACAGGAAAGGCGAGAGGAACTCCAGGGTCGTGCCACCATTCCAAGAGTCCCCCAGATGTGTCAGTCCATTCCAGAGGAACCTGTTTTCCCTGCACTGCCTTGACGTTCAAGCCGAGGATCGACTCCCACCATGTGTGCACGTGGGACAGCCCTGTGGGAAAGCCTCGTGGGAAAGCCTCGTGGGAAAGACTCGAGGGAAAAACATAGATCCTTTGATCCACACGGCGGACTGCGTGACACTGCTGCTACCGCTATGGAGGAAAGCGCAAGTGCATGCCAGCATTCGAGACGAGGACTGACTCCCCTGGGGAGACTCCAGAAGTACCCCAAGATCCATGTCAGCACTGGAGAGGAATCCTCAGGTTCCGGCCCCGACTCCACACAAGGTCTTAGGCCCCGGCATCGACGGGAGAGGAATCCCGAGACGCCCCCGAGGAACTCGCATGTTGACTGGCCTTTCCTGAGGCCACCAGAGCGGGTCCCTGAGGTCCCCGTCGTAAGTCGAGAGCACCTGCCGCAACTCGAGAAAATCCAGGAGGTTTTGCCCTCCAGGCGAGATGAGGCCCATTTCCGCTGAGGCTTCTCGAGGCTAATCACTTCTAACCACTGGAACTTCCAAAGGGTCCTTCACACCCTTGCTGCAACTCAAGAAGTTCCCCCACATCCCCGTCTCCACTCGAGAGGAAGCACGTGGTGTCCCGCCAACATCCAGGGGAGCTCCGTTTCCGACTCCTAGCTCGAGATGAGGGATCCTTTCCCTGTTTCGTAGGGAAAGAATTCCTGGCGTTCCCGTCGCATCTCAAGAGGAGGCGCTCTCTACAGGAAAGGCGAGAGGAACTCCAGGGTCGTGCCACCATTCCAAGAGTCCCCCAGATGTGTCAGTCCATTCCAGAGGAATCTGTTTTCCCAGAACTGCCTTGACGTTCAAGCCAAGGATCGACGCCCACCACGTGTGCACGTGGGACAGCACTGTGGGAAAGCCTCGTGGGAAAGCCTCGTGGAAAAGACTCGAGGGAAAACCATAGATCCTTTGATCCACGCGGCGGACTAGGTGATACTGCTGCTACCGCTCTGGAGGAAAGAGCAAGTGCATGCCCGCATTCGAGACGAGGACTGACTCCCCTGGGGAGACTCCAGAAGTACCCCAAGATCCATGTCAGCACTGGAGAGGAATCCTCAGGTTCCGACCCCGACTCCACACAAGGACTTAGGCCCCGGCATCGACGGGAGAGGAATCCCCAGGGCCCCCGAGGAACTCGCATGGGGACTGGCCTTTCCTGAGGCCACCAGAGCGGGTCCCTGAGGTCCCCGTCGTAAGTCGAGAGCACCTGCCGCAACTCGAGAAAATCCAGGAGGTTTTGCCCTCCAGGCGAGATGAGGCCCATTTCCGCTGAGGCTTCTCGTGGCTAATCACGTCTAACCACTGGAACATCCAAAGGGTCCTTCACACCCTTGCTGCAACTCAAGAACTTCCCCGACATACCCGTCTCCACTCGAATGGAAGCACATGGGGTCCCGCACACATCCAGGGGAGCCCCGTTTCCGCCTCCTAGCTCGAGATGAGGGATCCTTTCCCTGTTTCGTAGGGAAAGAATTCCCGGCATTCCCGTCGCATCTCAAGAGGAGGCGCTCTCCACAGGAAAGGCGAGAGGAACTCCAGGGTCGTGCCACCATTCCAAGAGTCCCCCAGGTGTGTCAGTCCATTCCAGAGGAACCTGTTTTCCGTGCACTGCGTTGACGTTCAAGCCAAGGATCGACTCCCAACACGTGTGCACGTGGGACAGACCTGTGGGAAGGCCTCGTGGGAAAGCCTCGTGGGAATGACTCGAGGGAATACCATAGATCCTTTGATCCACGCGGCGGACTGCGTGACACTGCTGCTACCGCTCTGGAGGAAAGCACAATGCATGCCCGCATTCGAGACGAGGACTGACTCCCCGGGGGAGACTCCAGAAGTACCCCAAGATCCATGTCAGCACTGGAGAGGAATCCTCAGGTTCCGGCCCCGACTCCACACAAGGTCTTAGGCCCCGGCATTGACGGGAGAGGGATCCCGAGAGGCCCCCGAGGAACTCGCATGGGGACTGGCTTTTCCTGAGGCCACCAGAGCGGGTCCCTGAGGTCCACGTCGTAAGTCGAGATCACCTGCCGCAACTCGAGAAAATCCAGGAGGTTTTGCCCTCCAGGCGAGATGAGGCTCATTTCCGCTGAGGCTTCTCTAGGCTAATCACGTCTAAACACTGGAACTTCCAAAGGGTCCTTCACACCCTTGCTGCAACTCAAGAACTTCCCCGACATACCCGTCTCCACTCGAATGGAAGCACGTGGGGTCCCGCATACATCCAGGGGAGCCCCGTTTCCGCCTCTTAGCTCGAGATGAGGGATCCTTTCCCTGTTTCGTAGGGAAAGAATTCCCGGCGTTCCCGTCGCATCTCAAGAGGAGGCACTCTCCACAGGAAAGGCGAGAGGAACTCCAGGGTCGTGCCACCATTCCAAGAGTCCCCCAGATGTGTCAGTCCATTCCAGAGGAACCTGTTTTCCCTGCACTGCCTTGACGTTCAAGCCAAGGATCGACTCCCACCACGTGTGCACGTGGGACAGCCCTGTGGGAAAGCCTCGTGGGAAAGCCTCATGGGAATGACTCGAGGGAAAACCATAGATCCTTTGATCCACGCGGCGGACTGCGTGACACTGCTGCTACCGCTCTGGAGGAAAGCGCAATGCATGCCCGCATTCGAGACGAGGACTGACTCCCCTGGGGAGACTCCAGAAGTACCCCAGATCCATGTCAGCACTGGAGAGGAATCCTCAGGTTCCGGCCCCGACTCCACACAAGGTCTTAGGCCCCGGCATCGACGGGAGAGGAATCCCGAGACGTCCCCGAGGAACTCGCATGGGGCTGGCCTTGCCTGAGGCCACCAGAGCGGGTCCCTGAGGTCCCCGTCGTAAGTCGAGAGCACCTGCCGCAACTCGAGAAAACCCAGGAGGTTTTGCCCTCCAGGCGAGATGAGGCCCATTTCCCCTGAGGCTTCTCGAGGCCAATCACATCTAACCACTGGAACTTCCAAAGGGTCCTTCACACCCTTGCTGCAACTCAAGAAGTTCCCCGACATACCCGTCTCCACTCGAGAGGAAGCACGTGGGGTCCCGCACACATCCAGGGGAGCCCCGTTTCCGCCTCCTAGCTCGAGATGAGGGATCCTTTCCCTGTTTCGTAGGGAAAGAATTCCCGGCGTTCCCGTCGCATCTCAAGACGAGGCGCTCTCCACAGGAAAGGCGAGAGGAACTCCAGGGTCGTGACCCCATTCCAAGAGTCCCCCAGATGTGTCAGTCCATTCCAGAGGAACCTGTTTTCCCTGCACTGCCTTGACGTTCAAGCCGAGGATCGACTCCCACCACGTGTGCACGTGGGACAGCCCTGTGGGAAAGCCGCCTGGGAAAGCCTCGTGGGAAAGACTCGAGGGAAATCCATAGATCCTTTAATCCACGCGGCGGACTGCGTGACACTGCTGCTACCGCTCTGGTGGAAAGCGCAAGTGCATGCCCGCATTCGAGACGAGGACTGACTCCCCTGGGGAGACTCCAGAAGTACCCCAAGATCCATGTCAGCACTGTAGAGGAATCCTCAGGTTCCGGCCCCGACTCCACACAAGGTCTTAGGCCCCGGCAAAGAAGGGAGAGGAATCCCGAAAGGCCCCCTAGGAACTCGCATGGGGACTGGCCTTTCCTGAGGCCACCAGAGCGGGTCCCTGAGGTCCCCGTCGTAAGTCGAGAGCACCTGCCGCAACTCGAGAAAATCCAGGAGGTTTTGCCCTCCAGGCGAGATGAGGCCCATTTCCGCTGAGGCTTCTCGAGGCCAATCACGTCTAACCACTGGAACTTCCAAAGGGTCCTTCACACCCTTGCTGCAACTCAAGAAGTTCCCCGACATACCCGTCTCCACTCGAGAGGAAGCACGTGGTGTCCCGCACACATCCAGGGGAGCCCCGTTTCCGCCTCCTAGCTCGAGATGAGGGATCCTTTCCCTGTTTCGTAGGGAAAGAATTCCCGGCGTTCCCGTCGCATCTCAAGAGGAGGCGCTCTCCACAGGAAAGGCGAGAGGAACTCCAGGGTCGTGCCACCATTCCAAGAGTCCCCCAGATGTGTCAGTCCATTCCAGAGGAACCTGTTTTCCCTGCACTGCCTTGACGTTCAAGCCGAGGATCGAATCCCACCACGTGTGCACGTGGGACAGCCCTGTGGGAAAGCCTCGTGGGAAAGCCTCGTGGGAAAGACTCGAGGGAAAACCATAGATCCTTTGATCCACGAGGCGGACTGCGTGACACTGCTGCTACCGCTCTCGAGGAAAGCGCAAGTGCATGCCCGCATTCGAGACGAGGACTGACTCCCCTGGGGAGACTCCAGAAGTACCCCAAGATCCATGTCAGCACTGGAGAGGAATCCTCAGGTTCCGACCCCGACTCCACACAAGGACTTAGGCCCCGGCATCGACGGGAGAGGAATCCCCAGGGCCCCCGAGGAACTCGCATGGGGACTGGCCTTTCCTGAGGCCACCAGAGCGGGTCCCTGTGGTCCCCGTCGTAAGTCGAGAGCACCTGCCGCAACTCGAGAAAATCCAGGAGGTTTTGCCCTCCAGGCGAGATGAGGCCCATTTCCGCTGAGGCTTCTCGAGGCTAATCACGTCTAACCACTGGAACTTCCAAAGGGTCCTTCACACCCTTGCTGCAACTCAAGAAGTTCCCCGACATACCGGTCTCCACTCGAGAGGAAGCACGTGGGTCCCGCACACATCCAGGGGAGCCCCGTTTCCGCCTCCTAGCTCGAGATGAGGGATCCTTTCCCTGTTTCGTAGGGAAAGAATTCCCGGCGTTCCCGTCGCATCTCAAGAGGAGGCGCTCTCCACAGGAAAGGCGAGAGGAACTCCAGGGTCGTGCCACCATTCCAAGAGTCCCCCAGATGTGTCAGTCCATTCCAGAGGAACCTGTTTTCCCTGCACTGCCTTGACGTTCAAGCCGAGGATCGAATCCCACCACGTGTGCACGTGGGACAGCCCTGTGGGAAAGCCTCGTGGGAAAGCCTCGTGGGAAAGACTCGAGGGAAAACCATAGATCCTTTGATCCACGAGGCGGACTGGGTGACACTGCTGCTACCGCTCTCGAGGAAAGCGCAAGTGCATGCCCGCATTCGAGACGAGGACTGACTCCCCTGGGGAGACTCCAGAAGTACCCCAAGATCCATGTCAGCACTGGAGAGGAATCCTCAGGTTCCCGCCCCGACTCCACACAAGGTCTTAGGCCCCGGCATCGACGGGAGAGGAATCCCGAGAGGCCCCCGAGGAACTCGCATGGGGACTGGCCTTTCCTGAGGCCACCAGAGCGGGTCCCTGAGGTCCCCGTCGTAAGTCGAGAGCACCTGCCGCAACTCGAGAAAATCCAGGAGGTTTTGCCCTCCAGGCGAGATGAGGCCCATTTCCGCTGAGGCTTCTCGAGGCTAATCACTTCTAACCACTGGAACTTCCAAAGGGTCCTTCACACCCTTGCTGCAACTCAAGAAGTTCCCCCACATACCCGTCTCCACTCGAGAGGAAGCACGTGGTGTCCCGCCAACATCCAGGGGAGCTCCGTTTCCGACTTCTAGCTCGAGATGAGGGATCCTTTCCCTGTTTCGTAGGGAAAGAATTCCCGGCGTTCCCGTCGCATCTCAAGAGGAGGCGCTCTTTACAGGAAAGGCGAGAGGAACTCCAGGGTCGTGCCACCATTCCAAGAGTCCCCCAGATGTGTCAGTCCATTCCAGAGGAATCTGTTTTCCCAAAACTGCCTTGACGTTCAAGCCAAGGATCGACGCCCACCACGTGTGCACGTGGGACAGCACTGTGGGAAAGCCTCGTGGGAAAGCCTCGTGGAAAAGACTCGAGGGAAAACCATAGATCCTTTGATCCACGCGGCGGACTAGGTGACACTGCTGCTACCCCTCTGGAGGAAAGAGCAAGTGCATGCCCGCATTCGAGACGAGGACTGACTCCCCTGGGGAGACTCCAGAAGTACCCCAAGATCCATGTCAGCACTGGAGAGGAATCCTCAGGTTCCGACCCCGACTCCACACAAGGACTTAGGCCCCGGCATCGACGGGAGGGGAATCCCCAGAGGCCCCCGAGGAACTCGCATGGGGACTGGCCTTTCCTGAGGCCACCAGAGCGGGTCCCTGAGGTCCCCGTCGTAAGTCGAGAGCACCTGCCGCAACTCGAGAAAATCCAGGAGGTTTTGCCCTCCAGGCGAGATGAGAACCATTTCCGCTGAGGCTTCTCGAGGCCAATCACATCTAACCACTGGAACTTCCAAAGGGTCCTTCACACCATTGCTGCAACTCAAGAAGTTCCCCGACATACCCGTCTCCACTCGAGACGAAGCACGTGGGGTCCCGCACACATCCAGGAGAGCCCCGTTTCCGCCTCCTAGCTCGAGATGAGGGATCCTTTCCCTGTTTCGTAGGGAAAGAATTCCCGGCGTTCACGTCGCATCTCAAGAGGAGGCGCTCTCCACAGGAAAGGCGAGAGGAACTGCATGGTCGTGACACCATTCCAAGAGTCCCCCAGATGTGTCAGTCCATTCCAGAGGAACCTGTTTTCCCTGCACTGCCTTGACGTTCAAGCCGAGGATCGACTCCCACCACGTGTGCACGTGGGACAGCCCTGTGGGAAAGCCGCGTGGGAAAGCCTCGTGGGAAAGACTCGAGGGAAAAACATAGATCCTTTGATCCACACGGCGAACTGCGTGACACTGCTGCTACCGCTCTGGAGGAAAGCGCAAGTGCATGCCCGCATTCGAGACGAGGACTGACTCCCCTGGGGAGACTCCAGAAGTACCCCAAGATCCATGTCAGCACTGGAGAGGAATCCTCAGTTTCCGGCCCCGACTCCACACAAGGTCTTAGGCCCCGGCAAAGAAGGGAGAGGAATCCCGAAAGGCCCCGAGGAACTCGCATGGGGACTGGCCTTTCCTGAGGCCACCAGAGCGGGTCCCTGAGGTCCCCGTAGTATGTCGAGAGCACCTGCCGCAACTCGAGAAAATCCAGGAGGTTTTGCCCTCCTGGCGAGATGAGGCCCATTTCCGCTGAGGCTTCTCGAGGCCAATCACGTCTAACCACTGGAACTTCCAAAGGGTCCTTCACACCCTTGCTGCAACTCAAGAAGTTCCCCGACATACCCGTCTGCACTCGAGAGGAAGCACGTGGGGTCCCGCACACATCCAGGGGAGCCCCGTTTCCGCCTCCTAGCTCGAGATGAGGGATCCTTTCCCTGTTTCGTAGGGAAAGAATTCCCGGCGTTCCCGTCGCATCTCAAGAGGAGGCGCTCTCCACAGGAAAGGCGAGAGGAACTCCAGGGTCGTGCCACCATTCCAACAGTCCCCCTGATGTGTCAGTCCATTCCAGAGGAACCTGTTTTCCCTGCACTGCCTTGACGTTCAAGCCGAGGATCGACTCCCACCACGTGTGCACGTGGGACAGCCCTGTGGGAAAGCCTCGTGGGAAAGCCTCGTGGGAAAGACTCGAGGGAAAACCATAGATCCTTTGATCCACGCGGCGGACTGCGTGACACTGCTGCTACCGCTCTGGAGGAAAGCGCAATGCATGCCCGCATTCGAGACGAGGACTGACTCCCCTGGGGAGACTCCAGAAGTACCCCAGATCCATGTCAGCACTGGAGAGGAATCCTCAGGTTCCGGCCCCGACTCCACACAAGGTCTTAGGCCCCGGCATCGACGGGAGAGGAATCCCGAGACGCCCCCGAGGAACTCGCATGGGGCTGGCCTTGCCTGAGGCCACCAGAGCGAGTCCCTGAGGTCCCCGTCGTAAGTCGAGAGCACCTGCCGCAACTCGAGAAAATCCAGGAGGTTTTGCCCTCCAGGCGAGATGAGGCCCATTTCCCCTGAGGCTTCTCGAGGCCAATCACATCTAACCACTGGAACTTCCAAAGGGTCCTTCACACCCTTGCTGCAACTCAAGAAGTTCCCCGACATACCCGTCTCCACTCGAGAGGAAGCACGTGGGGTCCCGCACACATCCAGGGGAGCCCCGTTTCCGCCTCCTAGCTCGAGATGAGGGATCCTTTCCCTGTTTCGTAGGGAAAGAATTCCCGGCGTTCCCGTCGCATCTCAAGACGAGGCGCTCTCCACAGGAAAGGCGAGAGGAACTCCAGGGTCGTGACCCCATTCCAAGAGTCCCCCTGATGTGTCAGTCCATTCCAGAGGAACCTGTTTTCCCTGCACTGCCTTGACGTTCAAGCCGAGGATCGACTCCCACCACGTGTGCACGTGGGACAGCCCTGTGGGAAAGCCGCGTGGAAAAGCCTCGTGGGAAAGACTCGAGGGAAAACCATAGATCCTTTGATCCACACGGCGAACTGCGTGACACTGCTGCTACCGCTCTGGAGGAAAGCGCAAGTGCAAGCCCGCATTCGAGACGAGGACTGACTCCCCTGGGGAGACTCCAGAAGTACCCCAGATCCATGTCAGCACTGGAGAGGAATCCTCAGGTTCCGGCCCCGACTCCACACAAGGTCTTAGGCCCCGGCATCGACGGGAGAGGAATCCCGAGACGCCCCCGAGGAACTCGCATGGGGCTGGCCTTGCCTGAGGCCACCAGAGCGGGTCCATGATGTCCCCGTCGTAAGTCGAGAGCACCTGCCGCAACTCGAGAAAATCCAGGAGGTTTTGCCCTCCAGGCGAGATGAGGCCCATTTCCCCTGAGGCTTCTCGAGGCCAATCACATCTAACCACTGGAACTTCCAAAGGGTCCTTCACACCCTTGCTGCAACTCAAGAAGTTCCCCGACATACCCGTCTCCACTCGAGAGGAAGCACGTGGGGTCCCGCACACATCCAGGGGAGCCCCGTTTCCGCCTCCTAGCTCGAGATGAGGGATCCTTTCCCTGTTTCGTAGGGAAAGAATTCCCGGCGTTCCCGTCGCATCTCAAGACGAGGCGCTCTCCACAGGAAAGGCGAGAGGAACTCCAGGGTCGTGACCCCATTCCAAGAGTCCCCCAGATGTGTCAGTCCATTCCAGAGGAACCTGTTTTCCCTGCACTGCCTTGACGTTCAAGCTGAGGATCGACTCCCACCACGTGTGCACGTGGGACAGCCCTGTGGGAAAGCCGCGTGGGAAAGCCTCGTGGGAAAGACTCGAGGGAAATCCATAGATCCTTTAATCCACGCGGCGGACTGCGTGACACTGCTGCTACCGCTCTGAAGGAAAGCGCAAGTGCATGCCCGCATTCGAGACGAGGACTGACTCCCCTGGGGAGACTCCAGAAGTACCCCAAGATCCATGTCAGCACTGGAGAGGAATCCTCAGTTTCCGGCCCCGACTCCACACAAGGTCTTAGGCCCCGGCAAAGAAGGGAGAGGAATCCCGAAAGGCCCCGAGGAACTCGCATGGGGACTGGCCTTTCCTGAGGCCACCAGAGCGGGTCCCTGAGGTCCCCGTAGTATGTCGAGAGCACCTGCCGCAACTCGAGAAAATCCAGGAGGTTTTGCCCTCCTGGCGAGATGAGGCCCATTTCCACTGAGGCTTCTCGAGGCCAATCACGTCTAACCACTGGAACTTCCAAAGGGTCCTTCACACCCTTGCTGCAACTCAAGAAGTTCCCCGACATACCCGTCTCCACTCGAGAGGAAGCACGTGGTGTCCCGCACACATCCAGGGGAGCCCCGTTTCCGCCTCCTAGCTCGAGATGAGGGATCCTTTCCCTGTTTCGTAGGGAAAGAATTCCCGGCGTTCCCGTCGCATCTCAAGAGGAGGCGCTCTCCACAGGAAAGGCGAGAGGAACTCCAGGGTCGTGCCACCATTCAACAGTCCCCCTGATGTGTCAGTCCATTCCAGAGGAACCTGTTTTCCCTGCACTGCCTTGACGTTCAAGCCGAGGATCGACTCCCACCACGTGTGCACGTGGGACAGCCCTGTGGGAAAGCCTCGTGGGAAAGCCTCGTGGGAAAGACTCGAGGGAAAACCATAGATCCTTTGATCCACGCGGCGGACTGCGTGACACTGCTGCTACCGCTCTGGAGGAAAGCGCAAGTGCATGCCCGCATTCGAGACGAGGACTGACTCCCCTGGGGAGACTCCAGAAGTACCCCAAGATCCATGTCAGCACTGGAGAGGAATCCTCAGGTTCCGGCCCCGACTCCACACAAGGTCTTAGGCCCCGGCATAGACGGGAGAGGAATCCCGAGAGGCCCCCGAGGAACTCGCATGGGGACTGGCCTTTCCTGAGGCCACCAGAGCGGGTCCCTGAGGTCCCCGTCGTAAGTCGAGAGCACCTGCCGCAACTCGAGAAAATCCAGGAGGTTTTGCCCTCCAGGCGAGATGAGGCCCATTTCCGCTGAGGCTTCTCGAGGCCAATCACATCTAACCACTGGAACTTCCAAAGGGTCCTTCACACCCTTGCTGCAACTCAAGAAGTTCCCCGACATACCCGTCTCCACTCGAGAGGAAGCATGTGGGGTCCCGCACACATCCAGGGGAGCCCCGTTTCCGCCTCCTAGCTCGAGATGAGGGATCCTTTCCCTGTTTCGTAGGGAAAGAATTCCCGGCGTTCCCGTCGCATCTCAAGAGGAGGCGCTCTCCACAGGAAAGGCGAGAGGAACTCCATGGTCGTGCCACCATTCCAAGAGTCCCCCAGATGTGTCAGTCCATTCCAGAGGAACCTGTTTTCCCTGCACAGCCTTGACGTTCAAGCCGAGGATCGACTCCCACCACGTGTGCACGTGGGACAGCCCTGTGGGAAAGCCTCGTGGGAAAGCCTCGTGGGAAAGACTCGAGGGAAAACCATAGATCCTTTGATCCACGCGGCGGACTGCGTGACACTGCTGCTACCGCTCTGGAGGAAAGCGTAAGTGCATGCCCGCATTCGAGACGAGGACTGACTCCCCTGGGGAGACTCCAGAAGTACCCCAAGATCCATGTCAGCACTGGAGAGGAATCCTCAGGTTCCGGCCCCGACTCCACACAAGGTCTTAGGCCCCGGCATCGACGGGAGAGGAATCCCGAGAGGCCCCCGAGGAACTCGCATGGGGACTGGCCTGTCCTGAGGCCACCAGAGCGGTTCCCGGAGGTCCCCGTCGTAAGTCGAGAGCACCTGCCGCAACTCGAGAGAATCCAGGAGGTTTTGCCCTCCAGGCGAGATGAGGCCCATTTCCGCTGAGGCTTCTCGAGGCCAATCACATCTAACCACTGGAACTTCCAAAGGGTCCTTCACACCCTTGCTGCAACTCAAGAAGGTCCCCGACATACCCGTCTGCACTCGAGAGGAAGCACGTGGGGTCCCGCACACATCCAGGGGAGCCCCGTTTCCGCCTCCTAGCTCGAGATGAGGGATCCTTTCCCTGTTTCGTAGGGAAAGAATTCCCGGCGTTCCCGTCGCATCTCAAGAGGAGGCGCTCTCCACAGGAAAGGCGAGAGGAACTCCAGGGTCGTGCCACCATTCAACAGTCCCCCTGATGTGTCAGTCCATTCCAGAGGAACCTGTTTTCCCTGCACTGCCTTGACGTTCAAGCCGAGGATCGACTCCCACCACGTGTGCACGTGGGACAGCCCTGTGGGAAAGCCTCGTGGGAAAGCCTCGTGGGAAAGACTCGAGGGAAAACCATAGATCCTTTGATCCACGCGGCGGACTGCGTGACACTGCTGCTACCGCTCTGGAGGAAATCGCAAGTGCATGCCCGCATTCGAGACGAGGACTGACTCCCCTGGGGAGACTCCAGAAGTACCCCAAGATCCATGTCAGCACTGGAGAGGAATCCTCAGGTTCCGGCCCCGACTCCACACAAGGTCTTAGGCCCCGGCATAGACGGGAGAGGAATCCCGAGAGGCCCCCGAGGAACTCGCATGGGGACTGGCCTTTCCTGAGGCCACCAGAGCGGGTTCCTGAGGTCACCGTCGTAAGTCGAGAGCACCTGCCGCAACTCGAGAAAATCCAGGAGGTTTTGCCCTCCAGGCGAGATGAGGCCCATTTCCGCTGAGGCTTCTCGAGGCCAATCACATCTAACCACTGGAACTTCCAAAGGGTCCTTCACACCCTTGCTGCAACTCAAGAAGTTCCCCGACATACCCGTCTCCACTCGAGAGGAAGCATGTGGGGTCCCGCACACATCCAGGGGAGCCCCGTTTCCGCCTCCTAGCTCGAGATGAGGGATCCTTTCCCTGTTTCGTAGGGAAAGAATTCCCGGCGTTCCCGTCGCATCTCAAGAGGAGGCGCTCTCCACAGGAAAGGCGAGAGGAACTCCAGGGTCGTGCCACCATTCCAAGAGTCCCCCAGATGTGTCAGTCCATTCCAGAGGAACCTGTTTTCCCTGCACAGCCTTGACGTTCAAGCCGAGGATCGACTCCGACCACGTGTGCACGTGGGACAGCCCTGTGGGAAAGCCTCGTGGGAAAGCCTCGTGGGAAAGACTCGAGGGAAAACCATAGATCCTTTGATCCACGCGGCGGACTGCGTGACACTGCTGCTACCGCTCTGGAGGAAAGCGCAAGTGCATGCCCGCATTCGAGACGAGGACTGACTCCCCTGGGGAGACTCCAGAAGTACCCCAAGATCCATGTCAGCACTGGAGAGGAATCCTCAGGTTCCGGCCACGACTCCACACAAGGTCTTAGGCCCCGGCATCGACGGGAGAGGAATCCCGAGAGTCCCCCGAGGAACTCGCATGGGGACTGGCCTGTCCTGAGGCCACCAGAGCGGGTCCCTGAGGTCCCCGTCGTAAGTCGAGAGCACCTGCCGCAACTCGAGAAAATCAAGGAGGTTTTGCCCTCCAGGCGAGATGAGGCCCATTTCCGCTGAGGCTTCTCGAGGTGAATCACATCTAACCACTGGAACTTCCAAAGGGTCCTTCACACCATTGCTACAACTCAGAAGTTCCCCGACATACCCGTCTGCACTCGAGAGGAAGCACGTGGTGTCCCGCACACATCCAGGGGAGCCCCGTTTCCGCCTCCTAGCTGGAGATGAGGGATCCTTTCCCTGTTTCGTAGGGAAAGAATTCCCGGCGTTGCCGTCGCATCTCAAGAGGAGGCGCTCTCCACAGGAAAGGCGAGAGGAACTCCAGGGTCGTGCCACCATTCCAAGAGTCCCCCTGATGTGTCAGTCCATTCCAGAGGAACCTGTTTTCCCTGCACTGCCTTGACGTTCAAGCCGAGGATCGACTCCCACCACGTGTGCACGTGGGACAGCCCTGTGGGAAAGCCTCGTGGGAAAGCCTCGTGGGAAAGACTCGAGGGACAACCATAGATCCTTTGATCCACGTGGCGGACTGCGTGACACTGCTGCTACCGCTCTGGAGGAAAGCGCAAGTGCATGCCCGCATTCGAGACGAGGACTGACTCCCCTGGGGAGACTCCAGAAGTACCCCAAGATCCATGTCAGCACTGGAGAGGAATCCTCAGGTTCCGGCCCCGACTCCACACAAGGTCTTAGGCCCCGGCATCGACGGGAGAGGAATCCCGAGAGGCCCCCGAGGAACTCGCATGGGGACTGGCCTTTCCTGAGGCCACCAGAGCGGGTCCCTGAGGTCCCCGTCGTAAGTCGAGAGCACCTGCCGCAACTCGAGAAAATCCAGGAGGTTTTGCCCTCCAGGCGAGATGAGGCCCATTTCCGCTGAGGCTTCTCGAGGCCAATCACATCTAACCACTGGAACTTCCAAAGGGTCCTTCACACCCTTGCTGCAACTCAAGAAGTTCCCCGACATACCCGTCTCCACTCGAGAGGAAGCACGTGGGGTCCCTCACACATCCAGGGGAGCCCCGTTTCCGCCTCCTAGCTCGAGATGAGGGATCCTTTCCCTGTGTCGTAGGGAAAGAATTCCCGGCGTTCCCGTCGCATCTCAAGAGGAGGCGCTCTCCACAGGAAAGGCGAGAGGAACTCCAGGGTCGTGCCACCATTCCAAGAGTCCCCCAGATTTGTCAGTCCATTCCAGAAGAACCTGTTTTCCCTGCACTGCCCTGACGTTCAAGCCGAGGATCGACTCCCTCCACGTGTGCACGTGGGACAGCCCTGTGGGAAAGCCTCGTGGGAAAGCCTCGTGGGAAAGACTCGAGGGAAAACCATAGATCCTTTGATCCTCGCGGCGGACTGCGTGACACTGCTGCTACCGCTCTGGAGGAAAGCGCAAGTGCATGCCCGCATTTGAGACGAGGACTGACTCCCCAGGGGAGACTCCAGAAGTACCCCAAGATCCATGTCAGCACTGGAGAGGAATCCTCAGGTTCCGGTCCCGACTCCACACAAGGTCTTAGGCCCCGGCATAGACGGGAGAGGAATCCCGAGAGGCCCCCGAGGAACTCACATGGGGACTGGCCTTTCCTGAGGCCACCAGAGCGGGTTCCTGAGGTCCCCGTCGTAAGTCGAGAGCACCTGCCGCAACTCGAGAAAATCCAGGAGGTTTTGCCCTCCAGGCGAGATGAGGCCCATTTCCGCTGAGGCTTCTCGAGGCCAATCACATCTAACCACTGGAACTTCCAAAGGGTCCTTCACACCCTTGCTGCAACTCAAGAAGTTCCCCGACATACCCGTCTCCACTCGAGAGGAAGCATGTGGGGTCCCGCACACATCCAGGGGAGCCCCGTTTCCGCCTCCTAGCTCGAGATGAGGGATCCTTTCCCTGTTTCGTAGGGAAAGAATTCCCGGCGTTCACGTCGCATCTCAAGAGGAGGCGCTCTCCACAGGAAAGGCGAGAGGAACTCCAGGGTCGTGCCACCATTCCAAGAGTCCCCCAGATGTGTCAGTCCATTCCAGAGGAACCTGTTTTCCCTGCACAGCCTTGACGTTCAAGCCGAGGATCGACTCCCACCACGTGTGCACGTGGGACAGCCCTGTGGGAAAGCCTCGAGGAAAAGCCTCGTGGGAAAGACTCGAGGGAAAACCATAGATCCTTTGATCCACGCGGCGGACTGCGTGACACTGCTGCTACCGCTCTGGAGGAAAGCGTAAGTGCATGCCCGCATTCGAGACGAGGACTGACTCCCCTGGGGAGACTCCAGAAGTACCCCAAGATCCATGTCAGCACTGGAGAGGAATCCTCAGGTTCCGGCCCCGACTCCACACAAGGTCTTAGGCCCCGGCATCGACGGGAGAGGAATCCCGAGAGGCCCCCGAGGAACTCGCATGGGGACTGGCCTGTCCTGAGGCCACCAGAGCGGTTCCTGGAGGTCCCCGTCGTAAGTCGAGAGCACCTGCCGCAACTCGAGAGAATCCAGGAGGTTTTGCCCTCCAGGCGAGATGAGGCCCATTTCCGCTGAGGCTTCTCGAGGCCAATCACATCTAACCACTGGAACTTCCAAAGGGTCCTTCACACCCTTGGTGCAACTCAAGAAGTTCCCCGACATACCCGTCTGCACTCGAGAGGAAGCACGTGGGGTCCCGCACACATCCAGGGGAGCCCCGTTTCCGCCTCCTAGCTCGAGATGAGGGATGCTTTCCCTGTTTCGTAGGGAAAGAATTCCCGGCGTTCCCGTCGCATCTCAAGAGGAGGCGCTCTCCACAGGAAAGGCGAGAGGAACTCCAGGGTCGTGCCACCATTCCAAGAGTCCCCCAGATGTGTCAGTCCATTCCAGAGGAACCTGTTTTCCCTGCACTGCCTTGACGTTCAAGCCGAGGATCGACTCCCACCACGTGTGCACGTGGGACAGCCCTGTGGGAAAGCCTCGTGGGAAAGACTCGAGGGAAAACCATAGATCCTTTGATCCACGCGGCGGACTGCGTGACACTGCTGCTACCGCTCTGGAGGAAAGCGCAAGTGCATGCCCGCATTCGAGACGAGGACTAACTCCCCTGGGGAGACTCCAGAAGTACCCCAAGATCCATGTCAGCACTGGAGAGGAATCCTCAGGTTCCGGCCCCGACTCCACACAAGGTCTTAGGCCCCGGCATCGACGGGAGAGGAATCCCGAGAGGCCCCCGAGGAACTCGCATGAGGACTTGCCTTTCCTAAGGCCACCAGAGCGGGTCCCTGAGGTCCCCGTCGTAAGTCGAGAGCACCTGCTGCAACTCGAGAAAATCCAGGAGGTTTTGCCCTCCAGGCGAGATGAGGCCCATTTCCGCTGAGGCTTCTCGATGCCAATCACGTCTAACCACTGGAACTTCCAAAGGGTCCTTCACACCCTTGCTGCAACTCAAGAAGTTCCCCGACATACCCGTCTCCACTCGAGAGTAAGCATGTGGTGTCCCGCACACATCCAGGGGAGCCCCGTTTCCGCCTCCTAGCTCGAGATGAGGTATCCTTTCCCTGTTTCGTAGGGAAAGAATTCCCGGCGTTCCCGTCGCATCTCAAGAGGAGGCGCTCTCCACAGGAAAGGCGAGAGGAACTCCAGGGTCGTGCCACCATTCCAAGAGTCCCCCAGATGTGTCAGTCCATTCCAGAGGAACCTGTTTTCCCTGCACTGCCTTGACGTTCAAGCCGAGGATCGACTCCCACCACGTGTGCACGTGGGACAGCCCTGTGGGAAAGCCTCGTGGGAAAGCCTCGTAGGAAAGACTCGAGGGAAAACCATAGATCCTTTGATCCACGCGGCGGACTGCGTGACACTGCTGCTACCGCTCTGGAGGAAAGCGCAAGTGCATGCCCGCATTCGAGACGAGGACTGACTCCCCTGGGGAGACTCCAGAAGTACCCCAAGATCCATGTCAGCACTGGAGAGGAATCCTCAGGTTCCGGCCCCGACTCCACACCCGGTCTTAGGCCCCGGCATCGACGGGAGAGGAATCCCGAGAGTACCCCGAGGAACTCGCTTGGGGACTGGCCTGTCCTGAGGCCACCAGAGCGGGTCCCTGAGGTCCCCGTCGTAAGTCGAGAGCACCTGCCGCAACTCGAGAAAATCAAGGAGGTTTTGCCCTCCAGGCGAGATGAGGCCCATTTCCGCTGAGGCTTCTCGAGGCGAATCACATCTAACCACTGGAACTTCCAAAGGGTCCTTCACACCATTGCTACAACTCAGAAGTTCCCCGACATACCCGTCTGCACTCGAGAGGAAGCACGTGGTGTCCCGCACACATCCAGGGGAGCCCCGTTTCCGCCTCCTAGCTCGAGATGAGGGATCCTTTCCCTGTTTCGTAGGGAAAGAATTCCCGGCGTTCCCGTCGCATCTCAAGAGGAGTCGCTCTCCACAGGAAAGGCGAGAGGAACTCCAGGGTCGTGCCACCATTCCAAGAGTCCCCCAGATGTGTCAGTCCATTCCAGAGGAACCTGTTTTCCCTGCACTGCCTTGACGTTCAAGCCGAGGATCGACTCCCACCACGTGTGCACGTGGGACAGCCCTGTGGGAAAGCCTCGTGGGAAAGCCTCGTGGGAAAGACTCGAGGGACAACCATAGATCCTTTGATCCACGCGGCGGACTGCGTGACACTGCTGCTACCGCTCTGGAGGAAAGCGCAAGTGCATGCCCGCATTCGAGACGAGGACTGACTCCCCTGGGGAGACTCCAGAAGTACCCCAAGATCCATGTCAGCACTGGAGAGGAATCCTCAGGTTCCGGCCCCGACTCCACACAAGGTCTTAGGCCCCGGCATCGACGGGAGAGGAATCCCGAGAGGCCCCCGAGGAACTCGCATGGGGACTGGCCTTTCCTGAGGCCACCAGAGCGGGTCCCTGAGGTCCCCGTCGTAAGTCGAGAGCACCTGCCGCAACTCGAGAAAATCCAGGAGGTTTTGCCCTCCAGGCGAGATGAGGCCCATTTCCGCTGAGGCTTCTCGAGGCCAATCACATCTAACCACTGGAACTTCCAAAGGGTCCTTCACACCATTGCTGCAACTCAAGAAGTTCCCCGACATACCCGTCTCCACTCGAGAGGAAGCACGTGGGGTCCCTCACACATCCAGGGGAGCCCCGTTTCCGCCTCCTATCTCGAGATGAGGGATCCTTCCCTGTTTCGTAGGGAAAGAATTCCCGGTGTTCCCGTCGCATCTCAAGAGGAGTCGCTCTCCACAGGAAAGGCGAGAGGAACTCCAGGGTCGTGACACCATTCCAAGAGTCCCCCAGATGTGTCAGTCCATTCCAGAGGAACCTGTTTTCCCTGCACTGCCTTGACGTTCAAGCCGAGGATCGACTCCCACCACGTGTGCACGTGGGACAGCCCTGTGGGAAAGCCTCGTGGGAAAGCCTCGTGGGAAAGACTCGAGGGAAAACCATAGATCCTTTGATCCACGCGGCGGACTGCGTGACACTGCTGCTACCGCTCTGGAGGAAAGCGCAAGTGCATGCCCGCATTCGAGACGAGGACTGACTCCCCTGGGGAGACTCCAGAAGTACCCTAAGATCCATGTCAGCACTGGAGAGGAATCCTCAGTTTCCGGCCCCGACTCCACACAAGGTCTTAGGCCCCGGCAAAGAAGGGAGAGGAATCCCGAAAGGCCCCCGAGGAACTCGCATGGGGACTGGCCTTTCCTGAGGCCACCAGAGCGGATCCCTGAGGTCACCGTCGTAAGTCGAGAGCACCTGCCGCAACTCGAGAAAATCCAGGAGGTTTTGCCCTCCTGGCGAGATGAGGCCCATTTCCGCTGAGGCTTCTCGAGGCCAATCACGTCTAACCACTGGAACTTCCAAAGGGTCCTTCACACCCTTGCTGCAACTCAAGAAGTTCCCCGACATACCCGTCTCCACTCGAGAGGAAGCACGTGGGGTCCCGCACACATCCAGGGGAGCCCCGTTTCCGCCTCCTAGCTCGAGATGAGGGATCCTTTCCCTGTTTCGTAGGGAAAGAATTCCCGGCGTTCCCGTCGCATCTCAAGAGGAGGCGCTCTCCACAGGAAAGGCGAGAGGAACTCCAGGGTCGTGACACCATTCCAAGAGTCCCCCAGATGTGTCAGTCCATTCCAGAGGAACCTGTTTTCCCTGCACTGCCTTGACGTTCAAGCCGAGGATCGACTCCCACCACGTGTGCACGTGGGACAGCCCTGTGGGAAAGCCTCGTGGGAAAGCCTCGTGGGAAAGACTCGAGGGAAAACCATAGATCCTTTGATCCACGCGGCGGACTGCGTGACACTGCTGCTACCGCTCTGGAGGAAAGCGCAAGTGCATGCCCGCATTCGAGACGAGGACTGACTCCCCTGGGGAGACTCCAGAAGTACCCTAAGATCCATGTCAGCACTGGAGAGGAATCCTCAGTTTCCGGCCCCGACTCCACACAAGGTCTTAGGCCCCGGCAAAGAAGGGAGAGGAATCCCGAAAGGCCCCCGAGGAACTCGCATGGGGACTGGCCTTTCCTGAGGCCACCAGAGCGGATCCCTGAGGTCCCCGTCGTAAGTCGAGAGCACCTGCCGCAACTCGAGAAAATCCAGGAGGTTTTGCCCTCCAGGCGAGATGAGGCCCATTTCCGCTGAGGCTTCTCGAGGCCAATCACGTCTAACCACTGGAACTTCCAAAGGGTCCTTCACACCCTTGCTGCAACTCAAGAAGTTCCCCGACATACCCGTCTCCACTCGAGAGGAAGCACGTGGTGTCCCGCACACATCCAGGGGAGCCCCGTTTCCGCCTCCTAGCTCGAGATGAGGGATCCTTTCCCTGTTTCGTAGGGAAAGAATTCCCGGCGTTCCCGTCGCATCTCAAGAGGAGGCGCTCTCCACAGGAAAGGCGAGAGGAACTCCAGGGTCGTGCCACCATTCCAAGAGTCCCCCAGATGTGTCAGTCCATTCCAGAGGAACCTGTTTTCCCTGCACTGCCTTGACGTTCAAGCCGAGGATCGACTCCCACCACGTGTGCACGTGGGACAGCCCTGTGGGAAAGCCTCGTGGGAAAGCCTCGTGGGAAAGACTCGAGGGAAAACCATAGATCCTTTGATCCTCGCGGCGGACTGCGTGACACTGCTGCTACGCTCTGGAGGAAAGCGCAAGTGCATGCCCGCATTCGAGACGAGGAATGACTCCCCTGGGGCGACTCCAGAAGTACCCCAAGATCCATGTCAGCACTGGAGAGGAATCCTCAGGTTCCGGCCCCGACTCCACACAAGGTCTTAGGCCCTAGCATCGACGGGAGAGTAATCCCGAGAGGCCCCCGATGAACTCGCATGGGGACTGGCCTTTCCTGAGGCCACCAGAGCGGGTCCCTGAGGTCCCCGTCGTAAGTCGAGAGCACCTGCCGCAACTCGAGAAAATCCAGGAGGTTTTGCCCTCCAGGCGAGATGAGGCCCATTTCCGCTGAGGCTTCCCGAGGCCAATCACATCTAACCACTGGAACTTCCAAAGGGTCCTTCACACCATTGCTGCAACTCAAGAAGTTCCCCGACATGCCCGTCTCCACTCGAGAGGAAGCACGTGGGGTCCCGCACACATCCAGGGGAGCCCCGTTTCCGCCTCCTAGCTCGAGATGAGGGATCCTTTCCCTGTTTCGTAGGGAAAGAATTCACGGCGTTCACGTCGCATCTCAAGAGGAGGCGCTCTCCACAGGAAATGCGAGAGGAACTGCATGGTCGTGACACCATTCCAAGAGTCCCCCAGATGTGTCAGTCCATTCCAGAGGAACCTGTTTTCCCTGCACTGCCTTGACGTTCAAGCCGAGGATTGACTCCCACCACGTGTGCACGTGGGACAGCCCTGTGAGAAAGCCTCGTGTGAAAGCCTCGAGGGAAAGACTCGAGGGAAAACCATAGATCCTTTGATCCACGCGGCGGACTGCGTGACACTGCTGCTACCGCTCTGGAGGAAAGCGAAAGTGCATGCCCGCATTCGAGACGAGGACTGACTCCCCTGGGGAGACTCCAGAAGTACCCCAAGATCCATGTCAGCACTGGAGAGGAATCCTCAGGTTCCGGCCCCGACTCCACACAAGGTCTTAGGCCCCGGCATCGACGGGAGAGGAATCCCGAGAGGCCCCCGAGGAACTCGCATGAGGACTGGCCTTTCCTGAGGCCACCAGAGCGGGTCCCTGAGGTCCCCGTCGTAAGTCGAGAGCAGCTGCCGCAACTCGAGAAAATCCAGGAGGTTTTGCCCTCCAGGCGAGATGAGGCCCATTTCCGCTGAGGCTTCTCGATGCCAATCACGTCTAACCACTGGAACTTCCAAAGGGTCCTTCACACCCTTGCTGCAACTCAAGAAGTTCCCCGACATACCCGTCTCCACTCGAGAGTATGCATGTGGTGTCCCGCACACATCCAGGGGAGCCCCGTTTCCGCCTCCTAGCTCGAGATGAGGGATCCTTTCCCTGTTTCGTAGGGAAAGAATTCCCGGCGTTCCCGTCGCATCTCAAGAGGAGGCGCTCTCCACAGGAAAGGCGAGAGGAACTCCAGGGTCGTGCCACCATTCCAAGAGTCCCCCAGATGTGTCAGTCCATTCCAGAGGAACCTGTTTTCCCTGCACTGCCTTGACGTTCAAGCCGAGGATCGACTCCCACCACGTGTGCACGTGGGACAGCCCTGTGGGAAAGCCTCGTGGGAAAGACTCGAGGGAAACCATAGATCCTTTGATCCACGCGGCGGACTGCGTGACACTGCTGCTACCGCTCTGAAGGAAAGCGCAAGTGCATGCCCGCATTCGAGACGAGGACTGACTCCCCTGGGGAGACTCCAGAAGTACCCCAAGATCCATGTCAGCACTGGAGAGGAATCCTCAGGTTCCGGCCCCGACTCCACACAAGGTCTTAGGCCCCGGCAAAGACGGGAGAGGAATCCCGAGAGGCCCCCGAGGAACTCGCATGGGGCCTGGCCTTTCCTGGGGCCACCAGAGCGGGTCCCTGAGGTCCCCGTCGTAAGTCGAGAGCACCTGCCGCAACTCGAGAAAATCCAGGAGGTTTTGCCCTCCAGGCGAGATGAGACCCATTTCCGCTGAGGCTTCTCGAGGCCAATCACATCTAACCACTGGAACTTCCAAAGGGTCCTTCACACCCTTGCTGCAACTCAAGAAGTTCCCCGACATACCCGTCTGCACTCGAGAGGAAGCACGTGGTGTCCCGCACACATCCAGGGGAGCCCCGTTTCCGCCTCCTAGCTCGAGATGAGGGATCCTTTCCCTGTTTCGTAGGGAAAGAATTCCCGGCGTTCCCGTCGCATCTCAAGAGGAGGCGCTCTCCACAGGAAAGGCGAGAGGAACTCCAGGGTCGTGACACCATTCCAAGAGTCCCCCAGATGTGTCAGTCCATTCCAGAGGAACCTGTTTTCCCTGTACTGCCTTGACGTTCAAGCCGAGGATCGACTCCCACCACGTGTGCACGTGGGACAGCCCTGTGGGAAAGCCTCGTGGGAAAGCCTCGTGGGAAAGACTCGAGGGAAAACCATAGATCCTTTGATCCACGCGGCAGACTGCGTGACACTGCTGCTACCGCTCTGGAGGAAAGCGCAAGTGCATGCCCGCATTCGAGACGAGGACTGACTCCCCTGGGGAGACTCCAGAAGTACCCCAAGATCCATGTCAGCACTGGAGAGGAATCCTCAGGTTCCGGCCCCGACTCCACGCAAGGTCTTAGGCCCCAGCATAGACGGGAGAGGAATCCCGAGAGGCCCCCGAGGAACTCGCATGGGGACTGGCCTTTCCTGAGGCCACCAGAGCGGTTCCCTGAGGTCCCCGTCGTAAGTCGAGAGCACCTGCCGCAACTCGAGAAAATCCAGGAGGTTTTGCCCTCCAGGCGAGATGAGGCCCATTTCCGCTGAGGCTTCTCGAGGCCAATCACATCTAACCACTGGAACTTCCAAAGGGTCCTTCACTGCCTTGCTGCAACCCAAGAAGTTCCCCGACATACCCGTCTCCACTCGAGAGGAAGCACGTGGTGTCCCGCACACATCCAGGGGAGCCCAGTTTCGCCTCCTAGCTCAAGATGAGGGATCCTTTCCCTGTTTCGTAGGGAAAGAATTCCCGGCGTTCCCGTCGCATCTCAAGAGGAGTCGCTCTCCACAGGAAAGGCGAGAGGAACTCCAGGGTCGTGGCACCATTCCAAGAGTCCCCCAGATGTGTCAGTCCATTCCAGAGGAACCTGTTTTCCCTGAACTGCCTTGACGTTCAAGCCGAGGATCGACTCCCACCACGTGTGCACGTGGGACAGCCCTGTGGGAAAGCCTCGTGGGAAAGCCTCGTGGGAAAGACTCGAGGGAGAACCATAGATCCTTTCATTCACGCGGCGGACTGCGTGACACTGCTGCTACCGCTTTGGAGGAAAGCTCAAGTGCATGCCCGCATTCGAGACGAGGACTGACTCCCCTGGGGAGACTCCAGAAGTACCCCAAGATCCATGTCAGCACTGGAGAGGAATCCTCAGGTTCCGGCCCCGACTCCACACAAGGTCTTAGGCCCCGGCATCGACGGGAGAGGAATCCCGAGAGGCCCCCGAGGAACTCGCATGGGGACTGGCCTTTCCTGAGGCCACCAGAGCGGGTCCCTGAGGTCCCCGTCGTAAGTCGAGATCACCTGCCGCAACTCGAGAAAATCCAGGAGGTTTTGCCCTCCAGGCGAGTTGAGGCCCATTTCCGCTGAGGCTTCTCGAGGCCAATCACGTTTAACCACTGGAACTTCCAAAGGGTCCTTCACACCCTTGCTGCAACTCAAGAAGTTCCCAGACATACCCGTCTCCACTCGAGAGGAAGCACGTGGTGTCCCGCACACATCCAGGGGAGCCCCGTTTCCGCCTCCTAGCTCGAGATGAGGGATCCTTTCCCTGTTTCGTAGGGAAAGAATTCCCGGCGTTCCCGTCGCATCTCAAGAGGAGGCGCTCTCCACAGGAAAGGCGAGAGGAACTCCAGGGTCGTGCCACCATTCCAAGAGTCCCCCAGATGTGTCAGTCCATTCCAGAGGAACCTGTTTTCCCTGCACTGCCTTGACGTTCAAGCCGAGGATCGAGTCCCACCACGTGTGCACGTGGGACAGCCCTGTGGGAAAGCCTCGTGGGAAAGCCTCGTGGGAAAGACTCGAGGGAAAACCATAGATCCTTTGATCCACGCGGCGGACTGCGTGACATTGCTGCTACCGCTCTGGAGGAAAGCGCAAGAGCATGCCCGCATTCGAGACGAGGACTGACTCCCCTGGGGAGACTCCAGAAGTACCCCAAGATCCATGTCAGCACTGGAGAGGAATCCTCAGGTTCCGGCCCCGACTCCACACAAGGTCTTAGGCCCGGCATCGACGGGAGAGGAATCCCGAGAGGCCCCCGAGGAACTCGCATGGGGACTGGCCTTTCCTGAGGCCACCAGAGCGGGTTCCTGAGGTCCCCGTCGTAAGTCGAGAGCACCTGCCGCAACTCGAGAAAATCCAGGAGGTTTTGCCCTCCAGGCGAGATGAGGCCCATTTCCGCTGAGGCTTCTCGAGGCCAATCACATCTAACCACTGGAACTTCCAAAGGGTCCTTCACACCATTGCTGCAACTCAAGAAGTTCCCCGACATACCCGTCTGCACTCGAGAGGAAGCACGTGGGGTCCCTCACATTTCCAGGGGGGCCCCGTTTCCGCCTCCTAGCTCGAGATGAGGGATCCTTTCCCTGTTTCGTAGGGAAAGAATTCCCGGCGTTCCCGTCGCATCTCAAGAGGAGGCGCTCTCCACAGGAAAGGCGAGAGGAACTCCAGGGTCATGCCACTATTCCAAGAGTCCCCCTGATGTGTCAGTCCATTCCAGAGGAACCTGTTTTCCCTGCACTGCCTTGACGTTCAAGCCGAGGATCGAGTCCCACCAAGTGTGCACCTGGGACAGCCCTGTGGGAAAGCCTCGTGGGAAAGCCTCGTGGGAAAGACTCGAGGGAAAACCATAGATCCTTTGATCCACGCGGCGGACTGCGTGACACTGCTGCTACCGCTCTGGAGGAAAGCGCAAGTGCATGCCCGCATTCGAGACGAGGACTTACTCCCCTGGGGAGACTCCAGAAGTACCCCAAGATCCATGTCAGCACTGGAGAGGAATCCTCAGGTTCCGGCCCCGACTCCACACAAGGTCTTAGGCCCCGGCATAGACGGGAGAGGAATCCCGAGAGGCCCCCGAGGAACTCGCATGGGGACTGGCCTTTCCTGAGGCCACCAGAGCGGGTCCCTGAGGTCCCCGTCGTAAGTCGAGAGCACCTGCCGCAACTCGAGAAAATCCAGGAGGTTTTGCCCTCCAGGCGAGATGAGGCCCATTTCCGCTGAGGCTTCTCGAGGCCAATCATATCTAACCACTGGAACTTCCAAAGGGTCCTTCACACCCTTGCTGCAACTCAAGAAGTTCCCCGACATACCCGTCTCCACTCGAGAGTAAGCATGTGGTGTCCCGCACACATCCAGGGGAGCCCCGTTTCCGCCTCCTAGCTCGAGATGAGGGATCCTTTCCCTGTTTCGTAGGGAAAGAATTCCCGGCGTTCCCGTCGCATCTCAAGAGGAGGCGCTCTCCACAGGAAAGGCGAGAGGAACTCCAGGGTCGTGCCACCATTCCAAGAGTCCCCCAGATGTGTCAGTCCATTCCAGAGGAACCTGTTTTCCCTGCACTGCCTTGACGTTCAAGCCGAGGATCGAGTCCCACCACGTGTGCACGTGGGACAGCCCTGTGGGAAAGCCTCGTGGGAAAGCCTCGTGGGAAAGACTCGAGGGAAAACCATAGATTCTTTGATCCACGCGGCGGACTGCGTGACACTGCTGCTACCGCTCTGGAGGAAAGCGCAAGTGCATGCCCGCATTCGAGACGAGGACTGACTGCCCTGGGGAGACTCCAGAAGTACCCCAAGATCCATGTCAGCACTGGAGAGGAATCCTCAGGTTCCGGCCCCGACTCCACACAAGGTCTTAGGCCCCGGCATCGACGGGAGAGGAATCCCGAGAGTCCCCCGAGGAACTCGCATGGGGACTGGCCTGTCCTTAGGCCACCAGAGCGGGTCCCTGAGGTCCCCGTCGTAAGTCAAGAGCACCTGCCGCAACTCGAGAAAATCCAGGAGGTTTTGCCCTCCAGGCGAGATGAGGCCCATTTCCGCTGAGGCTTCTCGAGGCGAATCACATCTAACCACTGGAACTTCCAAAGGGTCCTTCACACCATTGCTGCAACTCATGAAATTCCCCGACATACCCGTCTCCACTCGAGAGGAAGCACGTGGGGTCCGCACACATCCAGGGGAGCCCCGTTTCCGCCTCCTAGCTCGAGATGAGGGATCCTTTCCCTGTTTCGTAGGGAAAGAATTCCCGGCGTTCCCGTCGCATCTCAAGAGGAGGCGCTCTCCACAGGAAAGGCGAGAGGAACTCCAGGGTCGTGCCACCATTCCAAGAGTCCCCCAGATGTGTCAGTCCATTCCAGAGGAACCTGTTTTCCCTGCACTGCCTTGACGTTCAAGCCGAGGATCGAGTCCCACCACGTGTGCACGTGGGACAGCCCTGTGGGAAAGCCTCGTGGGAAAGCCTCGTGGGAAAGACTCGAGGGAAAACCATAGATCCTTTGATCCACGCGGCGGACTGCGTGACACTGCTGCTACCGCTCTGGAGGAAAGCGCAAGTGCATGCCCGCATTCGAGACGAGGACTGACTCCCCTGGGGAGACTCCAGAAGTACCCCAAGATCCATGTCAGCACTGGAGAGGAATCCTCAGGTTCCGGCCCCGACTCCACACAAGGTCTTAGGCCCTAGCATCGACGGGAGAGGAATCCCGAGAGGCCCCCGAGGAACTCGCATGGGGACTGGCCTTTCCTGAGGCCACCAGAGCGGTTCCCTGAGGTCCCCGTCGTAAGTCGAGAGCACCTGCCGCAACTCGAGAAAATCCAGGAGGTTTTGCCCTCCAGGCGAGATGAGGCCCATTTCCGCTGAGGCTTCTCGAGGCCAATCACATCTAACCACTGGAACTTCCAAAGGGTCCTTCACACCATTGCTGCAACTCAAGAAGTTCCCCGACATACCCGTCTCCACTCGAGAGGAAGCACGTGGGGTCCCTCACACATCCAGTGGAGCCCCGTTTCCCCCTCCTAGCTCGAGATGAGGGATCCTTCCCTGTTTCGTAGGGAAAGAATTCCCGGCGTTCCCGTCGCATCTCAAGAGGAGGCGCTCTCCACAGGAAAGGCGATAGGAACTCCAGGGTCGTGACACCACTCCAAGAGGCCCCCAGATGTGTCAGTCAATTCCAGAGGAACCTGTTTTCCCTGCACTGCCTTGACGTTGGAGCCGAGGATCGAGTCCCACCACGTGTGCACGTGGGACAGCCCTGTGGGAAAGCCTCGTGGGAAAGCCTCGTGGGAAAGACTCGAGGGAAAACCATAGATCCTTTGATCCACGCGGCGGACTGCGTGACACTGCTGCTACCGCTCTGGAGGAAAGCGCAAGTGCATGCCCGCATTCGAGACGAGGACTGACTCCCCTGGGGAGACTCCAGAAGTACCCCAAGATCCATGTCAGCACTGGAGAGGAATCCTAAGGATCCGGCCCCGACTCCACACGAGGTCTTAGGCCCCGCCATCGACGGGAGAGGAATCCCGAGAGGCCCCCGAGGAACTCGCATGGGGACTGGCCTTTCCTGAGGCCACCAGAGCGGGTCCCTGAGGTCCCCGTCGTAAGTCGAGAGCACCTGCCGCAACTCGAGAAAATCCAGGAGGTTTTGCCCTCCAGGCGAGATGAGGCCCATTTCCGCTGAGGCTTCTCGAGGCCAATCACATCTAATCACTGGAACTTCCAAAGGGTCCTTCACACCCTTGCTGCATCTCAAGAAGTTCCCCGACATACCCGTCTCCACTCGAGAGGAAGCACGTGGTGACACGCACACATCCAGGGGAGCCCCGTTTCGCCTCCTAGCTCGAGATGAGGGATCCTTTCCCTGTTTCGTAGGGAAAGAATTCCCGGCGTTCCCGTCGCATCTCAAGAGGAGGCGCTCTCCACAGGAAAGGCGAGAGGAACTCCAGGGTCGTGCCACCATTCCAAGAGTCCCCCAGATGTGTCAGTCCATTCCAGAGGAACCTGTTTTCCCTGCACTGCCTTGACGTTCAAGCCGAGGATCGACTCCCACCACGTGTGCACCTGGGACAGCCCTGTGGGAAAGCCTCGTGGGAAAGCCTCGTGGGAAAGACTCGAGGGAAAACCATAGATCCTTTGATCCACGAGGCGGACTGCGTGACACTGCTGCTACCGCTCTGGAGGAAAGCGCAAGTGCATGCCCGCATTCGAGACGAGGACTGACTCCCCTGGGGAGACTCCAGAAGTACCCCAAGATCCATGTCAGCACTGGAGAGGAATCCTCAGGTTCCGGCCCCGACTCCACACAAAGTCTTAGGCCCTAGCATCAACGGGAGAGGAATCCCGAGAGGCCCCCGAGGAACTCGCATGGGGACTGGCCTTTCCTGAGGCCACCAGAGCGGTTCCCTGAGGTCCCCGTCGTAAGTCGAGAGCACCTGCCGCAACTCGAGAAAATACAGGAGGTTTTGCCCTCCAGGCGAGATGAGGCCCATTTCCGCTGAGGCTTCTCGAGGCTAATCACGTGTAACCACTGGAACTTCCAAAGGGTCCTTCACACCCTTGCTGCAACTCAAGAAGTTCCCCGACATACCCGTCTCCACTCGAGAGGAAGCACGTGGGGTCCCTCACACATCCAGTGGAGCCCCGTTTCCCCCTCCTAGCTCGAGATGAGGGATCCTTCCCTGTTTCGTAGGGAAAGAATTCCCGGCGTTCCCGTCGCATCTCAAGAGGAGGCGCTCTCCACAGGAAAGGCGATAGGAACTCCAGGGTCGTGACACCATTCCAAGAGTCCCCCAGATGTGTCAGTCAATTCCAGAGGAACCTGTTTTCCCTGCACTGCCTTGACCTTGGAGCCGAGGATCGAGTCCCACCACGTGTGCACGTGGGACAGCCCTGTGGGAAAGCCTCGTGGGAAAGCCTCGTGGGAAAGACTCGAGGGAAAACCATAGATCCTTTGATCCACGCGGCGGACTGCGTGACACTGCTGCTACCGCTCTGGAGGAAAGCGCAAGTGCATGCCCGCATTCGAGTCGAGGACTGACTCCCCTGGGGAGACTCCAGAAGTACCCCAAGATCCATGTCAGCACTGGAGAGGAAACCTCAGGTTCCGGCCCCGACTCCACACAAGGTCTTAGGCCCCGGCATCGACGGGAGAGGAATCCCGAGAGGCCCCCGAGGAACTCGCATGGGGACTGGCCTTTCCTGAGGCCACCAGAGCGGGTCCCTGAGGTCCCCGTCGTAAGTCGAGAGCACCTGCCGCAACTCGAGAAAATCCAGGAGGTTTTGCCTCCAGGCGAGATGAGGCCCATTTCCGCTGAGGCTTCTCGAGGCCAATCACATCTAACCACTGGAACTTCCAAAGGGTCCTTCACACCCTTGCTGCAACTCAAGAAGTTCCCCGACATACCCGTCTCCACTCGAGAGGAAGCACGTGGGGTCCCGCACACATCCAGGGGAGCCCCGTTTCCGCCTCCTAGCTCGAGATGAGGGATCCTTTCCCTCTTTCGTAGGGAAAGAATTCCCGGCGTTCCCGTCGCATATCAAGAGGAGGCGCTCTCCACAGGAAAGGCGAGAGGAACTCCAGGGTCGTGACACCATTCCAAGAGTCCCCCAGATGTGTCAGTCCATTCCAGAGGAACCTGTTTTCCCTGCACTGCCTTGACGTTCAAGCCGAGGATCGACTCCCACCACGTGTGCACGTGGGACAGCCCTGTGGGAAAGCCTCGTGGGAAAGCCTCGTGGGAAAGACTCGAGGGAAAACCATAGATCCTTTGATCCACACGGCGGACTGGGTGACACTGCTGCTACCGCTCTGGAGGAAAGCGCAAGTGCATGCCCGCATTCGAGACGAGGACTGACTCCCCTGGGGAGACTCCAGAAGTACCCCAAGATCCATGTCAGCACTGGAGAGGAATCCTCAGGTTCCGGCCCCGACTCCACACAAGGTCTTAGGCCCCGGCATCGACGGGAGAGGAATCCCGAGACGCCCCCGAGGAACTCGCATGGGGACTGGCCTTTCCTGAGGCCACCAGAGCGGGTCCCTGAGGTCCCCGTCGTAAGTCGAGAGCACCTGCCGCAACTCGAGAAAATCCAGGAGGTTTTGCCCTCCAGGCGAGATGAGGCCCATTTCCGCTGAGGCTTCTCGAGGCCAATCACGTCTAACCACTGGAACTTCCAAAGGGTCCTTCACACCCTTGCTGCAACTCAAGAAGTTCCCCGACATTCAAGTCTCCACTCGAGAGGAAGCACGTGGTGTCCCGCACACATCCAGGGGAGCCCCGTTTCCGCCTCCTAGCTCGAGATGAGGGATCCTTTCCCTGTTTCGTAGGGAAAGAATTCCCGGCGTTCCCGTCGCATCTCAAGAGGAGGCGCTCTCCACAGGAAAGGCGAGAGGAACTCCAGGGTCGTGACACCATTCCAAGAGTCCCCCAGATGTGTCAGTCCATTCCAGAGGAACCTATTTTCCCTGCACTGCCTTGACGTTCAAGCCGAGGATCGAGTCCCACCACGTGTGCACGTGGGACAGCCCTGTGGGAAAGCCTCGTGGGAAAGCCTCGTGGGAAAGACTCGTGGGAAAACCATAGATCTTTTGATCCACGCGGCGGACTGCGTGACACTGCTGCTACCGCTCTGGAGGAAAGCTCAAGTGCATGCCCGCATTCGAGACGAGGACTGACTCCCCTGGGGAGACTCCAGAAGTACCCCAAGATCCATGTCAGCACTGGAGAGGAATCCTCAGGTTCCGGCCCCGACTCCACACAAGGTCTTAGGCCCCGGCATCGACGGGAGAGGAATCCCGAGACGCCCCCGAGGAACTCGCATGGGGACTGGGCTTTCCTGAGGCCACCAGACCGGGTCCCTGAGGTCCCCGTCGTAAGTCGAGATCACCTGCCGCAACTCGAGAAAATCCAGGAGGTTTTGCCCTCCAGGCGAGATGAGGCCCATTTCCGCTGAGGCTTCTCGAGGCCAATCACGTCTAACCACTGGAACTTCCAAAGGGTCCTTCACACCCTTGCTGCAAATCAAGAAGTTCCCCGACATACCCGTCTCCACTCGAGAGGAAGCACGTGGTGTCCCGCACACATCCAGGGGAGCCCCGTTTCCGCCTCCTAGCTCGAGATGAGGGATCCTTTCCCTGTTTCGTAGGGAAAGAATTCCCGGCGTTCCCGTCGCATCTCAAGAGGAGGCGCTCTCCACAGGAAAGGCGAGAGGAAGTCCAGGGTCGTGCCACCATTCCAAGAGTCCCCCAGATGTGTCAGTCCATTCAAGAGGAACCTGTTTTCCCTGCACTGCCTTGACGTTCAAGCCGAGGATCGATTCCCACCACGTGTGCACGTGGGACAGCCCTGTGGGAAAGCCTCGTGGGAAAGCCTCGTGGGAAAGACTCGAGGGAAAACCATAGATCCTTTAATCCACGCAGCGGACTGCGTGACACTGCTGCTACCGCTCTGGAGGAAAGCGCAAGTGCATGCCCGCATTCGAGACGAGGACTGACTCCCCTGGGGAGACTCCAGAAGTACCCCAAGATCCATGTCAGCACTGGAGAGGAATCCTCAGGTTCCGGCCCCGACTCCACACAAGGTCTTAGGCCCCGGCATCGACGGGAGAGGAACCCCGAGAGGCCCCCGAGGAACTCGCATGGGGACTGGCCTTTCCTGAGGCCACCAGAGCGGGTCCCTGAGGTCCCCGTCGTAACTCGAGAGCACCTGCCGCAACTCGAGAAAATCCAGGAGGTTTTGCCCTCCAGGCGAGATGAGGCCCATTTCCGCTGAGGCTTCTCGAGGCCAATCACATCTAACCACTGGAACTTCCAAAGGGTCCTTCACACCCTTGCTGCAACTCAAGAAGTTCCCCGACATACCCGTCTGCACTCGAGAGGAAGCACGTGGTGTCCCGCACACATCCAGGGGAGCCCCGTTTCCGCCTCCTAGCTCGAGATGAGGGATCCTTTCCCTGTTTCGTAGGGAAAGAATTCCCGGCGTTCCCGTCGCATCTCAAGAGGAGGCGCTCTCCACAGGAAAGGCGAGAGGAACTCCAGGGTCGTGACACCATTCCAAGAGTCCCCCAGATGGGTCAGTCCATTCCAGAGGAACCTGTTTTCCCTGCACTGCCTTGACGTTCAAGCCGAGGATCGACTCCCACCACGTGTGCACGTGGGACAGCCCTGTGGGAAAGCCTCGTGGGAAAGCCTCGTGGGAAAGACTCGAGGGAAAACCATAGATCCTTTGATCCACGCGGCGGACTGTGTGACACTGCTGCTACCGCTCTGGAGGAAAGCGCAAGTGCATGCCCGCATTCGAGACGAGGACTGACTCCCCTGGGGAGACTCCAGAAGTACCCCAAGATCCATGTCAGCACTGGAGAGGAATCCTCAGGTTCCGGCCCCGACTCCACACAAGGTCTTAGGCCCCGGCATCGACGGGAGAGGAATCCCGAGAGGCCCCCGAGGAACTCGCATGGGGACTGGCCTTTCCTGAGGCCACCAGAGCGGGTCCCTGAGGTCCCCGTTGTAAGTCGAGAGCACCTGCCGCAACTCGAGAAAATCCAGGAGGTTTTGCCCTCCAGGCGAGATGAGGCCCATTTCCGCTGAGGCTTCTCGAGGCCAATCACATCTAACCACTGGAACTTCCAAAGGGTCCTTCACACCCTTGCTGCAACTCAAGAAGTTCCCCGACATACCCGTCTCCACTCGAGAGGAAGCACGTGGTGTCCCGCACACATCCAGGGGAGCCCCGATCCAACTCCTAGCTCGAGATGAGGGATCCTTTCCCTGTTTCGTAGGGAAAGAATTCCCGGCGTTCCCGTCGCATCTCAAGAGGAGGCGCTCTCCACAGGAAAGGCGAGAGGAACTCCAGGGTCGTGCCACCATTCCAAGAGTCCCCCAGATGTGTCAGTCCATTCCAGAGGAACCTGTTTTCCCTGCACTGCCTTGACGTTCAAGCCGAGGATCGACTCCCACCACGTGTGCACGTGGGACAGCCCTGTGGGAAAGCCTCGTGGGAAAGCCTCGTGGGAAAGACTCGAGGGAAAACCATAGATCCTTTGATCCACGCGGCGGACTGCGTGACACTGCTGCTACCGCTCTGGAGGAAAGTGAAAGTGCATGCCCGCATTCGAGAAGAGGACTGACTCCCCTGGGGAGACTCCAGAAGTACCCCAAGATCCATGTCAGCACTGGAGAGGAATCCTCAGGTTCCGGCCCCGACTCCACACAAGGTCTTAGGCCCCGGCATCGAAGGGAGAGGAACCCCGAGAGGCCCCCGAGGAACTCGCATGGGGACTGGCCTTTCCTGAGGCCACCAGAGCGGGTCCCTGAGGTCCCCGTCGTAACTCGAGAGCACCTGCCGCAACTCGAGAAAATCCAGGAGGTTTTGCCCTCCAGGCGAGATGAGGCCCATTTACGCTGAGGCTTCTCGAGGCCAATCACATCTAACCACTGGAACTTCCAAAGGGTCCTTCACACCCTTGCTGCAACTCAAGAAGTTCCCCGACATACCCGTCTGCACTCGAGAGGAAGCACGTGGTGTCCCGCACACATCCAGGGGAGCCCCGTTTCCGCCTCCTAGCTCGAGATGAGGGATCCTTTCCCTGTTTCGTAGGGAAAGAATTCCCGGCGTTCCCGTCGCATCTCAAGAGGAGGCGCTCTCCACAGGAAAGGCGAGAGGAACTCCAGGGTCGTGACACCATTCCAAGAGTCACCCAGATGGGTCAGTCCATTCCAGAGGAACCTGTTTTCCCTGCACTGCCTTGACGTTCAAGCCGAGGATCGACTCCCACCACGTGTGCACGTGGGACAGCCCTGTGGGAAAGCCTCGTGGGAAAGCCTCGTGGGAAAGCCTCGTGGGAATGACTCGAGGGAAAACCATAGATCCTTTGATCCACGTGGCGGACTGCGTGATACTGCTGCTACCGCTCTGGAGGAAAGCGCAAGTGCATGCCCGCATTCGAGACGAGGACTGACTCCCCTGGGGAGACTCCAGAAGTACCCCAAGATCCATGTCAGCACTGGAGAGGAATCCTCAGGTTCCGGCCCCGACTCCACACAAGGTCTTAGGCCCCGGCATCGACGGGACAGGAATCCCGAGAGGCCCCCGAGGAACTCGCATGGGGACTGGCCTTTCCTGAGGCCACCAGAGCGGGTCCCTGAGGTCCCCGTCGTAAGTCGAGATCACCTGCCTCAACTCGAGAAAATCCAGGAGGTTTTGCCCTCCAGGCGAGATGAGGCCCATTTCCGCTGAGGCTTCTCGAGGCCAATCACATCTAACCACTGGAACTTCCAAAGGGTCCTTCACACCCTTGCTGCAACTCAAGAAGTTCCCCGACATACCCGTCTGCACTCGAGAGGAAGCACGTGGTGTCCCGCACACATCCAGGGGAGCCCCGTTTCCACCTCCTAGCTCGAGATGAGGGATCCTTTCCCTGTTTCGTAGGGAAAGAATTCCCGGCGTTCCCGTCGCATCTCAAGAGGAGGCGCTCTCCACAGGAAAGGCGAGAGGAACTCCAGGGTCGTGACACCATTCCAAGAGTCCCCCAGATGTGTCAGTCCATTCCAGAGGAACCTGTTTTCCCTGCACTGCCTTGACGTTCAAGCCGAGGATCGACTCCCACCACGTGTGCACGTGGGACAGCCCTGTGGGAAAGCCTCGTGGGAAAGCCTCGTGGGAAAGACTCGAGGAAAAACCATAGATCCTTTGATCCACGCGGCGGACTGCGTGACACTGCTGCTACCGCTCTGGAGGAAAGCTCAAGTGCATGCCCGCATTCGAGACGAGGACTGACTCCCCTGGGGAGACTCCAGAAGTACCCCAAGATCCATGTCAGCACTGGAGAGGAATCCTCAGGTTCCGGCCCCGACTCCACACAAGGTCTTAGGCCCCGGCATCGACGGGAGAGGAATCCCGAGAGGCCCCCGAGGAACTCTCATGGGGACTGGCCTGTCCTGAGGCCACCAGAGCGGGTCCCTGAGGTCCCCGTCGTAAGTCGAGATCACCTGCCGCAACTCGAGAAAATCCAGGAGGTTTTGCCCTCCAGGCGAGATGAGGCCCATTTCCGCTGAGGCTTCTCGAGGCCAATCACGTCTAACAACTGGAACTTCCAAAGGGTCCTTCACACCCTTGCTGCAACTCAAGAAGTTCCCCGACATACCCGTCTCCACTCGAGAGGAAGCACGTGGTGTCCCGCACACATCCAGGGGAGCCCCGTTTCCGCCTCCTAGCTCGAGATGAGGGATCCTTTCCCTGTTTCATAGGGAAAGAATTCCCGGCGTTCCTGTCGCATCTCAAGAGGAGGCGCTCTCCACAGGAAAGGCGAGAGGAACTCCAGGGTCGTGCCACCATTTCAAGAGTCCCCCAGATGTGTCAGTCCATTCCAGAGGAACCTGTTTTCCCTGCACTGCCTTGACGTTCAAGCCGAGGATCGAGTCCCACCACGTGTGCACGTGGGACAGCCCTGTGGGAAAGCCTCGTGGGAAAGCCTCGTGGGAAAGACTCGAGGGAAAACCATAGATCCTTTGATCCACGCGGCGGACTGCGTGACACTGCTGCTACCGCTCTGGAGGAAAGCGCAAGTGCATGCCCGCATTCGAGACGAGGACTGACTCCCCTGGGGAGACTCCAGAAGTACCCCAAGATCCATGTCAGCACTGGAGAGGAATCCTCAGGTTCCGGCCCCGACTCCACACAAGGTCTTAGGCCCCGGCATCGACGGGAGAGGAACCCCGAGAGGCCCCCGAGGAACTCGCATGGGGACTGGCCTTTCCTGAGGCCACCAGAGCGGGTCCCTGAGGTCCCCGTCGTAACTCGAGAGCACCTGCCGCAACTCGAGAAAATCCAGGAGGTTTTGCCCTCCAGGTGAGATGAGGCCCATTTACGCTGAGGCTTCTCGAGGCCAATCACATCTAACCACTGGAACTTCCAAAGGGTCCTTCACACCCTTGCTGCAACTCAAGAAGTTCCCCGACATACCCGTCTGCACTCGAGAGGAAGCACGTGGTGTCCCGCACACATCCAGGGGAGCCCCGTTTCCGCCTCCTAGCTCGAGATGAGGGATCCTTTCCCTGTTTCGTAGGGAAAGAATTCCCGGCGTTCCCGTCGCATCTCAAGAGGAGGCGCTTTCCACAGGAAAGGCGAGAGGAACTCCAGGGTCGTGACACCATTCCAAGAGTCACCCAGATGGGTCAGTCCATTCCAGAGGAACCTGTTTTCCCTGCACTGCCTTGACGTTCAAGCCGAGGATCGACTCCCACCACGTGTGCACGTGGGACAGCCCTGTGGGAAAGCCTCGTGGGAAAGCCTCGTGGGAAAGACTCGAGGGAAAACCATAGATCCTTTGATCCACGCGGCGGACTGCGTGACACTGCTGCTACCGCTCTGGAGGAAAGCGCAAGTGCATGCCCGCATTCGACACGAGGACTGACTCCCCTGGGGAGACTCCAGAAGTACCCCAAGATCCATGTCAGCACTGGAGAGGAATCCTCAGGTTCCGGCCCCGACTCCACACAAGGTCTTAGGCCCCGGCATCGACGGGAGAGGAACCCCGAGAGGCCCCCGAGGAACTCGCATGGGGACTGGCCTTTCCTGAGGCCACCAGAGCGGGTCCCTGAGGTCCCCGTCGTAACTCGAGAGCACCTGCCGCAACTCGAGAAAATCCAGGAGGTTTTGCCCTCCAGGCGAGATGAGGCCCATTTACGCTGAGGCTTCTCGAGGCCAATCACATCTAACCACTGGAACTTCCAAAGGGTCCTTCACACCCTTGCTGCAACTCAAGAAGTTCCCCGACATACCCGTCTGCACTCGAGAGGAAGCACGTGGTGTCCCGCACACATCCAGGGGAGCCCCGTTTCCGCCTCCTAGCTCGAGATGAGGGATCCTTTCCCTGTTTCGTAGGGAAAGAATTCCCGGCGTTCCCGTCGCATCTCAAGAGGAGGCGCTCTCCACAGGAAAGGCGAGAGGAACTCCAGGGTCGTGACACCATTCCAAGAGTCACCCAGATGGGTCAGTCCATTCCAGAGGAACCTGTTTTCCCTGCACTGCCTTGACGTTCAAGCCGAGGATCGACTCCCACCACGTGTGCACGTGGGACAGCCCTGTGGGAAAGCCTCGTGGGAAAGCCTCGTGGGAAAGACTCGAGGGAAAAACATAGATCCTTTGATCCACGCGGCGGACTGTGTGACACTGCTGCTACCGCTCTGGAGGAAAGCGCAAGTGCATGCCCGCATTCGACACGAGGACTGACTCCCCTGGGGAGACTCCAGAAGTACCCCAAGATCCATGTCAGCACTGGAGAGGAATCCTCAGGTTCCGGCCCCGACTCCACACAAGGTCTTAGGCCCCGGCATCGACGGGAGAGGAATCCCGAGAGGCCCCCGAGGAACTCGCATGGGGACTGGCCTTTCCTGAGGCCACCAGAGCGGGTCCCTGAGGTCCCCGTCGTAAGTCGAGAGCACCTGCCGCAACTCGAGAAAATCCAGGAGGTTTTGCCCTCCAGGCGAGATGAGGCCCATTTCCGCTGAGGCTTCTCGATGCCAATCACATCTAACCACTGGAACTTCCAAAGGGTCCTTCACACCATTGCTGCAACTCAAGAAGTTCCCCGACATACCCGTCTCCACTCGAGAGGAAGCACGTGGGGTCCCTCACACATCCAGGGGAGCCCCGTTTCCGCCTCCTAGCTCGAGATGAGGGATCCTTTCCCTGTGTCGTAGGGAAAGAATTCCCGGCGTTCCCGTCGCATCTCAAGAGGAGGCGCTCTCCACAGGAAAGGCGAGAGGAACTCCAGGGTCGTGACACCATTCCAAGAGTCACCCAGATGTGTCAGTCCATTCCAGAGGAACCTGTTTTCCCTGCACTGCCTTGACGTTCAAGCCGAGGATCGAGTCCCACCACGTGTGCCCGTGGGACAGCCCTGTGGGAAAGCCTCGTGGGAAAGCCTCGTGGGAAAGACTCGAGGGAAAAGCATAGATCCTTTGATCCACGTGGCAGACTGCGTGACACTGCTGCTACCGCTCTGGAGGAAAGCGCAAGTGCATGCCCGCTTTCGAGACGAGGACTGACTCCCCTGGGGAGACTCCAGAAGTACCCCAAGATCCATGTCAGCACTGGAGAGGAATCCTCAGGTTCCGGCCCCGACTCCACACAAGGTCTTAGGCCCCAGCATAGACGGGAGAGGAATCCCGAGAGGCCCCCGAGGAACTCGCATGGGGACTGGCCTTTCCTGAGGCCACCAGAGCGGGTCCCTGAGGTTCCCGTCGTAAGTCGAGAGCACGTGCCGCAACTCGAGAAAATCCAGGAGGTTTTGCCCTCCAGGCGAGATGAGGCCCATTTCCGCTGTGGCTTCTCGAGGCCAATCACGTCTAACCACTGGAACTTCCAAAGGGTCCTTCACACCCTTGTGCAACTCAAGAAGTTCCCCGACATACCCGTCTCCACTCGAGAGGAAGCATGTGGTGTCCCGCACACATCCAGGGGAGCCCCGTTTTCGCCTCCTAGCTCGAGATGAGGGATCCTTTCCCTGTTTCGTAGGGAAAGAATTCCCGGCGTTCCCGTCGCATCTCAAGAGGAGGCGCTCTCCACAGGAAAGGCGAGAGGAACTCCAAGGTCGTGACACCATTCCAAGAGTCCCCCAGATGTGTCAGTCCATTCCAGAGGAACCTGTTTTCCCTGCACTGCCTTGACGTTCAAGCCGAGGATCGACTCCCACCACGTGTGCACGTGGGACAGCCCTGTGGGAAAGCCTCGTGGGAAAGCCTCGTGGGAAAGCCTCGTGGGAATGACTCGAGGGAAAACCATAGATCCTTTGATCCACGTGGCGGACTGCGTGATAATGCTGCTACCGCTCTGGAGGAAAGCGCAAGTGCATGCCCGCATTCGAGACGAGGACTGACTCCCCTGGGGAGACTCCAGAAGTACCCCCAAGATCCATGTCAGCACTGGAGAGGAATCCTCAGGTTCCGGCCACGACTCCACACAAGGTCTTAGGCCCCGGCATCGACGGGAGAGGAATCCCGAGAGGCCCCCGAGGAACTCGCATGGGGACTGGCCTTTCCTGAGGCCACCAGAGCGGGTCCCTGAGGTCCCCGTCGTAAGTCGAGATCACCTGCCGCAACTCGAGAAAATCCAGGAGGTTTTGCCCTCCAGGCGAGATGAGGCCCATTTCCGCTGAGGCTTCTCGAGGCCAATCACATCTAACCACTGGAACTTCCAAAGGGTCCTTCACACCCTTGCTGCAACTCAAGAAGTTCCCCGACATACCCGTCTGCACTAGAGAGGAAGCACGTGGTGTCCCGCACACATCCAGGGGAGCCACGTTTCCACCTCCTAGCTCGAGATGAGGGATCCTTTCCCTGTTTCGTAGGGAAAGAATTCCCGGCGTTCCCGTCGCATCTCAAGAGGAGGCGCTCTCCACAGGAAAGGCGAGAGGAACTCCAGGGTCGTGACACCATTCCAAGAGTCCCCCAGATGTGTCAGTCCATTCCAGAGGAACCTGTTTTCCCTGCACTGCCTTGACGTTCAAGCCGAGGATCGACTCCCACCACGTGTGCACGTGGGACAGCCCTGTGGGAAAGCCTCGTGGGAAAGCCTCGTGGGAAAGACTCGAGGGAAAACCATAGATCCTTTGATCCACTCGGCGGACTGCGTGACACTGCTGCTACCGCTCTGGAGGAAAGCTCAAGTGCATGCCCGCATTCGAGACGAGGACTGACTCCCCTGGGGAGACTCCAGAAGTACCCCAAGATCCATGTCAGCACTGGAGAGGAATCCTCAGGTTCCGGCCCCGACTCCACACAAGGTCTTAGGCCCCGGCATCGACGGGAGAGGAATCCCGAGAGGCCCCCGAGGAACTCGCATGGGGACTGGCCTTTCCTGAGGCCACCAGAGCGGGTCCCTGAGGTCCCCGTCGTAAGTCGAGATCACCTGCCGCAACTCGAGAAAATCCAGGAGGTTTTGCCCTCCAGGCGAGATGAGGCCCATTTCCGCTGAGGCTTCTCGAGGCCAATCACGTCTAACCACTGGAACTTCCAAAGGGTCCTTCACACCCTTGCTGCAACTCAAGAAGTTCCCCGACATACCCGTCTCCACTCGAGAGGAAGCACGTGGTGTCCCGCACACATCCAGGGGAGCCCCGTTTCCGCCTCCTAGCTCGAGATGAGGGATCCTTTCCCTGTTTCGTAGGGAAAGAATTCCCGGCGTTCCCGTCGCATCTCAAGAGGAGGCGCTCTCCACAGGAAAGGCGAGAGGAACTCCAGGGTCGTGCCACCATTCCAAGAGTCCCCCAGATGTGTCAGTCCATTCCAGAGGAACCTGTTTTCCCTGCACTGCCTTGACGTTCAAGCCGAGGATCGACTCCCACCACGTGTGCACGTGGGACAGCCCTGTGGGAAAGCCTCGTGGGAAAGCCTCGTGGGAAAGACTCGAGGGAAAACCATAGATCCTTTGATCCACGCGGCGGACTGCGTGACACTGCTGCTACCGCTCTGGAGGAAAGCGCAAGTGCATGCCCGCATTCGAGACGAGGACTGACTCCCCTGGGGAGACTCCAGAAGTACCCCAAGATCCATGTCAGCACTGGAGAGGAATCCTCAGGTTCCGGCCCCGACTCCACACAAGGTCTTAGGCCCCGGCATCGACGGGAGAGGAACCCCGAGAGGCCCCCGAGGAACTCGCATGGGGACTGGCCTTTCCTGAGGCCACCAGAGCGGGTCCCTGAGGTCCCCGTCGTAAGTCGAGAGCACGTGCCGCAACTCGAGAAAATCCAGGAGGTTTTGCCCTCCAGGCGAGATGAGGCCCATTTCCGCTGAGGCTTCTCGAGGCCAATCACGTCTAACCACTGGAACTTCCAAAGGGTCCTTCACACCCTTGCTGCAACTCAAGAAGTTCCCCGACATACCCGTCTCCACTCGAGAGGAAGCACGTGGTGTCCCGCACACATCCAGGGGAGCCCCGTTTCCGCATCCTAGCTCGAGATGAGGGATCCTTTCCCTGTTTCGTAGGGAAAGAATTCCCGGCGTTCCCGTCGCATCTCAAGAGGAGGCGCTCTCCACAGGAAAGGCGAGAGGAACTCCAGGGTCGTGCCACCATTTCAAGAGTCCCCCAGATGTGTCAGTCCATTCCAGAGGAACCTGTTTTCCCTGCACTGCCTTGACGTTCAAGCCGAGGATCGACTCCCACCACGTGTGCACGTGGGACAGCCCTGTGGGAAAGCCTCGTGGGAAAGCCTCGTGGGAAAGACTCGAGGGAAAACCATAGATCCTTTGATCCATGCGGCGGACTGCGTGACACTGCTGCTACCGCTCTGGAGGAAAGCGCAAGTGCATGCCCGCATTCGAGACGAGGACTGACTCCCCTGGGGAGACTCCAGAAGTACCCCAAGATCCATGTCAGCACTGGAGAGGAATCCTCAGGTTCCGGCCCCGACTCCACACAAGGTCTTAGGCCCCGGCATCGACGGGAGAGGAACCCCGAGAGGCCCCCGAGGAACTCGCATGGGGACTGGCCTTTCCTGAGGCCACCAGAGCGGGTCCCTGAGGTCCCCGTCGTAACTCGAGAGCACCTGCCGCAACTCGAGAAAATCCAGGAGGTTTTGCCCTCCAGGCGAGATGAGGCCCATTTCCGCTGAGGCTTCTCGAGGCCAATCACATCTAACCACTGGAACTTCCAAAGGGTCCTTCACACCCTTGCTGCAACTCAAGAAGTTCCCCGACATACCCGTCTCCACTCGAGAGGAAGCACGTGGGGTCCCTCACACATCCAGGGGAGCCCCGTTTCCGCCTCCTAGCTCGAGATGAGGGATCCTTTCCCTGTGTCGTAGGGAAAGAATTCCCGGCGTTCCCGTCGCATCTCAAGAGGAGGCGCTCTCCACAGGAAAGGCGAGAGGAACTCCAGGGTCGTGCCACCATTCCAAGAGTCCCCCAGATGTGTTAGTCCATTCCAGAGGAACCTGTTTTCCCTGCACTGCCTTGACGTTCAAGCCGAGGATCGAGTCCCACCACGTGTGCACGTGGGACAGCCCTGTGGGAAAGCCTCGTGGGAAAGCCTCGTGGGAAAGACTCGAGGGAAAACCATAGATCCTTTGATCCACGCGGCGGACTGCGTGACACTGCTGCTACCGCTCTGGAGGAAAGCTCAAGTGCATGCCCGCATTCGAGACGAGGACTGACTCCCCTGGGGAGACTCCAGAAGTACCCCAAGATCCATGTCAGCACTGAAGAGGAATCCTCAGGTTTCGGCCCCGACTCCACACAAGGTCTTAGGCCCCGGCATCGACGGGAGAGGAATCCCGAGAGGCCCCCGAGGAACTCGCATGGGGACTGGCCTTTCCTGAGGCCACCAGAGCGGGTCCCTGAGGTCCCCGTCGTAAGTCGAGATCACCTGCCGCAACTCGAGAAAATCCAGGAGGTTTTGCCCTCCAGGCGAGATGAGGCCCATTTCCGCTGAGGCTTCTCGAGGCCAATCACGTCTAACCACTGGAACTTCCAAAGGGTCCTTCACACCCTTGCTGCAACTCAAGAAGTTCCCCGACATACCCGTCTCCACTCGAGAGGAAGCACGTGGTGTCCCGCACACATCCAGGGGAGCCCCGTTTCCGCCTCCTAGCTCGAGATGAGGGATCCTTTCCCTGTTTCGTAGGGAAAGAATTCCCGGCGTTCCCGTCGCATCTCAAGAGGAGGCGCTCTCCACAGGAAAGGCGAGAGGAACTCCAGGGTCGTGCCACCATTCCAAGAGTCCCCCAGATGTGTCAGTCCATTCCAGAGGAACCTGTTTTCCCTGCACTGCCTTGACGTTCAAGCCGAGGATCGACTCCCACCACGTGTGCACGTGGGACAGCCCTGTGGGAAAGCCTCGTGGGAAAGCCTCGTGGGAAAGCCTCGTGGGAATGACTCGAGGGAAAACCATAGATCCTTTGATCCACGTGGCGGACTGCGTGACACTGCTGCTACCGCTCTGAAGGAAAGCGCAAGTGCATGCCCGCATTCGAGACGAGGACTGACTCCCCTGGGGAGACTCCAGAAGTACCCCAAGATCCATGTCAGCACTGGAGAGGAATCCTCAGGTTCCGGCCACGACTCCACACAAGGTCTTAGGCCCCGGCATCGACGGGAGAGGAATCCCGAGAGGCCCCCGAGGAACTCGCATGGGGACTGGCCTTTCCTGAGGCCACCAGAGCGGGTCCCTGAGGTCCCAGTCGTAAGTCGAGAGCACCTGCCACAACTCGAGAAAATCCAGGAGGTTTTGCCCTCCAGGCGAGATGAGGCCCATTTCCGCTGAGGCTTCTCGAGGCTAATCACATCTAACCACTGGAACTTCCAAAGGGTCCTTCACACCCTTGCTGCAACTCAAGAAGTTCCCCGACATACCCGTCTGCACTCGAGAGGAAGCACGTGGTGTCCCGCACACATCCAGGGGAGTCCCGTTTCCGCCTCCTAGCTCGAGATGAGGGATCCTTTCCCTGTTTCGTAGGGAAAGAATTCCCGGCGTTCCCATCGCATCTCAAGAGGAGGCGCTCTCCACAGGAAAGGCGAGAGGAACTCCAGGGTCGTGCCACCATTCCAAGAGTCCCCCAGATGTGTCAGTGCATTCCAGAGGAACCTGTTTTCCCTGCACTGCCTTGACGTTCAAGCCGAGGATCGACTCCCACCACGTGTGCACGTGGGACAGCCCTGTGGGAAAGCCTCGTGGGAAAGCCTCGTGGGAAAGACTCGAGGGAAAACCATAGATCCTTTGATCCACGCGGCGGACTGCGTGACACTGCTGCTACCGCTCTGGAGGAAAGCGCAAGTGCATGCCCGCATTCGAGACGAGGACTGACTCCCCTGGGGAGACTCCAGAAGTACCCCAAGATCCATGTCAGCACTGGAGAGGAATCCTCAGGTTCCGGCCCCGACTCCACACAAGGTCTTAGGCCCCGGCATCGACGGGAGAGGAATCCCGAGAGGACCCCGAGGAACTCGCATGGGGACTGGCCTTTCCTGAGGCCACCAGAGCGGGTCCCTGAGGTCCCCGTCGTAAGTCGAGAGCACCTGCCGCAACTCGAGAAAATCCAGGAGGTTTTGCCCTCCAGGCGAGATGAAGCCCATTTCCGCTGAGGCTTCTCGAGGCCAATCACATCTAACCACTGGAACTTCCAAAAGGTCCTTCACACCCTTGCTGCAACTCAAGAAGTTCCCCGACATACCCGTCTCCACTCGAGAGGAAGCACTTGGTGTCCCGCACACATCCAGGGGAGCCCCGTTTCCGCCTCCTAGCTCGAGATGAGGGATCCTTTCCCTGTTTCGTAGGGAAAGAATTCCCGGCGTTCCCGTCGCATCTCAAGAGGAGGCGCTCTCCACAGGAAAGGCGAGAGGAAGTCCAGGGTCGTGCCACCATTCCAAGAGTCCCCCAGATGTGTCAGTCCATTCCAGAGGAACCTGTTTTCCCTGCACTGCCTTGACGTTCAAGCCGAGGATCGACTCCCACCACGTGTGCACGTGGGACAGCCCTGTGGGAAAGCCTCGTGGGAAAGCCTCGTGGGAAAGACTCGAGGGAAAACCATAGATCCTTTGATCCACGCGGCGGACTGCGTGACACTGCTGCTACCGCTCTGGAGGAAAGCGCAAGTGCATGCCCGCATTCGAGACGAGGACTGACTCCCCTGGGGAGACTCCAGAATTACCCCAAGATCCATGTCAGCACTGGAGAGGAATCCTCAGGTTCCGGCCCCGACTCCACACAAGGTCTTAGGCCCCGGTATCGACGGGAGAGGAATCCCGAGACGCCCGCGAGGAACTCGCATGGGGACTAGCCTTTCCTGAGGCCACCAGAGCGGGTCCCTGAGGTCCCCGTCGTAAGTCGAGAGCACCTGCCGCAACTCGAGAAAATCCAGGAGGTTTTGCCCTCCAGGCGAGATGAGGCCCATTTCCGCTGAGGCTTCTCGAGGCCAATCACATCTAACCACTGGAACTTCCAAAGGGTCCTTAACACCCTTGCTGCAACTCAAGAAGTTCCCCGACATACCCGTCTGCACTCGAGAGGAAGCACGTGGTGTCCCGCACACATCCAGGGGAGCCCCGTTTCCGCCTCCTAGCTCGAGATGAGGGATCCTTTCCCTGTTTCGTAGGGAAAGAATTCCCGGCGTTCCCGTCGCATCTCAAGAGGAGGCGCTCTCCACAGGAAAGGCGAGAGGAACTCCAGGGTCGAGACACAATTCCAAGAGTCCCCCAGATGTATCAGTCCATTCCAGAGGAACCTGTTTTCCCTGCACTGCCTTGACGTTCAAGCCGAGGATCGACTCCCACCACGTGTGCACGTGGGACAGCCCTGTGGGAAAGCCTCGTGGGAAAGCCTCGTGGGAAAGACTCGAGGGAAAACCATAGATCCTTTGATCCACGCGGCGGACTGCGTGACACTGCTGCTAACGCTCTGGAGGAAAGCGCAAGTGCATGCCCGCATTCGAGACGAGGACTGACTCCCCTGGGGAGACTCCAGAAGTACCCCAAGATCCATGTCAGCACTGGAGAGGAATCCTCAGGTTCCGGCCCCGACTCCACACAAGGTCTTAGGCCCCGGAATCGACGGGAGAGGAATCCCGAGAGGACCCCGAGGAACTCGCATGGGGACTGGCCTTTCCTGAGGCCACCAGAGCGGGTCCCTGAGGTCCCCGTCGTAAGTCGAGAGCACCTGCCGCAACTCGAGAAAATCCAGGAGGTTTTGCCCTCCAGGCGAGATGAGGCCCATTTCCGCTGAGGCTTCTCGAGGCCAATCACATCTAACCACTGGAACTTCCAAAAGGTCCTTCACACCCTTGCTGCAACTCAAGAAGTTCCCCGACATACCCGTCTCCACTCGAGAGGAAGCACGAGGGTCCCACACACATCCAGGGGAGCCCCGTTTCCGCCTCCTAGCTCGAGATGAGGGATCCTTTCCCTGTTTCGTAGGGAAAGAATTCCCGGCGTTCCCGTCGCATCTCAAGAGGAGGCGCTCTCCACAGGAAAGGCGAGAGGAAGTCCAGGGTCGTGCCACCATTCCAAGAGTCCCCCAGATGTGTCAGTCCATTCCAGAGGAACCTGTTTTCCCTGCACTGCCTTGACGTTCAAGCCGAGGATCGACTCCCACCACGTGTGCACGTGGGACAGCCCTGTGGGAAAGCCTCGTGGGAAAGCCTCGTGGGAAAGACTCGAGGGAAAACCATAGATCCTTTGATCCACGCGGCGGACTGCGTGACACTGCTGCTACCGCTCTGGAGGAAAGCGCAAGTGCATGCCCGCATTCGAGACGAGGACTGACTCCCCTGGGGAGACTCCAGAAGTACCCCAAGATCCAGGTCAGCACTGGAGAGGAATCCTCAGGTTCCGGCCCCGACTCCACACAAGGTCTTCGGCCCCGGTATCGACGGGAGAGGAATCCCGAGACGCCCCCGAGGAACTCGCATGGGGACTAGCCTTTCCTGAGGCCACCAGAGCGGGTCCCTGAGGTCCCCGTCGTAAGTCGAGAGCACCTGCCGCAACTCGAGAAAATCCAGGAGGTTTTGCCCTCCAGGCGAGATGAGGCCCATTTCCGCTGAGGCTTCTCGAGGCCAATCACATCTAACCACTGGAACTTCCAAAGGGTCCTTCACACCCTTGCTGCAACTCAAGAAGTTCCCCGACATACCCGTCTGCACTCGAGAGGAAGCACGTGGTGTCCCGCACACATCCAGGGGAGCCCCGTTTCCGCCTCCTAGCTCGAGATGAGGGATCCTTTCCCTGTTTCGTAGGGAAAGAATTCCCGGCGTTCCCGTCGCATCTCAAGAGGAGGCGCTCTCCACAGGAAAGGCGAGAGGAACTCCAGGGTCGAGACACCATTCCAAGAGTCCCCCAGATGTGTCAGTCCATTCCAGAGGAACCTGTTTTCCCTGCACTGCCTTGACGTTCAAGCCGAGGATCGACTCCCACCACGTGTGCACGTGGGACAGCCCTGTGGGAAAGCCTCGTGGGAAAGCCTCGTGGGAAAGCCTCGTGGGAATGACTCGAGGGAAAACCATAGATCCTTTGATCCACGTGGCGGACTGCGTGACACTGCTGCTACCGCTCTGGAGGAAAGCGCAAGTGCATGCCCGCATTCGAGACGAGGACTGACTCCCCTGGGGAGACTCCAGAAGTACCCCAAGATCCATGTCAGCACTGGAGAGGAATCCTCAGGTTCCGGCCACGACTCCACACAAGGTCTTAGGCCCCGGCATCGACGGGAGAGGAATCCCGAGAGGACCCCGAGGAACTCGCATGGGGACTGGCCTTTCCTGAGGCCACCAGAGCGGGTCCCTGAGGTCCCCGTCGTAAGTCGAGAGCACCTGCCCCAACTCGAGAAAATCCAGGAGGTTTTGCCCTCCAGGCGAGATGAGGCCTATTTCCGCTGAGGCTTCTCGAGGCTAATCACATCTAACCACTGGAACTTCCAAAGGGTCCTTCACACCCTTGCTGCAACTCAAGAAGTTCCCCGACATACCCGTCTGCACTCGAGAGGAAGCACGTGGTGTCCCGCACACATCCAGGGGAGCCCCGTTTCCGCCTCCTAGCTCGAGATGAGGGATCCTTTCCCTGTTTCGTAGGGAAAGAATTCCCGGCGTTCCCGTCGCATCTCAAGAGGAGGCGCTCTCCACAGGAAAGGCGAGAGGAACTCCAGGGTCGTGACACCATTCCAAGAGTCCCCCAGATGTGTCAGTCCATTCCAGAGGAACCTGTTTTCCCTGCACTGCCTTGACGTTCAAGCCGAGGATCGACTCCCACCACGTGTGCACGTGGGACAGCCCTGTGGGAAAGCCTCGTGGGAAAGACTCGAGGGAAAACCATAGATCCTTTGATCCACGCGGCGGACTGCGTGACACTGCTGCTACCGCTCTGGAGGAAAGCGCAAGTGCATGCCCGCATTCGAGACGAGGACTGACTCCCCTGGGGAGACTCCAGAAGTACCCCAAGATCCAGGTCAGCACTGGAGAGGAATCCTCAGGTTCCGGCCCCGACTCCACACAAGGTCTTAGGCCCCGGCATCGACGGGAGAGGAATCCCGAGAGGCCCCCGAGGAACTCGCATGGGGACTGGCCTTTCCTGAGGCCACCAGAGCGGTTCCCTGAGATCCCCATCGTAAGTCGAGAGCACCTGCCACAACTCGAGAAAATCCAGGAGGTTTTGCCCTCCAGGCGAGATGAGGCCCATTTCCGCTGAGGCTTCTCGAGGCCAATCATATCTAACCACTGGAACTTCCAAAGGGTCCTTCACACCATTGCTGCAAATCAAGAAGTTCCCCGACATACCCGTCTCCACTCGAGAGGAAGCACGTGGGGTCCCGCACACATCCAGGGGAGCCCCGTTTCCGCCTCCTAGCTCGAGATGAGGGATCCTTTCCCTGTTTCGTAGGGAAAGAATTCCCGGCGTTCCCGTCGCATCTCAAGAGGAGGCGCTCTCCACAGGAAAGGCGAGAGGAACTCCAGGGTCGTGACATCATTCCAAGAGTCCCCCAGATGTGTCAGTCCATTCCAGAGGAAACTGTTTTCCCTGCACTGCCTTGACGTTCAAGCCGAGGATCGACTCCCACCACGTGTGCACGTGGGACAGCCCTGTGGGAAAGCCTCGTGGGAAAGCCTCGTGGGAAAGACTCGAGGGAAAACCATAGATCCTTTGATCCACGCGGCGGACTGCGTGACACTGCTGCTACCGCTCTGGAGGAAAGCGCAAGTGCATGCCCGCATTCGAGACGAGGACTGACTCCCCTGGGGAGACTCCAGAAGTACCCCAAGATCCATGTCAGCACTGGAGAGGAATCCTCAGGTTCCGGCCACGACTCCACACAAGGTCTTAGGCCCCGGCATCGACGGGAGAGGAATCCCGAGATGCCCCCGAGGAACTCTCATGGGGACTGGCCTTTCCTGAGGCCACCAGAGCGGGTCCCTGAGGTCCCCGTCGTAAGTCGAGAGCACCTGCCGCAACTCGAGAAAATCCAGCAGGTTTTGCCGTCCAGGCGAGATGAGGCCCATTTCCGCTGAGGCTTCTCGAGGCCAATCACGTCTAAACACTGGAACTTCCAAAGGGTCCTTCACACCATTGCTGCAACTCAAGAAGTTCCCCGACATACCCGTCTCCACTCGAGAGGAAGCACGTGGGGTCCCGCACACATCCAGGGGAGCCCCGTTTCGGCCTCCTAGATCGAGATGAGGGATCCTTTCCCTGTTTCGTAGGGAAAGAATTCCCGGCGTTCCCGTCGCATCTCAAGAGGAGGCGCTCTCCACAGGAAAGGCGAGAGGAACTCCAGGGTCGTGACACCATTCCAAGAGTCCCCCAGATGTGTCAGTCCATTCCAGAGGAATATGTTTTCCCTGCACTGCCTTGACGTTCAAGCCGAGGATCGACTCCCACCACGTGTGCACGTGGGACAGCCCTGTGGGAAAGCCTCGTGGGGAAGCCTCGTGGGAAAGACTCGAGGGAAAACCATAGATCCTTTGATCCACGCAGCAGACTGCGTGACACTGCTGCTACCGCTCTGGAGGAAAGCGCAAGTGCATGCCCGCATTCGAGACGAGGACTGACTCCCCTGGGGAGACTCCAGAAGTACCCCAAGATCCATGTCAGCACTGGAGAGGAATCCTCAGGATCCGGCCCCGACTCCACACAAGGTCTTAGGCCCCAGCATAGACGGGAGAGGAATCCCGAGAGGCCCCCGAGGAACTCGCATGGGGACTGGCCTTTCCTGAGGCCACCAGAGCGGGTCCCTGAGGTCCCCGTCGTAAGTCGAGAGCACCTGCCGCAACTCGAGAAAATCCAGGAGGTTTTGCCCTCCAGGCGAGATGAGGCCCATTTCCGCTGAGGCTTCTCGAGGCCAATCACATCTAACCACTGGAACTTCCAAAGGGTCCTTCACACCCTTGCTGCAACTCAAGAAGTTCCCCGACATACCCGTCTCCACTTGAGAGGAAGCACGTGGGGTCCCGCACACATCAAGGGGAGCCCCGTTTCCGCTTCCTAGCTCGAGATGAGGGATCCTTTCCCTGTTTCGTAGGGAAAGAATTCCCGGCGTTCCCGTCGCATCTCAAGAGGAGGCGCTCTCCACAGGAAAGGCGAGAGGAACTCCAGGGTCGTGACACCATTCCAAGAGTCCCCCAGATGTGTCAGTCCATTCCAGAGGAACCTGTTTTCCCTGCACTGCCTTGACGTTCAAGCCGAGGATCGACTCCCACCACGTGTGCACGTGGGACAGCCCTGTGGGAAAGCCTCGTGGGAAAGCCTCGTGGGAAAGACTCGTGGGAATGACTCGAGGGAAAACCATAGATCCTTTGATCCACGTGGCGGACTGCGTGACACTGCTGCTACCGCTCTGGAGGAAAGCGCAAGTGCATGCCCGCATTCGAGACGAGGACTGACTCCCCTGGGGAGACTCCAGAAGTACCCCAATATCCATGTCAGCACTGGAGAGGAATCCTCAGGTTCCGGCCACGACTCCACACAAGGTCTTAGGCCCCGGCATCGACGGGAGAGGAATCCCGAGAGGCCCCCGAGGAACTCGCATGGGGACTGGCCTTTCCTGAGGCCACCAGAGCGGGTCCCTGAGGTCCCCGTCGTAAGTCGAGAGCACCTGCCACAACTCGAGAAAATCCAGGAGGTTTTGCCCCCCAGGCGAGATGAGGCCTATTTCCGCTGAGGCTTCTCGAGGCTAATCACATCTAACCACTGGAACTTCCAAAGGGTCCTTCACACCCTTGCTGCAACTCAAGAAGTTCCCCGACATACCCGTCTGCACTCGAGAGGAAGCACGTGGTGTCCCGCACACATCCAGGGGAGCCCCGTTTCCGCCTCCTAGCTCGAGATGAGGGATCCTTTCCCTGTTTCGTAGGGAAAGAATTCCCGGCGTTCCCGTCGCATCTCAAGAGGAGGCGCTCTCCACAGGAAAGGCGAGAGGAACTCCAGGGTCGAGACACCATTCGAAGAGTCCCCCAGATGTATCAGTACATTCCAGAGGAACCTGTTTTCCCTGCACTGCCTTGACGTTCAAGCCGAGGATCGACTCCCACCACGTGTGCACGTGGGACAGCCCTGTGGGAAAGCCTCGTGGGAAAGCCTCGTGGGAAAGACTCGAGGGAAAACCATAGATCCTTTGATCCACGTGGCAGACTGCGTGACACTGCTGCTACCGCTCTGGAGGAAAGCGCAAGTGCATGCCCGCTTTCGAGACGAGGACTGACTCCCCTGGGGAGACTCCAGAAGTACCCCAAGATCCATGTCAGCACTGGAGAGGAATCCTCAGGTTCCGGCCCCGACTCCACACAAGGTCTTAGGCCCCAGCATAGACGGGAGAGGAATCCCGAGAGGCCCCCGAGGAACTCGCATGGGGACTGGCCTTTCCTGAGGCCACCAGAGCGGGTCCCTGAGGTCCCCGTCGTAAGTCGAGAGCACGTGCCACAACTCGAGAAAATCCAGGAGGTTTTGCCCTCCAGGCGAGATGAGGCCCATTTCCGCTGAGGCTTCTCGAGGCCAATCACGTCTAACCACAGGAACTTCCAAAGGGTCCTTCACACCCTTGCTGCAACTCAAGAAGTTCCCCGACATACCCGTCTCCACTCGAGAGGAAGCATGTGGTGTCCCGCACACATCCAGGGGAGCCCCGTTTCCGCCTCCTAGCTCGAGATGAGGGATCCTTTCCCTGTTTCGTAGGGAAAGAATTCCCGGCGTTCCCGTCGCATCTCAAGAGGAGGCGCTCTCCACAGGAAAGGCGAGAGGAACTCCAAGGTCGTGACACCATTCCAAGAGTCCCCCAGATGTGTCAGTCCATTCCAGAGGAACCTGTTTTCCCTGCACTGCCTTGACGTTCAAGCCGAGGATCGACTCCCACCACGTGTGCACGTGGGACAGCCCTGTGGGAAAGCCTCGTGGGAAAGCCTCGTGGGAAAGCCTCGTGGGAATGACTCGAGGGAAAACCATAGATCCTTTGATCCACGTGGCGGACTGCGTGATACTGCTGCTACCGCTCTGGAGGAAAGCGCAAGTGCATGCCCGCATTCGAGACGAGGACTGACTCCCCTGGGGAGACTCCAGAAGTACCCCAAGATCCATGTCAGCACTGGAGAGGAATCCTCAGGTTCCGGCCACGACTCCACACAAGGTCTTAGGCCCCGGCATCGACGGGAGAGGAATCCCGAGAGGCCCCCGAGGAACTCGCATGGGGACTGGCCTTTCCTGAGGCCACCAGAGCGGGTCCCTGAGGTCCCCGTCGTAAGTCGAGATCACCTGCCGCAACTCGAGAAAATCCAGGAGGTTTTGCCCTCCAGGCGAGATGAGGCCCATTTCCGCTGAGGCTTCTCGAGGCCAATCACATCTAACCACTGGAACTTCCAAAGGGTCCTTCACACCCTTGCTGCAACTCAAGAAGTTCCCCGACATACCCGTCTGCACTCGAGAGGAAGCACGTGGTGTCCCGCACACATCCAGGGGAGCCCCGTTTCCACCTCCTAGCTCGAGATGAGGGATCCTTTCCCTGTTTCGTAGGGAAAGAATTCCCGGCGTTCCCGTCGCATCTCAAGAGGAGGCGCTCTCCACAGGAAAGGCGAGAGGAACTCCAGGGTCGTGACACCATTCCAAGAGTCCCCCAGATGTGTCAGTCCATTCCAGAGGAACCTGTTTTCCCTGCACTGTCTTGACGTTCAAGGCGAGGATCGACTCGCACCACGTGTGCACGTGGGACAGCCCTGTGGGAAAGCCTCGTGGGAAAGCCTCGTGGGAAAGACTCGAGGGAAAACCATAGATCCTTTGATCCACGCGGCGGACTGCGTGACACTGCTGCTACCGCTCTGGAGGAAAGCTCAAGTGCATGCCCGCATTCGAGACGAGGACTGACTCCCCTGGGGAGACTCCAGAAGTACCCCAAGATCCATGTCAGCACTGAAGAGGAATCCTCAGGTTTCGGCCCCGACTCCACACAAGGTCTTAGGCCCCGGCATCGACGGGAGAGGAATCCCGAGAGGCCCCCGAGGAACTCGCATGGGGACTGGCCTTTCCTGAGGCCACCAGAGCGGGTCCCTGAGGTCCCCGTCGTAAGTCGAGATCACCTGCCGCAACTCGAGAAAATCCAGGAGGTTTTGCCCTCCAGGCGAGATGAGGCCCATTTCCGCTGAGGCTTCTCGAGGCCAATCACGTCTAACCACTGGAACTTCCAAAGGGTCCTTCACACCCTTGCTGCAACTCAAGAAGTTCCCCGACATACCCGTCTCCACTCGAGAGGAAGCACGTGGTGTCCCGCACACATCCAGGGGAGCCCCGTTTCCGCCTCCTAGCTCGAGATGAGGGATCCTTTCCCTGTTTCGTAGGGAAAGAATTCCCGGCGTTCCCGTCGCATCTCAAGAGGAGGCGCTCTCCACAGGAAAGGCGAGAGGAACTCCAGGGTCGTGCCACCATTCCAAGAGTCCCCCAGATGTGTCAGTCCATTCCAGAGGAACCTGTTTTCCCTGCACTGCCTTGACGTTCAAGCCGAGGATCGACTCCCACCACGTGTGCACGTGGGACAGCCCTGTGGGAAAGCCTCGTGGGAAAGCCTCGTGGGAAAGCCTCGTGGGAATGACTCGAGGGAAAACCATAGATCCTTTGATCCACGTGGCGGACTGCGTGACACTGCTGCTACCGCTCTGAAGGAAAGCGCAAGTGCATGCCCGCATTCGAGACGAGGACTGACTCCCCTGGGGAGACTCCAGAAGTACCCCAAGATCCATGTCAGCACTGGAGAGGAATCCTCAGGTTCCGGCCACGACTCCACACAAGGTCTTAGGCCCCGGCATCGACGGGAGAGGAATCCCGAGAGGCCCCCGAGGAACTCGCATGGGGACTGGCCTTTCCTGAGGCCACCAGAGCGGGTCCCTGAGGTCCCAGTCGTAAGTCGAGAGCACCTGCCACAACTCGAGAAAATCCAGGAGGTTTTGCCCTCCAGGCGAGATGAGGCCCATTTCCGCTGAGGCTTCTCGAGGCTAATCACATCTAACCACTGGAACTTCCAAAGGGTCCTTCACACCCTTGCTGCAACTCAAGAAGTTCCCCGACATACCCGTCTGCACTCGAGAGGAAGCACGTGGTGTCCCGCACACATCCAGGGGAGTCCCGTTTCCGCCTCCTAGCTCGAGATGAGGGATCCTTTCCCTGTTTCGTAGGGAAAGAATTCCCGGCGTTCCCATCGCATCTCAAGAGGAGGCGCTCTCCACAGGAAAGGCGAGAGGAACTCCAGGGTCGTGCCACCATTCCAAGAGTCCCCCAGATGTGTCAGTGCATTCCAGAGGAACCTGTTTTCCCTGCACTGCCTTGACGTTCAAGCCGAGGATCGACTCCCACCACGTGTGCACGTGGGACAGCCCTGTGGGAAAGCCTCGTGGGAAAGCCTCGTGGGAAAGACTCGAGGGAAAACCATAGATCCTTTGATCCACGCGGCGGACTGCGTGACACTGCTGCTACCGCTCTGGAGGAAAGCGCAAGTGCATGCCCGCATTCGAGACGAGGACTGACTCCCCTGGGGAGACTCCAGAAGTACCCCAAGATCCATGTCAGCACTGGAGAGGAATCCTCAGGTTCCGGCCCCGACTCCACACAAGGTCTTAGGCCCCGGCATCGACGGGAGAGGAATCCCGAGAGGACCCCGAGGAACTCGCATGGGGACTGGCCTTTCCTGAGGCCACCAGAGCGGGTCCCTGAGGTCCCCGTCGTAAGTCGAGAGCACCTGCCGCAACTCGAGAAAATCCAGGAGGTTTTGCCCTCCAGGCGAGATGAGGCCCATTTCCGCTGAGGCTTCTCGAGGCCAATCACATCTAACCACTGGAACTTCCAAAAGGTCCTTCACACCCTTGCTGCAACTCAAGAAGTTCCCCGACATACCCGTCTCCACTCGAGAGGAAGCACTTGGTGTCCCGCACACATCCAGGGGAGCCCCGTTTCCGCCTCCTAGCTCGAGATGAGGGATCCTTTCCCTGTTTCGTAGGGAAAGAATTCCCGGCGTTCCCGTCGCATCTCAAGAGGAGGCGCTCTCCACAGGAAAGGCGAGAGGAAGTCCAGGGTCGTGCCACCATTCCAAGAGTCCCCCAGATGTGTCAGTCCATTCCAGAGGAACCTGTTTTCCCTGCACTGCCTTGACGTTCAAGCCGAGGATCGACTCCCACCACGTGTGCACGTGGGACAGCCCTGTGGGAAAGCCTCGTGGGAAAGCCTCGTGGGAAAGACTCGAGGGAAAACCATAGATCCTTTGATCCACGCGGCGGACTGCGTGACACTGCTGCTACCGCTCTGGAGGAAAGCGCAAGTGCATGCCCGCATTCGAGACGAGGACTGACTCCCCTGGGGAGACTCCAGAATTACCCCAAGATCCATGTCAGCACTGGAGAGGAATCCTCAGGTTCCGGCCCCGACTCCACACAAGGTCTTAGGCCCCGGTATCGACGGGAGAGGAATCCCGAGACGCCCGCGAGGAACTCGCATGGGGACTAGCCTTTCCTGAGGCCACCAGAGCGGGTCCCTGAGGTCCCCGTCGTAAGTCGAGAGCACCTGCCGCAACTCGAGAAAATCCAGGAGGTTTTGCCCTCCAGGCGAGATGAGGCCCATTTCCGCTGAGGCTTCTCGAGGCCAATCACATCTAACCACTGGAACTTCCAAAGGGTCCTTAACACCCTTGCTGCAACTCAAGAAGTTCCCCGACATACCCGTCTGCACTCGAGAGGAAGCACGTGGTGTCCCGCACACATCCAGGGGAGCCCCGTTTCCGCCTCCTAGCTCGAGATGAGGGATCCTTTCCCTGTTTCGTAGGGAAAGAATTCCCGGCGTTCCCGTCGCATCTCAAGAGGAGGCGCTCTCCACAGGAAAGGCGAGAGGAACTCCAGGGTCGAGACACAATTCCAAGAGTCCCCCAGATGTATCAGTCCATTCCAGAGGAACCTGTTTTCCCTGCACTGCCTTGACGTTCAAGCCGAGGATCGACTCCCACCACGTGTGCACGTGGGACAGCCCTGTGGGAAAGCCTCGTGGGAAAGCCTCGTGGGAAAGACTCGAGGGAAAACCATAGATCCTTTGATCCACGCGGCGGACTGCGTGACACTGCTGCTAACGCTCTGGAGGAAAGCGCAAGTGCATGCCCGCATTCGAGACGAGGACTGACTCCCCTGGGGAGACTCCAGAAGTACCCCAAGATCCATGTCAGCACTGGAGAGGAATCCTCAGGTTCCGGCCCCGACTCCACACAAGGTCTTAGGCCCCGGAATCGACGGGAGAGGAATCCCGAGAGGACCCCGAGGAACTCGCATGGGGACTGGCCTTTACTGAGGCCACCAGAGCGGGTCCCTGAGGTCCCCGTCGTAAGTCGAGAGCACCTGCCGCAACTCGAGAAAATCCAGGAGGTTTTGCCCTCCAGGCGAGATGAGGCCCATTTCCGCTGAGGCTTCTCGAGGCCAATCACATCTAACCACTGGAACTTCCAAAAGGTCCTTCACACCCTTGCTGCAACTCAAGAAGTTCCCCGACATACCCGTCTCCACTCGAGAGGAAGCACGAGGGTCCCACACACATCCAGGGGAGCCCCGTTTCCGCCTCCTAGCTCGAGATGAGGGATCCTTTCCCTGTTTCGTAGGGAAAGAATTCCCGGCGTTCCCGTCGCATCTCAAGAGGAGGCGCTCTCCACAGGAAAGGCGAGAGGAAGTCCAGGGTCGTGCCACCATTCCAAGAGTCCCCCAGATGTGTCAGTCCATTCCAGAGGAACCTGTTTTCCCTGCACTGCCTTGACGTTCAAGCCGAGGATCGACTCCCACCACGTGTGCACGTGGGACAGCCCTGTGGGAAAGCCTCGTGGGAAAGCCTCGTGGGAAAGACTCGAGGGAAAACCATAGATCCTTTGATCCACGCGGCGGACTGCGTGACACTGCTGCTACCGCTCTGGAGGAAAGCGCAAGTGCATGCCCGCATTCGAGACGAGGACTGACTCCCCTGGGGAGACTCCAGAAGTACCCCAAGATCCAGGTCAGCACTGGAGAGGAATCCTCAGGTTCCGGCCCCGACTCCACACAAGGTCTTCGGCCCCGGTATCGACGGGAGAGGAATCCCGAGACGCCCCCGAGGAACTCGCATGGGGACTAGCCTTTCCTGAGGCCACCAGAGCGGGTCCCTGAGGTCCCCGTCGTAAGTCGAGAGCACCTGCCGCAACTCGAGAAAATCCAGGAGGTTTTGCCCTCCAGGCGAGATGAGGCCCATTTCCGCTGAGGCTTCTCGAGGCCAATCACATCTAACCACTGGAACTTCCAAAGGGTCCTTCACACCCTTGCTGCAACTCAAGAAGTTCCCCGACATACCCGTCTGCACTCGAGAGGAAGCACGTGGTGTCCCGCACACATCCAGGGGAGCCCCGTTTCCGCCTCCTAGCTCGAGATGAGGGATCCTTTCCCTGTTTCGTAGGGAAAGAATTCCCGGCGTTCCCGTCGCATCTCAAGAGGAGGCGCTCTCCACAGGAAAGGCGAGAGGAACTCCAGGGTCGAGACACCATTCCAAGAGTCCCCCAGATGTGTCAGTCCATTCCAGAGGAACCTGTTTTCCCTGCACTGCCTTGACGTTCAAGCCGAGGATCGACTCCCACCACGTGTGCACGTGGGACAGCCCTGTGGGAAAGCCTCGTGGGAAAGCCTCGTGGGAAAGCCTCGTGGGAATGACTCGAGGGAAAACCATAGATCCTTTGATCCACGTGGCGGACTGCGTGACACTGCTGCTACCGCTCTGGAGGAAAGCGCAAGTGCATGCCCGCATTCGAGACGAGGACTGACTCCCCTGGGGAGACTCCAGAAGTACCCCAAGATCCATGTCAGCACTGGAGAGGAATCCTCAGGTTCCGGCCACGACTCCACACAAGGTCTTAGGCCCCGGCATCGACGGGAGAGGAATCCCGAGAGGCCCCCGAGGAACTCGCATGGGGACTGGCCTTTCCTGAGGCCACCAGAGCGGGTCCCTGAGGTCCCCGTCGTAAGTCGAGAGCACCTGCCCCAACTCGAGAAAATCCAGGAGGTTTTGCCCTCCAGGCGAGATGAGGCCTATTTCCGCTGAGGCTTCTCGAGGCTAATCACATCTAACCACTGGAACTTCCAAAGGGTCCTTCACACCCTTGCTGCAACTCAAGAAGTTCCCCGACATACCCGTCTGCACTCGAGAGGAAGCACGTGGTGTCCCGCACACATCCAGGGGAGCCCCGTTTCCGCCTCCTAGCTCGAGATGAGGGATCCTTTCCCTGTTTCGTAGGGAAAGAATTCCCGGCGTTCCCGTCGCATCTCAAGAGGAGGCGCTCTCCACAGGAAAGGCGAGAGGAACTCCAGGGTCGTGACACCATTCCAAGAGTCCCCCAGATGTGTCAGTCCATTCCAGAGGAACCTGTTTTCCCTGCACTGCCTTGACGTTCAAGCCGAGGATCGACTCCCACCACGTGTGCACGTGGGACAGCCCTGTGGGAAAGCCTCGTGGGAAAGACTCGAGGGAAAACCATAGATCCTTTGATCCACGCGGCGGACTGCGTGACACTGCTGCTACCGCTCTGGAGGAAAGCGCAAGTGCATGCCCGCATTCGAGACGAGGACTGACTCCCCTGGGGAGACTCCAGAAGTACCCCAAGATCCAGGTCAGCACTGGAGAGGAATCCTCAGGTTCCGGCCCCGACTCCACACAAGGTCTTAGGCCCCGGCATCGACGGGAGAGGAATCCCGAGAGGCCCCCGAGGAACTCGCATGGGGACTGGCCTTTCCTGAGGCCACCAGAGCGGTTCCCTGAGATCCCCATCGTAAGTCGAGAGCACCTGCCACAACTCGAGAAAATCCAGGAGGTTTTGCCCTCCAGGCGAGATGAGGCCCATTTCCGCTGAGGCTTCTCGAGGCCAATCACATCTAACCACTGGAACTTCCAAAGGGTCCTTCACACCATTGCTGCAAATCAAGAAGTTCCCCGACATACCCGTCTCCACTCGAGAGGAAGCACGTGGGGTCCCGCACACATCCAGGGGAGCCCCGTTTCCGCCTCCTAGCTCGAGATGAGGGATCCTTTCCCTGTTTCGTAGGGAAAGAATTCCCGGCGTTCCCGTCGCATCTCAAGAGGAGGCGCTCTCCACAGGAAAGGCGAGAGGAACTCCAGGGTCGTGACATCATTCCAAGAGTCCCCCAGATGTGTCAGTCCATTCCAGAGGAAACTGTTTTCCCTGCACTGCCTTGACGTTCAAGCCGAGGATCGACTCCCACCACGTGTGCAAGTGGGACAGCCCTGTGGGAAAGCCTCGTGGGAAAGCCTCGTGGGAAAGACTCGAGGGAAAACCATAGATCCTTTGATCCACGCGGCGGACTGCGTGACACTGCTGCTACCGCTCTGGAGGAAAGCGCAAGTGCATGCCCGCATTCGAGACGAGGACTGACTCCCCTGGGGAGACTCCAGAAGTACCCCAAGATCCATGTCAGCACTGGAGAGGAATCCTCAGGTTCCGGCCACGACTCCACACAAGGTCTTAGGCCCCGGCATCGACGGGAGAGGAATCCCGAGATGCCCCCGAGGAACTCTCATGGGGACTGGCCTTTCCTGAGGCCACCAGAGCGGGTCCCTGAGGTCCCCGTCGTAAGTCGAGAGCACCTGCCGCAACTCGAGAAAATCCAGCAGGTTTTGCCGTCCAGGCGAGATGAGGCCCATTTCCGCTGAGGCTTCTCGAGGCCAATCACATCTAACCACTGGAACTTCCAAAGGGTCCTTCACACCCTTGCTGCAACTCAAGAAGTTCCCCGACATACCCGTCTGCACTCGAGAGGAAGCACGTGGTGTCCCGCACACATCCAGGGGAGCCCCGTTTCCGCCTCCTAGCTCGAGATGAGGGATCCTTTCCCTGTTTCGTAGGGAAAGAATTCCCGGCGTTCCCGTCGCATCTCAAGAGGAGGCGCTCTCCACAGGAAAGGCGAGAGGAACTCCAGGGTCGAGACACCATTCCAAGAGTCCCCCAGATGTGTCAGTCCATTCCAGAGGAACCTGTTTTCCCTGCACTGCCTTGACGTTCAAGCCGAGGATCGACTCCCACCACGTGTGCACGTGGGACAGCCCTGTGGGAAAGCCTCGTGGGAAAGCCTCGTGGGAAAGACTCGAGGGAAAACCATAGATCCTTTGATCCACGCGGCGGACTGCGTGACACTGCTGCTACCGCTCTGGAGGAAAGCGCAAGTGCATGCCCGCATTCGAGACGAGGACCTACTCCCCTGGGGAGACTCCAGAAGTACCCCAAGATCCATGTCAGCACTGGAGAGGAATCCTCAGGTTCCTGCCCCGACTCCACACAAGGTCTTAGGCCCCGGCATCGACGGGAGAGGAATCCCGAGAGGCCCCCGAGGAAATCGCATGGGGACTGGCCTTTCCTGAGGCCACCAGAGCGGGTCCCTGAGGTCCCCGTCGTAAGTCGAAGCACCTGCCGCAACTCGAGAAAATCCAGGAGGTTTTGCCCACCAGGCGAGATGAGGCCCATTTCCGCTGAGGCTTCTCGAGGCCAATCACATCTAACCACTGGAACTTCCAAAAGGTCCTTCACACCCTTGCTGCAACTCAAGAAGTTCCCCGACATACCCGTCTCCACTCGAGAGGAAGCACTTGGTGTCCCGCACACATCCAGGGGAGCCCCGTTTCCGCCTCCTAGCTCGAGATGAGGGATCCTTTCCCTGTTTCGTAGGGAAAGAATTCCCGGCGTTCCCGTCGCATCTCAAGAGGAGGCGCTCTCCACAGGAAAGGCGAGAGGAAGTCCAGTGTCGTGCCACCATTCCAAGAGTCCCCCAGATGTGTCAGTCCATTCCAGAGGAACCTGTTTTCCCTGCACTGCCTTGACGTTCAAGCCGAGGATCGACTCCCACCACGTGTGCACGTGGGACAGCCCTGTGGGAAAGCCTCGTGGGAAAGCCTCGTGGGAAAGACTCGAGGGAAAACCATAGATCCTTTGATCCACGCGGCGGACTGCGTGACACTGCTGCTACCGCTCTGGAGGAAAGCGCAAGTGCATGCCCGCATTCGAGACGAGGACTGACTCCCCTGGGGAGACCCCAGAAGTACCCCAAGATCCATGTCAGCACTGGAGAGGAATCCTCAGGTTCCTGCCCCGACTCCACACAAGGTCTTAGGCCCCGGTATCGACGGGAGAGGAATCCCGAGACGCCCCCGAGGAATTCGCATGGTGACTAGCCTTTCCTCAGGCCACCAGAGCGGGTCCCTGAGGTCCCCGTCGTAAGTCGAGAGCACCTGCCGCAACTCGAGAAAATCCAGGAGGTTTTGCCCTCCAGGCGAGATGAGGCCCATTTCCGCTGAGGCTTCTCGAGGCCAATCACGTCTAACCACTGGAACTTCCAAAGGGTCCTTCACACCATTGCTGCAACTCAAGAAGTTCCCCGACATACCCGTCTCCACTCGAGAGGAAGCACGTGGGGTCCCGCACACATCCAGGGGAGCCCCGTTTCGGCCTCCTAGATCGAGATGAGGGATCCTTTCCCTGTTTCGTAGGGAAAGAATTCCCGGCGTTCCCGTCGCATCTCAAGAGGAGGCGCTCTCCACAGGAAAGGCGAGAGGAACTCCAGGGTCGTGACACCATTCCAAGAGTCCCCCAGATGTGTCAGTCCATTCCAGAGGAATATGTTTTCCCTGCACTGCCTTGACGTTCAAGCCGAGGATCGACTCCCACCACGTGTGCACGTGGGACAGCCCTGTGGGAAAGCCTCGTGGGGAAGCCTCGTGGGAAAGACTCGAGGGAAAACCATAGATCCTTTGATCCACGCAGCAGACTGCGTGACACTGCTGCTACCGCTCTGGAGGAAAGCGCAAGTGCATGCCCGCATTCGAGACGAGGACTGACTCCCCTGGGGAGACTCCAGAAGTACCCCAAGATCCATGTCAGCACTGGAGAGGAATCCTCAGGATCCGGCCCCGACTCCACACAAGGTCTTAGGCCCCAGCATAGACGGGAGAGGAATCCCGAGAGGCCCCCGAGGAACTCGCATGGGGACTGGCCTTTCCTGAGGCCACCAGAGCGGGTCCCTGAGGTCCCCGTCGTAAGTCGAGAGCACCTGCCGCAACTCGAGAAAATCCAGGAGGTTTTGCCCTCCAGGCGAGATGAGGCCCATTTCCGCTGAGGCTTCTCGAGGCCAATCACATCTAACCACTGGAACTTCCAAAGGGTCCTTCACACCCTTGCTGCAACTCAAGAAGTTCCCCGACATACCCGTCTCCACTTGAGAGGAAGCACTTGGGGTCCCGCACACATCAAGGGGAGCCCCGTTTCCGCTTCCTAGCTCGAGATGAGGGATCCTTTCCCTGTTTCGTAGGGAAAGAATTCCCGGCGTTCCCGTCGCATCTCAAGAGGAGGCGCTCTCCACAGGAAAGGCGAGAGGAACTCCAGGGTCGTGACACCATTCCAAGAGTCCCCCAGATGTGTCAGTCCATTCCAGAGGAACCTGTTTTCCCTGCACTGCCTTGACGTTCAAGCCGAGGATCGACTCCCACCACGTGTGCACGTGGGACAGCCCTGTGGGAAAGCCTCGTGGGAAAGCCTCGTGGGAAAGACTCGTGGGAATGACTCGAGGGAAAACCATAGATCCTTTGATCCACGTGGCGGACTGCGTGACACTGCTGCTACCGCTCTGGAGGAAAGCGCAAGTGCATGCCCGCATTCGAGACGAGGACTGACTCCCCTGGGGAGACTCCAGAAGTACCCCAATATCCATGTCAGCACTGGAGAGGAATCCTCAGGTTCCGGCCACGACTCCACACAAGGTCTTAGGCCCCGGCATCGACGGGAGAGGAATCCCGAGAGGCCCCCGAGGAACTCGCATGGGGACTGGCCTTTCCTGAGGCCACCAGAGCGGGTCCCTGAGGTCCCCGTCGTAAGTCGAGAGCACCTGCCACAACTCGAGAAAATCCAGGAGGTTTTGCCCCCCAGGCGAGATGAGGCCTATTTCCGCTGAGGCTTCTCGAGGCTAATCACATCTAACCACTGGAACTTCCAAAGGGTCCTTCACACCCTTGCTGCAACTCAAGAAGTTCCCCGACATACCCGTCTGCACTCGAGAGGAAGCACGTGGTGTCCCGCACACATCCAGGGGAGCCCCGTTTCCGCCTCCTAGCTCGAGATGAGGGATCCTTTCCCTGTTTCGTAGGGAAAGAATTCCCGGCGTTCCCGTCGCATCTCAAGAGGAGGCGCTCTCCACAGGAAAGGCGAGAGGAACTCCAGGGTCGAGACACCATTCCAAGAGTCCCCCAGATGTATCAGTACATTCCAGAGGAACCTGTTTTCCCTGCACTGCCTTGACGTTCAAGCCGAGGATCGACTCCCACCACGTGTGCACGTGGGACAGCCCTGTGGGAAAGCCTCGTGGGAAAGCCTCGTGGGAAAGACTCGAGGGAAAACCATAGATCCTTTGATCCACGTGGCCTACTGCGTGACACTGCTGCTACCGCTCTGGAGGAAAGCGCAAGTGCATGCCCGCATTCGAGACGAGGACTGACTCCCCTGGGGAGACTCCAGAAGTACCCCAAGATCCATGTCAGCACTGGAGAGGAATCCTCAGGTTCCTGCCCCGACTCCACACAAGGTCTTAGGCCCCGGCATCGACGGGAGAGGAATCCCGAGAGGCTCCCGAGGAACTCGCATGGGGACTGGCCTTTCCTGAGGCCACCAGAGCGGGTCCCTGAGTTCCCCGTCGTAAGTCGAGAGCACCTGCCGCAAGTCGAGAAAATCCAGGAGGTTTTGCCCTCCAGGCGAGATGAGGCCCATTTCCGCTGAGGCTTCTCGAGGCCAATCACGTCTAACCACTGGAACTTCCAAAGGGTCCTTCAGACCCTTGCTGCAACTCAAGAAGTTCCCCGACATTCAAGTCTCCACTCGAGAGGAAGCACGTGGTGTCCCGCACACATCCAGGGGAGCCCCGTTTCCGCCTCCTAGCTCGAGATGAGGGATCCTTTCCCTGTTTCGTAGGGAAAGAATTCCCGGCGTTCCCGTCGCATCTCAAGAGGAGGCGCTCTCCACAGGAAAGGCGAGAGGAACTCCAGGGTCGTGACACCATTCCAAGAGTCCCCCAGATGTGTCAGTCCATTCCAGAGGAACCTGTTTTCCCTGCACTGCCTTGACGTTCAAGCCGAGGATCGACTCCCACCACGTGTGCACGTGGGACAGCCCTGTGGGAAAGCCTCGTGGGAAAGCCTCGTGGGAAAGCCTCGTGGGAATGACTCGAGGGAAAACCATAGATCCTTTGATCCACGTGGCGGACTGCGTGACACTGCTGCTACCGCTCTGGAGGAAAGCGCAAGTGCATGCCCGCATTCGAGACGAGGACTGACTCCCCTGGGGAGACTCCAGAAGTACCCCAAGATCCATGTCAGCACTGGAGAGGAATCCTCAGGTTCCGGCCACGACTCCACACAAGGTCTTAGGCCCCGGCATCGACGGGAGAGGAATCCCGAGAGGCCCCCGAGGAACTCGCATGGGGACTGGCCTTTCCTGAGGCCACCAGAGCGGGTCCCTGAGGTCCCCGTCGTAAGTCGAGAGCACCTGCCACAACTCGAGAAAATCCAGGAGGTTTTGCCCTCCAGGCGAGATGAGGCCTATTTCCGCTGAGGCTTCTCGAGGCTAATCACATCTAACCACTGGAACTTCCAAAGGGTCCTTCACACCCTTGCTGCAACTCAAGAAGTTCCCCGACATACCCGTCTGCACTCGAGAGGAAGCACGTGGTGTCCCGCACACATCCAGGGGAGCCCCGTTTCCGCCTCCTAGCTCGAGATGAGGGATCCTTTCCCTGTTTCGTAGGTAAAGAATTCCCGGCGTTCCCGTCGCATCTCAAGAGGAGGCGCTCTCCACAGGAAAGGCGAGAGGAACTCCAGGGTCGTGACACCATTCCAAGAGTCCCCCAGATGTGTCAGTCCATTCCAGAGGAACCTGTTTTCCCTGCACTGCCTTGACGTTCAAGCCGAGGATCGACTCCCACCACGTGTGCACGTGGGACAGCCCTGTGGGAAAGCCTCGTGGGAAAGCCTCGTGGGAAAGACTCGAGGGAAAACCATAGATCCTTTGATCCACGCGGCGGACTGCGTGACACTGCTGCTACCGCTCTGGAGGAAAGCGCAAGTGCATGCCCGCATTCGAGACGAGGACTGACTCCCCTGGGGAGACTCCAGAAGTACCCCAAGATCCAGGTCAGCACTGGAGAGGAATCCTCAGGATCCGGCCCCGACTCCACACAAGGTCTTAGGCCCCGGCATCGACGGGAGAGGAATCCCGAGAGGCCCCCGAGGAACTCGCATGGGGACTGGCCTTTCCTGAGGCCACCAGAGAGGGTCCCTGAGGTCCCCGTCGTAAGTCGAGAGCACCTGCCGCAACTCGAGTAAATCCAGGAGGTTTTGCCGTCCAGGCGAGATGAGGCCCATTTCCGCTGAGGCTTCTTGAGGCCAATCACGTCTAACCACTGGAACTTCCAAAGGGTCCTTCACACCCTTGCTGCAACTCAAGAAGTTCCCCGACATACCCGTCTCCACTCGAGAGGAAGCATTTGGTGTCCCGCACACATCCAGGGGAGCCCCGTTTCCGCCTCCTAGCACGAGATGAGGGATCCTTTCCCTGTTTCGTAGGGAAAGAATTCCCGGCGTTCCCGTCGCATCTCAAGAGGAGGCGCTCTCCACAGGAAAGGCGAGAGGAAGTCCAGGGTCGTGCCACCATTCCAAGAGTCCCCCAAATGTGTCAGTCCATTCCAGAGGAACCTGTTTTCCCTGCACTGCCTTGACCTTCAAGCCGAGGATCGACTCCCACCACGTGTGCACGTGGGACAGCCCTGTGGGAAAGCCTCGTGGGAAAGCCTCGTGGGAAAGACTCGAGGGAAAACCATAGATCCTTTGATCCACGCGGCAGACTGCGTGACACTGCTGCTACCGCTCTGGAGGAAAGCGCAAGTGCATGCCCGCATTCGACACGAGGACTGACTCCCCTGGGGAGACTCCAGAAGTACCCCAAGATCCATGTCAGCACTGGAGAGGAATCCTCAGGTTCCGGCCCCGACTCCACACAAGGTCTTAGGCCCCGGCATCGACGGGAGAGGAATCCCGAGATGCCCCCGAGGAACTCGCATGGGGACTGGCCTTTCCTGAGGCCACCAGAGCGGTTCCCTGAGGTCCCCGTCGTAAGTCGAGAGCACCTGCCGCAACTCGAGAAAATCCAGGAGGTTTTGCCCTCCAGGCGAGATGAGGCCCATTTCCGCTGAGGCTTCTCGAGGCCAATCACGTCTAACCACTGGAACTTCCAAAGGGTCCTTCACACCATTGCTGCAACTCAAGAAGTTCCCCGACATACCCGTCTCCACTTGAGAGGAAGCACGTGGGGTCCCGCACACATCAAGGGGAGCCCCGTTTCCGCTTCCTAGCTCGAGATGAGGGATCCTTTCCCTGTTTCCTAGGGAAAGAATTCCCGGCGTTCCCGTCGCATCTCAAGAGGAGGCGCTCTCCACAGGAAAGGCGAGAGGAACTCCAGGGTCGTGACACCATTCCAAGAGTCCCCCAGATGTGTCAGTCCATTCCAGAGGAACCTGTTTTCCCTGCACTGCCTTGACGTTCAAGCCGAGGATCGACTCCCACCACGTGTGCACGTGGGACAGCCCTGTGGGAAAGCCTCGTGGGAAAGCCTCGTGGGAAAGACTCGTGGGAATGACTCGAGGGAAAACCATAGATCCTTTGATCCACGTGGCGGACTGCGTGACACTGCTGCTACCGCTCTGGAGGAAAGCGCAAGTGCATGCCCGCATTCGAGACGAGGACTGACTCCCCTGGGGAGACTCCAGAAGTACCCCAATATCCATGTCAGCACTGGAGAGGAATCCTCAGGTTCCGGCCACGACTCCACACAAGGTCTTAGGCCCCGGCATCGACGGGAGAGGAATCCCGAGAGGCCCCCGAGGAACTCGCATGGGGACTGGCCTTTCCTGAGGCCACCAGAGCGGGTCCCTGAGGTCCCCGTCGTAAGTCGAGAGCACCTGCCACAACTCGAGAAAATCCAGGAGGTTTTGCCCCCCAGGCGAGATGAGGCCTATTTCCGCTGAGGCTTCTCGAGGCTAATCACATCTAACCACTGGAACTTCCAAAGGGTCCTTCACACCCTTGCTGCAACTCAAGAAGTTCCCCGACATACCCGTCTGCACTCGAGAGGAAGCACGTGGTGTCCCGCACACATCCAGGGGAGCCCCGTTTCCGCCTCCTAGCTCGAGATGAGGGATCCTTTCCCTGTTTCGTAGGGAAAGAATTCCCGGCGTTCCCGTCGCATCTCAAGAGGAGGCGCTCTCCACAGGAAAGGCGAGAGGAACTCCAGGGTCATGCCACCATTCCAAGAGTCCCCCAGATGTGTCAGTCCATTCCAGAGGAACCTGTTTTCCCTGCACTGCCTTGACGTTCAAGCCGAGGATCGACTCCCACCACGTGTGCACGTGGGACAGCCCTGTGGGAAAGCCTCGTGGGAAAGCCTCGTGGGAAAGACTCGAGGGAAAACCATAGATCCTTTGATCCACGCGGCGGACTGCGTGACACTGCTGCTACCGCTCTGGAGGAAAGCGCAAGTGCATGCCCGCATTCGAGACGAGGACTGACTCCCCTGGGGAGACTCCAGAAGTACCCCAAGATCCATGTCAGCACTGGAGAGGAATCCTCAGGTTCCGGCCCCGACTCCACACAAGGTCTTAGGCCCCGGCATCGACGGGAGAGGAATCCCGAGACGCCCCCGAGGAACTCGCATGGGGACTGGCCTTTCCTGAGGCCACCAGATCGGGTCCCTGAGGTCCCCGTCGTAAGTCGAGAGCACCTGCCGCAACTCGAGAAAATCCAGGAGGTTTTGCCCTCCAGGCGAGATGAGGCCCATTTCCGATGAGGCTTCTCGAGGCCAATCACATCTAACCACTGGAACTTCCAAAGGGTCCTTCACACCCTTGCTGCAACTCAAGAAGTTCCCCGACATACCCGTCTCCACTCGAGAGGAAGCATGTGGTGTCCCGCACACATCCAGGGGAGCCCCGTTTCCGCCTCCTAGCTCGAGATGAGGGATCCTTTCCCTGTTTCGTAGGGAAAGAATTCCCGGCGTTCCCGTCGCATCTCAAGAGGAGGCGCTCTCCACAGGAAAGGTGAGAGGAACTCCAGGGTCGTGCCAACATTCCAAGAGTCCCCCAGATGTGTCAGTCCATTCCAGAGGAACCTGTTTTCCCTGCACTGCCTTGACGTTCAAGCCGAGGATCGACTCCCACCACGTGTGCCCATGGGACAGCCCTGTGGGAAAGCCTCGTGGGAAAGCCTCGTGGGAAAGACTCGAGGGAAAACCATAGATCCTTTGATCCACGCGGCGGACTGCGTGACACTGCTGCTACCGCTCTGGAGGAAAGCGCAAGTGCATGCCCGCATTCGAGACGAGGACTGACTCCCCTGGGGAGACTCCAGAAGTACCCCAAGATCCAGGTCAGCACTGGAGAGGAATCCTCAGGTTCCGGCCCCGACTCCACACAAGGTCTTAGGCCCCGGCATCGATGGGAGAGGAATCCCGAGACGCCCCCGAGGAACTCGCATGGGGACTGGCCTTTCCTGAGGCCACCAGAGCGGTTCCCTGAGATCCCCATCGTAAGTCGAGAGCACCTGCCACAACTCGAGAAAATCCAGGAGGTTTTGCCCTCCAGGCGAGATGAGGCCCATTTCCGCTGAGGCTTCTCGAGGCCAATCACATCTAACCACTGGAACTTCCAAAGGGTCCTTCACACCATTGCTGCAACTCAAGAAGTTCCCCGACATACCCGTCTCCACTCGAGAGGAAGCACGTGGGGTCCCGCACACATCCAGGGGAGCCCCGTTTCCGCCTCCTAGCTCGAGATGAGGGATCCTTTCCCTGTTTCGTAGGGAAAGAATTCCCGGCGTTCCCGTCGCATCTCAAGAGGAGGCGCTCTCCACAGGAAAGGCGAGAGGAACTCCAGGGTCGTGACACCATTCCAAGAGTCCCCCAGATGTGTCAGTCCATTCCAGAGGAACCTGTTTTCCCTGCACTGCCTTGACGTTCAAGCCGAGGATCGACTCCCACCACGTGTGCACGTGGGACAGCCCTGTGGGAAAGCCTCGTGGGAAAGCCTCGTGGGAAAGACTCGAGGGAAAACCATAGATCCTTTGATCCACGCGGCGGACTGCGTGACACTGCTGCTACCGCTCTGGAGGAAAGCGCAAGTGCATGCCCGCATTCGAGACGAAGACTGACTCCCCTGGGGAGACTCCAGAAGTACCCCAAGATCCATGTCAGCACTGGAGAGGAATCCTCAGGTTCCGGCCCCGACTCCACACAAGGTCTTAGGCCCCGGCATCGACGGGAGAGGAATCCCGAGATGCCCCCGAGGAACTCTCATGGGGACTGGCCTTTCCTGAGGCCACCAGAGCGGGTCCCTGAGGTCCCCGTCGTAAGTCGAGATCACCTGCCGCAACTCGAGAAAATCCAGGAGGTTTTGCCCTCCAGGCGAGATGAGGCCCATTTCCGCTGAGGCTTCTCGAGGCCAATCACATCTAACCCCTCGAACTTCCAAAGGGTCCTTCACACCATTGCTGCAACTCAAGAAGTTCCCCGACATACCCGTCTCCACTCGAGAGGAAGCACGTGGGGTCCCGCACACATCCAGGGGAGCCCCGTTTCCGCCTCCTAGCTCGAGATGAGGGATCCTTTCCCTGTTTCGTAGGGAAAGAATTCCCGGCGTTCCCGTCGCATCTCAAGAGGAGGCGCTCTCCACAGGAAAGGCGAGAGGAACTCCAGGGTCATGCCACCATTCCAAGAGTCCCCCAGATGTGTCAGTCCATTCCAGAGGAACCTGTTTTCCCTGCACTGCCTTGACGTTCAAGCCCAGGATCGACTCCCACCACGTGTGCACGTGGGACAGCCCTGTGGGAAAGCCTCGTGGGAAAGCCTCGTGGGAAAGACTCGAGGGAAAACCATAGATCCTTTGATCCACGCGGCGGACTGCGTGACACTGCTGCTACCGCTCTGGAGGAAAGCGCAAGTGCATGCCCGCATTCGAGACGAGGACTGACTCCCCTGGGGAGACTCCAGAAGTACCCCAAGATCCATGTCAGCACTGGAGAGGAATCCTCAGGTTCCGGCCCCGACTCCACACAAGGTCTTAGGCCCCGGCATCGACGGGAGAGGAATCCCGAGAGGCCCCCGAGGAACTCGCATGGGGACTGGCCTTTCCTGAGGCCACCAGAGCGGGTCCCTGAGGTCCCCGTCGTAAGTCGAGAGCACCTGCCGCAACTCGAGAAAATCCAGGAGGTTTTGCCCTCCAGGCGAGATGAGGCCCATTTCCGCTGAGGCTTCTCGAGGCCAATCACATCTAACCATTGGAACTTCCAAAGTGTCCTTCACACCCTTGCTGCAACTCAAGAAGTTCCCCGACATACCCGTCTCCACTCGAGAGGAAGCACGTGGGGTCCCGCACACATCCAGGGGAGCCCCGTTTCCGCCTCCTAGCTCGAGATGAGGGATCCTTTCCCTGTTTCGTAGGGAAAGAATTCCCGGCGTTCCCGTCGCATCTCAAGAGGAGGCGCTCTCCACAGGAAAGGCGAGAGGAACTCCAGGGTCGTGACACCATTCCAAGAGTCCCCCAGATGTGTCAGTCCATTCCAGAGGAACCTGTTTTCCCTGCACTGCCTTGACGTTCAAGCCGAGGATCGAGTCCCACCACGTGTGCACGTGGGACAGCCCTGTGGGAAAGCCTCGTGGGAAAGCCTCGTGGGAAAGACTCGAGGGAAAACCATAGATCCTTTGATCCATGCGGCGGACTGCGTGACACTGCTGCTACCGCTCTGGAGGAAAGCGCACGTGCATGCCCGCATTCGAGACGAGGACTGACTCCCCTGGGGAGACTCCAGAAGTACCCCAAGACCCATGTCAGCACTGGAGAGGAATCCTCAGGTTCCGGCCCCGACTCCACAGAAGGTCTTAGGCCCCGGCATCGACGGGAGAGGAATCCCCAGAGGCCCCCGAGGAACTCGCATGGGGACTGGCCTTTCCTGAGGCCACCAGAGCGGGTCCCTGAGGTCCCCGTCGTAAGTCGAGAGCACCTGCCGCAATTCGAGAAAATCCAGGAGGCTTTGCCCTCCAGGCGAGATGAGGCCCATTTCCGCTGAGGCTTCTCGAGGCTAATCACGTCTAACCACTGGAACTTCCAAAGGGTCCTTCACACCCTTGCTGCAACTCAAGAAGTTCCCCGACATATCCGTCTCCACTCGAGAGGAAGCACGTGGTGTCCCGAACACATCCAGGGGAGCCCCGTTTCGCCTCCTAGCTCGAGATGAGGGATCCTTTCCCTGTTTCGTAGGGAAAGAATTCCCGGCGTTCCCGTCGCATCTCAAGAGGAGGCGCTCTCCACAGGAAAGGCGAGAGGAACTCCAGGGTCGTGCCACCATTCCGAGAGTCCCCCAGATGTGTCAGTCCATTCCAGAGGAACCTGTTTTCCCTGCACTGCCTTGACGTTCAAGCCGAGGATCGACTCCCACCACGTGTGCACGTGGGACAGCCCTGTGGGAAAGCCTCGTGGGAAAGCCTCGTGGGAAAGACTCGAGGGAAAACCATAGATCCTTTGATCCACGCGGCGGACTGCGTGACACTGCTGCTACCGCTCTGGAGGAAAGCGCAAGTGCATGCCCGCATTCGAGACGAGGACTGACTCCCCTGGGGAGACTCCAGAAGTACCCCAAGATCCAGGTCAGCACTGGAGAGGAATCCTCAGGATCCGGCCCCGACTCCACACAAGGTCTTAGGCCCCGGCATCGACGGGAGAGGAATCCCGAGAGGCCCCCGAGGAACTCGCATGGGGACTGGCCTTTCCTGAGGCCACCAGAGAGGGTCCCTGAGGTCCCCGTCGTAAGTCGAGAGCACCTGCCGCAACTCGAGTAAATCCAGGAGGTTTTGCCGTCCAGGCGAGATGAGGCCCATTTCCGCTGAGGCTTCTTGAGGCCAATCACGTCTAACCACTGGAACTTCCAAAGGGTCCTTCACACCCTTGCTGCAACTCAAGAAGTTCCCCGACATACCCGTCTCCACTCGAGAGGAAGCATTTGGTGTCCCGCACACATCCAGGGGAGCCCCGTTTCCGCCTCCTAGCACGAGATGAGGGATCCTTTCCCTGTTTCGTAGGGAAAGAATTCCCGGCGTTCCCGTCGCATCTCAAGAGGAGGCGCTCTCCACAGGAAAGGCGAGAGGAAGTCCAGGGTCGTGCCACCATTCCAAGAGTCCCCCAAATGTGTCAGTCCATTCCAGAGGAACCTGTTTTCCCTGCACTGCCTTGACCTTCAAGCCGAGGATCGACTCCCACCACGTGTGCACGTGGGACAGCCCTGTGGGAAAGCCTCGTGGGAAAGCCTCGTGGGAAAGACTCGAGGGAAAACCATAGATCCTTTGATCCACGCGGCAGACTGCGTGACACTGCTGCTACCGCTCTGGAGGAAAGCGCAAGTGCATGCCCGCATTCGACACGAGGACTGACTCCCCTGGGGAGACTCCAGAAGTACCCCAAGATCCATGTCAGCACTGGAGAGGAATCCTCAGGTTCCGGCCCCGACTCCACACAAGGTCTTAGGCCCCGGCATCGACGGGAGAGGAATCCCGAGATGCCCCCGAGGAACTCGCATGGGGACTGGCCTTTCCTGAGGCCACCAGAGCGGTTCCCTGAGGTCCCCGTCGTAAGTCGAGAGCACCTGCCGCAACTCGAGAAAATCCAGGAGGTTTTGCCCTCCAGGCGAGATGAGGCCCATTTCCGCTGAGGCTTCTCGAGGCCAATCACGTCTAACCACTGGAACTTCCAAAGGGTCCTTCACACCATTGCTGCAACTCAAGAAGTTCCCCGACATACCCGTCTCCACTTGAGAGGAAGCACGTGGGGTCCCGCACACATCAAGGGGAGCCCCGTTTCCGCTTCCTAGCTCGAGATGAGGGATCCTTTCCCTGTTTCCTAGGGAAAGAATTCCCGGCGTTCCCGTCGCATCTCAAGAGGAGGCGCTCTCCACAGGAAAGGCGAGAGGAACTCCAGGGTCGTGACACCATTCCAAGAGTCCCCCAGATGTGTCAGTCCATTCCAGAGGAACCTGTTTTCCCTGCACTGCCTTGACGTTCAAGCCGAGGATCGACTCCCACCACGTGTGCACGTGGGACAGCCCTGTGGGAAAGCCTCGTGGGAAAGCCTCGTGGGAAAGACTCGTGGGAATGACTCGAGGGAAAACCATAGATCCTTTGATCCACGTGGCGGACTGCGTGACACTGCTGCTACCGCTCTGGAGGAAAGCGCAAGTGCATGCCCGCATTCGAGACGAGGACTGACTCCCCTGGGGAGACTCCAGAAGTACCCCAATATCCATGTCAGCACTGGAGAGGAATCCTCAGGTTCCGGCCACGACTCCACACAAGGTCTTAGGCCCCGGCATCGACGGGAGAGGAATCCCGAGAGGCCCCCGAGGAACTCGCATGGGGACTGGCCTTTCCTGAGGCCACCAGAGCGGGTCCCTGAGGTCCCCGTCGTAAGTCGAGAGCACCTGCCACAACTCGAGAAAATCCAGGAGGTTTTGCCCCCCAGGCGAGATGAGGCCTATTTCCGCTGAGGCTTCTCGAGGCTAATCACATCTAACCACTGGAACTTCCAAAGGGTCCTTCACACCCTTGCTGCAACTCAAGAAGTTCCCCGACATACCCGTCTGCACTCGAGAGGAAGCACGTGGTGTCCCGCACACATCCAGGGGAGCCCCGTTTCCGCCTCCTAGCTCGAGATGAGGGATCCTTTCCCTGTTTCGTAGGGAAAGAATTCCCGGCGTTCCCGTCGCATCTCAAGAGGAGGCGCTCTCCACAGGAAAGGCGAGAGGAACTCCAGGGTCATGCCACCATTCCAAGAGTCCCCCAGATGTGTCAGTCCATTCCAGAGGAACCTGTTTTCCCTGCACTGCCTTGACGTTCAAGCCGAGGATCGACTCCCACCACGTGTGCACGTGGGACAGCCCTGTGGGAAAGCCTCGTGGGAAAGCCTCGTGGGAAAGACTCGAGGGAAAACCATAGATCCTTTGATCCACGCGGCGGACTGCGTGACACTGCTGCTACCGCTCTGGAGGAAAGCGCAAGTGCATGCCCGCATTCGAGACGAGGACTGACTCCCCTGGGGAGACTCCAGAAGTACCCCAAGATCCATGTCAGCACTGGAGAGGAATCCTCAGGTTCCGGCCCCGACTCCACACAAGGTCTTAGGCCCCGGCATCGACGGGAGAGGAATCCCGAGACGCCCCCGAGGAACTCGCATGGGGACTGGCCTTTCCTGAGGCCACCAGATCGGGTCCCTGAGGTCCCCGTCGTAAGTCGAGAGCACCTGCCGCAACTCGAGAAAATCCAGGAGGTTTTGCCCTCCAGGCGAGATGAGGCCCATTTCCGATGAGGCTTCTCGAGGCCAATCACATCTAACCACTGGAACTTCCAAAGGGTCCTTCACACCCTTGCTGCAACTCAAGAAGTTCCCCGACATACCCGTCTCCACTCGAGAGGAAGCATGTGGTGTCCCGCACACATCCAGGGGAGCCCCGTTTCCGCCTCCTAGCTCGAGATGAGGGATCCTTTCCCTGTTTCGTAGGGAAAGAATTCCCGGCGTTCCCGTCGCATCTCAAGAGGAGGCGCTCTCCACAGGAAAGGTGAGAGGAACTCCAGGGTCGTGCCAACATTCCAAGAGTCCCCCAGATGTGTCAGTCCATTCCAGAGGAACCTGTTTTCCCTGCACTGCCTTGACGTTCAAGCCGAGGATCGACTCCCACCACGTGTGCCCATGGGACAGCCCTGTGGGAAAGCCTCGTGGGAAAGCCTCGTGGGAAAGACTCGAGGGAAAACCATAGATCCTTTGATCCACGCGGCGGACTGCGTGACACTGCTGCTACCGCTCTGGAGGAAAGCGCAAGTGCATGCCCGCATTCGAGACGAGGACTGACTCCCCTGGGGAGACTCCAGAAGTACCCCAAGATCCAGGTCAGCACTGGAGAGGAATCCTCAGGTTCCGGCCCCGACTCCACACAAGGTCTTAGGCCCCGGCATCGATGGGAGAGGAATCCCGAGACGCCCCCGAGGAACTCGCATGGGGACTGGCCTTTCCTGAGGCCACCAGAGCGGTTCCCTGAGATCCCCATCGTAAGTCGAGAGCACCTGCCACAACTCGAGAAAATCCAGGAGGTTTTGCCCTCCAGGCGAGATGAGGCCCATTTCCGCTGAGGCTTCTCGAGGCCAATCACATCTAACCACTGGAACTTCCAAAGGGTCCTTCACACCATTGCTGCAACTCAAGAAGTTCCCCGACATACCCGTCTCCACTCGAGAGGAAGCACGTGGGGTCCCGCACACATCCAGGGGAGCCCCGTTTCCGCCTCCTAGCTCGAGATGAGGGATCCTTTCCCTGTTTCGTAGGGAAAGAATTCCCGGCGTTCCCGTCGCATCTCAAGAGGAGGCGCTCTCCACAGGAAAGGCGAGAGGAACTCCAGGGTCGTGACACCATTCCAAGAGTCCCCCAGATGTGTCAGTCCATTCCAGAGGAACCTGTTTTCCCTGCACTGCCTTGACGTTCAAGCCGAGGATCGACTCCCACCACGTGTGCACGTGGGACAGCCCTGTGGGAAAGCCTCGTGGGAAAGCCTCGTGGGAAAGACTCGAGGGAAAACCATAGATCCTTTGATCCACGCGGCGGACTGCGTGACACTGCTGCTACCGCTCTGGAGGAAAGCGCAAGTGCATGCCCGCATTCGAGACGAAGACTGACTCCCCTGGGGAGACTCCAGAAGTACCCCAAGATCCATGTCAGCACTGGAGAGGAATCCTCAGGTTCCGGCCCCGACTCCACACAAGGTCTTAGGCCCCGGCATCGACGGGAGAGGAATCCCGAGATGCCCCCGAGGAACTCTCATGGGGACTGGCCTTTCCTGAGGCCACCAGAGCGGGTCCCTGAGGTCCCCGTCGTAAGTCGAGATCACCTGCCGCAACTCGAGAAAATCCAGGAGGTTTTGCCCTCCAGGCGAGATGAGGCCCATTTCCGCTGAGGCTTCTCGAGGCCAATCACATCTAACCCCTCGAACTTCCAAAGGGTCCTTCACACCATTGCTGCAACTCAAGAAGTTCCCCGACATACCCGTCTCCACTCGAGAGGAAGCACGTGGGGTCCCGCACACATCCAGGGGAGCCCCGTTTCCGCCTCCTAGCTCGAGATGAGGGATCCTTTCCCTGTTTCGTAGGGAAAGAATTCCCGGCGTTCCCGTCGCATCTCAAGAGGAGGCGCTCTCCACAGGAAAGGCGAGAGGAACTCCAGGGTCATGCCACCATTCCAAGAGTCCCCCAGATGTGTCAGTCCATTCCAGAGGAACCTGTTTTCCCTGCACTGCCTTGACGTTCAAGCCCAGGATCGACTCCCACCACGTGTGCACGTGGGACAGCCCTGTGGGAAAGCCTCGTGGGAAAGCCTCGTGGGAAAGACTCGAGGGAAAACCATAGATCCTTTGATCCACGCGGCGGACTGCGTGACACTGCTGCTACCGCTCTGGAGGAAAGCGCAAGTGCATGCCCGCATTCGAGACGAGGACTGACTCCCCTGGGGAGACTCCAGAAGTACCCCAAGATCCATGTCAGCACTGGAGAGGAATCCTCAGGTTCCGGCCCCGACTCCACACAAGGTCTTAGGCCCCGGCATCGACGGGAGAGGAATCCCGAGAGGCCCCCGAGGAACTCGCATGGGGACTGGCCTTTCCTGAGGCCACCAGAGCGGGTCCCTGAGGTCCCCGTCGTAAGTCGAGAGCACCTGCCGCAACTCGAGAAAATCCAGGAGGTTTTGCCCTCCAGGCGAGATGAGGCCCATTTCCGCTGAGGCTTCTCGAGGCCAATCACATCTAACCATTGGAACTTCCAAAGTGTCCTTCACACCCTTGCTGCAACTCAAGAAGTTCCCCGACATACCCGTCTCCACTCGAGAGGAAGCACGTGGGGTCCCGCACACATCCAGGGGAGCCCCGTTTCCGCCTCCTAGCTCGAGATGAGGGATCCTTTCCCTGTTTCGTAGGGAAAGAATTCCCGGCGTTCCCGTCGCATCTCAAGAGGAGGCGCTCTCCACAGGAAAGGCGAGAGGAACTCCAGGGTCGTGACACCATTCCAAGAGTCCCCCAGATGTGTCAGTCCATTCCAGAGGAACCTGTTTTCCCTGCACTGCCTTGACGTTCAAGCCGAGGATCGAGTCCCACCACGTGTGCACGTGGGACAGCCCTGTGGGAAAGCCTCGTGGGAAAGCCTCGTGGGAAAGACTCGAGGGAAAACCATAGATCCTTTGATCCATGCGGCGGACTGCGTGACACTGCTGCTACCGCTCTGGAGGAAAGCGCACGTGCATGCCCGCATTCGAGACGAGGACTGACTCCCCTGGGGAGACTCCAGAAGTACCCCAAGACCCATGTCAGCACTGGAGAGGAATCCTCAGGTTCCGGCCCCGACTCCACAGAAGGTCTTAGGCCCCGGCATCGACGGGAGAGGAATCCCCAGAGGCCCCCGAGGAACTCGCATGGGGACTGGCCTTTCCTGAGGCCACCAGAGCGGGTCCCTGAGGTCCCCGTCGTAAGTCGAGAGCACCTGCCGCAATTCGAGAAAATCCAGGAGGCTTTGCCCTCCAGGCGAGATGAGGCCCATTTCCGCTGAGGCTTCTCGAGGCTAATCACGTCTAACCACTGGAACTTCCAAAGGGTCCTTCACACCCTTGCTGCAACTCAAGAAGTTCCCCGACATATCCGTCTCCACTCGAGAGGAAGCACGTGGTGTCCCGAACACATCCAGGGGAGCCCCGTTTCGCCTCCTAGCTCGAGATGAGGGATCCTTTCCCTGTTTCGTAGGGAAAGAATTCCCGGCGTTCCCGTCGCATCTCAAGAGGAGGCGCTCTCCACAGGAAAGGCGAGAGGAACTCCAGGGTCGTGCCACCATTCCGAGAGTCCCCCAGATGTGTCAGTCCATTCCAGAGGAACCTGTTTTCCCTGCACTGCCTTGACGTTCAAGCCGAGGATCGACTCCCACCACGTGTGCACGTGGGACAGCCCTGTGGGAAAGCCTCGTGGGAAAGCCTCGTGGAAAAGACTCGAGGGAAAACCATAGATCCTTTGATCCACGCGGCGGACTGCGTGACACTGCTGCTACCGCTCTGGAGGAAAGCGCAAGTGCATGCCCGCATTCGAGACGAAGACTGACTCCCCTGGGGAGACTCCAGAAGTACCCCAAGATCCATGTCAGCACTGGAGAGGAATCCTCAGGTTCCGACCCCGACTCCACACAAGGTCTTAGGCCCCGGCATCGACGGGAGAGGAATCCCCAGAGGCCCCCGAGGAACTCGCATGGGGACTGGCCTTTCCTGAGGCCACCAGAGCGGGTCCCTGAGGTCCCCGTCGTAAGTCGAGAGCACCTGCCTCAACTCGAGAAAATCCAGGAGGTTTTGCCCTCCAGGCGAGATGAGGCCCATTTCCGCTGAGGCTTCTCGAGGCTAATCACATCTAACCACTGGAACTTCCAAAGGGTCCTTCACACCCTTGCTGCAACTCAAGAAGTTCCCCGACATACCCGTCGGCACTCGAGAGTAAGCACGTGGGGTCCCGCACACATCCAGGGGAGCCCCGTTTCCGCCTCCTAGCTCGAGATGAGGGATCCTTTCCCTGTTTCGTAGGGAAAGAATTCCCGACGTTCCCGTCGCATCTCAAGAGGAGGCGCTCTCCACAGGAGAGTCGAGAGGAACTCCAGGGTCGTGATACCATTCCAAGAGTCCCCCAGATGTGTCAGTCGTTTCCAGAGGAACCTGTTTTCCCTGCACTGCCTTGACGTTCAAGGCGAGGATCGACTCCCACCACGTGTGCACGTGGGATAGCCCTGTGGGAAAGCCTCGTGGGAAAGCCTCGTGGGAAAGACTCGAGGGAAAATCATAGATCCTTTGATCCACGCGGCGGACTGCGTGACACTGCAGCTACCGGTCTGGAGGAAAGCGCAAGTGTATGCCCGCATTCGAGACGAGGACTGACTCCCCTGGGGAGATTCCAGAAGTACCCGAAGATCCATGTCAGCACTGGAGAGGAATCCTCAGGTTCCGGCCCCGACTCCACACAAGGTCTTAGTCCCCGGCATCGACAGGAGAGGGATCCCGAGAGGCCCCTGAGGAACTCGCATGGGGACTGGCTTTTCCTGAGGCCACCAGAGCGGGTCCCTGAGGTCCCCGTCGTCAGTCGAGATCACCTGCCGCAACTCGAGAAAATCCAGGAGGTTTTGCCCTCCAGGCGAGATGAGGCCCATTTCCGCTGAGGCTTCTCGAGGCTAATCACGTCTAAACACTGGAACTTCCAAAGGGTCCTTCACACCCTTGCTGCAACTCAAGAACTTCCCCGACATACCCGTCTCCACTCGAAAGGAAGCACGTGGGGTCCCGCATACATCCAGGGGAGCCCCGTTTCTGCCTCCTAGCTCGAGATGAGGGATCCTTTCCCTGTTTCGTAGGGAAAGAATTCCCGGCGTTCCCGACGCATCTCAAGAGGAGGCGCTCTCCACAGGAAAGGCGAGAGGAACTCCAGGGTCGTGCCACCATTCCAAGAGTCCCCCAGATGTGTCAGTCCATTCCAGAGGAACCTGTTTTCCCTGCACTGCCTTGACGTTCAAGCCAAGGATCGACTCCCACCACGTGTGGACGTGGGACAGCCCTATGGGTAAGCCTCGTGGGAAAGCCTCGTGGTAAAGACTCGAGGGAAAACCATAGATCCTTTGATCCACGCGGCGGACTGCGTGACACTGCTGCTACCGCTCTGGAGGAAAGCGCAAGTGCATGCCCGCATTCGAGACGAGGACTGACTCCCCTGGGGAGACTCCAGAAGTACCCCAAGATCCATGTCAGCACTGGAGAGGAATCCTCAGGTTCCGGCCCCGACTCCACACAAGGTCTTAGGCCCCGGCATCGACGGGAGAGGAATCCCCCGAGGAACTCGCATGGGGACTGGCCTTTCCTGAGGCCACCAGAGCGGGTCCCTGAGGTCCCCGTCGTAAGTCGAGAGCACCTGCCGCAACTCGAGAAAATCCAGGAGGTTTTGCCCTCCAGGCGAGATGAGGCCCATTTCCGCTGAGGCTTCTCGAGGCCAATCACATCTAACCACTGGAACTTCCAATGGGTCCTTCACACCCTTGCTGCAACTCAAGAAGTTCCCCGACATACCCGTCTCCACTCGAGAGGAAGCACGTGGTGTCCCGCACACATCCAGGGGAGCCCCGTTTCGCCTCCTAGCTCGAGATGAGGGATCCTTTCCCTGTTTCGTAGGGAAAGAATTCCCGGCGTTCCCGTCGCATCTCAAGAGGAGGCGCTCTCCACAGGAAAGGCGAGAGGAACTCCAGGGTCGTGCCACCATTCCAAGAGTCCCCCAGATGTGTCAGTCCATTCCAGAGGAACCTGTTTTCCCTGCACTGCCTTGACGTTCAAGCCGAGGATCGACTCCCACCACGTGTGCACGTGGGACAGCCCTGTGGGAAAGCCTCGTGGGAAAGCCTCGTGGAAAAGACTCGAGGGAAAACCATAGATCCTTTGATCCACGCGGCGGACTGCGTGACACTGCTGCTACCCCTCTGGAGGAAAGCGCAAGTGCATGCCCGCATTCGAGACGAAGACTGACTCCCCTGGGGAGACTCCAGAAGTACCCCAAGATCCATGTCAGCACTGGAGAGGAATCCTCAGGTTCCGACCCCGACTCCACACAAGGACTTAGGCCCCGGTATGGACGGGAGAGGAATTCTCAGAGGCCCCCGAGGAACTCGCATGGGGACTGGCCTTTCCTGAGGCCACCAGAGCGGGTCCCTGAGGTCCCTGTCGTAAGTCGAGAGCACCTGCCGCAACTCGAGAAAATCCAGGAGGTTTTGCCCTCCAGGCGAGATGAGGCCCATTTCCGCTGAGGCTTCTCGAGGCCAATCACATCTAACCACTGGAACTTCCAAAGGGTCCTTCACACCATTGCTGCAACTCAAGAAGTTCCCCGACATACCCGTCTCCACTCGAGAGGAAACACGTGGGGTCCCTCACACATCCAGGGGAGCCACGTTTCCGCCTCCTAGCTCGAGATGAGGGATCCTTCCCTGTTTCGTAGGGAAAGAATTCCCGGCTTTCCCGTCGCATCTCAAGAGGAGGCGCTCTCCACAGGAAAGGCGAGAGGAACTCCAGGGTCGTGACACCATTCCAAGAGTCCCCCAGATGTGTCAGTCCATTCCAGAGGAACCTGTTTTCCCTGCACTGCCTTGACGTTCAAGCCGAGGATCGAGTCCCACCACGTGTGCACGTGGGACAGCCCTGTGGGAAAGCCTCGTGGGAAAGCCTCGTGGGAAAGACTCGAGGGAAAACCATAGATCCTTTGATCCACGCGGCGGACTGCGTGACACTGCTGCTACCGCTCTGGAGGAAAGCGCAAGTGCATGCCCGCATTCGAGACGAGGACTGACTCCCCTGGGGAGACTCCAGAAGTACCCCAAGATCCATGTCAGCACTGGAGAGGAATCCTAAGGTTCCGGCCCCGACTCCACACAAGGTCTTAGGCCCCGTCATCGACGGGAGAGGAATCCCGAGAGGCCCCCGAGGAACTCGCATGGGGACTGGCCTTTCCTGAGGCCAACAGAGCGGGTCCCTGAGGTCCCCGTCGTAAGTCGAGAGCACCTGCCGCAACTCGAGAAAATCCAGGAGGTTTTGCCCTCCAGGCGAGATGAGGCCCATTTCCGCTGAGGCTTCTCGAGGCTAATCACGTCTAACCACTGGAACTTCCAAAGGGTCCTTCACACCCTTGCTGCAACTCAAGAAGTTCCCCGACATACCCGTCTCCACTCGAGAGGAAGCACGTGGGTCCCGCACACATCCAGGGGAGCCCAGTTTCCGCCTCCTAGCTCGAGATGAGGGATCCTTTCCCTGTTTCGTAGGGAAAGAATTCCCGGCGTTCCCGTCGCATCTCAAGAGGAGGCGCTCTCCACAGGAAAGGCGAGAGGAACTCCAGGGTCGTGCCACCATTCCAAGAGTCCCCCAGATGTGTCAGTCCATTACAGAGGAACCTGTTTTCCCTGCACTGCCTTGACGTTCAAGCCGAGGATCGACTCCCACCACGTGTGCACGACTGACAGCCCTGTGGGAAAGCCTCGTGGGAAAGCCTCGTGGGAAAGACTCGAGGGAAAACCATAGATCCTTTGATCCACGCGGCGGACTGCGTGACACTGCTGCTACTGCTCTCGAGGAAAGCGCAAGTGCATGCCCGCATTCGAGACGAGGACTGACGCCCCTGGGGAGACTCCAGAAGTACCCCAAGATCCATGTCAGCACTGGAGAGGAATCCTCAGGTTCCGGCCCCGACTCCACACAAGGTCTTAGGCCCTGGCATCGACGGGAGAGGAATCCCCAGAGGCCCCCGAGGAACTCGCATGGGGACTGGCCTTTCCTGAGGCCACCAGAGCGGGTCCCTGAGGTCCCCGTCGTAAGTCGAGAGCACCTGCCGCAATTCGAGAAAATCCAGGAGGTTTTGCCCTCCAGGCGAGATGAGGCCCATTTCCGCTGAGGCTTCTCGAGGCTAATCACATCTAACCACTGGAACTTCCAAAGGGTCCTTCACACCCTTGCTGCAACTCAAGAAGGTCCCCGACATACCCGTCGGCACTCGAGAGTAAGCACGTGGGGTCCCGCACACATGCAGGGGAGCCCCGTTTCCGCCTCCTAGCTCGAGATGAGGGATCCTTTCCCTGTTTCGTAGGGAAAGAATTCCCGACGTTCCCGTCGCATCTCAAGAGGAGGCGCTCTCCACAGGAGAGGCGAGAGGAACTCCAGGGTCGTGATACCATTCCAAGAGTCCCCCAGATGTGTCAGTCGTTTCCAGAGGAACCTGTTTTCCCTGCACTGCCTTGACGTTCAAGGCGAGGATCGACTCCCACCACGTGTGCACGTGGGACAGCCCTGTGGGAAAGCCTCGTGGGAAAGCCTCGTGGGAAAGACTCGAGGGAAAATCATAGATCCTTTGATCCACGCGGCGGACTGCGTGACACTGCAGCTACCGGTCTGGAGGAAAGCGCAAGTGTATGCCCGCATTCGAGACGAGGACTGACTCCCCTGGGGAGATTCCAGAAGTACCCCAAGATCCATGTCAGCACTGGAGAGGAATCCTCAGGTTCCGGCCCCGACTCCACACAAGGTCTTAGTCCCCGGCATCGACGGTAGAGGGATCCCGAGAGGCCCCTGAGGAACTCGCATGGGGACTGGCTTTTCCTGAGGCCACCAGAGCGGGTCCCTGAGGTCCCCGTCGTCAGTCGAGATCACCTGCCGCAACTCGAGAAAATCCAGGAGGTTTTGCCCTCCAGGCGAGATGAGGCCCATTTCCGCTGAGGCTTCTCGAGGCTAATCACGTCTAAACACTGGAACTTCCAAAGGGTCCTTCACACCCTTGCTGCAACTCAAGAACTTCCCCGACATACCCGTCTCCACTCGAAAGGAAGCACGTGGGGTCCCGCACACATCCAGGGGAGCCCCGTTTCTGCCTCCTAGCTCGAGATGAGGGATCCTTTCCCTGTTTCGTAGGGAAAGAATTCCCGGCGTTCCCGTCGCATCTCAAGAGGAGGCGCTCTCCACAGGAAAGGCGAGAGGAACTCCAGCGTCGTGCCACCATTCCAAGAGTCCCCCAGATGTGTCAGTCCATTCCAGATGAACCTGTTTTCCCTGCACTGCCTTGACGTTCAAGCCAAGGATCGACTCCCACCACGTGTGGACGTGGGACAGCCCTATGGGTAAGCCTTGTGGGAAAGCCTCGTGGTAAAGACTCGAGGGAAAACCTTAGATCCTTTGATCCACGCGGCGGACTGCGTGACACTGCTGCTACCGCTCTGGAAGAAAGCGCAAGTGCATGCCCGCATTCGAGACGAGGACTGACTCCCCTGGGGAGACTCCAGAAGTACCCCAAGATCCATGTCAGCACTGGAGAGGAATCCTCAGGTTCTGGCCCCGACTCCACACAAGGTCTTAGGTCCCGGCATCGACGGGAGAGGAATCCCCCGAGGAACTCGCATGGGGACTGGCCTTTCCTGAGGCCACCAGAGCGGGTCCCTGAGGTCCCCGTCGTAAGTCGAGAGCACCTGCCGCAACTCGAGAAAATCCAGGAGTTTTTGCCCTCCAGGCGAGATGAGGCCCATTTCCGCTGAGGCTTCTCGAGGCCAATCACATCTAACCACTGGAACTTCCAAAGGGTCCTTCACACCATTGCTGCAACTCAAGAAGTTCCCCGACATACCCGTCTCCACTCGAGAGGAAGCACGTGGGGTCCCTCACACATCCAGGGGAGCCCCGTTTCCGCCTCCTAGCTCGAGATGAGGGATCCTTCCCTGTTTCGTAGGGAAAGAATTCCCGGCGTTCCCGTCGCATCTCAAGAGGAGGCGCTCTCCACAGGAAAGGCGAGAGGAACTCCAGGGTCGTGCCACCATTCCAAGAGTCCCCCAGATGTGTCAGTCCATTTAAGAGGAACCTGTTTTCCCTGCACTGCCTTGACGTTCAAGCCGAGGAACGACTCCCACCACGTGTGCACGTGGGACAGCCCTGTGGGAAAGCCTCGTGGGAAAGCCTCGTGGGAAAGACTCGAGGGAAAACCATAGATCCTTTGATCCACGCGGCGGACTGCGTGACACTGCTGCTACCGCTCTGGAGGAAAGCGCAAGTGCATGCCCGCATTCGAGACGAGGACTGACTCCCCTGGGGAGACTCCAGAAGTACCCCAAGATCCATGTCAGCACTGGAGAGGGATCCTAAGGTTCCGGCCCCGACTCCACACAAGGTCTTAGGCCCCGGCATCGACGGGAGAGGAATCACGAGAGGCCCCGGAGGAACTCGCATGGGGACTGGCCTTTCCTGAGGCCAACAGAGCGGGTCCCTGAGGTCCCCGTCGTAAGTCGAGAGCACCTGCCGCAACTCGAGAAAATCCAGGAGGTTTTGCCCTCCAGGCGAGATGAGGCCCATTTCCGCTGAGGCTTCTCGAGGCTAATCACGTCTAACCACTGGAACTTCCAAAGGGTCCTTCACACCCTTGCTGCAACTCAAGAAGTTCCCCGACATACCCGTCTCCACTCGAGAGGAAGCACGTGGGTCCCGCACACATCCAGGGGAGCCCCGTTTCTGCCTCCTAGCTCGAGATGAGGGATCCTTTCCCTGTTTCGTAGGGAAAGAATTCCCGGCGTTCCCGTCGCATCTCAAGAGGAGGCGCTCTCCAAAGGAAAGGCGAGAGGAACTCCAGGGTCGTGCCACCATTCCAAGAGTCCCCCAGATGTGTCAGTCCATTCCAGAGGAACCTGTTTTCCCTTTACTGCCTTGACGTTCAAGCCGAGGATCGACTCCCACCACGTGTGCACGTGGGACAGCCCTGTGGGAAAGCCTCGTGGGAAAGCCTCGTGGGAAAGACTCGAGGGAAAACCATAGATCCTTTGATCCACGAGGCGGACTGCGTGACACTGCTGCTACTGCTCTCGAGGAAAGCGCACATGCATGCCCGCATTCGAGACGAGGACTGACTCCCCTGGGGAGACTCCAGAAGTACCCCAAGATCCATGTCAGCACTGGAGAGGAATCCTCAGGTTCCGGCCCCGACTCCACACAAGGTCTTAGGCCCCGGCATCGACGGGAGAGGAATCCCGAGAGGCCCCCGAGGAACTCGCATGGGGACTGGCCTTTCCTGAGGCCACCAGAGAGGTTCCCTGAGGTCCCCGTCGTAAGTCGAGAGCACCTGCCGCAACTCGAGAAAATCCAGGAGGTTTTGCCCTCCAGGCGAGATGAGGCCCATTTCCGCTGAGGCTTCTCGAGGCCAATCACATCTAACCACTGGAACTTCCAAAGGGTCCTTCACACCATTGCTGCAACTCAAGAAGTTCCCCGACATACCCGTCTGCACTCGAGAGGAAGCACGTGGGGTCCCGCACACATCCAGGGGAGCCCCGTTTCTGCCTCCTAGCTCGAGATGAGGGATCCTTTCCCTGTTTCGTAGGGAAAGAATTCCCGGTGTTCCCGTCGCATCTCAAGAGGAGGCGCTCTCCACAGGAAAGGTGAGAGGAACTCCAGGGTCGTGACACCATTCCAAGAGTCCCCCAGATGTGTCAGTCCATTCCAGAGGAACCTGTATTTCCTGCACTGCCTTGACGTTCAAGCCGAGGATCGACTCCCACCACGTGTGCACGTGGGACAGCCCTGTGGGAAAGCCTCGTGGGAAAGCCTCGTGGGAAAGACTCGAGGGAAAACCATAGATCCTTTGATCCACGCGGCGGACTGCGTGACACTGCTGCTACCGCTCTGGAGGAAAGCGCAAGTGCATGCCCGCATTCGAGACGAGGACTGACTCCCCTGGGGAGACTCCAGAAGTACCCCAAGATCCATGTCAGCACTGGAGAGGAATCCTCAGGTTCCGGCCCCGACTCCACACAAGGTCTTAGGCCCCGGCATCGAAGGGAGAGGAATCCCGAGAGGCCCCCGAGGAACTCGCATGGGGACTGGCCTTTCCTGAGGCCACCAGAGCAGGTCCCTGAGGTCCCCGTCGTAAGTGGAGAACACCTGCCAGAACTCGAGAAAATCCAGGAGGTTTTGCCCTCCAGGCGAGATGAGGCCCATTTCCGCTGAGGCTTCTCGAGGCCAATCACATCTAACCACTGGAACTTCCAAAGGGTCCTTCACACCCTTGCTGCACCTCAAGAAGTTCCCCGACATACCCGTCTCCACTCGAGAGGAAGCACGAGGGGTCCCGCACACATCCAGGGGAGCCCCGTTTCCGCCTCCTAGCTCGAGATGAGGGAACCTTTCCCTGTTTCGTAGGGAAAGAATTCCCAGCGTTCCCGTCGCATCTCTAGAGGAGGCGCTTTCCTCAGGAAAGGCGAGAGGAACTCCAGGGTCGGGCCACCATTCCAAGAGTCCCGCAGATGTGTCAGTCCATTCCAGAGGAACCTGTTTTCCCTGCACTGCCTTGACGTTCAAGCCGAGGATCGACTCCCACCACGTGTGCACGTGGGACAGCCCTGTGGGAAAGCCTCGTGGGAAAGCCTCGTGGAAAAGACTCGAGGGAAAACCATAGATCCTTTGATCCATTGGGCGGACTGCGTGACACTGCTGCTACCGCTCTGGCGGAAAGCGCAAGTGCATGACCGCATTGGAGACGAGGACTGACTCCCCTGGGGAGACTCCAGAAGTACCCCAAGATCCATGTCAGCACTGGAGAGGAATCCTCAGGTTCCGGCCCCGACTCCACACAAGGTCTTAGGCCCCGGCATCGAAGGGAGAGGAATCCCGAGAGGCCCCGAGGAACTCGCATGGGGACTGGACTTTCCTGAGGCCACCAGAGCGGGTAATTGAGGTCCCCGTCGTAACTCGAGAGCACCTGCCTCAACTCGAGAAAATCCAGGAGGTTTTGCCCTCCAGGCGAGATGAGGCCCATTTCCGCTGAGGCTTCTCGAGGCCAATCACATCTAACCACTGGAACTTCCTAAGGGTCCTTCACACCATTGCTGCAACTCAAGAAGTTCCCCGACATACCCGTCTCCACTCGAAAGGAAGCACTTGGGTCCCGCACACATCCAGGGGAGCCCCGTTTCCGCCTCCTAGCTCGAGATGAGGGATCCATTCCCTGTTTCGTAGGGAAAGACTTCCCGGCGTTCCCGTCGCATCTCAAGAGGAGGCGCTCTCCACAGGAAAGGCGAGAGGAACTCCAGGGTCGTGACACCATTCCAAGAGTCCCCCAGATGTGTCAGTCCATTCCAGAGGAACCTGTTTTCCCTGCACTGCCTTGACGTTCAAGCAGAGGATCGACTCCCACCACGTGTGCACGTGGGACAGCCCTGTGGGAAAGCCTCGTGGGAAAGCCTCGTGGGAAAGACTCGAGGGAAAACCATAGATCCTTTGATCCACGCGGCGGACTGCCTGACACTGCTGCTACCGCTCTGGAGGAAAGCGCAAGTGCATGCCCGCATTCGAGACGAGGACTGACTCCCCTGGGGAGACTCCAGAAGTACCCCAAGATCCATGTCAGCACTGGAGAGGAATCCTCAGGTTCCGGCCCCGACTCCACACAAGGTCTTAGGCCCCGGCATCGACGGGAGAGGAATCCCGAGAGGCCCCAGAGGAACTCGCATGGGGACTGGCCTTTCCTGAGGCCACCAGAGCGGGTCCCTGAGGTCCCCGTCGTAAGTCGAGAGCACCTGCCTCAACTCGAGAAAATCCAGGAGGTTTTGCCCTCCAGGCGCGATGAGGCCCATTTCCGCTGAGGCTTCTCGAGGCTAATCACGTCTAACCACTGGAACTTCCAAAGGGTCCTTCACACCCTTGCTGCAACTCAAGAAGTTCCCCGACATACCCGTCTCCACTCGAGAGGAAGCACGTGGGTCCCGCACACATCCAGGGGTGCCCCGTTTCCGCCTCCTAGATCGAGATGAGGGATCCTTTCCCTCTTTCGTAGGGAAAGAATTCCCGGGGTTCCCGTCGCATCTCAAGAGGAGGCGCTCTACACAGGAAAGGCGAGAGGAACTCCAGGGTCGTGCCACCATTCCAAGAGTCCCCCAGATGTGTCAGTCCATTCCAGAGGAACCTGTTTTCCCTGCACTGCCTTGACGTTCAAGCCGAGGATCGACTCCCACCACGTGTGCACGTGGGACATCCCTGAGGGAAAGCCTCGTGGGAAAGCCTCGTGGGAAAGACTCGAGGGAAAACCATAGATCCTTTGATCCACGCGGCGGACTGCGTGACACTGCTGCTACTGCTCTGGATGAAAGCGCAAGTGCATGCCCGCATTCGACACGAGGACTGACTCCCCTAGGGAGACTCCAGAACTACCCCAAGATCCATGTCAGCACTGGAGAGGAATCCTCAGGTTCCGGCCGCAACTAAACACAAGGTCTTAGGCCCCGGCATCGACGGGAGAGGAATCCCGAGAAGCCCCCGAGGAACTCGCATGGGGACTGGCCTTTCCTGAGGCCACCAGAGCGGGTCCCTGAGGTCCCCGTCGTAAGTCGAGAGCACCTGCCGCAACTCGAGAAAATCCAGGAGGTTTTGCCCTCCAGGCGAGATGAGGCCCATTTCCGCTGAGGCTTCTCGAGGCCAATCACATCTAACCACTGGAACTTCCAAAGGGTCCTTCACACCCTTGCTGCAACTCAAGAAGTTCCCCGACATACCCGTCTCCACTCGAGATGAAGCACGTGGTGTCCCGCACACATCCAGGGGAGCCCGTTTCCGCCTCCTAGCTCGAGATGAGGGATCCTTTCCCTGTTTCGTAGGGAAAGAATTCCCGGCGTTCCCGTCGCATCTCAAGAGGAGGCGCTCTCCACAGGAAAGGCGAGAGGAACTCCAGGGTCGTGACACCATTCCAAGAGTCCCCCAGATGTGTCAGTCCATTCCAGAGGAACCTGTTTTCCCTGCACTGCCTTGACGTTCAAGCCGAGGATCGACTCCCACCACGTGTGCACGTGGGACAGCCCTGTGGGAAAGCCTCGTGGGAAACCCTCGTGGGAAAGACTCGAGGGAAAACCATAGATCCTTTGATCCACGCGGCGGACTGCGTGACACTGCTGCTACCGCTCTGGAGGAAAGCGCAAGTGCATGCCCGCATTCGAGACGAGGACTGACTCCCCTGGGGAGACTCCAGACGTACCCCAAGATCCATGTCAGCACTGGAGAGGAATCCTCTGGTTCCGGCCCCGACTCCACACAAGGTCTTAGGCCCCGGCATCGACGGGAGAGGAATACCGAGAGGCCCCCGAGGAACTCGCATGGGGACTGGCCTTTCCTGAGGCTACCAGATCGGGTCCCTGAGGTCCCCGTCGTAAGTCGAGAGCACCTGCCGCAACTCGAGAAAATCCAGGAGGTTTTGCCCTCCAGGCGATGTGAGGCCCATTTCCGCTGAGGCTTCTCGAGGCCAATCACATCTAACCACTGGAACTTCCAAAGGGTCCTTCACACCCTTGCTGCAACTCAAGAACTTCCCCGACATACCCGTCTGCACTCGAGAGGAAGCACGTGGTGTCCCGCACACATCCAGGGGAGCCCCGTTTCCGCCTCCTAGCTCGAGATGAGGCATCCTTTCCCTGTTTCGTAGGGAAAGAATTCCCGGCGTTCGCGTCGCATCTCAAGAGGAGGCGCTCTCCACAGGAAAGGCGAGAGGAATTCCAGGGTCGTGACACCATTCCAAGAGTCCCCCAGATGTGTCAGTCCATTCCAGAGGAACCTATTTTCCCTGCACTGCCTTGACGTTCAAGCCAAGGATCGACTCCCACAACGTGTGCACGTGGGACAGCCCTGTGGGAAAGCCTCGTGGGAAAGCCTCGTGGGAAAGACTCGAGGGAAAACCATAGATCCTTTGATCCACGCGGAGGACTGCGTGACACTGCTGCTACCGCTCTGGAGGAAAGCGCAAGTGCATGCCCGCATTCGAGACGAGGACTGACGCCCCTGGGGAGACTCCAGAAGTACCCCAAGATCCATGTCAGCACTGGAGAGGAATCCTCAGGTTCCGGCCCCGACTCAACACAAGGTCTTAGGCCCCGGCATCGACGGGAGAGGAATCCCGAGAGGCCCCCGAGGAACTCGCATGGGGACTGGACTTTCCTGAGGCCACCAGAGCGGGTCCCTGAGGTCCCCGTCGTAAGTCGAGAGCACCTGCCGCAACTCGAGAAAATCCAGGAGGTTTTGCCCTCCAGGCGAGATGAGGCCCATTTCCGCTGAGGCTTCTCGAGGCCAATCACATCTAACCACTGGAACTTCCAAAGGGTCCTTCACACCCTTGCTGCAACTCAAGAACTTCCCCGACATACCCGTCTGCACTCGAGAGGAAGCACGTGGTGTCCCGCACACATCCAGGGAAGCCCCGTTTCCGCCTCCTAGCTCGAGATGAGGCCTCCTTTCCCTGTTTCGTAGGGAAAGAATTCCCGGCGTTCGCGTCGCATCTCAAGAGGAGGCGCTCTCCACAGGAAAGGCGAGAGGTACTCCAGGGTCGTGCCACCATTCCAAGAGTCCCCCTGATGTGTCAGTCCATTCCAGAGGAACCTGTTTTCCCTGCACTGCCTTGACGTTCAAGCCGAGGATCGACTCCCACCACGTGTGCACGTGGGACAGCCCTGTGGGAAAGCCTCGTGGGAAAGCCTCGTGGGAAAGACTCGAGGGAAAACCATAGATCCTTTGATCCACGCGGCGGACTGCGTGACTCTGCTGCTACCGCTCTGGAGGAAAGCGCAAGTGCATGCCCGCATTCGAGACGAGGACTGACTCCCCTGGGGAGACTCCAGAAGTAGCCCAAAATCCATGTCAGCACTGGAGAGGAATCCTCAGGTTCCGACCCCGACTCCACACAAGGTCTTAGGCCCCAGCATCGACGGGAGAGGAATCCCGAGAGCCCCCCGAGGAACTCGCATGGGGACTGGCCTTTCCTGAGGCCACCATAACGGGTCCCCGAGGTCCCCATCGTAAGTCGAGAGCACCTGCCGCAACTCGAGAAAATCCAGGAGGTTTTGCCCTCCAGGCGAGATGAGTCCCATTTCCGCTGAGGTTTCTCGAGGCTAATCACATCTAACCACTGGAACTTCCAAAGGGTCCTTCACACCCTTGCTGCAACTCAAGAAGTTCCCCGACATACCCGTCTCCACTCGAGAGGAAGCACGAGGGTCCCGCACACATCCAGGGGAGCCCCGTTTCCGCCTCCTAGCTTGAGATGAGGGATCCTTTCCCTGTTTCGTAGGGAAAGAATTCCCGGCATTCCCGTCGCATCTCAAGAGAAGGCGCTCTCCACAGGAAAGGCGAGAGGAACTCCAGAGTCGTGCCACCATTCCAAGAGTCCCCCAGATGTGTCAGTCCATTCCAGAGGAATCTGTTTTCCCTGCACTGCCTTGACGTTCAAGCCGAGGATCGACTCCCACCACGTGTGCACGTGGGACAGCCCTGTGGGAAAGCCTCGTGGGAAAGCCTCGTGGGAAAGACTCGAGGGAAAACCATAGATCCTTTGATCCACGCGGCGGACTGCGTGACACTATTGCTACCGCTCTGGAGGAAAGCGCAAGTGATGTCCGCATTCGAGACGAGGACTGACTCCCCTGGGGAGACTCCAGAAGTACCCCAGGATCCATGTCAGCACTGGAGAGGAATCCTCAGGTTCCGGCCCCGACTCCACACAAGGTCTTAGGCCCCAACATCGACGGGAGAGTAATCCCGAGAGGCCCCCGAGGAACTCGCATGGGGACTGGCCTTTCCTGAGGCCACCAGAGCGGGTCCCCGAGGTCCCCGTCGTAAGTCGAGAGCACCTGCCGCAACTCGAGAAAATCCAGGAGGTTTTGCCCTCCAGGCGAGATGAGGCCCATTTCCGCTGAGGCTTTTCGAGGCTAATCACATCTAACCACTGGAACTTCCAAAGGGTCCTTCACACCCTTGCTGCAACTCAAGAAGTTCCCCAACATACCCGTCTCCACTCGAGAGGAAGCACGACGGTCCCGCACACATCCAGGGGAGCCCCGTTTCCGCCTCCTAGCTCGAGATGAGGGATCCTTTCCCTGTTTCGTAGGGAAAGAATTCCCGGCGTTCCCGTCGCATCTCAAGAGGAGGCGCTCTCCACAGGAAAGGCGAGAGGAACTCCAGGGTCGTGCCACCATTCCAAGAGTCCCCCAGATGTGTCAGTCCATTCCAGAGGAACCTGTTTTCCCTGCACTGCCTTGACGTTCAAGCCGAGGATCGACTCCCACCACGTGTGCACGTGGGACAGCCCTGTGGGAAAGCCTCGTGGGAAAGCCTCGTGGGAAAGACTCGAGGGAAAACCATAGATCCTTTGATCCACGCGGCGGACTGCGTGACACTGCTGCTACCGCTCTGGAGGAAAGCGCAAGTGCATGCCCGCATTCGAGACGAGGACTGACTCCCCTTGGGAGACTCCAGAAGTAGCCCAAGATCCATGTCAGCACTGGAGAGGAATCCTTAGGTTCCGGCCCCGACTCCACACAAGGTCTTAGGCCCCGGCATCGACGGGAGAGGAAGCCCGAGAGGCCCCCGAGGAACTCGCATGGGGACTGGCCTTTCCTGAGGCCACCAGAGCGGGTCCCCGAGGTCCCCGTCGTAAGTCGAGAGCACATGCCGCAACTCGAGAAAATCCAGGAGGTTTTGCTCTCCAGGCGAGATGAGGCCCATTTAAGCTGAGGCTTCTCGAGGCTAATCACATCTAACCACTGGAACCTTCAAAGGGTGCTTCACACCCTTGCTGCAACTCAAGAAGTTCCCCGACATACCCGTCTCCACTCGATAGGAAGCACGAGGGTCCCGCACACATCCAGGGGAGCCCCGTTTCCGCCTCCTAGCTCGAGATGAGGGATCCTTTCCCTGTTTCGTAGGGAAAGAATTCCCGGCCTTCCCGTCGCATCTCAATAGGAGGCTCTCTCCACAGGAAAGGCGAGAGGAACTCCAGGGTCGTGCCACCATTCCAAGAGTCCCCCAGATGTGTCAGTCCATTCCAGAGGAACCTGTTTTCCCTGCAGTGCCTTGACATTCAAGCCGAGGATAGACTCACACCACGTGTGCACGTGGGACAGCCCTGTGGGAAAGCCTCGTGGGAAAGCCTCGTGGGAAAGACTCGAGGGAAAACCATAGATCCTTTGATCCACGCGGCGGACTGCGTGACACTGCTGCTACCGCTCTGGAGGAAAGCGCAAGTGCATGCCCGCATTCGAGACGAGGACTGACTCCCCTGGGGAGACTCCAGAAGTAGCCCAAGATCCATGTCAGCACTGGAGAGGAATCCTCAGGTTCCGGCCCCGACTCCACACAAGGTCTTAGGCCCCGGCATCGACGGGAGAGGAATCCCGAGAGGCCCCCGAGGAACTCGCATGGGGACTGGCCTTTCCTGAGGCCACCAGAGCGGGTCCCCGAGGTCCCCGTCGTAAGTCGAGAGCACATGCCGCAACTCGAGAAAATCCAGGAGGTTTTGCCCTCCAGGCGAGATGAGGCCCATTTCCGCTGAGGCTTCTCGAGGCTAATCACGTCTAAATACTGGAACTTCCAACGGGTCCTTCACACCTTGCTGCGACTCAAGAAGTTCCCCGACATACCCGTCTCCACTCGAGAGGAAGCACGAGGGTCCCGCACACATCCAGGGGAGCCCCGTTTCCGCCGCCTAGCTCGAGATGAGGGATCCTTTCCCTGTTTCGTAGGGAAAGAATTCCCGGCCTTCCCGTCGCATCTCAAGAGGAGGCGCTCTCCACAGGAAAGGCGAGAGGAACTCCAGGGTCGTGCCACCATTCCAAGAGTCCCCCAGATGGGTCAGTCCATTCCAGAGGAACCTGTTTTCCCTGCACTGCCTTGACGTTCAAGCCGAGGATCGACTCCCACCACGTGTGCACGTGGGACAGCCCTGTGGGAAAGCCTCGTGGGAAAGTCTCGTGGGAAAGACTCGATGGAAAACCATAGATCCTTTGATCCACGCGGCGGACTGCGTGACACTGCTGCTAACGCTCTGAAGGAAAGCGCAAGTGCATTTCCGCATTCGAGACGAGGACTGACTCCCCTGTGGAGATTCCAGAAGTAGCCCAAGATCCATGTCAGCACTGGAGAGGAATCCTCAGGTTCCGGCCCCGACTCCACACAAGGTCGTAGGCCCCGGCATCGACGGGAGAGGAATCCCGAGAGGCCCCCGAGGAACTCGCATGGGGACTGGCATTTCCTGAGGCCACCAGAGCGGGTCCCCGAGGTCCCCGTCGAAAGTCGAGAGCTCCTGCCGCAACTCGAGAAAATCCAGGAGGTTTTGCTCTCCAGGCGAGATGAGGCCCATTTAAGCTGAGGCTTCTCGAGGCTAATCACATCTAACCACTGGAACCTTCAAAGGGTGCTTCACACCCTTGCTGCAACTCAAGAAGTTCCCCGACATACCCGTCTCCACTCGATAGGAAGCACGAGGGTCCCGCACACATCCAGGGGAGCCCCGTTTCCGCCTCCTAGCTCGAGATGAGGGATCCTTTCCCTGTTTCGTAGGGAAAGAATTCCCGGCCTTCCCGTCGCATCTCAATAGGAGGCTCTCTCCACAGGAAAGGCGAGAGGAACTCCAGGGTCGTGCCACCATTCCAAGAGTCCCCCAGATGTGTCAGTCCATTCGAGAGGAACCTGTTTTCCCTGCACTGCCTTGACATTCAAGCCGAGGATAGACTCACACCACGTGTGCACGTGGGACAGCCCTGTGGGAAAGCCTCGTGGGAAAGCCTCGTGGGAAAGACTCGAGGGAAAACCATAGATCCTTTGATCCACGCAGCGGACTGCGTTACTCTGCTGCTACCGCTCTGGAGGAAAGCGCAAGTGCATGTCCGCATTCGAGACGAGGACTGACTCCCCTGGAGAGACTCCAGAAGTACCCCAGGATCCATGTCAGCACTGGAGATGAATCCTCAGGTTCCGGCCCCGACTCCACACAAGGTCTTAGGCCCCGGCATCGACGGTTGATTAATCCCGAGAGGCCCCCGAGGAACTCGCATGGGGACTGGCCTTTCCTGAGGCCACCAGAGCGGGTCCCCGAGGTCCCCGTCGTAAGTCGAGAGCACATGCCGCAACTCGAGAAAATCCAGGAGGTTTTGCCCTCCAGGCGAGATGAGGCCCATTTCCGCTGAGGCTTCTCGAGGCTAATCACATCTAACCACTGGAACTTCCAAAGGGTCCTTCACACCCTTCCTGCAACTCAAGAAGTTCCCCGACATAAACGTCTCCACTCGAGAGGAAGCACGAGGTTCCCGCACACATCCAGGGGAGCCCCGTTTCCGCCTCCTAGCTCGAGATGAGGGATCCTTTCCCTGTTTCATAGGGAAAGAGTTCCCGGCGTTCCCGTCGCATCTCAAGAGGAGGCGCTCTCCACAGGAAAGGCGAGAGGAACTCCAGGGTCGTGCCACCATTCCAAGAGTCCCCCAGATGTGTCAGTCCATTCCAGAGGAACCTGTTTTCCATGCACTGCCTTGACGTTCAAGCCGAGGATCGACTCCCACCACGTGTGCACGTGGGACAGCCCTGGGGGAAAGCCTCGTGGGAAAGCCTCGTGGGAAAGATTCGAGGGAAAAAGATAGATCCTTTGATCCACGCGGCGGACTGCGTGACACTGCTGCTACCGCTCTAGAGGAAAGCTCAAGTGCATGCCCGCATTCGAGACGAGGACTGACTCCCCTGGGGAGACTCCAGAAGTAGCCCAAGATCCATGTCAGTACTGGAGAGGAATTCTCAGATTCCGGCCCCGACTCCACACAAGGTCTTAGGCCCCAGCATCGACGGGAGAGGAATCCCGAGAGCCCCCTGAGGAACTCGCATGGGGACTGGCCTTTCCTGATGCCACCAGAGCGGGTCCCTGAGGTCCCAGTCGTAAGTCGAGAGCTCCTGCCGCAACTCGAGAAAATCCAGGAGGTTTTGCCCTCCAGGCGAGATGAGGCCCATTTCCGCTGAGGCTTCTCGAGGCTAATCACATCTAACCACTGGAACTTCCAAAGGGTCCTTCACACCCTTGCTGCAACTCAAGAAGTTCCCCGACATACCCGTCTCCACTCGAGAGGAAGCACGAGGGTCCCGCACACATCCAGGGGAGCCCCGTTTCCGCCTCCTAGCTCGAGATGAGGCCTCCTTTCCCTGTTTCGTAGGGAAAGAATTCCCGGCGTTTCCGTCGCATCTCAAGAGAAGGCGCTCTCCACAGGAAAGGCGAGAGGAACTCCAGGGTCTTGCCACCATTCCAAGAGTTCCCCAGATGTGTCAGTCCATTCAGAGGAACCTGTTTTCCCTGCACTGCCTTGACATTCAAGCCGAGGATCGACTCCCACCACGTGTGCACGTGGGACAGCCCTGTGGGAAAGCCTCGTGGGAAAGCCTCGTGGGAAAGACTCGAGGGAAAACCATAGATCCTTTGATCCACGCGGCGGACTGCGTGACACTGCTGCTACCGCTCTGGAGGAAAGCGCAAGTGCATGCCCGCATTCGAGACAAGGACTGACTCCCCTGGGGAGACTCCAGAAGTACCCCAAGATCCATGTCAGCACTGGAGAGGAATCCTCAGGTTCCGGCCCGGACTCCACACAAGGTCTTATGCCCCGGCATCGACGGGAGAGGAATCCCGAGAGGCCCCCGTGGAACTCGCATGGGGACTGGCCTTTCCTGAGGCCACCAGAGAGGGTCCCCGAGGTCCCCGTCGTAAGTCGAAGGCACCTGCGGCAACTCGAGAAAATCCAGGAGGTTTTTCCCTCCAGGCGAGATGAGGCCCATTTCCGCTGAGGCTTCTCGAGGCTAATCACATCTAACCAATGGAACTTCCAAAGGGTCCTTCACACCCTTGCTGCAACTCAAGAAGTTCCCCGACATACCCGTCTCCACTCGAGAGGAAGCACGAGGGTCCCGCACACATCCAGGGGAGCCCCGTTTCCGCCTCCTAGCTCGAGATGTGGGATCCTTTCCCTGTTTCGTAGGGAAAGAATTCCCGGCGTTCCGTCGCATCTGAAGAGGAGGCGCTCTCCACAGGAAAGGCGAGAAGAACTCCAGGGTCGTGCCACCATTCCAAGAGTCCCCCAGATGTGTCAGTCCAATCCAGAGCAACCTGTTTTCCCTGCACTGCCTTGACGTTCAAGCCGAGGATCTACTCCCACCACATGTGCACGTGGGACAGCCCTGTGGGAAAGCCTCTTGGGAAAGCCTCGTGGGAAAGACTCGAGGGAAAACCATAGATCCTTTGATCCACGCGGCGGACTGCGTGACACTGCTGCTACCGCTCTGGAGGAAAGCCCAAGTGCATGCCCGCATTCGAGACGAGGACTGACTATCCTGGGGATACTCCAGAAGTACCCCAAGATCCTTGTCAGCACTGCAGAGGAATCCTCAGGTTCCGGCCCCGACTCCACACAAGGTCTTAGGCCCCGGCATCGACGGGAGAGGAATCCCGAGAGGCCCCCGAGGAACTCTCATGAGGACTGGCCTTTCCTGAGGCCACCAGAGCAGGTCCCCGAGGTCCCCGTCGTAAGTCGAGAGCACCTGCCGCAACTCGAGAAAATCCAGGAGGTTGTGCCCTCCAGGCGAGATGAGGCCCATTTCCGCTGAGGCTTCTGGAGGCTAATCACATCTAACCACTGGAACTTCCTAAGGGTCCTTCTCACCCTTGCTGCAACTCAAGCAGTTCCGCGACATACCCGTCTCCACTCGAGAGGAAGCACGTGGGTTCCCGCACACATCCAGGGGAGCCCCGTTTCCTCCTCCTAGCTCGAGATGAGGGATCCTTTCCCTGTTTCGTAGGGAAAGAATTCCCGACGTTCCCGTCGCATCTCAAGAGGAGGCGCTCTCCACAGGAGAGGCGAGAGGAACTCCAGGGTCGTGATACCATTCCAAGAGTCCCCCAGATGTGTCAGTCGTTTCCAGAGGAACCTGTTTTCCCTGCACTGCCTTGACGTTCAAGGCGAGGATCGACTCCCACCACGTGTGCACGTGGGACAACCCTGTGGGAAAGCCTCGTGGGAAAGCCTCGTGGGAAAGACTCGAGGGAAAATCATAGATCCTTTGATCCACGCGGCGGACTGCGTGACACTGCAGCTACCGGTCTGGAGGAAAGCGCAAGTGTATGCCCGCATTCGAGACGAGGACTGACTCCCCTGGGGAGATTCCAGAAGTACCCCAAGATCCATGTCAGCACTGGAGAGGAATCCTCAGGTTCCGGCCCCGACTCCACACAAGGTCTTAGTCCCCGGCATCGACGGGAGAGGGATCCCGAGAGGCCCCTGAGGAACTCGCATGGGGACTGGCTTTTCCTGAGGCCACCAGAGCGGGTCCCTGAGGTCCCAGTCGTAAGTCGAGAGCTCCTGCCGCAACTCGAGAAAATCCAGGAGGTTTTGCCCTCCAGGCGAGATGAGGCCCATTTCCGCTGAGGCTTCTCGAGGCTAATCACATCTAACCACTGGAACTTCCAAAGGGTCCTACACTCCCATGCTGCAAGTCATGAAGTTCCCCGACATACCCGACTCCACTCGAGAGGAAGCACGAGTGTCCCGCACACATCCAGGGGAGCCCCGTTTCCGCCTCCTAGCTCGAGATGAGGGATCCTTTCCCTGTTGCGTAGAGAAAGAATTCCCGGCATTCCCGTCGCATCTCAAGAGGAGGCGCTCTAAACAGGAAAGGCGAGAGGAACTCCAGGGTCGTGCCACCATTCCAAGAGTCCCCCAGATGTGTCAGTCCATTCCAGAGGAACCTGTTTTCCCTGCACTGCCCCGACGTTCATGCCGAGGATCCACTCCCACCACGGTGGCACGTGGGACGTTCCTGTGTGAAAGCATCGTGGGAAAGCCTCGAGGGAAAGCCATAGATACCTTGATCCACGCGGCGGACTGGGTGACAGTGCTGTTACCCCTCTGGAGGAAAGCGCAAGTGGATGCCCGCATTGGAGACGAGGACTGACTCCCCTGGGGAGATTCCAGAAGTACCCCAAGATCCATGTCAGCACTGGAGAGGAATCCTCAGGTTCCGGCCCCAACTCCACACAAGGTCTTAGGCCCCGGCATCGACGGGAGAGGAATCCCGAGAGGCCCCCGAGGAACTCGCATGGGGACTGGCCTTTCCTGGGGCCACCAGAGCGGGTCCCTGAGGTCCCCGTCGAAGTCGAGAGCACGTGCCGCAACTCGAGAAAATCCAGGAGGTTTTGCCCTCCAGGCGAGATGAGGCCCATTTCCGCTGAGGCTTCTCGAGGCTAATCTCATCTAACCACTGGAACTTCCAAAGGGTCCTTCACATCCTTACTGCAACTCAAGAAGTTCCCCGACATACCCGTCTCCACTCGAGAGGAAGCACGAGGGTCCCGCACACATCCAGGGGAGCCCCGTTTCCGCCTCCTAGCTCGAGATGAGGGATCCTTTCCCTGTTTCGTAGGGAAAGAATTCCCGGCGTTCCGTCGCATCTCAAGAGGAGGCGCTCTCCACAGGAAAGGCGAGAGGAACTCCAGGGTCGTGCCACCATTCCAAGAGTCACCCAGATATGTCAGTCCATTCCAGAGGAACCTGTTTTCCCTGCACTGCCTTGACGTTCAAGCGGAGGATCGACTCCCACCACGTATGCACGTGGGACAGCCCTGTGGGAAAGCCTCGTGGGAAAGCCTCGTGGGAAAGACTCGAGGGAAAACCATAGATCCTTTGATCCACACGGGGGACTGCGTGACACTGCTGCTACCGCTCTGGAGGTAAGAGCAAGTGCATGTCCGCATACGAGACGAGGACTGACTCCCCTGGGGAGACTCCAGAAGTACCCCAATATCCTTGTCAGCACTGCAGAGGAATCCTCAGGTTCCGGCCCCGACTCCACACAAGGTCTTAGGCCCCGGCATCGACGGGAGAGGAATCCCGAGAGGCCCCCGAGGAACTCTCATGAGGACTGGCCTTTCCTGAGGCCACCAGAGCAGGTCCCCGAGGTCCCCGTCGTAAGTTGAGAGCACCTGCCGCAACTCGAGAAAATCCAGGAGGTTTTGCCCTCCAAGCGAGATGAGGCCCATTTCCGCTGAGGCTTCTGGAGTCTAATCACATCTAACCACTGGATCTTCCAAAGGATCCTTCACACCCTTGCTGCAACTCAAGAAGTTCCCCGACATACCCGTCTCCCCTCGAGAGGAAGCACGAGGGTCCCGCACACATCCAGGGGAGCCCCGTTTCCGCCTCCTAGCTCGAGATGAGGGATCCTTTCCCTGTTTCGTAGGGAAAGAATTCCCGGCTTCCCGTCGCATCTCAAGAGGAGGCGCTCTCCACAGGAAAGGCGAGAGGAACTCCAGGGTCATGCCACCATTCCAAGAGTCCCCCAGATGTGTCAGTCCATTATAGAGGAACCTGTTTTCCCTGCACTGCCTTGACGTTCAAGCCGAGGATTGACTCCCACCACGTGTGCACGTGGGACAGCCCTGGGGGAAAGCCTCGTGGGAAAGCATCGTGGGAAAGACTCGAGGGAAAGCTATAGATCCCTTGATCCACGCGGCGGAATGAGTGACACTGCTGCTACCGCTCTGGAGGAAAGCGCAAGTGCATGCCCGCATTCGAGACGAGGACTGACTCCCCTGGGGAGACTCCAGAAGTACCCCAAGATCCATGTCAGCACTGGAGAGGAATCCTCAGGTTCCGGCCCCGACTCCACACAAGGTCTTAGGCCCCGGCATCGACGGGAGAGGAATCCCGAGAGGCCCCCGTGGAACTCGCATGGGGACTGGCCTTTCCTGAGGCCACCAGAGCAGGACCCTGAGGTCCCCGACGTAAGTCTAGAGCACCTGCCGCAACTCGAGAAAATCCAGGAGGTTTTGCCCTCCAGGCGAGATGAGGCCCATTTCCGCTGAGGCTTCTCGAGGCTAATCACATCTAACCCCTGGAACTTCCAAAGGGTCCTTCACTCCCATGCTGCAAGTCATGAAGTTCCCCGACATACCCGTCTCCACTCGAGAGGAAGCACGAGTGTCCCACACACATCCAGGGGAGCCCCGTTTCCGCCTCCTAGCTCGAGATGAGGGATCCTTTCCCTGTTGCGTAGAGAAAGAATTCCCGGCATTCCCGTCGCATCTCAAGAGGAGGCGCTCTCAACAGGAAAGGCGAGAGGAACTCCAGGGTCGTGCCACGATTGCAAGAGTCCCCCAGATGTGTCAGTCCATTCCAGAGGAACCTGTTTTCCCTGCACTGCCTCGACGTTCATGCCGAGGATCCACTCCCACCACGGTGGCACGTGGGACGTTCCTGTGTGAAAGCATCGTGGGAAAGCCTCGAGGGAAAGCCATAGATACCTTGATCCACGCGGCGGACTGGGTGACAGTGCTGTTACCACTCTGGAGGAAAGCGCAAGTGGATGCCCGCATTCGAGACGAGGACTGACTCCCCTGGGGAGATTCCAGAAGTACCCCAAGATCCATGTCAGCACTGGAGAGGAATCCTCAGGTTCCGGCCCCGACTCCACACAAGGTCTTAGGCCCCGGGATCGACGGGAGAGGAATCCCGAGAGGCCCCCGAGGAACTCTCATGAGGACTGGCCTTTCCTGAGGCCACCAGAGCAGGTCCCCGAGGTCCCCGTCGTAAGTCGAGAGCACCTGCCGCAACTCGAGAAAATCCAGGAGGTTTTGCCCTCCAAGCGAGATGAGGCCCATTTCCGCTGAGGCTTCTGGAGGCTAATCACATCTAACCACTGGAACTTCCTAAGGGTCCTTCTCACCCTTGCTGCAACTCAAGCAGTTCCGCGACATACCCGTCTCCACTCGAGAGGAAGCACGTGGGTTCCCGCACACATCCAGGGGAGCCCCGTTTCCTCCTCCAAGCTCGAGATGAGGGATCCTTTCCCTGTTTCGTAGGGAAAGAATTCCAGGCATTCCCATCGCATCTCAAGAGGAGGCGCTCTCCACAGGAAAGGCGAGAAGAACTCCAGGGTCGTGTCACCATTCCAGGAGTCCCCCAGATGTGTCAGTCCATTCCAGAGGAACCTGTTTTCCCTGCACTGCCTTGACGTTCAAGCCGAGGATCGACTCACACCACGTGTGCACGTGGGACAGCCCTGTGGGAAAGCCTCGTGGGAAAGCCTCGTGGGAAAGACTCGAGGGAAAGCCATAGATACATTGATCCACGCGGCGGAATGCGTGACACTGCTGCTACCGCTCTGGAGGAAAGCGCAAGTGCATGCCCGCATTCGAGACTAGGACTGACTCCCCTGGGGAGACTCCAGAAGAACCCCAAGATCCATGTCAGCACTGGAGAGGAATACTCAGGTTCCGGCCCCGAATCCAAACCAGGTCTTAGGCCCCGGCATCGATGGCAGAGGAATCCCGAGAGGCCCCCGAGGAACTCGCATGGGGACTGGCCTTTCCTGAGGCCACCAGAGCGGGTCCCTGAGGTCCCCGTCGTAAGTCGAGAGCACCTGCCGCAACTCGAGAAAATCCAGGAGGTTTTGCCCTCCAGGCGAGATGAGGCCCATTTCCGCTGAGGCTTCTCGAGGCTAATCACATCTAACCACTGGAACTTCCAAAGGGTCCTTCACTCCCATGCTGCAAGTCATGAAGTTCCCCGACATACCCGACTCCACTCGAGAGGAAGCACGAGTGTCCCGCACACATCCAGGGGAGCCCCGTTTCCGCCTCCTAGCTCGAGATGAGGGATCCTTTCCCTGTTGCGTAGAGAAAGAATTCCCGGCATTCCCGTCGCATCTCAAGAGGAGGCGCTCTAAACAGGAAAGGCGAGAGGAACTCCAGGGTCGTGCCACCATTCCAAGAGTCCCCCAGATGTGTCAGTCCATTCCAGAGGAACCTGTTTTCCCTGCACTGCCTTCACGTTCAAGCCGAGTATCGGCTCCCACCACGTGTGCACGTTGGACAGCCCTGTGGGAAAGCCTCGTGGGAAAGCCTCGTGGGAAACACTCGAGGGAAAACCATAGATCATTTGACCACGCGGCGGACTGTGTGACACTGCTGCTACCGATCTGGAGGAAAGCGCAAGTGCATGCCCGCATTCGAGACGAGGACTGACTCCCCTGGGGAGACTCCAGAAGTACCCCAAGATCCATGTCAGCACTGGAGAGGAATCCTCAGGTTCCGGCCCCGACTCCACACAAGGTCTTAGGCCCCGGCATCGACGGCAGAGGAATCCCCAGAGGCCCCCGAGGAACTCGCATGGGGACTGACCTTTCCTGAGGCCACCAGAGCGGGTCCTGAGGTCCCCGTCTTAAGGCGAGAGCACCTGCCGCAACTCGAGAAAATCCAGGAGGTTTTGCCCTCCAGGCGAGATGAGGCCCATTTCCGATGAGGCTTCTCGAGGCTAATCACATCTAACCACTGGAACTTCCAAACGGTCCTTCACACCCTTGCTGCAACACAAGAAGTTCCCCGACATACCCGTCTCCACTCGAGAGGAAGCAGGAGGGTCCCGCACACATCCAGGGGAGCCCCGTTTCCGCCTCCTAGCTCGAGATGAGGGATCCTTTCCCTGTTTCGTAGGGAAAGAATTCCCGGCATTCCGGTCGCATCTCAAGAGGAGGCGCTCTCCACAGGAAAGGCGAGAGGAACTCCAGGGTCGTGCCACCATTCCAAGAGCCCCCCAGATGTGTCAGTCCATTCCAGAGGAACCTGTTTTCCCTGCACTTCCTTGACGTTCAAGCCGAGGATCGACTCCCACAACGTGTGCACGTGGGACAGCCCTGTGGGAAAGCCTCTTGGGAAAGCCTCGTGGGAAAGACTCGAGGGAAAACCATAGATCCTTTGATCCACGTGGTGGACTGCGTGACACTGCTGCTACCGCTCGGCAGGAAAGCGCAAGTGCATGCCCGCATTCGAGACGAGCACTGACTCCCCTGGGGAGACTCCAGAAGTACCCCAAGATCCATGTCAGCACTGGAGAGGAATCCTGAGGTTCCCGCCCCGACTCCACACAAGGTCTTAGGCCCCGGCATCGACGGGAGAGGAATCCGGAGAGGCCCCCGAGGAACTCGCATGGGGACTGGCCTTTCCTGAGGCCACCAGAGCAGGACCCTGAGGTCCCCGTCGTAAGTCGAGAGTACCTGCCGCAACTCGAGAAAATCCAGGAGGTTTTGCCCTCCAGGCGAGATGAGGCCCATTTCCGCTGAGGCTTCTCGAGGCTAATCACATCTAACCACTGGAACTTCCAAAGGGACCTTCACACCCTTGCTGCAACTCAAGAAGTTCCCCGACATACCCGTCTCCACTCGAGAAGAAGCACGAGGGTCCCGCACACATCCAGGGGAGCCCCGTTTCCGCCTCCTAGCTCGAGATGAGGGATCCTTTCCCTGTTTCGTAGGGAAAGAATTCCCGGCGTTCCCGTTGCATCTCAAGAGGAGGCGCTCTCCACAGGAAAGGCGAGGGGAACTCCAGGGTCGTGCCACCATTCCAAGAGTCCCCCAGATGTGTCAGTCCATTCCAGAGGAACCTGTTTTCCCTGCACTGCCTTGACGATCAAGCTGAGGATCGACTCCCACCACGTGTGCATGTGGGACAGCCCTGTGGGAAAGCCTCGTGGGAAAGCCTCCTGGGAAAGACTCGAGGGAAAACCATAGATCCTTTGATCCACGCGGCGGACTGCGTGACACTGCTGCTACCGCTCTGGAGGAAAGTGCAAGTGCATGCCCGCATTCGAGACGAGGACTGACTTCCTTGGTGAGACTCCAGAAGTACCCCAAGATCCATGTCAGCACTGGAGAGGAATCCTCAGGTTCCGGCCCCGACTCCCCACAAGGGCTTAGGCCTCGGCATCGACGGGAGAGGAATCCCGAGAGGCCCACGAGGAACTCGCATGGGGACTGGCCTTTCCTGAGGCCACCAGAGCGGGTCCCTGAGGTCCCCGTCGTAAGACGAGAGCACCTGCCTCAACTCGAGAAAATCCAGGAGGTTTTGCCCTCCAGGCGTGATGAGGCCCATTTCCGCTGAGGCTTCTCGAGGCTAATCACATCTAACCACTGGAACTTCCAAAGGGTCCTTCACACCCTTGCTGCAACTCAAGAAGTTCCCCGACATACCCTTCTCCACTCGAGAGGAAGCACGAGGGTCCCGCACACATCCAGGGGAGCCCCGTTTCCGCCTCCTAGCTCGAGATGAGGGATCCTTTCCCTGTTTCATAGGGAAAGAGTTCCCGGCGTTCTCGTCGCATCTCAAGAGGAGGCGCTCTCCACAGGAAAGGCGAGAGGAACTCCAGGGTCGTGCCACCATTCCAAGAGTCCCCCAGATGTGTCAGTCCATTCCAGAGGAACCTGTTTTCCCTGCACTGCCTTGACGTTCAAGCCGAGGATCTACTCCCACCACGTGTGCACGGGGGACAGCCCTGTGGGAAAGCCTCGTGGGAAAGCCTCCTGGGAAAGTTCGAGGGAAAACCATAGATCCTTTGATCCACGCGGCAGACTGCGTGACACTGCTGCTACCGCTCTGGAGGAAAGCGCAAGTGCATGCCCGCATACGAGACGAGGACTGACTCCCCTGGGGAGACTCCAGAAATACCCCAAGATCCATGTCAGCACTGGAGAGGAATCCTCAGGTTCCGGCCCCGACTCCACAAAAGGTCTTAGGCCCCGGCATCGACGGGAGAGGAATCCCGAGAGGCCCCCGAGGAACTCGCATGGGGACTGGCCTTTCCTGAGGCCACCAGAGCGGGTCCCTGAGGTCCCCGTCGTAAGTCGAGAGCACCTGCAGCAACTCGAGAAAATCCAGGAGGTTTTGCCCTCCAGGCGAGATGAGGCCCATTTCCGCTGAGGCTTCTCGAGGCTAATCACATCTAACCACTGGAACTTCCAAAGGGTCCTTCACACCCTTGCTGCAACTCAAGAAGTTCCCCGACATACACGTCTCCACTCGAGAGGAAGCACGAGGGTCCCGCACACATCAAGGGGAGCCCCGTTTCCGCCTCCTAGCTCAAGATGAGTGATCCTTTCCCTGTTTCGTAGGGAAAGAATTCCCGGCGTTCCCGTCGCATCTTAAGAGGAGGCGCTCTCCACAGGAAAGGCGAGAGGAACTCCAGGGTCGTGCCACCATTCCAAGAGTCCCCCAGATGTGTCAGTCCATTCCAGAGGAACCTGTTTTCCCTTTACTGCCTTGACGTTCAAGCCGAGGATCGACTCCCACCACGTGTGCACGTGGGACAGCCCTGTGGGAAAGCCTCCTTGGAAAGCCTCCTGGGAAAGACTCGAGGGAAACCCATAGATCCTTTGATCCACGCGGCGGAATGCGTGACACTGCTGCTACCGCTCTGGAGGAAAGCGCAAGTGCATGCCCGCATTTGAGACGAGGACTGACTCCCCTGGGGAGACTCCAGAAGTACCCCAAGATCCATGTCAGCACTGGAGAGGAATCCTCAGGTTCCGGCCCCGACTCCACACAAGGTCTTAGGCCCCGGCATCGACGGGAGAGGAATCCCGAGAGGCCCCCGAGGAACTCGCATGGGGACTGGCCTTTCCTGAGGCCACCAGAGCGGGTCCCTGAGGTCCCCGTCGTAAGTCTAGAGCACCTGCCGCAACTCGAGAAAATCCAGGAGGTTTTGCCCTCCAGGCGAGATGAGGCCCATTTCCGCTGAGGCTTCTCGAGGCTAATCACATCTAACCACTGGAACGTCCAAAGGGTCCTTCACACCCTGGTTGCAACTCAAGAAGTTCCCCGACATACCTGTGTCCACTCGAGAGGAAGCACGTGGGTCCCGCACACATCCCAGGGAGCCCCGTTTCCGCCTCCTAGCTCGAGATGAGGGATCCTTTCCCTGTTTCGTAGGGAAAGAATTCCCGGCGTTCCCGTCGCATCTCAAGAGGAGGCGCTCTCCACAGGAAAGGCGAGAGGAACTCCAGGGTCGTGCCACCATTCCAAGAGTCCCCCAGATGTGTCAGTCCATTCCAGAGGAACCTGTTTTCCCTGCATTGCCTTGACGTTCAAGCCGAGGATCGACTCCCACCACCTGTGCACGTGGGACAGCCCTGTGGGAAAGCCACTTGGGAAAGCCTCGTGGGAAAGACTCGAGGGAAAACCATAGATCCTTTGATCCACGCGGCAGGGTGCGTGACACTGTTGCTACCGCTCTGGAGGAAAGCGCAAGTGCATGTCCGCATTCGAGACGAGCACTGACTCCCCTGGGGAGACTCCAGAAGTACCCCTAGATCCATGTCAGCACTGGAGAGGAATCCTCAGGTTCCGGCCCCGACTCCCCACAAGGGCTTAGGCCTCGGCATCAACGGGAGAGGAATCCCGAGAGGCCCCCGAGGAACTCGCATGGGGACTGGCCTTTCCTGAGGCCACCAGAGCGGGTCCCTGAGGTCCCCGTCGTAAGTCGAGAGCACCTGCCTCAACTCGAGAAAATCCAGGAGGTTTTGCCCTTCAGGCGTGATGAGGCCCATTTCCGCTGAGGCTTCTCGAGGCTAATCACATCTAACCACTGGAACTTCCAAAGGGTCCTTCACACCCTTGCTGCAACTCAAGAAGTTCCCCGACATACCCGTCTACACTCGAGAGGAAGCACGAGGGTCCCGCACACACCCAGGGGAGCCCCGTTTCCGCCTCCTAGCTCGAGATGACGGATCCTTTCCCTGTTTCGTAGGGAAAGAGTTCCCCGCATTCCCGTCGCATCTCAAGAGGAGGCGCTCTCCACAGGAAAGGCGAGAGGAACTCCAGGGTCGTGCCACCATTCCAAGAGTCCCCCAGATGTGACAGTCCATTCCAGAGGAACCTGTTTTCCCTGCACTGCCTTGACGTTCAAGCCGAGGATCGACTCCCACCACGTGTGCACGTGGGACAGCCCTGTGGGAAAGCCTCCTTGGAAAGCCTCCTGGGAAAGACTCGAGGGAAAACCATAGATCCTTTGATCCACGCGGCGGAATGCGTGACACTGCTGCTACCGCTCTGGAGGAAAGCGCAAGTGCAGGTCCGCATTCGAGACGAGGACTGACTTCCTTGGGGAGACTCCAGAAGTACCCCAAGATCCATGTCAGCACTGGAGAGGAATCCTCAGGTTCCGGCCCCGACTCCCCACAAGGGCTTAGGCTTCGGCATCGACGGGAGAGGAATCCCGAGAGGCCCCCAAGGAACTCTCATGGGGACTGGCCTTTCCTGAGGCCACCAGAGCCGGTCCCTGAGGTCCCCGTCGTAAGTCGAGAGCACCTGCCTCAACTCGAGAAAATCCAGGAGGTTTTGCCCTCCAGGCGAGATGAGGCCCATTTCCGCTGAGGCTTCTCGAGGCTAATCACATCTAACCACTGGAACTTCCAAAGGGTCCTTCACACCCTTGCTGCAACTCAAGAAGTTCCCCGACATACCCGTCTCCACTCGAGAGGAAGCACGAGGGTCCCGCACACATCCAGGGGAGCCCCGTTTCCGCCTCCTAGCTCGAGATGAGGGATCCTTTCCCTGTTTCATAGGGAAAGAGTTCCCGGCGTTCCCGTCGCATCTCAAGAGGAGGCGCTCTCCACAGGAAAGGCGAGAGGAACTCCAGGGTCGTGCCACCATTCCAAGAGTCCCCCAGATGTGTCAGTCCATTCCAGAGGAACCTGTTTTCCCTGCACTGCCTTGACGTTCAAGCCGAGGATCGACTCCCACCACGTGTGCACGTGGGACAGCCCTGTGGGAAAGCCTCGTGAGAAAGCCTCCTGGGAAAGTTCGAGGGAAAACCATAGATCCTTTGATCCACGCGGCAGACTGCGTGACACTGCTGCTACCGCTCTGGAGGAAAGCGCAAGTGCATGCCCGCATACGAGACGAGGACTGACTCCCCTGGGGAGACTCCAGAAATACCCCAAGATCCATGTCAGCACTGGAGAGGAATCCTCAGGTTCCGGCCCCGACTCCACAAAAGGTCTTAGGCCCCGGCATCGACAGGAGAGGAATCCCGAGAGGCCCGCGAGGAACTCGCATGGGGACTGGCCTTTCCTGAGGCCACCAGAGCGGGTCCCTGAGGTCCCCGTCGTAAGTCGAGAGCACCTGCAGCAACTCGAGAAAATCCAGGAGGTTTTGCCCTCCAGGCGAGATGAGGCCCATTTCCGCTGAGGCTTCTCGAGGCTAATCACATCTAACCACTGGAACTTCCAAAGGGTCCTTCACACCCTTGCTGCAACTCAAGAAGTTCCCCGACATACCCGTCTCCACTCGAGAGGAAGCACGAGGGTCCCGCACACATCCAGGGGAGCCCCGTTTCTGCCTCCTAGCTCGAGATGAGTGATCCTTTCCCTGTTTCGTAGGGAAAGAAATCCCGGCGTTCCCGTCGCATTTTAAGAGGAGGCGCTCTCCACAGGAAAGGCGAGAGGAACCCCAGGGTCGTGCCACCATTCCAAGAGTCCCCCAGATGTGTCAGTCCATTCCAGAGGAACCTGTTTTCCCTGCACTGCCTTGACGTTCAAGCCGAGGATCGACTCCCACCACGTGTGCACGTGGGACAGCCCTGTGGGAAAGCCTCGTGGGAAAGCCTCGTGGGAAAGACTCGAGGGAAAACCATACATCCTTTGATCCACGTGGCGGACTGCGTGACACTGCTGCTACCGCTCTGGAGGAAAGCGCAAGTGCATGCCCGCATTCGAGACGAGCACTGACTCCCCTGGGGAGACTCCAGAAGTACCCCAAGATCCATGTCAGCACTGGAGAGGAATCCTGAGGTTCCCGCCCCGACTCCACACAAGGTCTTAGGCCCCGGCATCGACGGCAGAGGAATCCCGAGAGGCCCCCGAGGAACTCGCATGGGGACTGGCCTTTCCTGAGGCCACCAGAGCAGGTCCCTGAGGTCCCCGTCGTAAGTCGAGAGCACCTGCCGCAACTCGAGAAAATCCAGGAGGTTTTGCCCTCCAGGCGAGATGAGGCCCATTTCCGCTGAGGCTTCAAGAGGCTAATCACATCTAACCGCTGGAACTTCCAAAGGGTCCTTCACACGCTTGCTGCAACTCAAGAAGTTTCCCGACATACCCGTCTCCACTCGAGAGGAAGCACGAGGGTTCTGCACACATCCAGGGGAGCCCCGTTTCCGCCTCCTAGCTCGAGATGAGGGATCCTTTCCCTGTTTCGTAGGGAAAGAATTCCCGGCGTTCCCGTCGCATCTCAAGAGGAGGCGCTCTCCACAGGAAAGGCGAGAGGAACTCCAGGGTCGTGCCACCATTCCAAGAGTCCCCCAGATGTGTCAGTCCATTCCAGAGGAACCTGTTTTCCCTTTACTGCCTTGACGTTCAAGCCGAGGATCGACTCCCACCACGTGTGCACGTGGGACAGCCCTGTGGGAAAGCCTCCTTGGAAAGCCTCCTGGGAAAGACTCGAGGGAAAACCATAGATCCTTTGTTCCACGCGGCGGAATGCGTGACACTGCTGCTACCGCTCTGGAGGAAAGCGCAAGTGCATGCCCGCATTTGAGACGAGGACTGACTCCCCTGGGGAGACTCCAGAAGTACCCCAAGATCCATGTCAGCACTGGAGAGGAATCCTCAGGTTCCGGCCCCGACTCCACACAAGGTCTTAGGCCCCGGCATCGAAGGGAGAGGAATCCCGAGAGGCCACCGAGGAACTCGCATGGGGACTGGCCTTTCCTGAGGCCACCAGAGCGGGTCCCTGAGGTCCCCGTCGTAAGTCGAGAGCACCTGCAGCAACTCGAGAAAATCCAGGAGGTTTTGCCCTCCAGGCGAGATGAGGCCCATTTCCGCTGAGGCTTCTCGAGGCTAATCACATCTAACCACTGGAACTTCCAAAGGGTCCTTCACACCCTTGCTGCAACTCAAGAAGTTCCCCGACATACACGTCTCCACTCGAGAGGAAGCACGAGGGTCCCGCACACATCAAGGGGAGCCCCGTTTCCGCCTCCTAGCTCAAGATGAGTGATCCTTTCCCTGTTTCGTAGGGAAAGAATTCCCGGCGTTCCCGTCGCATCTTAAGAGGAGGCGCTCTCCACAGGAAAGGGAGAGGAACTCCAGGGTCGTGCCACCATTCCAAGAGTCCCCCAGATGTGTCAGTCCATTCCAGAGGAACCTGTTTTCCCTTTACTGCCTTGACGTTCAAGCCGAGGATCGACTCCCACCACGTGTGCACGTGGGACAGCCCTGTGGGAAAGCCTCCTTGGAAAGCCTCCTGGGAAAGACTCGAGGGAAACCCATAGATCCTTTGATCCACGCGGCGGAATGCGTGACACTGCTGCTACCGCTCTGGAGGAAAGCGCAAGTGCATGCCCGCATTTGAGACGAGGACTGACTCCCCTGGGGAGACTCCAGAAGTACCCCAAGATCCATGTCAGCACTGGAGAGGAATCCTCAGGTTCCGGCCCCGACTCCACACAAGGTCTTAGGCCCCGGCATCGAAGGGAGAGGAATCCCGAGAGGCCCCCGAGGAACTCGCATGGGGACTGGCCTTTCCTGAGGCCACCAGAGCGGGTCCCTGAGGTCCCCGTCGTAAGTCTAGAGCACCTGCCGCAACTCGAGAAAATCCAGGAGGTTTTGCCCTCCAGGCGAGATGAGGCCCATTTCCGCTGAGGCTTCTCGAGGCTAATCACATCTAACCACTGGAACTTCCAAAGGGTCCTTCACACCCTGGTTGCAACTCAAGAAGTTCCCCGACATACCTGTGTCCACTCGAGAGGAAGCACGAGGGTCCCGCACACATCCCAGGGAGCCCCGTTTCCGCCTCCTAGCTCGAGATGAGGGATCCTTTCCCTGTTTCGTAGGGAAAGAATTCCCGGCTTTCCCGTCGCATCTCAATAGGAGGCGCTCTCCACAGGAAAGGCGAGAGGAACTCCAGGGTCGTGCCACCATTCCAAGAGTCCCCCAGATGTGTCAGTCCATTCCAGAGGAACCTGTTTTCCCTGCATTGCCTTGACGTTCAAGCCGAGGATCGACTCCCACCACCTGTGCACGTGGGACAGCCCTGTGGGAAAGCCACTTGGGAAAGCCTCGTGGGAAAGACTCGAGGGAAAACCATAGATCCTTTGATCCACGCGGCAGGGTGCGTGACACTGTTGCTACCGCTCTGGAGGAAAGCGCAAGTGCATGTCCGCATTCGAGACGAGCACTGACTCCCCTGGGGAGACTCCAGAAGTACCCCTAGATCCATGTCAGCACTGGAGAGGAATCCTCAGGTTCCGGCCCCGACTCCCCACAAGGGCTTAGGCCTCGGCATCAACGGGAGAGGAATCCCGAGAGGCCCCCGAGGAACTCGCATGGGGACTGGCCTTTCCTGAGGCCACCAGAGCGGGTCCCTGAGGTCCCCGTCGTAAGTCGAGAGCACCTGCCTCAACTCGAGAAAATCCAGGAGGTTTTGCCCTTCAGGCGTGATGAGGCCCATTTCCGCTGAGGCTTCTCGAGGCTAATCACATCTAACCACTGGAACTTCCAAAGGGTCCTTCACACCCTTGCTGCAACTCAAGAAGTTCCCCGACATACCCGTCTACACTCGAGAGGAAGCACGAGGGTCCCGCACACACCCAGGGGAGCCCCGTTTCCGCCTCCTAGCTCGAGATGAAGGATCCTTTCCCTGTTTCGTAGGGAAAGAGTTCCCCGCATTCCCGTCGCATCTCAAGAGGAGGCGCTCTCCACAGGAAAGGCGAGAGGAACTCCAGGGTCGTGCCACCATTCCAAGAGTCCCCCAGATGTGACAGTCCATTCCAGAGGAACCTGTTTTCCCTGCACTGCCTTGACGTTCAAGCCGAGGATCGACTCCCAGCACTTGTGCACGTGGGACCGCCCTGTGATAAAGCCTCTTCAGAAAGCCTCGTTGGAAAGACTCGAGGGAAAACCATAGATCCTTTGATCCACGCGGCGGACTGCGTGACACTGCTGCTACCGCTCTGGAGGAAAGCGCAAGTGCGTGCCCGCATTCGAGACGAGGACTGACTCCCCTGGGGAGACTCCAGAAGTATCCCAAGATCCATGTCAGCACTGGAGAGGAATCCTCAGGTTCCGGCCCTGACTCCACACAAGGTCTTAGGCCCCGGCATCGACGGGAGAGGAATCCCGACAGGCCCCTGAGAAACTCGCATGGGGACTAGCCTTTCCTGAGGCCACAAGAGCGGGTCCTTAAGGTCCCCGTCGTAAGTCGAGAGCACCAGCCGCAACACGAGAAAATCCAGGAGGTTTTGCCCTCCAGGCGAGATGAGGCCCATTTCCGCTGAGGCTTCTCGAGGCCAATCACATCTAACCACGGGAACTTCCAAAGGGTCCTTCACACCCTTGCTGCAACTCAAGAAGTTCCCCGCCATACCCGTCTCCACTCGAGATGAAGCACGAGGGTCCCGCACACATCCAGGGGAGCCCCGTTTTTGCCTCCTAGCTCGAGATGAGGGATCCTTTCCCTGTTTCGTAGGGAAAGAATTCCCGGCGTTCCCGTCGCATCTCAAGAGGAGGCACTCTCCACAGGAAAGGCGAGAGGAACTCCAGGGACGTGCCACCATTCCAAGAGTTCCCCAGATGTGTCAGTCAATTCCAGAGGAACCTGTTTTCCCTGCACTGCCTTGACGTTCAAGCCGAGGATCGACTCCCACCACGTGTGCACCTGGGACAGCCCTGTGGGAAATCCTCGTGGGAAAGCCTCGTGGGAAAGACTCGAGGGAAAACCATAGATCCTTTGATCCACGCGGCGGGCTGCGTGACACTGCTGCTACCGCTCTGGAGGAAAGCGCAAGTGCATGCCCGCATTAGAGACGAGCACTGACTCCCCTGGGGAGACTCCAGAAGTACCCCAAGATCCATGTCAGCACTGGAGAGGAATCCTGAGGTTCCCGCCCCGACTCCACACAAGGTCTTAGGCCCCGCCATCGACGGCAGAGGAATCCCGAGAGGCCCCCGAGGAACTCGCATGGGGACTGGCCTTTCCTGAGGCCACCAGAGCAGGTCCCTGAGGTCCCCGTCGTAAGTCGAGAGCACCTGCCGCAACTCGAGAAAATCCAGGAGGTTTTGCCCTCCAGGCGAGATGAGGCCCATTTCCGCTGAGGCTTCAAGAGGCTAATCACATCTAACCGCTGGAACTTCCAAAGGGTCCTTCACACGCTTGCTGCAACTCAAGAAGTTCCCCGACATACCCGTCTCCACTCGAGAGGAAGCACGAGGGTCCCGCACACATCCAGGGGAGCCCCGTTTCCGCCTCCTAGCTCGAGATGAGGGATCCTTTCCCTGTTTCGTAGGGAAAGAATTCCCGGCGTTCCCGTCGCATCTCAAGAGGAGGCGCTCTCCACAGGAAAGGCGAGAGGAACTCCAGGGTCGTGCCACCATTCCAAGAGTCCCCCAGATGTGTCAGTCCATTCCAGAGGAACCTGTTTTCCCTGCACTGCCTTGACGTTCAAGCCGAGGATCGACTCCCACCACGTGTGCACGTGGGACAGCCCTGTGGGAAAGCCTCGTGGGAAAGACTCGAGGGAAAACCATAGATCCTTTGATCCACGTGGCGGAATGCGTGACACTGCTGTTACCGCTCTGCAGGAAAGCGCAAGTGCATGCCCGCATTCGAGACGAGCACTGACTCCCCTGCGGAGACTCCAGAAGTACCCCAAGATCCATGTCAGCACTGGAGAGGAATCCTGAGGTTCCCGCCCCGACTCCACACAAGGTCTTAGGCCCCGACATAGACGGGAGAGTAATCCCGAGAGGCCCCCGAGGAACTCGCATGGGGACTGGCCTTTCCTGAGGCCACCAGTGCAGGTCCCTGAGGTCCCAGTCATAAGTCGAGAGCACCTGCCGCAACTTGAGAAAATCCAGGAGGTTTTGCCCTCCAGGCGAGATGAGGCCCATTTCCACTGAGGCTTCTCGAGGCTAATCACATCTAACTACTGGAACTTCCAAAGGGTCCTTCACACCCTTGCTGCAACTCAAGAAGTTGCCCGACATACCGGTCTCCACTCGAGAGGAAGCACGAGGGTCCCGCACACATCCAGGGGAGCCCCGTTTCCGCCTCCTAGCTCGAGATGAGGGATCCTTTCCCTGTTTCGTAGGGAAAGAATTCCCGGCGTTCCTGTCGCATCTCAAGAGGAAGCGCTCTCCACAGGAAAGGCGAGAGGAACTCCAGGGTCGTGCTACCATTTCAAGTGGCCCCCAGATGTGTCAGTCCATTCCAGAGGAACCTGTTTTCCCTGAACTGTCTTGACCTTCAAGCCGAGGATCGACTCCCACCACGTGTGCACGTGGGACAGCCCTGTGGGAAAGCCTCGTGGGAAAGCCTCGTGGGAAAGACTCGAGGGAAAACCATAGATCCTTTGATCAACGCGGCGGACTGCGTGACACTGCTGCTACCGCTCTGGAGGAAAGCGCAAGTGCATGCCCGCATTCGAGACGAGGACTGACTCCCCTGGGGAGACTCCAGAAGTACCCCAAGATCCATGTCAGCACTGGAGAGGAATCCACAGGTTCTGGCCCCGACTCCACACAAGGTCTTAGGCCCCGGCATCGACGGGAGAGAAATCCCGAGAGGCCCCCGAGGAACTCGCATGGGGACTGGCCTTTCCTGAGGCCACCAGAGCGGGTCCCTGAGGTCCCCGTCGTAAGTCGAGAGCACCTGCCGCAACTCGAGAAAATCCAGGAGGTTTTGCCCTCCAGGCGAGATGAGGCCCATTTCCGCTGAGGCTTCTCGAGGCTAATCACATGTAACCACTGGAACTTCCAAAGGGTCCTTCACAGCCTTGCTGCAACTCAAGAAGTTCCCCGACATACCCGTCTCCACTCGAGAGGAAGCACGAGGGTCCCGCACACATCCAGGGGAGCCCCGTTTCCGCCTTCTAGCTCGAGATGAGGGATCCTTTCCCTGTTTCGTAGGGAAAGAATTCCCGGCGTTCCCGTCGCATCTCAAGAGGAGGCACTCTCCACAGGAAAGGCGTGAGGAACTCCAGGGTCGTGCAACATTCCAAGAGTCCCCCAGATGTGTCAGTCCATTCCAGAGGAACCTGTTTTCCCTGCACTGCCTTGACGTTCAAGCCGAGGATCGACTCCCACCACGTGTGCACGTGGGACCGCCCTGTGGGAAAGCCTCGTGGGAAAGCCTCGTGGGAAAGATTCGAGGGAAAACCATAGATCCTTTGATCCACGCGGCAGAATGGGTGACACTGCTGCTACCGTTCTGGAGGAAAGCGCAAGTGCATGCCCGCATTCGAGACGAGGACTGACTCCCCTGGGGAGACTCCAGAAGTACCCCAAGGTCCATGTCAGCACTGGAGAGGAATCCTCAGGTTCCAGGCCCGACTCCACACAAGGTCTTAGGCCCCGGCATCGACAGGAGAGGAATCCCGAGAGGCCCCGGAGGAACTCGCATGCGGACTGGCCTTTCCTGAGGCCACCAGAGCGGGTCCCTGAGGTCCCCGTCGTAAGTCGAGAGCACCTGCCTCAACTCGAGAAAATCCAGGAGGTTTTACCCTCCAGGCGAGATGAGGCCCATTTCCACTGAGGCTTCTCGAGGCTAATCACATCTAACCACTGGAACTTCCAAAGGGTCCTTCACACCCTTGCTGCAACTCAAGAAGTTCCCCGACATACCCGTCTCCACTCGAGAGGAAGCACGTGGGGTCCCGCACACATCCAGGGGAGCCCCGTTTCCGCCTCCTACCTCGAGATGAGGGATCCTTTCCCTGTTTCGTAGGGAAAGAATTCCCGGCGTTCCTGTCGCATCTCAAGAGGAAGCGCTCTCCACAGGAATGGCGAGAGGAACTCCAGGGTCGTGCCACCATTTCAAGTGTCCCCCAGATGTGTCAGTCCATTCCAGAGGAACCTGTTTTCCCTGAACTGCCTTGACCTTCAAGCCGAGGATCGACTCCCACCACGTGTGCACGTGGGACAGCCCTGTGGGAAAGCCTCGTGGGAAAGCATCGTGGGAAAGACTCGAGGGAAAACCATAGATCCTTTGATCCACGCGGCAGGCTGTGTGACACTGCTGCTACCGCTCTGCAGGAAAGCGCAAGAGCATGCTCGCATTCGAGACGAGCACTGACTCCCCTGGGGAGACTCCAGAAATACCCCAAGATCCATGTCAGCACTGGAGAGGAATCCTCAGGTTCCGGCCCGGACTCCACACAAGGTCTTAGGCCCCGGCATCGACGGCAGAGGAATCCGGAGAGGCCCCCGAGGAACTCGCATGGGGACTGGCCTTTCCTGAGGCCACCAGAGCGGGTCCCTGAGGTCCCCGTCGTAAGTCGAGAGCACCTGCCGCAACTCGAGAAAATCCAGGAGGTTTTGCCCTCCAGGCGAGATGAGGCCCATTTCCGCTGAGGCTTCTCGAGGCTAATCACATCTAACCACTGGAACTTCCAAAGGGTCCTTCACACCCTTGCTGCAACTCAAGAAGTTCCCCGACATACCCGTCTCCACTCGAGAGGAAGCACGAGGGTCCCGCACACATCCAGGGAAGCCCCGTTTCCGACTCCTAGCTCGAGATGAGGGATCCTTTCCCTGTTTCGTAGGGAAAGAATTCCCGGCGTTCCCGTCGCATCTCAAGAGGAGGCGCTCTCCACAGGAAAGGCGAGAGGAACTCCAGGGTCGTGCCACCATTCCAAGAGTCCCCCAGATGTGTCAGTCCATTCCAGAGGAACCTGTTTTCCCTGCACTGCCTTGACGTTCAAGCCGAGGATCGACTCCCACCACGTGTGCACGGGGGACAGCCCTGTGGGAAAGCCTCGTGGGAAAGCCTCCTGGGAAAGACTCGAGGGAAAAACATAGATCCTTGGATCCACGCGGCGGACTGCGTGACACTGCTGCTACCGCTCTGGAGGAAAGGGCAAGTGCATTCGCACATTCGAGACGAGGACTGACTCCCCTGGGGAGACTCCAGAAGTACCCCAAGATCCATGTCAGCACTGGAGAGGAATCCTCAGGTTCCGGCCCCGACTCCACACAAGGCCTTAGGCCCCGGCATCGACGGGAGAGGAATCCGGAGAGGCCCCAGAGGAACTCGCATTGGGACTGGCCTTTCCTGAGGCCACCAGAGCGGGTCCCTGAGGTCCCCGTCGTAAGTCGAGAGCACCTGCCGCAACTCGAGAAAATCCAGGAGGTTTTGCCCTCCAGGCGAGATGAGGCCCATTTCCGCTGAGGCTTCTCGAGGCTAATCACTTCTAACCACTGGAACTTCCAAAGGGTCCTTCACACCCTTGCTGCAAATCAAGAAGTTCCCCGACATACCCGTCTCCACTCGAGAGGAAGCACGAGGGTCCCGCACACATCCAGGGGAGCCCCGTTTCCGCCTCCTAGCTCGAGATGAGGGATCCTTTCCCTGTTTCGTAGGGAAAGAATTCCCGGCGTTCCCGTCGCATCCAAGAGGCGCTCTCCACAGGAAAGGCGAGAGGAACTCCAGGGTCGTGCCACCCTTCAAAGAGTCCCCCAGATGTGTCAGTCCATTCCAGAGGAACCTGTTTGCCCTGCACTGCCTTGACGTTCAAGCCGAGGATCGACTCCCAGCACTTGTGCACGTGGGACCGCCCTGTGATAAAGCCTCTTCAGAAAGCCTCGTTGGAAAGACTCGAGGGAAAACCATAGATCCTTTGATCCACGCGGCGGACTGCGTGACACTGCTGCTACCGCTCTGGAGGAAAGCGCAAGTGCGTGCCCGCATTCGAGACGAGGACTGACTCCCCTGGGGAGACTCCAGAAGTATCCCAAGATCCATGTCAGCACTGGAGAGGAATCCTCAGGTTCCGGCCCCGACTCCACACAAGGTCTTAGGCCCCGGCATCGACGGGAGAGGAATCCCGACAGGCCCCTGAGAAACTCGCATGGGGACTAGCCTTTCCTGAGGACACAAGAGCGGGTCCTTAAGGTCCCCGTCGTAAGTCGAGAGCACCAGCCGCAACACGAGAAAATCCAGGAGGTTTTGCCCTCCAGGCGAGATGAGGCCCATTTCCGCTGAGGCTTCTCGAGGCCAATCACATCTAACCACGGGAACTTCCAAAGGGTCCTTCACACCCTTGCTGCAACTCAAGAAGTTCCCCGCCATACCCGTCTCCACTCGAGATGAAGCACGAGGGTCCCGCACACATCCAGGGGAGCCCCGTTTTTGCCTCCTAGCTCGAGATGAGGGATCCTTTCCCTGTTTCGTAGGGAAAGAATTCCCGGCGTTCCCGTCGCATCTCAAGAGGAGGCACTCTCCACAGGAAAGGCGAGAGGAACTCCAGGGACGTGCCACCATTCCAAGAGTCCCCCAGATGTGTCAGTCCATTCCAGAGGAACCTGTTTTCCCTGCACTGCCTTGACGTTCAAGCCGAGGATCGACTCCCACCACGTGTGCACGTGGGACAGCCCTGTGGGAAAGCCTCGTGGGAAAGCCTCCTGGGAAAGACTCGAGGGAAAACCATAGATCCTTTGATCCACGCGGCGGACTGCGTGACACTGCTGCAACCGCTCTGGAGGAAAGCGCAAGTGCATGCCCCCATTCGAGATGAGCACTGACTTCCCTGGGGAGACTGGAGAAGTACCCCATGATCCATGTCAGCACTGGAGAGGAATCTTCAGGTTCCGGCCCCGACTCCACACAGGGTCTTAGGCCCCGGCATCGACGGGAGAGGAATCCCGAGAGGCCCCCAAGGAACTCGCATGGGGACTGGCCTTTCCTGAGGCCACCAGAGCGGGTCCCTGAGGTCCCCGTCGTAAGTCGAGAGCACCTGCCGCAACTCGAGAAAATCCAGGAGGTTTTGCCCTCCAGGTGAGATGAGGCCATTTCCGCTGAGGCTTCTCGAGGCTAATCACATCTAACCACTGGAACTTCCAAAGGGTCCTTCACACCCTTGCTGCAACTCAAGAAGTTCCCCGACATACCCGTCTCCACTCGAGAGGAAGCACGAGGGTCCCGCACACATCCCAGGGAGCCCCGTTTCCGCCTCCTAGCTCGAGATGAGGGATCCTTTCCCTGTTTCGTAGGGAAAGAATTCCCGGCCTTCCCGACGTATCTCAAGAGGAGGCGCTCTCCACAGGAAAGGCGAGAGGAACTCCAGGGTCATGCCACCATTCCAAGAGTCCCCCAGATGTCTCAGTCCATTCAAGAGGAACCTGTTTTCCCTGCACTGCCTTGACGTTCAAGCCGAGGATCGACTCCCACCACGTGTGCACGTGGGACAGCCCTGTGGGAAAGCCTCGTGGGAAAGCCTCGTGGGAAAGACTCGAGTGAAAACCACAGATCCTTTGATCCACGCGGCGGACTGCGTGACACTGCTGCTACCGCTATGGAGGAAAGCGCAAGTGCATGCCCGCATTCGAGACGAGCACTGACTTCCCTGGGGAGACTGGAGAAGTACCCCAAGATCCATGTCAGCACTGGAGAGGAATCTTCAGGTTCCGGCCCCGACTCCACACAAGGTCTTAGGCCCCGGCATCGACGGGAGAGGAATCCCGAGAGCCCCCCGAGGAACTCGCATGGGGACTGGCCTTTCCTGAGGCCACCAGAGCGGGTCCCTGAGGTCCCCGTCGTAAATCGAGAGCACCTGCCGCAACTCGAGAAAATCCAGGAGGTTTTGCCCTCCAGGCGAGATGAGGCCCATTTCCGCTGAGGCTTCTCTAGGCTAATCACATCTAACCACTGGAACTTCCAAAGGGTCCTTCACACCCTTGCTGCAACTCAAGTAGTTCCCCGACATACCCGTCTACACTCGAGAGGAAGCACGAGGGTCCCGCACACATCCAGGGGAGCCCCGTTTCCGCCTCCTAGCTCGAGATGAGGGATCCTTTCCCTGTTTCGTAGGGAAAGAATTCCCGGCCTTCCCGTCGCATCTCAAGAGGAGGCGCTCTCCACAGGAAAGGCGAGAGGAACTCCAGGGTCGTGCCTCCATTCCAAGAGTTCCCCTGATGTCTCAGTCCATTCCAGAGGAACCTATTTTCCCTGCACTGCCTTGACATTCAAGCCGAGGATCGACTCCCACCACGTGTGCACCTGGGACAGCCCTGTGGGAAATCCTCGTGGGAAAGCCTCGTGGGAAAGACTCGAGGGAAAACCATAGATCCTTTGATCCACGCGGCGGGCTGCGTGACACTGCTGCTACCGCTCTGGAGGAAAGCGCAAGTGCATGCCCGCATTCGAGACGAGCACTGACTCCCCTGGGGAGACTCCAGAAGTACCCCAAGATCCATGTCAGCACTGGAGAGGAATCCTCAGGTTCCGGCCCCGACTCCACACAAGGTCTTAGGCCCTGGCATTGACGGCAGAGGAATCCCAAGAGGCCCCCGAGGAACTCGCATGGAGACTGGCCTTTCCTGAGGCCACCAGAGCGGGTCCCTGAGGTGCCCGACGTAAGTCGAGAGCACCTGCCGCAACTCGAGAAAATCCAGGAGATTTTGCCCTCCAGGCGAGATGAGGCCCATTTCCTCTGAGGCTTCTCGAGGCTAATCACATCTAACTACTGGAACTTCCAAAGGGTCCTTCACACCCTTGCTGCAACTCCAGAAGTTCCCCGACATACCCGTCTCCACTCGAGAGGAAGCACGAGGGTCCCGCACATATCCAGGGGAGCCCCGTTTCTGCCGCCTTGCTCGAGATGAGGGATCCTTTCCCTGTTTGGTAGGGAAAGAATTCCCGGCGTTCCCGTCGCATCTCAAGTGGAGGCCCTCTCCACAGGAAAGGCGAGAGGAACTCCAGGATCGTGCCACCATTCCAAGAGTCCCCCAGATGTGTCAGTCCATTCCAGAGGACACTGTTTTCCCTGCACTGCCTTGACGTTCAAGCCGAGGATCGACTCCCACCACGTGTGCACGTGGGACAGCCCTGTGGGAAAGCCTCGTGGGAAAGCCTCCTGGGAAAGACTCGAGGGAAAACCATAGATCCTTTGATCTATGCGGCGGACTGCGTGACACTGCTGCTACCGCTCTGGAGGAAAGCGCAAGTGCATGCCCGCATTCGAGACGAGCACTGACTCCCCTGGGTAGACTCCAGAAGTTCCCCCAAGATCCATGTCAGCACTGGAGAGGAATCCTCAGGTTCCGGCCCCGACTCCACACAAGGTCTTAGGCCCCGGCATCGACGGCAGAGGAATCCCGAGAGGCCCCCGAGAAACTCGCATGAGGACTGGCCTTGCCTGAGTCCACCAGAGCGGGTCCCTGAGGTCCCCGTCGTAAGTCGAGAGCACCTGCCGCAACTCGAGAAAATCCAGGTGGTTTTGCCCTCCAGGCGAGATGAGGCCCATTTCCGCTGAGGCTTCTCGAGGCTAATCACATCTAACCACTTGAACTTCCAAAGGGTCCTTCAGACCCTTGCTGCAACTCAAGAAGTTCCCCGACATACCCGTCCCCACTCGAGAGGAAGCACGAGGGTCCCGAACTCATCCAGGGGAGCCCCGTTTCCGCCTCCTAGCCCGAGATGAGGGATCCTTTCCCTGTTTCGTAGGGAAAGAATTCCCGGCGTTCCCGTCGCAACTCAAGAGGCGCTCTCCACAGGAAAGGCGAGAGGAACTCCAGGGTCGTGCCACCCTTCAACGAGTCCCCCAGATGTGTCAGTCCATTCCAGAGGAACCTGTTTTCCCTGCACTGCCTTGACGTTCAAGCCGAGGATGGACTCCCAGCACGTGTGAACGTGGGACCGCCCTGTGGGAAAGCCTCCTCGGAAAGCCTCGTGGGAAAGACTCGAGGGAAAACCATAGATCCTTTGTTCCACGCGGCGGACTGCGTGACACTGCAGCTACCGGTCTGGAGGAAAGCGCAAGTGTATGCCCGCATTCGAGACGAGGACTGACTCCCCTGGGGAGATTCCAGAAGTACCCCAAGATCCATGTCAGCACTGGAGAGGAATCCTCAGGTTCCGGCCCCGACTCCACACAAGGTCTTAGGCCCGGGCATCGACGGGAGAGGAATCCCGAGAGGCCCCCGAGGAACTCGCATGGGGACTGGCCTTTCCTGAGGCCACCAGAGCGGGTCCCTGATGTCCCCGTCGTAAGTCTAGAGCACCTGCCTCAACTCGAGAAAATCCAGGAGGTTTTGCCCTCCAGGCGAGATGAGGCCCATTTCCGCTGAGGCTTCTCGAGCCTAATCACATCTAACCACTGGAACTTCCAAAGGGTCCTTCACACCCTTGTGCAACTCAAGAAGTTCCCCGACATACCCGTCTCCACTCGAGAGGAAGCACTAGGTTCCCGCACACATCCCGGGGAGCCCCGTATCCGCCTCCTAGCTCGAGATGAGGGATCCTTTCCCTGTTTCGTAGGGAAAGAATTCCCGGCGTTCCCGTCGCATCTCAAGAGGAGGCGCTCTCCACAGGAAAGGCGAGAGGAACTCCAGGGTCGTGCCACCATTCCAAGAGTCCCCCAGATGTGTCAGTCCATTCCAGAGGAACCTGTTTTCCCTGCACTGCCTTGACGTTCAAGCCGAGGATCAACTCCCACCACGTGTGCACGTGGGACAGCCCTGTGGGAAAGCCTCGTGGGAAAGCCTCGTGGGAAAGACTCGAGGGAAAACCATAGATCCTTTGATCCACGCGGCGGACTGCGTGACACTGCTGCTACCGCTCTGGAGGAAAGCGCAAGTGCATGCCCGCATTCGAGACGAGCACTGACTCCCCTGGGGAGACTCCAGAAGTTCCCCCAAGATCCATGTCAGCACTGGGGAGGAATCCTCAGGTTCCGGCCCCAACTCCACACAAGGTCTTAGGCCCCGGCATCGACGGGAGAGGAATCCCGAGAGGCCCCCGAGAAACTCGCATGGGGACTGGCCTTGCCTGAGGCCACCAGAGCGGGTCCCTGAGGTCCCCGTCGTAAGTCGAGAGCACCTGCCGCAACTCGAGAAAATCCAGGAGGTTTTGCCCTCCAGGCGAGATGAGGCCCATTTCCGCTGAGGCTTCTCGAGGCTAATCACATCTAACCACTGGAACTTCCAAAGGATCCTTCACACCCTTGCTGCAACTCAAGAAGTTCCCCGACATACCCGTCTCCACACGAGAGGAAGCACGAGGGTCCCGCACACATCCAGGAGAGCCCCGTTTCCGCCTCCTAGCTCGAGATGAGGGATCCTTTCCCTGTTTCGTAGGGAAAGAATTCCCGGTGTTCCCGTCGCATCTCAAGAGGAGGCGCTCTCCACAGGAAAGGCGAGAGGAACTCCTGGGTCGTGCCACCATTCCAAGAGTCCCCCAGATGTGTCAGTCCATTCCAGAGGAACCTGTTTTCCCTGCACTGCCTTGACGTTCAAGCCGAGGATCGACTCCCACCACGTGTGCAAGTGGGACCGCCCTGTGGGAAAGCCTCGTCGTAAAGCCTCGTGGGAAAGACTCGAGGGAAAACCATATATCCTTTGATCCACGCGGCGGACTGCGTGACACTTCTGCTACCGCTCTGGAGGAAAGCTCAAGTGCATGCCCGCATTGGTGACGAGGACTGACTCCCCTGGGGAGACTCCAGAAGTACCCCAAGATCCATGTCAGCACTGGAGAGGAATCCTCAGGTTCCGGCCGCGACTCCTCACAAGGTCTTAGGCACCGGCATCGATGGCATAGGAATCCTGACAGGCCCCCGAGGAACTCGCATGGGTACTGGCCTTTCCTGAGGCCACCAGAGCGGGTCCCTGAGGTCCCCGTCGTAAGTCGAGAGCACCTGCCGCAACTCGAGAAAATCCAGGAGGTTTTGCCCTCCAGGCGAGATGAGGCCCATTTCCGCTGAGGCTTCTCGAGGCTAATCACATCTAACCACTGGAACTTCCAAAGGGTCCTTTACACCCTTGCTGCAACTCAAGAAGTTCCCCGACATACCCGTCACCACTCGAGAGGAAGCACGAGGGTCCCGCACACATCCAGGGGAGCCCCGTTTCCGCCTCCTAGCTCGAGATGAGGGATGCTTTCCCTGTTTCGTAGGGAAAGAATTCCCGGCGTTCCCGTCGCATCTCAAGAGGAGGCGCTCTCCACAGGAAAGGCGAGAGGAACTCCAGGGTCGTGCCACCATTCCAAGAGTCCCCCAGATGTGTCAGTCCATTCCAGAGGAACCTGTTTTCCCTGCACTGCCTTGACGTTCAAGCCGAGGATCTACTCCCACCACGTGTGCACGGGGGACAGCCCTGTGGGAAAGCCTCGTGGGAAAGCCTCGTGGGAAACACTCGAGGAAAACCATAGATCCTTTGATCCACGCGGCAGACTGCGTGACACTTCTGCTACCGCTCTGGAGGAAAGCGCAAGTGCATGCCCGCATTCGAGACGAGCACTGACTCCCCTGGGGAGACTCCAGAAGTTCCCCAAGATCCATCTCAGCACTGGAGAGGAATCCTCAGGTTCCGGCCCCGACTCCACACAAGGTCTTAGGCCCCCGCATCGACGGGAGAGGAATCCGGACAGGCCCCCGAGGAACTCGCATGGGGACTGGCCTTTCCTGAGGCCACCAGAGGGGGCCCTGAAGTCCCCATCGTAAGTCGAGAGCACCTGCCGCAACTCGAGAAAATCCAGGAGGTTTTGCCCTCCAGGCGAGATGAGGCCCATGTCCGCTGACGCTTCTCGAGGCTAATCACATCTAACCACTGGAACTTCCAAAGGGTCCTTCACACCCTTGCTGCAACTCAAGAAGTTCCCCGACATACCCGTCTCCACTCGAGAGGAAGCACGTGGAGTCCCGCACATATCCAGGGGAGCCTCGTTTCCCCTCCTAGCTCGAGATGAGGGATCCTTTCCCTGTTTCATAGGGAAAGAATTCCCGGCGTTCCCGTCGCATCTCAAGAGGAGGCGCTCTCCACAGGAAAGGCGTGAGGAACTCCAGGGTCGTGCCACCATTCCAAGAGTCCCCCAGATTTGTCAGTGCATTCCTGAGGAAACTGTTTTCCCTGCACTGCCTTGACGTTCAAGCCGAGGATCGACTCCCACCACGTGTGCACGTGGGACAGCCCTGTGGGAAAGCCTCGTGGGAAAGCCTCGTGGGAAAGACTCGAGGGAAAAACATAGATCCTTTGATCCACGCGGCGGACTGCGTGACACTGCTGCTACCGCTCTGGAGGAAAGCGCAAGTGCATGCCCGCATTCGAGACGAGGACTGACTTCCCTAGGGAGACTCCAGAAATACCCCAAGATCCATGTCAGCACTGGAGAGGAATCCTCAGGTTCCGGCCCCGACTCCACACAAGGTCTTAGGCCCCGGCATCGACGGGAGAGGAATCCCGAGAGGCCCCCGAGGAACTCGCATGGGGCTGGCCTTTCCTGAGGCCACCAGAGCGGGTCCCTGAGGTCCCCGTCGTAAGTCGAGAGCACCTGCCGCAACTCGATAAAATCCAGGAGGTTTTGCCCTCCAGGCGAGATGAGGCCCATTTCCGCTGAGCCTTCTCGAGGCTAATCACGTCTAACCACTGGAACTTCCAAAGGGTCCTTCACACCCTTGCTGCAACTCAAGAAGTACCCCGACATACCCGTCTGCAATCGAGAGGAAGCACGTGGTGTCCCGCACACATCCAGGGGAGCCCCGTTTCCGCCTCCTAACTCGAGATGAGGGATCCTTTCCCTGTTTCGTAGGGAAAGAATTCCCGGCGTTCCCGTCGCATCTCAAGAGGAGGCGCTCTCCACAGGAAAGGCGAGAGGAACTCCAGGGTCATGCCACCATTCCAAGAGTCCCCCAGATGTGTCAGTCCATTCCAGAGGAACCTGTTTTCCCTGCACTGCCTTGAGTTCAAGCCGAGGATCGACTCCCACCACGTGTGCACGTGGGACAGCCCTGTGGGAAAGCCTCGTGGGAAAGCCTCGTGGGAAAGACTCGAGGGAAAACCATAGATCCTTTGATCCACGCGGCGGACTGCGTGACACTGCTGCTACCGCTCTGGAGGAAAGCGCAAGTGCATGCCCGCATTCGAGAGGAGGACTGACTCCCCTGCGGAGACTCCAGAAGTACCCCAAGATCCATGTCAGCACTGGGGAGGAATCCTCAGGTTCCGGCCCCGACTCCACACAAGGTCTTAGGCCCTGGCATCGACGGGAGAGGAATCCCGAGAGGCCCCCGAGGAACTCGCATGGGGCTGGCCTTTCCTGAGGCCACCAGAGCGGGTCCCTGAGGTCCCCGTCGTAAGTCGAGAGCACCTGCCGCAACTCGATAAAATCCAGGAGGTTTTGCCCTCCAGGCGAGATGAGGCCCATTCCGCTGAGCCTTCTCGAGGCTAATCACGTCTAACCACTGGAACTTCCAAAGGGTCCTTCACACCCTTGCTGCAACTCAAGAAGTTCCCCGACATACCCGTCTCCACTCGAGAGGAAGCACGTGGGGTCCCGCACACATCCAGGAGAGCCCCGTTTCCGCCTCCTAGCTCGAGATGAGGGATCCTTTCCCTGTTTCGTAGGGAAAGAATTCCCGGCGTTCCCGTCGCATCTCAAGAGGAGGCGCTCTCCACAGGAAAGGCGAGAGGAACTCCTGGGTCGTGCCACCATTCCAAGAGTCCCCCAGATGTGTCAGTCCATTCCAGAGGAACCTGTTTTCCCTGCACTGCCTTGACGTTCAAGCCGAGGATCGACTCCCACCACGTGTGCACGTGGGACAGCCCTGTGGGAAAGCCTCGTGGGAAAGCCTCGTGGGAAAGACTCGAGGGAAAACCATAGATCCTTTGATCCACGCGGAGGACTGCGTGACACTGCTGCTACCACTCTGGAGGAAAGCGCAATGCATGACCGCATTCGAGACGAGGACTGACTCCCCTGGGGAGACTCCAGAAGTACCCCAAGATCCATGTCAGCACTGGAGAGGAATCCTCAGGTTCCGGCCCCGACTCCACACAAGGTCTTAGGCCCCGGGATCGTCGGCAGAGGAATCCCGAGTGGCCCCCGAGGAACTCGCATGGGGACTGGCCTTTCCTGAGGCCACCAGAGCGGTTCCCTGAGGTCCCCGTCGTAAGTCGAGAGCACCTGCCGCAACTCGAGGAAATCCAGGAGGTTTTGCCCTCCAGGCGAGATGAGGCCCATTTCCGCTGAGGCTTCTCGAGGCTAATCACGTCTAACCACTGGAACTTCCAAAGGGTCCTTCACACCCTTGCTGCAACTCAAGAAGTTCCCCGACATACCCGTCTCCTCTCGAGAGGAAGCACGTGGGTCCCGCACACATCCATGGAAGCCCCGTTTCCGCCTCCTAGCTCGAGATGAGGGATCCTTTCCCTGTTTCGTAGGGAAAGAATTCCCGGCGTTCCCGTCGCATCTCAAGAGGAGGCGCTCTCCACAGGAAAGGCGAGAGGAACTCCTGGGTCGTGCCACCATTCCAAGAGTCCCCCAGATGTGTCAGTCCATTCCAGAGGAACCTGTTTTCCCTGCACTGCCTTGACGTTCAAGCCGAGGATCGACTCCCACCACGTGTGCACGTGGGACAGCCCTGTGGGAAAGCCTCGTGGGAAAGCCTCGTGGGAAAGACTCGAGGGAAAACCATAGATCCTTTGATCCACGCGGCGGACTGCGTGACACTGCTGCTACCGCTCTGGAGGAAAGCGCAAGTGCATGCCCGCATTCGAGACGAGGACTGACTCCCCTGGGGAGACTCCAGAAGTACCCCAAGATCCAGGTCAGCACTGGAGAGGAATCCTCAGGTTCCGGCCCCGAATCCACACAAGGTCTTAGGCCCCGGCATCGACGGGAGAGGAATCCCGAGAGGCCCCCGAGGAACTCGCATGGGGACTGGCCTTTCCTGAGGCCACCAGAGCGGGTCCCTGAGGTCCCCGTCGTAAGTCGAGAGCACCTGCCGCAACTCGAGAAAATCCAGGAGGTTTTGCCCTCCAGGCGAGATGAGGCCCATTTCCGCTGAGCCTTCTCGAGGCTAATCATGTCTAACCACTGGAACTTCCAAAGGGTCCTTCACACCCTTGCTGCAACTCAAGAAGTTCCCCGACATACCCGTCTCCACTCGAGAGGAAGCACGTGGGGTCCCGCACACATCCAGGGGAGCCCCGTTTCCGCCTCCTAGCTCGAGATGAGGGATCCTTTCCCTGTTTCGTAGGGAAAGAATTCCCGGCGTTCCCGTCGCATCTCAAGAGGAGGCGCTCTCCACAGGAAAGGCGAGAGGAACTCCTGGGTCGTGCCACCATTCCAAGAGTCCCCCAGATGTGTCAGTCCATTCCAGAGGAACCTGTTTTCCCTGCACTGCCTTGACGTTCAAGCCGAGGATCGACTCCCACCACGTGTGCACGTGGGACAGCCCTGTGGGAAAGCCTCGTGGGAAAGCCTCGTGGGAAAGACTCGAGGGAAAACCATAGATCCTTTGATCCACGCGGAGGACTGCGTGACACTGCTGCTACCACTCTGGAGGAAAGCGCAATGCATGACCGCATTCGAGACGAGGACTGACTCCCCTGGGGAGACTCCAGAAGTACCCCAAGATCCATGTCAGTACTGGAGAGGAATCCTCAGGTTCCGGCCCCGACTCCACACAAGGTCTTAGGCCCCGGCATCGACGGGAGAGGAATCCCGAGTGGCCCCCGAGGAACTCGCATGGGGACTGGCCTTTCCTGAGGCCACCAGAGCGGTTCCCTGAGGTCCCCGTCGTAAGTCGAGAGCACCTGCCGCAACTCGAGAAAATCCAGGAGGTTTTGCCCTCCAGGCGAGATGAGGCCCATTTCCGCTGAGTCTTCTCGAGGCCAATCACATCTAACCACTGGAACTTCCAAAGGGTCCTTCACACCATTGCTGCAACTCAAGAAGTTCCCCGACATACCCGTCTCCACTCGAGAGGAAGCACGTGGGGTCCCGCACACATCCAGGGGAGCCCCGTTTCTGCCTCCTAGCTCGAGATGAGGGATCCTTTCCCTGTTTCCCAGGGAAAGAATTCCCGGCGTTCCCCTCGCATCTCAAGAGGAGGCGCTCTCCACAGGAAAGGGGAGAGGAACTCCAGGGTCGTGCCACCATTCCAAGAGTCCCCCAGATGTGTCAGTCCATTCCAGAGGAATCTGTTTTCCCTGCACTGCCTTGACGTTCAAGCCGAGGATCGACTCCCACCACGTGTGCACGTGGGACAGCCCTGTGGGAAAGCCTCGTGGGAAAGCCTCGTGGGAAAGACTCGAGGGAAAACCATAGATCCTTTGATCCACGCGGCAGACTGTGTGACACTGCTGCTACCGCTCTGGAGGAAAGCGCAAGTGCATGCCCGCATTCGAGACGAGGACTGACTCCCCTGGGGAGACTCCAAAAGTACGCCAAGATCCATGTCAGCACTGGAGAGGAATCCTCAGGTTCCAGCCCCGACTCCACACAAGGTCTTAGGCCCCGGCATCGACGGGAGAGGAATCCCGAGAGGCCCCCGAGGAACTCGCATGGGGACTGGCCTTTCCTGAGGCCACCAGAGCGGGTCCCTGAGGTCCCCGTCGTAAGTCGAGAGCACCTGCCGCAACTCGAGGAAATCCAGGAGGTTTTGCCCTCCAGGCGAGATGAGGCCCATTTCCGCTGAGCCTTCTCGAGGCTAATCACGTCTAACCACTGGAACTTCCAAAGGGTCATTCACACCCTTGCTGCAACTCAAGAAGTTCCCCGACATACCCGTCTCCACTCGAGAGGAAGCACGTGGGTCCCGCACACATCCAGGGGAGCCCCGTTTCCGCCTCCTAGCTCGAGATGAGGGATCCTTTCCCTGTTTCGTAGGGAAAGAATTCCCGGCGTTCCCGTCGCATCTCAAGAGGAGGCGCTCTCCACAGGAAAGGCGAAAGGAACTCCAGGGTCGTGCCACCATTCCAAGAGTCCCCCAGATGTGTCAGTCCATTCCAGAGGAACCTGTTTTCCCTGCACTGCCTTGACGTTCATGCCGAGGATCGACTCCGACCACTTGTGCACGTGGGACAGCCCTGTGGGAAAGCCTCGTGGGAAAGCCTCGTGGGAAAGACTCGAGGGAAAACCATAGATCCTTTGATCCACGCGGCGGACTGCGTGACACTGCGGCTACCGCTCTGGAGGAAAGCGCAAGTGCATGCCCGCATTCGAGACGAGGACTGACTCCCCTGGGGAGACTCCAGAATTACCCCAAGATCCATGTCAGCACTGGAGAGGAATCCTCAGGTTCCGGCCCCGACTCCACACAAGGTCTTAGGCCCCGTCATCGACGGGAAAGGAATCCCGAGAGGCCCCCGAGGAACTCGCATGGGGACTGGCCTTTCCTGAGGCCACCAGAGCGGGTCCCTGAGGTCCCCGTCGTAAGTCGAGAGCACCTGCCGCAACTCGAGGAAATCCAGGAGGTTTTGCCCTCCAGGCGAGATGAGGCCCATTTCCGCTGAGGCTTCTCGAGGCTAATCACGTCTAACCACTGGAACTTCCAAAGGGTCCTTCACACCCTTGCTGCAACTCAAGAAGTTCCCCGACAAACCCGTCTCCACTCGAGAGGAAGCACGTGGGTCCCGCACACATCCATGGAAGCCCCGTTTCCGCCTCCTAGCTCGAGATGAGGGATCCTTTCCCTGTTTCGTAGGGAAAGAATTCCCGGCAATCCCGTCGCATCTCAAGAGGAGGCGCTCTCCACAGGAAAGGCGAGAGGAACTCCAGGGTCGTGACACCATTCCAAGAGTCCCCCAGATGTGTCAGTCCATTCCAGAGGAACCTGTTTTCCCTGCACTGCCTTGACGTTCAAGCCGAGGATCGACTCCCACCACGTGTGCACGTGGGACAGCCCTGTGGGAAAGCCTCGTGGGAAAGCCTCGTGGGAAAGACTCGAGGGAAAACTATAGATCCTTTGATCCACGCGGCGGACTGCGTGACACTGCTGCTACCGCTCTGGAGGAAAGCGCAAGTGCATGCCCGCATTCGAGACGAGGACTGACTCCCCTGGGGAGACTCCAGAAGTACCCCAAGATCCATGTCAGCACTGGAGAGGAATCCTCAGGTTCCGGCCCCGACTCCACACAAGGTCTTAGGCCCCGGCATCGACGGGAGAGGAATCCCGAGAGGCCCCCGAGGAACTCGCATGGGGACTGGCCTTTCCTGAGGCCACCAGAGCGGGTCCCTGAGGTCCCCGTCGTAAGTCGAGAGCACCTGCCGCAACTCGAGAAAATCCAGGTGGTTTTGCCCTCCAGGCGAGATGAGGCCCATTTCCTCTGAGGCTTCTCGAGGCCAATCACATCTAACCACTGGAACTTCCAAAGGGTCCTTCACACCCTTGCTGCAACTCAAGAAGTTCCCTGACACACCCGTCTGCACTCGAGAGGAAGCACGTGGGTCCCGCACACATCCAGGGGAGCCCCGTTTCCGCCTCCTAGCTCGAGATGAGGGATCCTTTCCCTGTTTCGTAGGGAAAGAATTCCCGGCGTTCCCGTCGCATCTCAAGAGGAGGCGCTCTCCACAGGGAAGGCGAGAGGAACTCCAGGGTCGTGCCACCATTCCAAGAGTCCCCCAGATGTGTCAGTCCATTCCAGAGGAACCTGTTTTCCCTGCACTGCCTTGACGTTCAAGCCGAGGATCGACTCCCACCACGTGTGCACGTGGGACAGCCCTGTGGGAAAGCCTCGTGGGAAAGCCTCGTGGGAAAGACTCGAGGGAAAACCATAGATCCTTTGATCCACGCGGCGGACTGCGAGACACTGCTGCTACCGCTCTGGAGGAAAGCGCAAGTGCATGCCCGCATTCGAGACGAGGACTGACTCCCCTGGGGAGACTCCAGAAGTACCCCAAGATCCATGTCAGCACTGGAGAGGAATCCTCAGGTTCCGGCCCCGACTCCACACAAGGTCTTAGGCCCCGGCATCGACGGGAGAGGAATCCCGAGAGGCCCCCGTGGAACTCGCATGGGGACTGGCCTTTCCTGAGGCCACCAGAGAGGTTCCCTGAGGTCCCCATCGTAAGTCGAGAGCACCTGCCGCATTTCGAGAAAATCCAGGAGGTTTTGCCCTCCAGGCGAGATGAGGCCCATTTCCGCTGAGGCTTCTCGAGGCCAATCACATCTAAACACTGGAACTTCCAAAGGGTCCTTCACACCATTGCTGCAACTCAAGAAGTTCCCCGACATACCCGTCTCCACTCGAGAGGAAGCACTTGGTGTCCCGCACACATCCAGGGGAGCTCCGTTTCCGCCTCCTAGCTCGAGATGAGGGATCCTTTCACTGTTTCGTAGGGAAAGAATTCCCGGCGTTCCCGTCGCATCTCAAGAGGAGGCGCTCTCCACAGGAAAGGCGAGAGGAACTCCAGGGTCGTGACACCATTCCAAGAGTCCCCCAGATGTGTCAGTCCATTCCAGAGGAACCTGTTTTCCCTGCACTGCCTTGACGTTCAAGCCTAGGATCGACTCCCACCACGTGTGCACGTGGGACAGCCCTGTGGGAAAGCCTCGTGGGAAAGACTCGTGGGAAAGACTCGAGGGAAAACCATAGATCCTTTGATCCACGCGGCGGACTGCGTGACACTGCTGCTACCGCTCTGGAGGAAAGCGCAAGTGCATGCCCGCATTCGAGACGAGGACTGACTCCCCTGGGGAGACTCCAGAAGTACCCCAAGATCCATGTCAGCACTGGAGAGGAATCCTCAGGTTCCGGCCCCGACTCCACACAAGGTCCTAGGCCCCGGCATCGACGGGAGAGGAATCCCGAGAGGCCCCCGAGGAACTCGCATGGGGCTGGCCTTTCCTGAGGCCACCAGAGCGGGTCCCTGAGGTCCCCGTCGTAAGTCGAGAGCACCTGCCGCAACTCGAGAAAATCCAGGAGGTTTTGCCCTCCAGGCGAGATGAGGCCCATTTCCGCTGAGGCTTCTCGAGGCCAATCACATCTAACCACTGGAACTTCCAAAGGGTCCTTCACACCCTTGCTGCAACTCAAGAAGTTCCCCGACACACCCGTCTGCACTCGAGAGGAAGCACGTGGGTCCCGCACACATCCAGGGGAGCCCCGTTTCCGCCTCCTAGCTCGAGATGAGGGATCCTTTCCCTGTTTCATAGGGAAAGAATTCCCGGCAATCCCGTCGCATCTCAAGAGGAGGCGCTCTCCACAGGAAAGGCGAGAGGAACTCCAGGGTCGTGCCACCATTCCAAGAGTCCCCCAGATGTGTCAGTCCATTCCAGAGGAACCTGTTTTCCCTGCACTGCCTTGACGTTCAAGCCGAGGATCGACTCCCACCACGTGTGCACGTGGGACAGCCCTGTGGGAAAGCCTCGTGGGAAAGCCTCGTGGGAAAGACTCGAGGGAAAACCATAGATCCTTTGATCCACGCGGCGGACTGCGTGACACTGCTGCTACCGCTCTGGAGGAAAGCGCAAGTGCATGCCCGCATTCGAGACGAGGACTGACTCCCCTGGGGAGACTCCAGAAGTACCCCAAGATCCATGTCAGCACTGGAGAGGAATCCTCAGGTTCCGGCCCCGACTCCACACAAGGTCTTAGGCCCCGGCATCGACGGGAGAGGAATCCCGAGAGGCCCCCGAGGAACTCGCATGGGGACTGGCTTTTCCTGAGGCCACCAGAGCGGGTCCCTGAGGTCCCCGTCGTAAGTCGAGAGCACCTGCCGCAACTCGAGAAAATCCAGGAGGTTTTGCCCTCCAGGCGAGATGAGGCCCATTTCCGCTGAGGCTTCTCGAGGCCAATCACATCTAACCACTGGACCTTCCAAAGGGTCCTTCACACCCTTGCTGCAACTCAAGAAGTTCCCCGACATACCCGTCTGCACTCGAGAGGAAGCACGTGGTGTCCCGCACACATCCAGGGGAGCCCCGTTTCCGCCTCCTAGCTCGAGATGAGGGATCCTTTCCCTGTTTCGTAGGGATAGAATTCCCTGCGTTCCCGTCGCATCTCAAGAGGAGGCGCTCTCCACAGGAAAGGCGAGAGGAACTCCAGGGTCATGCCACCATTCCAAGAGTCCCCCAGATGTGTCAGTCCATTCCAGAGGAACCTGTTTTCCCTGCACTGCCTTGACGTTCAAGCCGAGGATCGACTCCCACCACGTGTGCACGTGGGACAGCCCTGTGGGAAAGCCTCGTGGGAAAGCCTCGTTGGAAAGACTCGAGGGAAAACCATAGATCCTTTGATCCACGAGGAGGACTGCGTGACACTGCTGCTAACGCTCTGGAGGAAAGCGCAAGTGCATGCCCGCATTCGAGACGAGGACTGACTCCCCTGGGGAGACTCCAGAAGTACCCCAAGATCCATGTCAGCACTGGAGAGGAATCCTCAGGTTCCGGCCCCGACTCCACACAAGGTCTTAGGCCCTGGCATCGACGGGAGAGGAATCCCGAGAGGCCCCCGAGGAACTCGCATGGGGACTGGCCTTTCCTGAGGCCACCAGAGCGGGTCCCTGAGGTCCCCGTCGTAAGTCGAGAGCACCTGCCGAAACTCGAGAAAATCCAGGAGGTTTTGCCCTCCAGGCGAGATGAGGTCCATTTCCGCTGAGCCTTCTCGAGGCTAATCACGTCTAACCACTGGAACTTCCAAAGGGTCCTTCACACCCTTGCTGCAACTCAAGAAGTTCCCCGACATACCAGTCTCCACTCGAGAGGAAGCACGTGGGGTCCCGCACACATCCAGGGGAGCCCCGTTTCCGCCTCCTAGCTCGAGATGAGGGATGCTTTCCCTGTTTCGTAGGAAAAGAATTCCCGGCGTTCCCGTCGCATCTCAAGAGGAGGCGCTCTCCACAGGAAAGGCGAGAGGAACTCCAGGGTCGTGCCACCATTCCAAGAGTCCCCCAGATGTGTCAGTCCATTCCAGAGGAACCTGTTTTCCCTGCACTGCCTTGACGTTCAAGCCGAGGATCGACTCCCACCACGTGTGCACGTGGGACAGCCCTGTGGGAAAGCCTCGTGGGAAAGCCTCGTGGGAAAGACTCGAGGGAAAACCATAGATCCTTTGATCCACGCGGCGGACTGCGTGACACTGCTGCTACCGCTCTGGAGGAAAGCGCAAGTGCATGCCCGCATTCGAGACGAGGACTGACTCCCCAGGGGAGACTCCAGAAGTACCCCAAGATCCATGTCAGCATTGGAGAGGAATCCTCAGGTTCCGGTCCCGACTCCACACAAGGTCTTAGGCTCCGGCATCGACGGGAGAGGAATCCCGAGAGGCCCCCGAGGAACTCGCATGGGGACTGGCCTTTCCTGAGGCCACCAGAGCGGGTCCCTGAGGTCCCCGTCGTAAGTCGAAAGCACCTGCCGCATCTCGAGAAAATCCAGGAGGTTTTGCCCTCCAGGCGAGATGAGGCCCATTTCCGCTGAGGCTTCTCGAGGCCAATCACATCTAACCACTGGAACTTCCAAAGGGTCCTTCACACCATTGCTGCAACTCAAGAAGTTCCCCGACATACCCGTCTCCACTCGAGAGGAAGCACGTGGGGTCCCGCACACACCCAGGGGAGCCCCGTTTCCGTCTCCTAGCTGGAGATGAGGGATCCTTTCCCTGTTTCGTAGGGAAAGAATTCCCGGCGTTCTCGTCGCATCTCAAGAGGAGGCGCTCTCCACAGGAAAGGCGAGAGGAACTCCAGGGTCGTGACACCATTCCAAGAGTCCCCCAGATGTGTCAGTCCATTCCAGAGGAACCTGTTTTCCCTGCACTGCCTTGACGTTCAAGCCGAGGATCGACTCCCTCCACGTGTGCACGTGGGACAGCACTGTGGGAAAGCCTCGTGGGAAAGCCTCGTGGGAAAGACTCGAGGGAAAACCATAGATCCTTTGATCCACGCGGCGGACTGCGTGACACTGCTGCTACCGCTCTGGAGGAAAGCGCAAGTGCATGCCCGCATTCGAGACGAGGACTGACTCCCCTGGGGAGACTCCAGAAGTACCCCAAGATCCATGTCATCACTGGAGAGGAATCCTCAGGTTCCGGCCCCGACTCCACACAAGGTCTTAGGCCCTGGCATCGACGGGAGAGGAATCCCGAGAGGCCCCCGAGGAACTCGCATGGGGACTGGCCTTTCCTGAGGCCACCAGAGCGGGTCCCTGAGGTCCCCGTCGTAAGTCGTGAGCACCTGCCGCAACTCGAGAAAATCCAGGAGGTTTTGCCCTCCAGGCGAGATGAGGCCCATTTCCACTGAGGCTTCTCGAGGCCAATCACATCTAACCACTGGAACTTCCAAAGGGTCCTTCACACCCTTGCTGCAACTCAAGAAGTTCCCCGACACACCCGTCTGCACTCAAGAGGAAGCACGTGGGTCCCGCACACATCCAGGGGAGCCCCGTTTCCGCCTCCTAGCTCGAGATGAGGGATGCTTTCCCTGTTTCGTAGGGAAAGAATTCCCGGCGTTCCCGTCGCATCTCAAGAGGAGGCGCTCTCCACAGGAAAGGCGAGAGGAACTCCAGGGTCGTGCCACCATTCCAAGAGTCCCCCAGATGTGTCAGTCCATTCCAGAGGAACCTGTTTTCCCTGCACTGCCTTGACGTTCAAGCCGAGGATCGACTCCCACCACGTGTGCACGTGGGACAGCCCTGTGGGAAAGCCTCGTGGGAAAGCCTCGTGGGAAAGACTCGAGGGAAAACCATAGATCCTTTGATCCACGCGGCGGACTGCGTGACACTGCTGCTACCGCTCTGGAGGAAAGCGCAAGTGCATGCCCGCATTCGAGACGAGGACTGACTCCCCTGGGGAGACTCCAGAAGTACCCCAAGATCCATGTCAGCACTGCAGAGGAATCCTCAGGTTCCGGCCCTGACACCACACAAGGTCTTAGGCCCTGGCATCGACGGGAGAGGAATCCCGAGAGGCCCACGAAGAACTCGCATGGGGACTGGCCTTTCCTGAGGCCACCAGAGCGGGTCCCTGAGGTCCCCGTCGTAAGTCGAGAGCACCTGCCGCAACTCGAGAAAATCCAGGAGGTTTTACCCTCCAGGCGAGATGAGGCCCATTTCCGCTGAGGCTTCTCGAGGCCAATCACATCTAACCACTGGAACTTCCAAAGGGTCCTTCACACCCTTGCTGCAACTCAAGAAGTTCCCCGACACACCCGTCTGCACTCGAGAGGAAGCACGTGGGTCCCGCACACATCCAGGGGAGCCCCGTTTCCGCCTCCTAGCTCGAGATGAGGGATCCTTTCCCTGTTTCGTAGGGAAAGAATTCCCGGCGTTCCCGTCGCATCTCAAGAGGAGGCGCTCTCCACAGGAAAGACGAGAGGAACTCCAGGGTCATGCCACCATTCCAAGAGTCCCCCAGATGTGTCAGTCCATTCCAGAGGAACCTGTTTTCCCTGCACTGCCTTGACGTTCAAGCCGAGGATCGACTCCCACCACGTGTGCACGTGGGACAGCCCTGTGGGAAAGCCTCGTGGGAAAGCCTCGTTGGAAAGACTCGAGGGAAAACCATAGATCCTTTGATCCACGCGGCGGACTGCGTGACACTGCTGCTACCGCTCTGGAGGAAAGCGCAAGTGCATGCCCGCATTCGAGACGAGGACTGACTCCCCTGGGGAGACTCCAGAAGTACCCCAAGATCCATGTCAGCACTGCAGAGGAATCCTCAGGTTCCGGCCCCGACTCCACACAAGGTCTTAGGCCCCGGCATCGACGGGAGAGGAATCCCGAGAGGCCCCCGAGGAACTCGCATGGGGACTGGCTTTTCCTGAGGCCACCAGAGCGGGTCCCTGAGGTCCCCGTCGTAAGTCGAGAGCACCTGCCGCAACTCGAGAAAATCCAGGAGGTTTTGCCCTCCAGGCGAGATGAGGCCCATTTCCGCTGAGGCTTCTCGAGGCCAATCACATCTAACCACTGGAACTTCCAAAGGGTCCTTCACACCCTTGCTGCAACTCAAGAAGTTCCCCGACACACCCGTCTGCACTCAAGAGGAAGCACGTGGGTCCCGCACACATCCAGGGGAGCCCCGTTTCCGCCTCCTAGCTCGAGATGAGGGATCCTTTCCCTGTTTCATAGGGAAAGAATTCCCGGCAATCCCGTCGCATCTCAAGAGGAGGCGCTCTCCACAGGAAAGGCGAGAGGAACTCCAGGGTCGTGCTACCATTCCAAGAGTCCCCCAGATGTGTCAGTCCATTCCAGAGGAACCTGTTTTCCCTGCACTGCCTTGACGTTCAAGCCGAGGATCGACTCCCACCACGTGTGCACGTGGGACAGCCCTGTGGGAAAGCCTCGTGGGAAAGCCTCGTGGGAAAGACTCGAGGGAAAACCATAGATCCTTTGATCCACGCGGCGGACTGCGTGACACTGCTGCTACCGCTCTGGAGGAAAGCGCAAGTGCATGCCCGCATTCGAGACGAGGACTGACTCCCCTGGGGAGACTCCAGAAGTACCCCAAGATCCATGTCAGCACTGGAGAGGAATCCTCAGGTTCCGGCCCCGACTCCACACAAGGTCTTAGGCCCCGGCATCGACGGGAGAGGAATCCCGAGAGGCCCCCGAGGAACTCGCATGGGGACTGGCTTTTCCTGAGGCCACCAGAGCGGGTCCCTGAGGTCCCCGTCGTAAGTCGAGAGCACCTGCCGCAACTCGAGAAAATCCAGGAGGTTTTGCCCTCCAGGCGAGATGAGGCCCATTTCCGCTGAGGCTTCTCGAGGCCAATCACATCTAACCACTGGAACTTCCAAAGGGTCCTTCACACCCTTGCTGCAACTCAAGAAGTTCCCCGACATACCCGTCTGCACTCGAGAGGAAGCACGTGGTGTCCCGCACACATCCAGGGGAGCCCCCTTTCCGCCTCCTAGCTCGAGATGAGGGATCCTTTCCCTGTTTCGTAGGGATAGAATTCCCTGCGTTCCCGTCGCATCTCAAGAGGAGGCGCTCTCCACAGGAAAGGCGAGAGGAACTCCAGGGTCATGCCACCATTCCAAGAGTCCCCCAGATGTGTCAGTCCATTCCAGAGGAACCTGTTTTCCCTGCACTGCCTTGACGTTCAAGCCGAGGATCGACTCCCACCACGTGTGCACGTGGGACAGCCCTGTGGGAAAGCCTCGTGGGAAAGCCTCGTTGGAAAGACTCGAGGGAAAACCATAGATCCTTTGATCCACGAGGAGGACTGCGTGACACTGCTGCTAACGCTCTGGAGGAAAGCGCAAGTGCATGCCCGCATTCGAGACGAGGACTGACTCCCCTGGGGAGACTCCAGAAGTACCCCAAGATCCATGTCAGCACTGGAGAGGAATCCTCAGGTTCCGGCCCCGACTCCACACAAGGTCTTAGGCCCTGGCATCGACGGGAGAGGAATCCCGAGAGGCCCCCGAGGAACTCGCATGGGGACTGGCCTTTCCTGAGGCCACCAGAGCGGGTCCCTGAGGTCCCCGTCGTAAGTCGAGAGCACCTGCCGAAACTCGAGAAAATCCAGGAGGTTTTGCCCTCCAGGCGAGATGAGGTCCATTTCCGCTGAGCCTTCTCGAGGCTAATCACGTCTAACCACTGGAACTTCCAAAGGGTCCTTCACACCCTTGCTGCAACTCAAGAAGTTCCCCGACATACCAGTCTCCCTCGAGAGGAAGCACGTGGCGTCCCGCACACATCCAGGGGAGCCCCGTTTCCGCCTCCTAGCTCGAGATGAGGGATGCTTTCCCTGTTTCGTAGGAAAAGAATTCCCGGCGTTCCCGTCGCATCTCAAGAGGAGGCGCTCTCCACAGGAAAGGCGAGAGGAACTCCAGGGTCGTGCCACCATTCCAAGAGTCCCCCAGATGTGTCAGTCCATTCCAGAGGAACCTGTTTTCCCTGCACTGCCTTGACGTTCAAGCCGAGGATCGACTCCCACCACGTGTGCACGTGGGACAGCCCTGTGGGAAAGCCTCGTGGGAAAGCCTCGTGGGAAAGACTCGAGGGAAAACCATAGATCCTTTGATCCACGCGGCGGACTGCGTGACACTGCTGCTACCGCTCTGGAGGAAAGCGCAAGTGCATGCCCGCATTCGAGACGAGGACTGACTCCCCAGGGGAGACTCCAGAAGTACCCCAAGATCCATGTCAGCATTGGAGAGGAATCCTCAGGTTCCGGTCCCGACTCCACACAAGGTCTTAGGCTCCGGCATCGACGGGAGAGGAATCCCGAGAGGCCCCCGAGGAACTCGCATGGGGACTGGCCTTTCCTGAGGCCACCAGAGCGGGTCCCTGAGGTCCCCGTCGTAAGTCGAAAGCACCTGCCGCATCTCGAGAAAATCCAGGAGGTTTTGCCCTCCAGGCGAGATGAGGCCCATTTCCGCTGAGGCTTCTCGAGGCCAATCACATCTAACCACTGGAACTTCCAAAGGGTCCTTCACACCATTGCTGCAACTCAAGAAGTTCCCCGACATACCCGTCTCCACTCGAGAGGAAGCACGTGGGGTCCCGCACACACCCAGGGGAGCCCCGTTTCCGCCTCCTAGCTGGAGATGAGGGATCCTTTCCCTGTTTCGTAGGGAAAGAATTCCCGGCGTTCTCGTCGCATCTCAAGAGGAGGCGCTCTCCACAGGAAAGGCGAGAGGAACTCCAGGGTCGTGACACCATTCCAAGAGTCCCCCAGATGTGTCAGTCCATTCCAGAGGAACCTGTTTTCCCTGCACTGCCTTGACGTTCAAGCCGAGGATCGACTCCCTCCACGTGTGCACGTGGGACAGCACTGTGGGAAAGCCTCGTGGGAAAGCCTCGTGGGAAAGACTCGAGGGAAAACCATAGATCCTTTGATCCACGCGGCGGACTGCGTGACACTGCTGCTACCGCTCTGGAGGAAAGCGCAAGTGCATGCCCGCATTCGAGACGAGGACTGACTCCCCTGGGGAGACTCCAGAAGTACCCCAAGATCCATGTCATCATTGGAGAGGAATCCTCAGGTTCCGGCCCCGACTCCACACAGGGTCTTAGGCCCTGGCATCGACGGGAGAGGAATCCCGAGAGGCCCCCGAGGAACTCGCATGGGGACTGGCCTTTCCTGAGGCCACCAGAGCGGGTCCCTGAGGTCCCCGTCGTAAGTCGAGAGCACCTGCCGCAACTCGAGAAAATCCAGGAGGTTTTGCCCTCCAGGCGAGATGAGGCCCATTTCCGCTGAGGCTTCTCGAGGCCAATCACATCTAACCACTGGAACTTCCAAAGGGTCCTTCACACCCTTGCTGCAACTCAAGAAGTTCCCCGACACACCCGTCTGCACTCAAGAGGAAGCACGTGGGTCCCGCACACATCCAGGGGAGCCCCGTTTCCGCCTCCTAGCTCGAGATGAGGGATGCTTTCCCTGTTTCTTAGGGAAAGAATTCCCGGCGTTCCCGTCGCATCTCAAGAGGAGGCGCTCTCCACAGGAAAGGCGAGAGGAACTCCAGGGTCGTGCCACCATTCCAAGAGTCCCCCAGATGTGTCAGTCCATTCCAGAGGAACCTGTTTTCCCTGCACTGCCTTGACGTTCAAGCCGAGGATCGACTCCCACCACGTGTGCACGTGGGACAGCCCTGTGGGAAAGCCTCGTGGGAAAGCCTCGTGGGAAAGACTCGAGGGAAAACCATAGATCCTTTGATCCACGCGGCGGACTGCGTGACACTGCTGCTACCGCTCTGGAGGAAAGCGCAAGTGCATGCCCGCATTCGAGACGAGGACTGACTCCCCTGGGGAGACTCCAGAAGTACCCCAAGATCCATGTCAGCACTGCAGAGGAATCCTCAGGTTCCGGCCCTGACACCACACAAGGTCTTAGGCCCTGGCATCGACGGGAGAGGAATCCCGAGAGGCCCCCGAAGAACTCGCATGGGGACTGGCCTTTCCTGAGGCCACCAGAGCGGGTCCCTGAGGTCCCCGTCGTAAGTCGAGAGCACCTGCCGCAACTCGAGAAAATCCAGGAGGTTTTGCCCTCCAGGCGAGATGAGGCCCATTTCCGCTGAGGCTTCTCGAGGCCAATCACATCTAACCACTGGAACTTCCAAAGGGTCCTTCACACCCTTGCTGCAACTCAAGAAGTTCCCCGACATACCCGTCTGCACTCGAGAGGAAGCACGTGGTGTCCCGCACACATCCAGGGGAGCCCCCTTTCCGCCTCCTAGCTCGAGATGAGGGATCCTTTCCCTGTTTCGTAGGGATAGAATTCCCTGCGTTCCCGTCGCATCTCAAGAGGAGGCGCTCTCCACAGGAAAGGCGAGAGGAACTCCAGGGTCATGCCACCATTCCAAGAGTCCCCCAGATGTGTCAGTCCATTCCAGAGGAACCTGTTTTCCCTGCACTGCCTTGACGTTCAAGCCGAGGATCGACTCCCACCACGTGTGCACGTGGGACAGCCCTGTGGGAAAGCCTCGTGGGAAAGCCTCGTTGGAAAGACTCGAGGGAAAACCATAGATCCTTTGATCCACGAGGAGGACTGCGTGACACTGCTGCTAACGCTCTGGAGGAAAGCGCAAGTGCATGCCCGCATTCGAGACGAGGACTGACTCCCCTGGGGAGACTCCAGAAGTACCCCAAGATCCATGTCAGCACTGGAGAGGAATCCTCAGGTTCCGGCCCCGACTCCACACAAGGTCTTAGGCCCTGGCATCGACGGGAGAGGAATCCCGAGAGGCCCCCGAGGAACTCGCATGGGGACTGGCCTTTCCTGAGGCCACCAGAGCGGGTCCCTGAGGTCCCCGTCGTAAGTCGAGAGCACCTGCCGAAACTCGAGAAAATCCAGGAGGTTTTGCCCTCCAGGCGAGATGAGGTCCATTTCCGCTGAGCCTTCTCGAGGCTAATCACGTCTAACCACTGGAACTTCCAAAGGGTCCTTCACACCCTTGCTGCAACTCAAGAAGTTCCCCGACATACCAGTCTCCCTCGAGAGGAAGCACGTGGCGTCCCGCACACATCCAGGGGAGCCCCGTTTCCGCCTCCTAGCTCGAGATGAGGGATGCTTTCCCTGTTTCGTAGGAAAAGAATTCCCGGCGTTCCCGTCGCATCTCAAGAGGAGGCGCTCTCCACAGGAAAGGCGAGAGGAACTCCAGGGTCGTGCCACCATTCCAAGAGTCCCCCAGATGTGTCAGTCCATTCCAGAGGAACCTGTTTTCCCTGCACTGCCTTGACGTTCAAGCCGAGGATCGACTCCCACCACGTGTGCACGTGGGACAGCCCTGTGGGAAAGCCTCGTGGGAAAGCCTCGTGGGAAAGACTCGAGGGAAAACCATAGATCCTTTGATCCACGCGGCGGACTGCGTGACACTGCTGCTACCGCTCTGGAGGAAAGCGCAAGTGCATGCCCGCATTCGAGACGAGGACTGACTCCCCAGGGGAGACTCCAGAAGTACCCCAAGATCCATGTCAGCATTGGAGAGGAATCCTCAGGTTCCGGTCCCGACTCCACACAAGGTCTTAGGCTCCGGCATCGACGGGAGAGGAATCCCGAGAGGCCCCCGAGGAACTCGCATGGGGACTGGCCTTTCCTGAGGCCACCAGAGCGGGTCCCTGAGGTCCCCGTCGTAAGTCGAAAGCACCTGCCGCATCTCGAGAAAATCCAGGAGGTTTTGCCCTCCAGGCGAGATGAGGCCCATTTCCGCTGAGGCTTCTCGAGGCCAATCACATCTAACCACTGGAACTTCCAAAGGGTCCTTCACACCATTGCTGCAACTCAAGAAGTTCCCCGACATACCCGTCTCCACTCGAGAGGAAGCACGTGGGGTCCCGCACACACCCAGGGGAGCCCCGTTTCCGCCTCCTAGCTGGAGATGAGGGATCCTTTCCCTGTTTCGTAGGGAAAGAATTCCCGGCGTTCTCGTCGCATCTCAAGAGGAGGCGCTCTCCACAGGAAAGGCGAGAGGAACTCCAGGGTCGTGACACCATTCCAAGAGTCCCCCAGATGTGTCAGTCCATTCCAGAGGAACCTGTTTTCCCTGCACTGCCTTGACGTTCAAGCCGAGGATCGACTCCCTCCACGTGTGCACGTGGGACAGCACTGTGGGAAAGCCTCGTGGGAAAGCCTCGTGGGAAAGACTCGAGGGAAAACCATAGATCCTTTGATCCACGCGGCGGACTGCGTGACACTGCTGCTACCGCTCTGGAGGAAAGCGCAAGTGCATGCCCGCATTCGAGACGAGGACTGACTCCCCTGGGGAGACTCCAGAAGTACCCCAAGATCCATGTCATCATTGGAGAGGAATCCTCAGGTTCCGGCCCCGACTCCACACAGGGTCTTAGGCCCTGGCATCGACGGGAGAGGAATCCCGAGAGGCCCCCGAGGAACTCGCATGGGGACTGGCCTTTCCTGAGGCCACCAGAGCGGGTCCCTGAGGTCCCCGTCGTAAGTCGAGAGCACCTGCCGCAACTCGAGAAAATCCAGGAGGTTTTGCCCTCCAGGCGAGATGAGGCCCATTTCCGCTGAGGCTTCTCGAGGCCAATCACATCTAACCACTGGAACTTCCAAAGGGTCCTTCACACCCTTGCTGCAACTCAAGAAGTTCCCCGACACACCCGTCTGCACTCAAGAGGAAGCACGTGGGTCCCGCACACATCCAGGGGAGCCCCGTTTCCGCCTCCTAGCTCGAGATGAGGGATGCTTTCCCTGTTTCGTAGGGAAAGAATTCCCGGCGTTCCCGTCGCATCTCAAGAGGAGGCGCTCTCCACAGGAAAGGCGAGAGGAACTCCAGGGTCGTGCCACCATTCCAAGAGTCCCCCAGATGTGTCAGTCCATTCCAGAGGAACCTGTTTTCCCTGCACTGCCTTGACGTTCAAGCCGAGGATCGACTCCCACCACGTGTGCACGTGGGACAGCCCTGTGGGAAAGCCTCGTGGGAAAGCCTCGTGGGAAAGACTCGAGGGAAAACCATAGATCCTTTGATCCACGCGGCGGACTGCGTGACACTGCTGCTACCGCTCTGGAGGAAAGCGCAAGTGCATGCCCGCATTCGAGACGAGGACTGACTCCCCTGGGGAGACTCCAGAAGTACCCCAAGATCCATGTCAGCACTGCAGAGGAATCCTCAGGTTCCGGCCCTGACACCACACAAGGTCTTAGGCCCTGGCATCGACGGGAGAGGAATCCCGAGAGGCCCCCGAAGAACTCGCATGGGGACTGGCCTTTCCTGAGGCCACCAGAGCGGGTCCCTGAGGTCCCCGTCGTAAGTCGAGAGCACCTGCCGCAACTCGAGAAAATCCAGGAGGTTTTACCCTCCAGGCGAGATGAGGCCCATTTCTGCTGAGGCTTCTCGAGGCCAATCACATCTAACCACTGGAACTTCCAAAGGGTCCTTCACACCCTTGCTGCAACTCAAGAAGTTCCCCGACACACCCGTCTGCACTCGAGAGGAAGCACGTGGGTCCCGCACACATCCAGGGGAGCCCCGTTTCCGCCTCCTAGCTCGAGATGAGGGATCCTTTCCCTGTTTCGTAGGGAAAGAATTCCCGGCGTTCCCGTCGCATCTCAAGAGGAGGCGCTCTCCACAGGAAAGGCGAGAGGAACTCCAGGGTCATGCCACCATTCCAAGAGTCCCCCAGATGTGTCAGTCCATTCCAGAGGAACCTGTTTTCCCTGCACTGCCTTGACGTTCAAGCCGAGGATCGACTCCCACCACGTGTGCACGTGGGACAGCCCTGTGGGAAAGCCTCGTGGGAAAGCCTCGTTGGAAAGACTCGAGGGAAAACCATAGATCCTTTGATCCACGCGGCGGACTGCGTGACACTGCTGCTACCGCTCTGGAGGAAAGCGCAAGTGCATGCCCGCATTCGAGACGAGGACTGACTCCCCTGGGGAGACTCCAGAAGTACCCCAAGATCCATGTCAGCACTGCAGAGGAATCCTCAGGTTCCGGCCCCGACTCCACACAAGGTCTTAGGCCCCGGCATCGACGGGAGAGTAATCCCGAGAGGCCCCCGAAGAACTCGCATGGGGACTGGCCTTTCCTGAGGCCACCAGAGCGGGTCCCTGAGGTCCCCGTCGTAAGTCGAGAGCACCTGCCGCAACTCGAGAAAATCCAGGAGGTTTTACCCTCCAGGCGAGATGAGGCCCATTTCCGCTGAGGCTTCTCGAGGCCAATCACATCTAACCACTGGAACTTCCAAAGGGTCCTTCACACCATTGTTGCAACTCACGAAGTTCCCCGACATACCCGTCTCCACTCGAGAGGAAGCACGTGGGGTCCCGCACACACCCAGGGGAGCCCCGTTTCCGCCTCCTAGCTCGAGATGAGGGATCCTTTCCCTGTTTCTTAGGGAAAGAATTCCCGGCGTTCCCGTCGCATCTCAAGAGGAGGCGCTCTCCACAGGAAAGGCGAGAGGAACTCCAGGGTCGTGCCACCATTCCAAGAGTCCCCCAGATGTGTCAGTCCATTCCAGAGGAACCTGTTTTCCCTGCACTGCCTTGACGTTCAAGCCGAGGATCGACTCCCACCACGTGTGCACGTGGGACAGCCCTGTGGGAAAGCCTCGTGGGAAAGCCTCGTGGGAAAGACTCGAGGGAAAACCATAGATCCTTTGATCCACGCGGCGGACTGCGTGACACTGCTGCTACCGCTCTGGAGGAAAGCGCAAGTGCATGCCCGCATTCGAGACGAGGACTGACTCCCCTGGGGAGACTCCAGAAGTACCCCAAGATCCATGTCAGCACTGGAGAGGAATCCTCAGGTTCCGGCCCCGACTCCACACAAGGTCTTAGGCCCCGGCATCGACGGGAGTGGAATCCCGAGAGGCCCCCGAGGAACTCGCATGGGGACTGGCCTTTCCTGAGGCCACCAGAGCGGGTCCCTGAGGTCCCCGTCGTAAGTCGAGAGCACCTGCCGCAACTCGAGAAAATCCAGGAGGTTTTGCCTTCCAGGCGAGATGAGGCCCATTTCCGCTGAGGCTTCTCGAGGCCAATCACATCTAACCACTGGAACTTCCAAAGGGTCCTTCACACCCTTGCTGCAACTCAAGAAGTTCCCCGACATACCCGTCTGCACTCGAGAGGAAGCACGTGGTGTCCCGCACACATCCAGGGGAGCCGCGTTTCCGCCTCCTAGCTCGAGATGAGGGATCCTTTCCCTGTTTCGTAGGGATAGAATTCCCTGCGTTCCCGTCGCATCAAAGAGGAGGTGCTCTCCACAGGAAAGGCGAGAGGAACTCCAGGGTCATGCCACCATTCCAAAAGTCCCCCAGATGTGTCAGTCCATTCCAGAGGAACCTGTTTTCCCTGCACTGCCTTGACGTTCAAGCCGAGGATCGACTCCCACCACGTGTGCACGTGGGACAGCCCTGTGGGAAAGCCTCGTGGGAAAGCCTCGTGGGAAAGACTCGAGAGAAAACCATAGATCCTTTGATCCACGCGGCGGACTGCGTGACACTGCTGCTACCGCTCTGGAGGAAAGCGCAAGTGCATGCCCGCATTCGAGACGAGGACTGACTCCCCTGGGGAGACTCCAGAAGTACCCCAAGATCCATGTCAGCACTGGAGAGGAATCCTCAGGTTCCGGCCCCGACTCCACACAAGGTCTTAGGCCCCGGCATCGACGGGAGAGGAATCCCGAGAGGCCCCCGAGGAACTCGCATGGGGACTGGCCTTTCCTGAGGCCACCAGAGCGGGTCCCTGAGGTCCCCGTCGTAAGTCGAGAGCACCTGCCGCAACTCGAGAAAATCCAGGAGGTTTTGCCCTCCAGGCGAGATGAGGCCCATTTCCGCTGAGGCTTCTCGAGGCCAATCACATCTAACCACTGGAACTTCCAAATGGTCCTTTACACCATTGCTGCAACTCAAGAAGTTCCCCGACATACCCGTCTTCACTCGAGAGGAAGCACGTGGGGTCCCGCACACATCCAGGGGAGCCCCGTTTCCGCCTCCTAGCTCGAGATGAGGGATCCTTTCCCTGTTTCGTAGGGAAAGAATTCCCGGCCTTCCCGTCGCATCTCAAGAGGAGGCGCTCTCCACAGGAAAGGCGAGAGGAACTCCAGGGTCGTGACACCATTCCAAGAGTCCCCCAGATGTGTCAGTCCATTCCAGAGGAACCTGTTTTCCCTGCACTGCCTTGACGTTCAAGCCGAGGATCGACTCCCACCACGTGTGCACGTGGGACAGCCCTGTGGGAAAGCCTCGTGGGAAAGCCTCGTGGGAAAGACTCGAGGGAAAACCATAGATCCTTTGATCCACGCGGCGGACTGCGTGACACTGCTGCTACCGCTCTGGAGGAAAGCGCAAGTGCATGCCCGCATTCGAGACGAGGACTGACTCCCCTGGGGAGACTCCAGAAGTACCCCAAGATCCATGTCAGCACTGGAGAGGAATCCTCAGGTTCCGGCCCCGACTCCACACAAGGTCTTAGGCCCCGGCATCGACGGGAGAGGAATCCCGAGAGGCCCCCGAGGAACTCGCATGGGGCTGGCCTTTCCTGAGGCCACCAGAGCGGGTCCCTGAGGTCCCGGTCGTAAGTCGAGAGCACCTGCCGCAACTCGAGAAAATCCAGGAGGTTTTGCCCTCCAGGCGAGATGAGGCCCATTTCCGCTGAGGCTTCTCGAGGCCAATCACATCTAACCACTGGAACTTCCAAAGGGTCCTTCACACCCTTGCTGCAACTCAAGAAGTTCCCCGACATACCCGTCTGCACTCGAGAGGAAGCACGTGGTGTCCCGCACACATTCAGGGGAGCCCCGTTTCCGCCTCCTAGCTCGAGATGAGAGATCCTTTCCCTGTTTCATAGGGAAAGAATTCCCGGCGTTCCCGTCGCATCTCAAGAGGAGGCGCTCTCCACAGGAAAGGCGAGAGGAACTCCAGGGTCGTGCCACCATTCCAAGAGTCCCCCAGATGTGTCAGTCCATTCCAGAGGAACCTGTTTTCCCTGCACTGCCTTGACGTTCAAGCCGAGGATCGACTCCCACCACGTGTGCCCGTGGGACAGCCCTGTGGGAAAGCCTCGTGGGAAAGCCTCGTGGGAAAGACTCGAGGGAAAACCATAGATCCTTTGATCCACGTGGCAGACTGCGTGACACTGCTGCTACCGCTCTGGAGGAAAGCGGAAGTGCATGCCCGCATTCGAGACGAGGACTGACTCCCCTGGGGAGACTCCAGAAGTACCCCAAGATCCATGTCAGCACTGTAGAGATATCCTCAGGTTCCGTCCCCGACTCCACACAAGGTCTTAGGCCCCGGCATCGACGGGAGAGGAATCCCGAGAGGCCCCCGAGGAACTCGCATGGGGACTGGCCTTTCCTGAGGCCACCAGAGCGGGTCCCTGAGGTCCCCGTCGTAAGTCGAGAGCACCTGCCGCAACTCGAGAAAATCCAGGAGGTTTTGCCCTCCAGGCGAGATGAGGCCCATTTCCGCTGAGGCTTCTCGAGGCCAATCACATCTAACCACTGGAACTTCCAAAGGGTCCTTCACACCCTTGCTGCAACTCAAGAAGTTCCCCGACATACCCGTCTCCACTCGAGAGGAAGCACGTGGGGTCCCGCACACATCTAGGGGAGCCCCGTTTCCGCCTCCTAGCTCGAGATGAGGGATCCTTTCCCTGTTTCGTAGGGAAAGAATTCCCGGCGTTCCCGTCGCATCTCAAGAGGAGGCGCTCTCCACAGGAAAGGCGAGAGGAACTCCAGGGTCATGCCACCATTCCAAGAGTCCCCCAGATGTGTCAGTCCATTCCAGAGGAACCTTTTTTCCCTGCACTGCCTTGACGTTCAAGCCGAGGATCGACTCCCACCACGTGTGCACGTGGGACAGCCCTGTGGGAAAGCCTCGTGGGAAAGCCTCGTGGGAAAGACTCGAGGGAAAACTATAGATCCTTTGATCCACGCGGCGGACTGCGTGACACTGCTGCTACCGCTCTGGAGGAAAGCGCAAGTGCATGCCCGCATTCGAGACGAGGACTGACTCCCCTGGGGAGACTCCAGAAATACCCCAAGATCCATGTCAGCACTGGAGAGGAATCCTCAGGTTCCGGCCCCGACTCCACACAAGGTCTTAGGCCCCGGCATCGACGGGAGAGGAATCCCGAGAGGCCCCCTAGGGACTCGCATGGGGACTGGCCTTTCCTGAGGCCACCAGAGAGGGTCCCTGAGGTCCCCGTCGTAAGTCGAGAGCACCTGCCGCAACTCGAGAAAATCCAGGAGGTTTTGCCCTCCAGGCGAGATGAGGCCCATTTCCGCTGAGGCTTCTCGAGGCCAATCACATCTAACCACTGGAACTTCCAAAGGGTCCTTCACACCCTTGCTGCAACTCTAGAAGTTCCCCGACACACCCGTCTGCACTCGAGAGGAAGCACCTGGTGTCCCGCACACATCCAGGGGAGCCCCGTTTCCGCCTCCTAGCTCGAGATGAGGGATCCTTTCCCTGTTTCGTAGGGAAAGAATTCCCGGCGTTCCCGTCGCATCTCAAGAGGAGGCGCTCTCCACAGGAAAGGCGAGAGGAACTCCAGGGTCATGCCACCATTCCAAGAGTCCCCCAGATGTGTCAGTCCATTCCAGAGGAACCTGTTTTCCCTGCACTGCCGTGACGTTCAAGCCGAGGATCGACTCCCACCACGTGTGCACGTGGGACAGCCCTGTGGGAAAGCCTCGTGGGAAAGCCTCGTGGGAAAGACTCGAGGGAAAACCATAGATCCTTTGATCCACGCGGCGGACTGCGTGACACTGCTGCTACCGCTCTGGAGGAAAGCGCAAGTGCATGCCCGCATTCGAGACGAGGACTGACTCCCCTGGGGAGACTCCAGAAGTACCCCAAGATCCATGTCAGCACTGGAGAGGAATCCTCAGGTTCCGGCCCCGACTCCACACAAGGTCTTAGGCCCCGGCATCGACGGGAGAGGAATCCCGAGAGGCCCCCGAGGAACTCGCATGGGGACTGGCCTTTCCTGAGGCCACCAGAGCGGGTCCCTGAGGTCCCCGTCGTAAGTCGAGAGCACCTGCCGCAACTCGAGAAAATCCAGGAGGTTTTGCCCTCCAGGCGAGATGAGGCCCATTTCCGCTGAGGCTTCTCGAGGCCAATCACATCTAACCACTGGAACTTCCAAATGGTCCTTTACACCATTGCTGCAACTCAAGAAGTTCCCCGACATACCCGTCTTCACTCGAGAGGAAGCACGTGGGGTCACGCACACATCCAGGGGAGCCCCGTTTCCGCCTCCTAGCTCGAGATGAGGGATCCTTTCCCTGTTTCATAGGGAAAGAATTCCCGGCGTTCCCGTCGCATCTCAAGAGGAGGCGCTCTCCACCGGAAAGGCGAGAGGAACTCCAGGGTCGTGACACCATTCCAAGAGTCCCCCAGATGTGTCATTCCATTCCAGAGGAACCTGTTTTCCCTGCACTGCCTTGACGTTCAAGCCGAGGATCGACTCCCACCACGTGTGCACGTGGGACAGCCCTGTGGGAAAGCCTCGTGGGAAAGCCTCGTGGGAAAGACTCGAGGGAAAACCATAGATCCTTTGATCCACGCGGCGGACTGCGTGACACTGCTGCTACCGCTCTGGAGGAAAGCGCAAGTGCATGCCCGCATTCGAGACGAGGACTGACTCCCCTGGGGAGACTCCAGAAGTACCCCAAGATCCATGTCAGCACTGGAGAGGAATCCTCAGGTTCCGGCCCCGACTCCACACAAGGTCTTAGGCCCCGGCATCGACGGGAGAGGAATCCCGAGAGGCCCCCGAGGAACTCGCATGGGGCTGGCCTTTCCTGAGGCCACCAGAGCGGGTCCCTGAGGTCCCCGTCGTAAGTCGAGAGCACCTGCCGCAACTCGAGAAAATCCAGGAGGTTTTGCCCTCCAGGCCAGATGAGGCCCATTTCCGCTGAGGCTTCCCGAGGCCAATCACATCTAACCACTGGAACTTCCAAAGGGTCCTTCACACCATTGCTGCAACTCAAGAAGATCCCCGACATACCCGTCGTCACTCGAGAGGAAGCACGTGGGGTCCCGCACACATCCAGGGGAGCCCCGTTTCCGCCTCCTAGCTCGAGATGAGGGATCCTTTCCCTGTTTCGTAGGGAAAGAATTCCCGGCCTTCCCGTCGCATCTCAAGAGGAGGCGCTCTCCACAGGAAAGGCGAGAGGAACTCCAGGTTCGTGACACCATTCCAAGAGTCCCCCAGATGTGTCAGTCCATTCCAGAGGAACCTGTTTTCCCTGCACTGCCTTGACGTTCAAGCCGAGGATCGACTCCCACCACGTGTGCACGTGGGACAGCCCTGTGGGAAAGCCTCGTGGGAAAGCCTCGTGGGAAAGACTCGAGGGAAAACCATAGATCCTTTGATCCACGCGGCGGACTGCGTGACACTGCTGCTACCGCTCTGGAGGAAAGCGCAAGTGCATGCCCGCATTCGAGACGAGGACTGACTCCCCTGGGGAGACTCCAGAAGTACCCCAAGATCCATGTCAGCACTGGAGAGGAATCCTCAGGTTCCGGCCCCGACTCCACACAAGGTCTTAGGCCCCGGCATCGACGGGAGAGGAATCCCGAGAGGCCCCCGAGGAACTCGCATGGGGCTGGTCTTTCCTGAGGCCACCAGAGCGGGTCCCTGAGGTCCCCGTCGTAAGTCGAGAGCACCTGCCGCAACTCGAGAAAATCCAGGAGGTTTTGCCCTCCAGGCGAGATGAGGCCCATTTCCGCTGAGGCTTCTCGAGGCCAATCACATCTAACCACTGGAACTTCCAAAGGGTCCTTCACACCCTTGCTGCAACTCAAGAAGTTCCCCGACATACCCGTCTGCACTCGAGAGGAAGCACGTGGTGTCCCGCACACATTCAGGGGAGACCCGTTTCCGCCTCCTAGCTCGAGATGAGAGATCCTTTCCCTGTTTCATAGGGAAAGAATTCCCGGCGTTCCCGTCGCATCTCAAGAGGAGGCGCTCTCCACAGGAAAGGCGAGAGGAACTCCAGGGTCGTGCCACCATTCCAAGAGTCCCCCAGATGTGTCAGTCCATTCCAGAGGAACCTGTTTTCCCTGCACTGCCTTGACGTTCAAGCCGAGGATCGACTCCCACCACGTGTGCCCGTGGGACAGCCCTGTGGGAAAGCCTCGTGGGAAAGCCTCGTGGGAAAGACTCGAGGGAAAACCATAGATCCTTTGATCCACGTGGCAGACTGCGTGACACTGCTGCTACCGCTCTGGAGGAAAGCGCAAGTGCATGCCCGCATTCGAGACGAGGACTGACTCCCCTGGGGAGACTCCAGAAGTACCCCAAGATCCATGTCAGCACTGGAGAGATATCCTCAGGTTCCGTCCCCGACTCCACACAAGGTCTTAGGCCCCGGCATCGACGGGAGAGGAATCCCGAGAGGCCCCCGAGGAACTCGCATGGGGACTGGCCTTTCCTGAGGCCACCAGAGCGGGTCCCTGAGGTCCCCGTCGTAAGTCGAGAGCACCTGCCGCAACTCGAGAAAATCCAGGAGGTTTTGCCCTCCAGGCGAGATGAGGCCCATTTCCGCTGAGGCTTCTCGAGGCCAATCACATCTAACCACTGGAACTTCCAAAGGGTCCTTCACACCCTTGCTGCAACTCAAGAAGTTCCCCGACATACCCGTCTCCACTCGAGAGGAAGCACGTGGGGTCCCGCACACATCTAGGGGAGCCCCGTTTCCGCCTCCTAACTCGAGATGAGGGATCCTTTCCCTGTTTCGTAGGGAAAGAATTCCCGGCGTTCCCGTCGCATCTCAAGAGGAGGCGCTCTCCACAGGAAAGGCGAGAGGAACTCCAGGGTCATGCCACCATTCCAAGAGTCCCCCAGATGTGTCAGTCCATTCCAGAGGAACCTGTTTTCCCTGCACTGCCTTGACGTTCAAGCCGAGGATCGACTCCCACCACGTGTGCACGTGGGACAGCCCTGTGGGAAAGCCTCGTGGGAAAGCCTCGTGGGAAAGACTCGAGGGAAAACTATAGATCCTTTGATCCACGCGGCGGACTGCGTGACACTGCTGCTACCGCTCTGGAGGAAAGCGCAAGTGCATGCCCGCATTCGAGACGAGGACTGACTCCCCTGGGGAGACTCCAGAAATACCCCAAGATCCATGTCAGCACTGGAAAGGAATCCTCAGGTTCCGGCCCCGACTCCACACAAGGTCTTAGGCCCCGGCATCGACGGGAGAGGAATCCCGAGAGGCCCCCTAGGGACTCGCATGGGGACTGGCCTTTCCTGAGGCCACCAGAGAGGGTCCCTGAGGTCCCCGTCGTAAGTCGAGAGCACCTGCCGCAACTCGAGAAAATCCAGGAGGTTTTGCCCTCCAGGCGAGATGAGGCCCATTTCCGCTGAGGCTTCTCGAGGCCAATCACATCTAACCACTGGAACTTCCAAAGGGTCCTTCACACCCTTGCTGCAACTCTAGAAGTTCCCCGACACACCCGTCTGCACTCGAGAGGAAGCACCTGGTGTCCCGCACACATCCAGGGGAGCCCCGTTTCCGCCTCCTAGCTCGAGATGAGGGATCCTTTCCCTGTTTCGTAGGGAAAGAATTCCCGGCGTTCCCGTCGCATCTCAAGAGGAGGCGCTCTCCACAGGAAAGGCGAGAGGAACTCCAGGGTCATGCCACCATTCCAAGAGTCCCCCAGATGTGTCAGTCCATTCCAGAGGAACCTGTTTTCCCTGCACTGCCTTGACGTTCAAGCCGAGGATCGACTCCCACCACGTGTGCACGTGGGACAGCCCTGTGGGAAAGCCTCGTGGGAAAGCCTCGTGGGAAAGACTCGAGGGAAAACCATAGATCCTTTGATCCACGCGGCGGACTGCGTGACACTGCTGCTACCGCTCTGGAGGAAAGCGCAAGTGCATGCCCGCATTCGAGACGAGGACTGACTCCCCTGGGGAGACTCCAGAAGTACCCCAAGATCCATGTCAGCACTGGAGAGGAATCCTCAGGTTCCGGCCCCGACTCCACACAAGGTCTTAGGCCCCGGCATCGACGGGAGAGGAATCCCGAGAGGCCCCCGAGGAACTCGCATGGGGACTGGCCTTTCCTGAGGCCACCAGAGCGGGTCCCTGAGGTCCCCGTCGTAAGTCGAGAGCACCTGCCGCAACTCGAGAAAATCCAGGAGGTTTTGCCCTCCAGGCGAGATGAGGCCCATTTCCGCTGAGGCTTCTCGAGGCCAATCACATCTAACCACTGGAACTTCCAAATGGTCCTTCACACCATTGCTGCAACTCAAGAAGTTCCCCGACATACCCGTCTTCACTCGATAGGAAGCACGTGGGGTCCCGCACACATCCAGGGGAGCCCCGTTTCCGCCTCCTAGCTCGAGATGAGGGATCCTTTCCCTGTTTCGTAGGGAAAGAATTCCCGGCGTTCCCGTCGCATCTCAAGAGGAGGCGCTCTCCACCGGAAAGGCGAGAGGAACTCCAGGGTCGTGACACCATTCCAAGAGTCCCCCAGATGTGTCATTCCATTCCAGAGGAACCTGTTTTCCCTGCACTGCCTTGACGTTCAAGCCGAGGATCGACTCCCACCACGTGTGCACGTGGGACAGCCCTGTGGGAAAGCCTCGTGGGAAAGCCTCGTGGGAAAGACTCGAGGGAAAACCATAGATCCTTTGATCCACGCGGCGGACTGCGTGACACTGCTGCTACCGCTCTGGAGGAAAGCGCAAGTGCATGCCCGCATTCGAGACGAGGACTGACTCCCCTGGGGAGACTCCAGAAGTACCCCAAGATCCATGTCAGCACTGGAGAGGAAACCTCAGGTTCCGGCCCCGACTCCACACAAGGTCTTAGGCCCCGGCATCGACGGGAGAGGAATCCCGAGAGGCCCCCGAGGAACTCGCATGGGGCTGGCCTTTCCTGAGGCCACCAGAGCGGGTCCCTGAGGTCCCCGTCGTAAGTCGAGAGCACCTGCCGCAACTCGAGAAAATCCAGGAGGTTTTGCCCTCCAGGCCAGATGAGGCCCATTTCCGCTGAGGCTTCCCGAGGCCAATCACATCTAACCACTGGAACTTCCAAAGGGTCCTTCACACCATTGCTGCAACTCAAGAAGATCCCCGACATACCCGTCGTCACTCGAGAGGAAGCACGTGGGGTCCCGCACACATCCAGGGGAGCCCCGTTTCCGCCTCCTAGCTCGAGATGAGGGATCCTTTCCCTGTTTCGTAGGGAAAGAATTCCCGGCCTTCCTGTCGCATCTCAAGAGGAGGCGCTCTCCACAGGAAAGGCGAGAGGAACTCTAGGGTCGTGACACCATTCCAAGAGTCCCCCAGATGTGTCAGTCCATTCCAGAGGAACCTGTTTTCCCTGCACTGCCTTGACGTTCAAGCCGAGGATCGACTCCCACCACGTGTGCACGTGGGACAGCCCTGTGGGAAAGCCTCGTGGGAAAGCCTCGTGGGAAAGACTCGAGGGAAAACCATAGATCCTTTGATCCACGCGGCGGACTGCGTGACACTGCTGCTACCGCTCTGGAGGAAAGCGCAAGTGCATGCCCGCATTCGAGACGAGGACTGACTCCCCTGGGCAGACTCCAGAAGTACCCCAAGATCCATGTCAGCACTGGAGAGGAATCCTCAGGTTCCGGCCCCGACTCCACACAAGGTCTTAGGCCCCGGCATCGACGGGAGAGGAATCCCGAGAGGCCCCCGAGGAACTCGCATGGGGCTGGCCTTTCCTGAGGCCACCAGAGCGGGTCCCTGAGGTCCCCGTCGTAAGTCGAGAGCACCTGCCGCAACTCGAGAAAATCCAGGAGGTTTTGCCCTCCAGGCCAGATGAGGCCCATTTCCGCTGAGGCTTCTCGAGGCCAATCACATCTAACCACTGGAACTTCCAAAGGGTCCTTCACACCCTTGCTGCAACTCAAGAAGATCCCCGACATACCCGTCTGCACTCGAGAGGAAGCACGTGGTGTCCCGCACACATTCAGGGGAGCCCCGTTTCCGCCTCCTAGCTCGAGATGAGAGATCCTTTCCCTGTTTCATAGGGAAAGAATTCCCAGCGTTCCCGTCGCATCTCAAGAGGAGGCGCTCTCCACAGGAAAGGCGAGAGAAACTCCAGGGTCGTGCCACCATTCCAAGAGTCCCCCAGATGTGTCAGTCCATTCCAGAGGAACCTGTTTTCCCTGCACTGCCTTGACGTTCAAGCCGAGGATCGACTCCCACCACGTGTGCCCGTGGGACAGCCCTGTGGGAAAGCCTCGTGTGAAAGCCTCGTGGGAAAGACTCGAGGGAAAACCATAGATCCTTTGATCCACGTGGCAGACTGCGTGACACTGCTGCTACCGCTCTGGAGGAAAGCGCAAGTGCATGCCCGCATTCGAGACGAGGACTGACTCCCCTGGGGAGACTCCAGAAGTACCCCAAGATCCATGTCAGCACTGGAGAGATATCCTCAGGTTCCGTCCCCGACTCCACACAAGGTCTTAGGCCCCGGCATCGACGGGAGAGGAATCCCGAGAGGCCCCCGAGGAACTCGCATGGGGACTGGCCTTTCCTGAGGCCACCAGAGCGGGTCCCTGAGGTCCCCGTCGTAAGTCGAGAGCACCTGCCGCAACTCGAGAAAATCCAGGAGGTTTTGCCCTCCAGGCGAGATGAGGCCCATTTCCGCTGAGGCTTCTCGAGGCCAATCACATCTAACCACTGGAACTTCCAAAGGGTCCTTCACACCCTTGCTGCAACTCAAGAAGTTCCCCGACATACCCGTCTCCACTCGAGAGGAAGCACTTGGGGTCCCGCACACATCTAGGGGAACCCCGTTTCCGCCTCCTAGCTCGAGATGAGGGATCCTTTCCCTGTTTCGTAGGGAAAGAATTCCCGGCGTTCCCGTCGCATCTCAAGAGGAGGCGCTCTCCACAGGAAAGGCGAGAGGAACTCCAGGGTCATGCCACCATTCCAAGAGTCCCCCAGATGTGTCAGTCCATTCCAGAGGAACCTGTTTTCCCTGCACTGCCTTGACGTTCAAGCCGAGGATCGACTCCCACCACGTGTGCACGTGGGACAGCCCTGTGGGAAAGCCTCGTGGGAAAGCCTCGTGGGAAAGACTCGAGGGAAAACTATAGATCCTTTGATCCACGCGGCGGACTGCGTGACACTGCTGCTACTGCTCTGGAGGAAAGCGCAAGTGCATGCCCGCATTCGAGACGAGGACTGACTCCCCTGGGGAGACTCCAGAAATACCCCAAGATCCATGTCAGCACTGGAGAGGAATCCTCAGGTTCCGGCCCCGACTCCACACAAGGTCTTAGGCCCCGGCATCGACGGGAGAGGAATCCCGAGAGGCCCCCTAGGGACTCGCATGGGGACTGGCCTTTCCTGAGGCCACCAGAGAGGGTCCCTGAGGTCCCCGTCGTAAGTCGAGAGCACCTGCCGCAACTCGAGAAAATCCAGGAGGTTTTGCCCTCCAGGCGAGATGAGGCCCATTTCCGCTGAGGCTTCTCGAGGCCAATCACATCTAACCACTGGAACTTCCAAAGGGTCCTTCACACCCTTGCTGCAACTCAAGAAGTTCCCCGACACACCCGTCTGCACTCGAGAGGAAGCACCTGGTGTCCCGCACACATCCAGGGGAGCCCCGTTTCCGCCTCCTAGCTCGAGATGAGGGATCCTTTCCCTGTTTCGTAGGGAAAGAATTCCCGGCGTTCCCGTCGCATCTCAAGAGGAGGCGCTCTCCACAGGAAAGGCGAGAGGAACTCCAGGGTCATGCCACCATTCCAAGAGTCCCCCAGATGTGTCAGTCCATTCCAGAGGAACCTGTTTTCCCTGCACTGCCTTGACGTTCAAGCCGAGGATCGACTCCCACCACGTGTGCACGTGGGACAGCCCTGTGGGAAAGCCTCGTGGGAAAGCCTCGTGGGAAAGACTCGAGGGAAAACCATAGATCCTTTGATCCACGCGGCGGACTGCGTGACACTGCTGCTACCGCTCTGGAGGAAAGCGCAAGTGCATGCCCGCATTCGAGACGAGGACTGACTCCCCTGGGGAGACTCCAGAAGTACCCCAAGATCCATGTCAGCACTGGAGAGGAATCCTCAGGTTCCGGCCCCGACTCCACACAAGGTCTTAGGCCCCGGCATCGACGGGAGAGGAATCCCGAGAGGCCCCCGAGGAACTCGCATGGGGACTGGCCTTTCCTGAGGCCACCAGAGCGGGTCCCTGAGGTCCCCGTCGTAAGTCGAGAGCACCTGCCGCAACTCGAGAAAATCCAGGAGGTTTTGCCCTCCAGGCGAGATGATGCCCATTTCCGCTGAGGCTTCTCGAGGCCAATCACATCTAACCACTGGAACTTCCAAATGGTCCTTTACACCATTGCTGCAACTCAAGAAGTTCCCCGACATACCCGTCTTCACTCGAGAGGAAGCACGTGGGGTCCCGCAAACATCCAGGGGAGCCCCGTTTCCGCCTCCTAGCTCGAGATGAGGGATCCTTTCCCTGTTTCGTAGGGAAAGAATTCCCGGCGTTCCCGTCGCATCTCAAGAGGAGGCGCTCTCCACCGGAAAGGCGAGAGGAACTCCAGGGTCGTGACACCATTCCAAGAGTCCCCCAGATGTGTCATTCCATTCCAGAGGAACCTGTTTTCCCTGCACTGCCTTGACGTTCAAGCCGAGGATCGACTCCCACCACGTGTGCACGTGGGACAGCCCTGTGGGAAAGCCTCGTGGGAAAGCCTCGTGGGAAAGACTCGAGGGAAAACCATAGATCCTTTGATCCACGCGGCGGACTGCGTGACACTGCTGCTACCGCTCTGGAGGAAAGCGCAAGTGCATGCCCGCATTCGAGACGAGGACTGACTCCCCTGGGGAGACTCCAGTAGTACCCCAAGATCCATGTCAGCACTGGAGAGGAATCCTCAGGTTCCGGCCCCGACTCCACACAAGGTCTTAGGCCCCGGCATCGACGGGAGAGGAATCCCGAGAGGCCCCCGAGGAACTCGCATGGGGCTGGCCTTTCCTGAGGCCACCAAAGCGGGTCCCTGAGGTCCCCGTCGTAAGTCGAGAGCACCTGCCGCAACTCGAGAAAATCCAGGAGGTTTTGCCCTCCAGGCCAGATGAGGCCCATTTCCGCTGAGGCTTCCCGAGGCCAATCACATCTAACCACTGGAACTTCCAAAGGGTCCTTCACACCATTGCTGCAACTCAAGAAGATCCCCGACATACCCGTCGTCACTCGAGAGGAAGCACGTGGGGTCCCGCACACATCCAGGGGAGCCCCGTTTCCGCCTCCTAGCTCGAGATGTGGGATCCTTTCCCTGTTTCGTAGGGAAAGAATTCCCGGCCTTCCCGTCGCATCTCAAGAGGAGGCGCTCTCCACAGGAAAGGCGAGAGGAACTCCAGGGCCGTGACACCATTCCAAGAGTCCCCCAGATGTGTCAGTCCATTCCAGAGGAACCTGTTTTCCCTGCACTGCCTTGACGTTCAAGCCGAGGATCGACTCCCACCACGTGTGCACGTGGGACAGCCCTGTGGGAAAGCCTCGTGGGAAAGCCTCGTGGGAAAGACTCGAGGGAAAACCATAGATCCTTTGATCCACGCGGCGGACTGCGTGACACTGCTGCTACCGCTCTGGAGGAAAGCGCAAGTGCATGCCCGCATTCGAGACGAGGACTGACTCCCCTGGGGAGACTCCAGAAGTACCCCAAGATCCATGTCAGCACTGGAGAGGAATCCTCAGGTTCCGGCCCCGACTCCACACAAGGTCTTAGGCCCCGGCATCGACGGGAGAGGAATCCCGAGAGGCCCCCGAGGAACTCGCATGGGGCTGGCCTTTCCTGAGGCCACCAGAGCGGGTCCCTGAGGTCCCCGTCGTAAGTCGAGAGCACCTGCCGCAACTCGAGAAAATCCAGGAGGTTTTGCCCTCCAGGCGAGATGAGGCCCATTTCCGCTGAGGCTTCTCGAGGCCAATCACATCTAACCACTGGAACTTCCAAAGGGTCCTTCACACCCTTGCTGCAACTCAAGAAGTTCCCCGACATACCCGTCTGCACTCGAGAGGAAGCACGTGGTGTCCCGCACACATTCAGGGGAGCCCCGTTTCCGCCTCCTAGCTCGAGATGAGAGATCCTTTCCCTGTTTCATAGGGAAAGAATTCCCGGCGTTCCCGTCGCATCTCAAGAGGAGGCGCTCTCCACAGGAAAGGCGAGAGGAACTCCAGGGTCGTGCCACCATTCCAAGAGTCCCCCAGATGTGTCAGTCCATTCCAGAGGAACCTGTTTTCCCTGCACTGCCTTGACGTTCAAGCCGAGGATCGACTCCCACCACGTGTGCCCGTGGGACAGCCCTGTGGGAAAGCCTCGTGTGAAAGCCTCGTGGGAAAGACTCGAGGGAAAACCATAGATCCTTTGATCCACGTGGCAGACTGCGTGACACTGCTGCTACCGCTCTGGAGGAAAGCGCAAGTGCATGCCTGCATTCGAGACGAGGACTGACTCCCCTGGGGAGACTCCAGAAGTACCCCAAGATCCATGTCAGCACTGGAGAGATATCCTCAGGTTCCGTCCCCGACTCCACACAAGGTCTTAGGCCCCGGCATCGACGGGAGAGGAATCCCGAGAGGCCCCCGAGGAACTCGCATGGGGACTGGCCTTTCCTGAGGCCACCAGAGCGGGTCCCTGAGGTCCCCGTCGTAAGTCGAGAGCACCTGCCACAACTCGAGAAAATCCAGGAGGTTTTGCCCTCCAGGCGAGATGAGGCCCATTTCCGCTGAGGCTTCTCGAGGCCAATCACATCTAACCACTGGAACTTCCAAAGGGTCCTTCACACCCTTGCTGCAACTCAAGAAGTTCCCCGACATACCCGTCTCCACTCGAGAGGAAGCACGTGGGGTCCCGCACACATCTAGGGGAGCCCCGTTTCCGCCTCCTAGCTCGAGATGAGGGATCCTTTCCCTGTTTCGTAGGGAAAGAATTCCCGGCGTTCCCGTCGCATCTCAAGAGGAGGCGCTCTCCACAGGAAAGGCGAGAGGAACTCCAGGGTCATGCCACCATTCCAAGAGTCCCCCAGATGTGTCAGTCCATTCCAGAGGAACCTGTTTTCCCTGCACTGCCTTGACGTTCAAGCCGAGGATCGACTCCCACCACGTGTGCACGTGGGACAGCCCTGTGGGAAAGCCTCGTGGGAAAGCCTCGTGGGAAAGACTCGAGGGAAAACTATAGATCCTTTGATCCACGCGGCGGACTGCGTGACACTGCTGCTACCGCTCTGGAGGAAAGCGCAAGTGCATGCCCGCATTCGAGACGAGGACTGACTCCCCTGGGGAGACTCCAGAAATACCCCAAAATCCATGTCAGCACTGGAGAGGAATCCTCAGGTTCCGGCCCCGACTCCACACAAGGTCTTAGGCCCCGGCATCGACGGGAGAGGAATCCCGAGAGGCCCCCGAGGGACTCGCATGGGGACTGGCCTTTCCTGAGGCCACCAGAGAGGGTCCCTGAGGTCCCCGTCGTAAGTCGAGAGCACCTGCCGCAACTCGAGAAAATCCAGGAGGTTTTGCCCTCCAGGCGAGATGAGGCCCATTTCCGCTGACGCTTCTCGAGGCTAATCACATCTAACCACTGGAACTTCCAAAGGGTCCTTCACACCCTTGCTGCAACTCAAGAAGTTCCCCGACATACCCGTCTCCACTCGAGAGGAAGCACGTGGGGTCCCGCACACATTCAGGGGAGCCTCGTTTCCCCTCCTAGCTCGAGATGAGGGATCCTTTCCCTGTTTCATAGGGAAAGAATTCCCGGCGTTCCCGTCGCATCTCAAGAGGAGGCGCTCTCCACAGGAAAGGCGTGAGGAACTCCAGGGTCGTGCCACCATTCCAAGAGTCCCCCAGATGTGTCAGTGCATTCCTGAGGAAACTGTTTTCCCTGCACTGCCTTGACGTTCAAGCCGAGGATCGACTCCCACCACGTGTGCACGTGGGACAGCCCTGTGGGAAAGCCTCGTGGGAAAGCCTCGTGGGAAAGACTCGAGGGAAAAACATAGATCCTTTGATCCACGGGGCGGACTGCGTGACACTGCTGCTACCGCTCTGGAGGAAAGCGCAAGTGCATGCCCGCATTCGAGACGAGGACTGACTTCCCTGGGGAGACTCCAGAAATACCCCAAGATCCATGTCAGCACTGGAGAGGAATCCTCAGGTTCCGGCCCCGACTCCACACAAGGTCTTAGGCCCCGGCATCGACGGGAGAGGAATCCCGAGAGGCCCCCGAGGAACTCGCATGGGGCTGGCCTTTCCTGAGGCCACCAGAGCGGGTCCCTGAGGTCCCCGTCGTAAGTCGAGAGCACCTGCCGCAACTCGAGAAAATCCAGGAGGTTTTGCCCTCCAGGCGAGATGAGGCCCATTTCCGCTGAGGCTTCTCGAGGCCAATCACATCGAACCACTGGAACTTCCAAAGGGTCCTTCACACCCTTGCTGCAACTCAAGAAGTTCCCCGACATACCCGTCTGCACTCGAGAGGAAGCACGTGGTGTCCCGCACACATTCAGGGGAGCCCCGTTTCCGCCTCCTAGCTCGAGATGAGAGATCCTTTCCCTGTTTCATAGGGAAAGAATTCCCGGCGTTCCCATCGCATCTCAAGAGGAGGCGCTCTCCACAGGAAAGGCGAGAGGAACTCCAGGGTCGTGCCACCATTCCAAGAGTCCCCCAGATGTGTCAGTCCATGCCAGAAGAACCTGTTTTCCCTGCACTGCCTTGACGTTCAAGCCGAGGATCGACTCCCACCACGTGTGCACGTGGGACAGCCCTGTGGGAAAGCCTCGTGGGAAAGCCTCGTGGGAAAGACTCGAGGGAAAACCATAGATCCTTTGATCCACGCGGCGGACTGCGTGACACTGCTGCTACCGCTCTGGAGGAAAGCGCAAGTGCATGCCCGCATTCGAGACGAGGACTGACTCCCCTGGGGAGACTCCAGAAGTACCCCAAGATCCATGTCAGCACTGGAGAGGAATCCTCAGGTTCCGGCCCCGACTCCACACAAGGTCTTAGGCCCCGGCATCGACGGGAGAGGAATCCCGAGAGGCCCCCGAGGAACTCGCATGGGGACTGGCCTTTCCTGAGGCCACCGGAGCGGTTCCCTGAGGTCCCCGTCGTAAGTCGAGAGCACCTGCCGCAACTCGAGAAAATCCACGAGGTTTTGCCCTCCAGGCGAGATGAAGCCCATTTCCCCTGAGGCTTCTCGAGGCTAATCACGTCTAACCACTGGAACTTCCAAAGGGTCCTTCACACCCTTGCTGCAACTCAAGAAGTTCCCCGACATACCCGTCTCCGCTCGAGAGGAAGCACGTGGGGTCCCGCACACATTCAGGGGAGCCTCGTTTCCCCTCCTAGCTCGAGATGAGGGATCCTTTCCCTGTTTCATAGGGAAAGAATTCCCGGCGTTCCCGTCGCATCTCAAGAGGAGGCGCTCTCCACAGGAAAGGCGTGAGGAACTCCAGGGTCGTGCCACCATTCCAAGAGTCCCCCAGATGTGTCAGTGCATTCCTGAGGAAACTGTTTTCCCTGCACTGCCTTGACGTTCAAGCCAAGGATCGACTCCCACCACGTGTGCACGTGGGACAGCCCTGTGGGAAAGCCTCGTGGGAAAGCCTCGTGGGAAAGACTCGAGGGAAAAACATAGATCCTTTGATCCACGCGGCGGACTGCGTGACACTGCTGCTACCGCTCTGGAGGAAAGCGCAAGTGCATGCCCGCATTCGAGACGAGGACTGACTTCCCTGGGGAGACTCCAGAAATACCCCAAGATCCATGTCAGCACTGGAGAGGAATCCTCAGGTTCCGGCCCCGACTCCACACAAGGTCTTAGGCCCCGGCATCGACGGGAGAGGAATCCCGAGACGCCCCCGAGGAACTCGCATGGGGACTGGCCTTTCCTGAGCCACCGGAGCGGTTCCCTGAGGTCCCCGTCGTAAGTCGAGAGCACCTGCCGCAACTCGAGAAAATCCAGGAGGTTTTGCCCTCCAGGCGAGATGAGGCCCATTTCCGCTGAGGCTTCTCGTGCCCAATCACATCTAACCACTGGAACTTCCAAAGGATCCTTCACACCCTTGCTGCAACTCAAGAAGTACCCCGACATACCCGTCTCCACTCGAGAGGAAGCACTTTGTGTCCCGCACACATCGAGGGGAGCCCCGTTTCCGCCTCCTAACTCGAGATGAGGGATCCTTTCCCTGTTTCGTAGGGAAAGAATTCCCGGCGTTCCCGTCGCATCTCAAGAGGAGGCGCTCTCCACAGGAAAGGCGAGAGGAACTCCAGGGTCGAGACACCATTCCAAGAGTCCCCCAGATGTGTCAGTCCATTCCAGAGGAACCTGTTTTCCCTGCACTGCCTTGACGTTGAAGCCGAGGATCGACTCCCACCACGTGTGCACGTGGGACAGCCCTGTGGGAAAGCCTCGTGGGAAAGCCTCGTGGGAAAGACTCGAGGGAAAACCATAGATCCTTTGATCCACGCGGCGGACTGCGTGACACTGCTGCTACCGCTCTGGAGGAAAGCGCAAGTGCATGCCCGCATTCGAGACGAGGACTGACTCCCCTGGGGAGACTCCAGAAGTACCCCAAGATTCATGTCAGCACTGGGGAGGAATCCTCAGGTTCCGGCCCCGACTCCACACAAGGTCTTAGGCCCTGGCATCGACGGGAGAGGAATCCCGAGAGGCCCCCGAGGAACTCGCATGGGGACTGGCCTTTCCTGAGGCCACCAGAGCGGGTCCCTGAGGTCCCCGTCGTAAGTCGAGAGCACCTGCCGCAACTCGAGAAAATCCAGGAAGTTTTGCCCTCCAGGCGAGATGAGGCCCATTTCCGCTGAGCCTTCTCGAGGCTAATCACGTCTAACCACTGGAACTTCCAAAGGGTCCTTCACACCCTTGCTGCAACTCAAGAAGTTCCCCGACATACCCGTCTCCACTCGAGAGGAAGCACGTGGGGTCCCGCACACATCCAGGGGAGCCCCGTTTCCGCCTCCTAGCTCGAGATGAGGGATCCTTTCCCTGTTTCGTAGGGAAAGAATTCCCGGCCTTCCCGTCGCATCTCAAGAGGAGGCGCTCTCCACAGGAAAGGCGAGAGGAACTCCAGGGTCATGCCACCATTCCAAGAGTCCCCCAGATGTGTCAGTCCATTCCAGAGGAACCTGTTTTCCCCGCACTGCCTTGACGTTCAAGCCGAGGATCGACTCCCACCACGTGTGCACGTGGGACAGCCCTGTGGGAAAGCCTCGTGGGAAAGCCTCGTGGGAAACACTCGAGGGAAAACCATAGATCCTTTGATCCACGCGGCGGACTGCGTGACACTGCTGCTACCGCTCTGGAGGAAAGCGCAAGTGCATGCCCGCATTCGAGACGAGGACTGACTCCCCTGGGGAGACTCCAGAAGTACCCCAAGATCCATGTCAGCACTGGAGAGGAATCCTCAGGTTCCGGCCCCGACTCGACACAAGGTCTTAGGCCCCGGCATCGACGGGAGAGGAATCCCGAGAGGCCCCCGAGGAACTCACATGGGGACTGGCCTTTCCTGAGGCCACCAGAGCGGGTCCCTGAGGTCCCCGTCGTAAGTCGAGAGCACCTGCCGCAACTCGAGAAAATCCAGGAGGTTTTGCCCTCCAGGCGAGATGAGGCCCATTTCCGCTGAGCCTTCTCGAGGCTAATCACGTCTAACCACTGGAACTTGCAAAGGGTCCTTCACACCCTTGCTGCAACTCAAGAAGTTCCCCGACATACCCGTCTCCACTCGAGAGGAAGCACGTGGGGTCCCGCACACATCCAGGGGAGCCCCGTTTCCCCCTCCTAGCTCGAGATGAGGGATCCTTTCCCTGTTTCGTAGGGAAAGAATTCCCGGCGTTCCCGTCGCATCTCAAGAGGAGGCGCTCTCCACAGGAAAGGCGAGAGGAACTCCTGGGTCGTGCCACCATTCCAAGAGTCCCCCAGATGTGTCAGTCCATTCCAGAGGAACCTGTTTTCCCTGCACTGCCTTGACGTTCAAGCCGAGGATCGACTCCCACCACGTGTGCACGTGGGACAGCCCTGTGGGAAAGCCTCGTGGGAAAGCCTCGTGGGAAAGACTCGAGGGAAAACCATAGATCCTTTGATCCACGCGGAGGACTGCGTGACACTGCTGCTACCACTTTGGAGGAAAGCGCAATGCATGACCGCATTCGAGACGAGGACTGACTCCCCTGGGGAGACTCCAGAAGTACCCCAAGATCCATGTCAGCACTGGAGAGGAATCCTCAGGTTCCGGCCCCGACTCCACACAAGGTCTTAGGCCCCGGCATCGACGGGAGAGGAATCCCGAGACGCCCCCGAGGAACTCGCATGGGGACTGGCCTTTCCTGAGGCCACCAGAGCGGTTCCCTGAGGTCCCCGTCGTAAGTCGAGAGCACCTGCCGCAACTCGAGAAAATCCAGGAGGTTTTGCCCTCCAGGCGAGATGAGGCCCATTTCCGCTGAGTCTTCTCGAGGCCAATCACATCTAACCACTGGAACTTCCAAAGGGTCCTTCACACCATTGCTGCAACTCAAGAAGTTCCCCGACATACCCGTCTCCACTCGAGAGGAAGCACGTGGGGTCCCGCACACATCCAGGGGAGCCCCGTTTCTGCCTCCTAGCTCGAGATGAGGTATCCTTTCCCTGTTTCGCAGGGAAAGAATTCCCGGCGTTCCCGTCGCATCTCAAGAGGAGGCGCTCTCCACAGGAAAGGCGAGAGGAACTCCAGGGTCGTGCCACCATTCCAAGAGTCCCCCAGATGTGTCAGTCCATTCCAGAGGAACCTGTTTTCCCTGCACTGCCTTGACGTTCAAGCCGAGGATCGACTCCCACCACGTGTGCACGTGGGACAGCCCTGTGGGAAAGCCTCGTGGGAAAGCCTCGTGGGAAAGACTCGAGGGAAAACCATAGATCCTTTGATCCACGCGGCAGACTGTGTGACACTGCTGCTACCGCTCTGGAGGAAAGCGCAAGTGCATGCCTGCATTCGAGACGAGGACTGACTCCCCTGGGGAGACTCCAACAGTACGCCAAGATCCATGTCAGCACTGGAGAGGAATCCTCAGGTTCCAGCCCCGACTCCACACAAGGTCTTAGGCCCCGGCATCGACGGGAGAGGAATCCCGAGAGGCCCCCGAGGAACTCGCATGGGGACTGGCCTTTCCTGAGGCCACCAGAGCGGGTCCCTGAGGTCCCCGTCGTAAGTCGAGAGCACCTGCCGCAACTCGAGAAAATCCAGGAGGTTTTGCCCTCCAGGCGAGATGAGGCCCATTTCCGCTGAGGCTTCTCGAGGCCAATCACATCTAACCACTGGAACTTCCAAAGGGTCCTTCACACCCTTGCTGCAACTCAAGAAGTTCCCCGACACACCCGTCTGCACTCGAGAGGAAGCACGTGGGTCCCGCACACATCCAGGGGAGCCCCGTTTCCGCCTCCTAGCTCGAGATGAGGGATCCTTTCCCTGTTTCGTAGGGAAAGAATTCCCGGCGTTCCCGTCGCATCTCAAGAGGAGGCGCTCTCCACAGGAAAGGCGAGAGGAACTCCAGGGTCGTGCCACCATTCCAAGAGTCCCCCAGATGTGTCAGTCCATTCCAGAGGAACCTGTTTTCCCTGCACTGCCTTGACGTTCAAGCCGAGGATCGACTCCCACCACGTGTGCACGTGGGACAGCCCTGTGGGAAAGCCTCGTGGGAAAGCCTCGTGGGAAAGACTCGAGGGAAAACCATAGATCCTTTGATCCACGCGGCGGACTGCGTGACACTGCTGCTACCGCTCTGGAGGAAAGCGCAAGTGCATGCCCGCATTCGAGACGAGGACTGACTCCCCTGGGGAGACTCCAGAAGTACCCTAAGATCCATGTCAGCACTGGAGAGGAATCCTCAGGTTCCGGCCCCGACTCCACACAAGGTCTTAGGCCCTGGCATCGACGGGAGAGGAATCCCGAGAGGCCCCCGAGGAACTCGCATGGGGACTGGCCTTTCCTGAGGCCACCAGAGCGGGTCCCTGAGGTCCCGTCGTAAGTCGAGAGCACCTGCCGCAACTCGAGAAAATCCAGGAGGTTTTGCCCTCCAGGCGAGATGAGGCCCATTTCCGCTGAGGCTTCTCGAGGCCAATCACATCTAACCACTGGAACTTCCAAAGGGTCCTTCACACCCTTGCTGCAACTCAAGAAGTTCCCCGACACACCCGTCTGCACTCGAGAGGAAGCACGTGGGTCCCGCACACATCCAGGGGAGCCCCGTTTCCGCCTCCTAGCTCGAGATGAGGGATCCTTTCCCTGTTTCGTAGGGAAAGAATTCCCGTCGTTCCCGTCGCATCTCAAGAGGAGGCGCTCTCCACAGGAAAGGCGAGAGGAACTCCAGGGTCGTGCCACCATTCCAAGAGTCCCCCAGATGTGTCAGTCCATTCCAGAGGAACCTGTTTTCCCTGCACTGCCTTGACGTTCAAGCCGAGGATCGACTCCCACCACGTGTGCACGTGGGACAGCCCTGTGGGAAAGCCTCGTGGGAAAGCCTCGTCTGAAAGACTCGAGGGAAAACCATAGATCCTTTGATCCACGCGGTGGACTGCGTGACACTGCTGCTACCGCTCTGGAGGAAAGCGCAAGTGCATGCCCGCATTCGAGACGAGGACTGACTCCCCTGGGGAGACTCCAGAAGTACCCCAAGATCCATGTCAGCACTGGAGAGGAATCCTCAGGTTCCGTCCCCGACTCCACACAAGGTCTTAGGCCACGGCATCGACGGGAAAGGAATCCCGAGTGGCCCCCGAGGAACTCGCATGGGGACTGGCCTTTCCTGAGGCCACCAGAGCGGGTCCCTGAGGTCCCCGTCGTAAGTCGAGAGCACCTGCCGCAACTCGAGAAAATCCAGGAGGTTTTGCCCTCCAGGCGAGATGAGGCCCATTTCCGCTGAGGCTTCTCGAGGCCAATCACATCTAACCACTGGAACTTCCAAAGGGTCCTTCACACCCTTGCTGCAACTCAAGAAGTTCCCCGACATACCCGTCTGCACTCGAGAGGAAGCACGTGGTGTCCCGCACACATCCAGGGGAGCCCCGTTTCCGCCTCCTAGCTCGAGATGAGGGATCCTTTCCCTGTTTCGTAGGGAAAGAATTCCCGGCGTTCCCGTCGCATCTCAAGAGGAGGCGCTCTCCACAGGAAAGGCGAGAGGAACTCCAGGGTCATGCCACCATTCCAAGAGTCCCCCAGATGTGTCAGTCCATTCCAGAGGAACCTGTTTTCCCTGCACTGCCTTGACGTTCAAACCGAGGATCGACTCCCACCACGTGTGCACGTGGGACAGCCCTGTGGGAAAGCCTCGTGGGAAAGCCTCGTGGGAAAGACTCGAGGGAAAACCATAGATCCTTTGATCCACGCGGCGGACTGCGAGACACTGCTGCTACCGCTCTGGAGGAAAGCGCAAGTGCATGCCCGCATTCGAGACGAGGACTGACTCCCCTGGGGAGACTACAACAGTACGCCCAGATCCATGTCAGCACTGGAGAGGAATCCTCAGGTTCCAGCCCCGACTCCACACAAGGTCTTAGGCCCCGGCATCGACGGGAGAGGAATCCCGAGAGGCCCCCGTGGAACTCGCATGGGGACTGGCCTTTCCTGAGGCCACCAGAGCGGGTCCCTGAGGTCCCCGTCGTAAGTCGAGAGCACCTGCCGCAACTCGAGAAAATCCAGGAGGTTTTGCCCTCCAGGCGAGATGAGGCCCATTTCCGCTGAGCCTTCTCGAGGCTAATCACGTCTAACCACTGGAACTTCCAAAGGGTCATTCACACCCTTGCTGCAACTCAAGAAGTTCCCCGACATACCCGTCTCCACTCGAGAGGAAGCACGTGGGTTCCCGCACACATCCAGGGGAGCCCCGTTTCCGCCTCCTAGCTCGAGATGAGGGATCCTTTCCCTGTTTCGTAGGGAAAGAATTCCCGGCGTTCCCGTCGCATCTCAAGAGGAGGCGCTCTCCACAGGAAAGGCGAGAGGAACTCCAGGGTCGTGCCACCATTCCAAGAGTCCCCCAGATGTGTCAGTCCATTCCAGAGGAACCTGTTTTCCCTGCACTGCCTTGACGTTCAAGCCGAGGATCGACTCCCACCACTTGTGCACGTGGGACAGCCCTGTGGGAAAGCCTCGTGGGAAAGCCTCGTGGGAAAGACTCGAGGGAAAACCATAGATCCTTTGATCCACGCGGCGGACTGCGTGACACTGCGGCTACCGAACTGGAGGAAAGCGCAAGTGCATGCCCGCATTCGAGACGAGGACTGACTCCCCTGGGGAGACTCCAGAAGTACCCCAAGATCCATGTCAGCACTGGAGAGGAATCCTCAGGTTCCGGCCCCGACTCCACACAAGGTCTTAGGCCCCGTCATCGACGGGAAAGGAATCCCGAGAGGCCCCCGAGGAACTCGCATGGGGACTGGCCTTTCCTGAGGGCACCAGAGCGGTTCCCTGAGGTCCCCATCGTAAGTCGAGAGCACCTGCCGCATTTCGAGAAAATCCAGGAGGTTTTGCCCCCCAGGCGAGATGAGGCCCATTTCCGCTGAGGCTTCTCGAGGCCAATCACATCTAACCACTGGAACTTCCAAAGGGTCCTTCACACCATTGCTGCAACTCAAGAAGTTCCCCGACATACCCGTCTCCACTCGAGAGGAAGCACGTGGGGTCCCGCACACATCCAGGGGAGCTCCGTTTCCGCCTCCTAGCTCGAGATGAGGGATCCTTTCACTGTTTCGTAGGGAAAGAATTCCCGGCGTTCCCGTCGCATCTCAAGAGGAGGCGCTCTCCACAGGAAAGGCGAGAGGAACTCCAGGGTCGTGACACCATTCCAAGAGTCCCCCAGATGTGTCAGTCCATTCCAGAGGAACCTGTTTTCCCTGCACTGCCTTGACGTTCAAGCCTAGGATCGACTCCCACCACGTGTGCACGTGGGACAGCCCTGTGGGAAAGCCTCGTGGGAAAGACTGGTCGGAAAGACTCGAGGGAAAACCATAGATCCTTTGATCCACGCGGCGGACTGCGTGACACTGCTGCTACCGCTCTGGAGGAAAGCGCAAGTGCATGCCCGCATTCGAGACGAGGACTGACTCCCCTGGGGAGACTCCAGAAGTACCCCAAGATTCATGTCAGCACTGGGGAGGAATCCTCAGGTTCCGGCCCCGACTCCACACAAGGTCTTAGGCCCTGGCATCGACGGGAGAGGAATCCCGAGAGGCCCCCGAGGAACTCGCATGGGGACTGGCCTTTCCTGAGGCCAACAGAGCGGGTCCCTGAGGTCCCCGTCGTAAGTCGAGAGCACCTGCCGCAACTCGAGAAAATCCAGGAAGTTTTGCCCTCCAGGCGAGATGAGGCCCATTTCCGCTGAGCCTTCTCGAGGCTAATCACGTCTAACCACTGGAACTTCCAAAGGGTCCTTCACACCCTTGCTGCAACTCAAGAAGTTCCCCGACATACCCGTCTCCACTCGAGAGGAAGCACGTGGGGTCCCGCACACATCCAGGGGAGCCCCGTTTCCGCCTCCTAGCTCGAGATGAGGGATCCTTTCCCTGTTTCGTAGGGAAAGAATTCCCGGCCTTCCCGTCGCATCTCAAGAGGAGGCGCTCTCCACAGGAAAGGCGAGAGGAACTCCAGGGTCATGCCACCATTCCAAGAGTCCCCCAGATGTGTCAGTCCATTCCAGAGGAACCTGTTTTCCCCGCACTGCCTTGACGTTCAAGCCGAGGATCGACTCCCACCACGTGTGCACGTGGGACAGCCCTGTGGGAAAGCCTCGTGGGAAAGCCTCGTGGGAAACACTCGAGGGAAAACCATAGATCCTTTGATCCACGCGGCGGACTGCGTGACACTGCTGCTACCGCTCTGGAGGAAAGCGCAAGTGCATGCCCGCATTCGAGACGAGGACTGACTCCCCTGGGGAGACTCCAGAAGTACCCCAAGATCCATGTCAGCACTGGAGAGGAATCCTCAGGTTCCGGCCCCGACTCGACACAAGGTCTTAGGCCCCGGCATCGACGGGAGAGGAATCCCGAGAGGCCCCCGAGGAACTCACATGGGGACTGGCCTTTCCTGAGGCCACCAGAGCGGGTCCCTGAGGTCCCCGTCGTAAGTCGAGAGCACCTGCCGCAACTCGAGAAAATCCAGGAGGTTTTGCCCTCCAGGCGAGATGAGGCCCATTTCCGCTGAGCCTTCTCGAGGCTAATCACGTCTAACCACTGGAACTTGCAAAGGGTCCTTCACACCCTTGCTGCAACTCAAGAAGTTCCCCGACATACCCGTCTCCACTCGAGAGGAAGCACGTGGGGTCCCGCACACATCCAGGGGAGCCCCGTTTCCCCCTCCTAGCTCGAGATGAGGGATCCTTTCCCTGTTTCGTAGGGAAAGAATTCCCGGCGTTCCCGTCGCATCTCAAGAGGAGGCGCTCTCCACAGGAAAGGCGAGAGGAACTCCTGGGTCGTGCCACCATTCCAAGAGTCCCCCAGATGTGTCAGTCCATTCCAGAGGAACCTGTTTTCCCTGCACTGCCTTGACGTTCAAGCCGAGGATCGACTCCCACCACGTGTGCACGTGGGACAGCCCTGTGGGAAAGCCTCGTGGGAAAGCCTCGTGGGAAAGACTCGAGGGAAAACCATAGATCCTTTGATCCACGCGGAGGACTGCGTGACACTGCTGCTACCACTTTGGAGGAAAGCGCAATGCATGACCGCATTCGAGACGAGGACTGACTCCCCTGGGGAGACTCCAGAAGTACCCCAAGATCCATGTCAGCACTGGAGAGGAATCCTCAGGTTCCGGCCCCGACTCCACACAAGGTCTTAGGCCCCGGCATCGACGGGAGAGGAATCCCGAGACGCCCCCGAGGAACTCGCATGGGGACTGGCCTTTCCTGAGGCCACCAGAGCGGTTCCCTGAGGTCCCCGTCGTAAGTCGAGAGCACCTGCCGCAACTCGAGAAAATCCAGGAGGTTTTGCCCTCCAGGCGAGATGAGGCCCATTTCCGCTGAGTCTTCTCGAGGCCAATCACATCTAACCACTGGAACTTCCAAAGGGTCCTTCACACCATTGCTGCAACTCAAGAAGTTCCCCGACATACCCGTCTCCACTCGAGAGGAAGCACGTGGGGTCCCGCACACATCCAGGGGAGCCCCGTTTCTGCCTCCTAGCTCGAGATGAGGTATCCTTTCCCTGTTTCGCAGGGAAAGAATTCCCGGCGTTCCCGTCGCATCTCAAGAGGAGGCGCTCTCCACAGGAAAGGCGAGAGGAACTCCAGGGTCGTGCCACCATTCCAAGAGTCCCCCAGATGTGTCAGTCCATTCCAGAGGAACCTGTTTTCCCTGCACTGCCTTGACGTTCAAGCCGAGGATCGACTCCCACCACGTGTGCACGTGGGACAGCCCTGTGGGAAAGCCTCGTGGGAAAGCCTCGTGGGAAAGACTCGAGGGAAAACCATAGATCCTTTGATCCACGCGGCAGACTGTGTGACACTGCTGCTACCGCTCTGGAGGAAAGCGCAAGTGCATGCCTGCATTCGAGACGAGGACTGACTCCCCTGGGGAGACTCCAACAGTACGCCAAGATCCATGTCAGCACTGGAGAGGAATCCTCAGGTTCCAGCCCCGACTCCACACAAGGTCTTAGGCCCCGGCATCGACGGGAGAGGAATCCCGAGAGGCCCCCGAGGAACTCGCATGGGGACTGGCCTTTCCTGAGGCCACCAGAGCGGGTCCCTGAGGTCCCCGTCGTAAGTCGAGAGCACCTGCCGCAACTCGAGAAAATCCAGGAGGTTTTGCCCTCCAGGCGAGATGAGGCCCATTTCCGCTGAGGCTTCTCGAGGCCAATCACATCTAACCACTGGAACTTCCAAAGGGTCCTTCACACCCTTGCTGCAACTCAAGAAGTTCCCCGACACACCCGTCTGCACTCGAGAGGAAGCACGTGGGTCCCGCACACATCCAGGGGAGCCCCGTTTCCGCCTCCTAGCTCGAGATGAGGGATCCTTTCCCTGTTTCGTAGGGAAAGAATTCCCGGCGTTCCCGTCGCATCTCAAGAGGAGGCGCTCTCCACAGGAAAGGCGAGAGGAACTCCAGGGTCGTGCCACCATTCCAAGAGTCCCCCAGATGTGTCAGTCCATTCCAGAGGAACCTGTTTTCCCTGCACTGCCTTGACGTTCAAGCCGAGGATCGACTCCCACCACGTGTGCACGTGGGACAGCCCTGTGGGAAAGCCTCGTGGGAAAGCCTCGTGGGAAAGACTCGAGGGAAAACCATAGATCCTTTGATCCACGCGGCGGACTGCGTGACACTGCTGCTACCGCTCTGGAGGAAAGCGCAAGTGCATGCCCGCATTCGAGACGAGGACTGACTCCCCTGGGGAGACTCCAGAAGTACCCTAAGATCCATGTCAGCACTGGAGAGGAATCCTCAGGTTCCGGCCCCGACTCCACACAAGGTCTTAGGCCCTGGCATCGACGGGAGAGGAATCCCGAGAGGCCCCCGAGGAACTCGCATGGGGACTGGCCTTTCCTGAGGCCACCAGAGCGGGTCCCTGAGGTCCCGTCGTAAGTCGAGAGCACCTGCCGCAACTCGAGAAAATCCAGGAGGTTTTGCCCTCCAGGCGAGATGAGGCCCATTTCCGCTGAGGCTTCTCGAGGCCAATCACATCTAACCACTGGAACTTCCAAAGGGTCCTTCACACCCTTGCTGCAACTCAAGAAGTTCCCCGACACACCCGTCTGCACTCGAGAGGAAGCACGTGGGTCCCGCACACATCCAGGGGAGCCCCGTTTCCGCCTCCTAGCTCGAGATGAGGGATCCTTTCCCTGTTTCGTAGGGAAAGAATTCCCGGCGTTCCCGTCGCATCTCAAGAGGAGGCGCTCTCCACAGGAAAGGCGAGAGGAACTCCAGGGTCGTGCCACCATTCCAAGAGTCCCCCAGATGTGTCAGTCCATTCCAGAGGAACCTGTTTTCCCTGCACTGCCTTGACGTTCAAGCCGAGGATCGACTCCCACCACGTGTGCACGTGGGACAGCCCTGTGGGAAAGCCTCGTGGGAAAGCCTCGTCTGAAAGACTCGAGGGAAAACCATAGATCCTTTGATCCACGCGGTGGACTGCGTGACACTGCTGCTACCGCTCTGGAGGAAAGCGCAAGTGCATGCCCGCATTCGAGACGAGGACTGACTCCCCTGGGGAGACTCCAGAAGTACGCCAAGATCCATGTCAGCACTGGAGAGGAATCCTCAGGTTCCGTCCCCGACTCCACACAAGGTCTTAGGCCACGGCATCGACGGGAAAGGAATCCCGAGTGGCCCCCGAGGAACTCGCATGGGGACTGGCCTTTCCTGAGGCCACCAGAGCGGGTCCCTGAGGTCCCCGTCGTAAGTCGAGAGCACCTGCCGCAACTCGAGAAAATCCAGGAGGTTTTGCCCTCCAGGCGAGATGAGGCCCATTTCCGCTGAGGCTTCTCGAGGCCAATCACATCTAACCACTGGAACTTCCAAAGGGTCCTTCACACCCTTGCTGCAACTCAAGAAGTTCCCCGACATACCCGTCTGCACTCGAGAGGAAGCACGTGGTGTCCCGCACACATCCAGGGGAGCCCCGTTTCCGCCTCCTAGCTCGAGATGAGGGATCCTTTCCCTGTTTCGTAGGGAAAGAATTCCCGGCGTTCCCGTCGCATCTCAAGAGGAGGCGCTCTCCACAGGAAAGGCGAGAGGAACTCCAGGGTCATGCCACCATTCCAAGAGTCCCCCAGATGTGTCAGTCCATTCCAGAGGAACCTGTTTTCCCTGCACTGCCTTGACGTTCAAACCGAGGATCGACTCCCACCACGTGTGCACGTGGGACAGCCCTGTGGGAAAGCCTCGTGGGAAAGCCTCGTGGGAAAGACTCGAGGGAAAACCATAGATCCTTTGATCCACGCGGCGGACTGCGAGACACTGCTGCTACCGCTCTGGAGGAAAGCGCAAGTGCATGCCCGCATTCGAGACGAGGACTGACTCCCCTGGGGAGACTACAACAGTACGCCCAGATCCATGTCAGCACTGGAGAGGAATCCTCAGGTTCCAGCCCCGACTCCACACAAGGTCTTAGGCCCCGGCATCGACGGGAGAGGAATCCCGAGAGGCCCCCGTGGAACTCGCATGGGGACTGGCCTTTCCTGAGGCCACCAGAGCGGGTCCCTGAGGTCCCCGTCGTAAGTCGAGAGCACCTGCCGCAACTCGAGAAAATCCAGGAGGTTTTGCCCTCCAGGCGAGATGAGGCCCATTTCCGCTGAGCCTTCTCGAGGCTAATCACGTCTAACCACTGGAACTTCCAAAGGGTCATTCACACCCTTGCTGCAACTCAAGAAGTTCCCCGACATACCCGTCTCCACTCGAGAGGAAGCACGTGGGTTCCCGCACACATCCAGGGGAGCCCCGTTTCCGCCTCCTAGCTCGAGATGAGGGATCCTTTCCCTGTTTCGTAGGGAAAGAATTCCCGGCGTTCCCGTCGCATCTCAAGAGGAGGCGCTCTCCACAGGAAAGGCGAGAGGAACTCCAGGGTCGTGCCACCATTCCAAGAGTCCCCCAGATGTGTCAGTCCATTCCAGAGGAACCTGTTTTCCCTGCACTGCCTTGACGTTCAAGCCGAGGATCGACTCCCACCACTTGTGCACGTGGGACAGCCCTGTGGGAAAGCCTCGTGGGAAAGCCTCGTGGGAAAGACTCGAGGGAAAACCATAGATCCTTTGATCCACGCGGCGGACTGCGTGACACTGCGGCTACCGAACTGGAGGAAAGCGCAAGTGCATGCCCGCATTCGAGACGAGGACTGACTCCCCTGGGGAGACTCCAGAAGTACCCCAAGATCCATGTCAGCACTGGAGAGGAATCCTCAGGTTCCGGCCCCGACTCCACACAAGGTCTTAGGCCCCGTCATCGACGGGAAAGGAATCCCGAGAGGCCCCCGAGGAACTCGCATGGGGACTGGCCTTTCCTGAGGGCACCAGAGCGGTTCCCTGAGGTCCCCATCGTAAGTCGAGAGCACCTGCCGCATTTCGAGAAAATCCAGGAGGTTTTGCCCCCCAGGCGAGATGAGGCCCATTTCCGCTGAGGCTTCTCGAGGCCAATCACATCTAACCACTGGAACTTCCAAAGGGTCCTTCACACCATTGCTGCAACTCAAGAAGTTCCCCGACATACCCGTCTCCACTCGAGAGGAAGCACGTGGGGTCCCGCACACATCCAGGGGAGCTCCGTTTCCGCCTCCTAGCTCGAGATGAGGGATCCTTTCACTGTTTCGTAGGGAAAGAATTCCCGGCGTTCCCGTCGCATCTCAAGAGGAGGCGCTCTCCACAGGAAAGGCGAGAGGAACTCCAGGGTCGTGACACCATTCCAAGAGTCCCCCAGATGTGTCAGTCCATTCCAGAGGAACCTGTTTTCCCTGCACTGCCTTGACGTTCAAGCCTAGGATCGACTCCCACCACGTGTGCACGTGGGACAGCCCTGTGGGAAAGCCTCGTGGGAAAGACTCGTCGGAAAGACTCGAGGGAAAACCATAGATCCTTTGATCCACGCGGCGGACTGCGTGACACTGCTGCTACCGCTCTGGAGGAAAGCGCAAGTGCATGACCGCATTCGAGACGAGGACTGACTCCCCTGGGGAGACTCCAGAAGTACCCCAAGATCCATGTCAGCACTGGAGAGGAATCCTCAGGTTCCGGCCCCGACTCCACACAAGGTCTTAGGCCCCGGCATCGACGGGAGAGGAATCCCGAGAGGCCCCCGAGGAACTCGCATGGGGACTCGCCTTTCCTGAGGCCACCAGAGCGGGTCCCTGAGGTCCCCGTCGTAAGTCGAGAGCACCTGCCGCAACTCGAGGAAATCCAGGAGGTTTTGCCCTCCAGGCGAGATGAGGCCCATTTCCGCTGAGGCTTCTCGAGGCTAATCACGTCTAACCACTGGAACTTCCAAAGGGTCATTCACACCCTTGCTGCAACTCAAGAAGTTCCCCGACATACCCGTCTCCACTCGAGAGGAAGCACGTGGGTCCCGCACACATCCAGGGGAGCCCCGTTTCCGCCTCCTAGCTCGAGATGAGGGATCCTTTCCCTGTTTCGTAGGGAAAGAATTCCCGGCGTTCCCGTCGCATCTCAAGAGGAGGCGCTCTCCACAGGAAAGGCGAGAGGAACTCCAGGGTCGTGCCACCATTCCAAGAGTCCCCCAGATGTGTCAGTCCATTCCAGAGGAACCTGTTTTCCCTGCACTGCCTTGACGTTCAAGCCGAGGATCGACTCCCACCACTTGTGCACGTGGGACAGCCCTGTGGGAAAGCCTCGTGGGAAAGCCTCGTGGGAAAGACTCGAGGGAAAACCATAGATCCTTTGATCCACGCGGCGGAGTGCGTGACACTGCGGCTACCGCTCTGGAGGAAAGCGCAAGTGCATGCCCGCATTCGAGACGAGGACTGACTCCCCTGGGGAGACTCCAGAATTACCCCAAGATCCATGTCAGCACTGGAGAGGAATCCTCAGGTTCCGGCCCCGACTCCACACAAGGTCTTAGGCCCCGTCATCGACGGGAAAGGAATCCCGAGAGGCCCCCGAGGAACTCGCATGGGGACTGGCCTTTCCTGAGGCCACCAGAGCGGGTCCCTGAGGTCCCCGTCGTAAGTCGAGAGCACCTGCCGCAACTCGAGAAAATCCAGGAGGTTTTGCCCTCCAGGCGAGATGAGGCCCATTTCCGCTGAGCCTTCTCGAGGCTAATCACGTCTAACCACTGGAACTTCCAAATGGTCCTTCACACCCTTGCTGCAACTCAAGAAGTACCCCGAGATACCCGTCTGCAATCGAGAGGAAGCACGTGGGGTCCCGCACACATCCAGGGGAGCCCCGTTTCCGCCTCCTAACTCGAGATGAGGGATCCTTTCCCTGTTTCGTAGGGAAAGAATTCCCGGCGTTCCCGTCGCATCTCAAGAGGAGGCGCTCTCCACAGGAAAGGCGAGAGGAACTCCAGGGTCATGCCACCATTCCAAGAGTCCCCCAGATGTGTCAGTCCATTCCAGAGGAACCTGTTTTCCCTGCACTGCCTTGACGTTCAAGCCGAGGATCGACTCCCACCACGTGTGCACGTGGGACAGCCCTGTGGGAAAGCCTCGTGGGAAAGCCTCGTGGGAAAGACTCGAGGGAAAACCATAGATCCTTTGATCCACGCGTCGGACTGCGAGACACTGCTGCTACCGCTCTGGAGGAAAGCGCAAGTGCATGCCCGCATTCGAGACGAGGACTGACTCCCCTGGGGAGACTCCAGAAGTACCCCAAGATCCATGTCAGCACTGGAGAGGAATCCTCAGGTTCCGGCCCCGACTCCACACAAGGTCTTAGGCCCCGGCATCGACGGGAGAGGAATCCCGAGAGGCCCCCGTGGAACTCGCATGGGGACTGGCCTTTCCTGAGGGCACCAGAGCGGTTCCCTGAGGTCCCCATCGTAAGTCGAGAGCACCTGCCGCATTTCGAGAAAATCCAGGAGGTTTTGCCCTCCAGGCGAGATGAGGCCCATTTCCGCTGAGGCTTCTCGAGGCCAATCACATCTAACCACTGGAACTTCCAAAGGGTCCTTCACACCATTGCTGCAACTCAAGAAGTTCCCCGACATACCCGTCTCCACTCGAGAGGAAGCACGTGGGGTCCCGCACACACCCAGGGGAGCCCCGTTTCCGCCTCCTAGCTCGAGATGAGGGATCCTTTCCCTGTTTCGTAGGGAAAGAATTCCAGGCGTTCCCGTCGCATCTCAAGAGGAGGGGCTCTCCACAGGAAAGGCGAGAGGAACTCCAGGGTCGTGACACCATTCCAAGAGTCCCCCAGATGTGTCAGTCCATTCCAGGGGAACCTGTTTTCCCTGCACTGCCTTGACGTTCAAGCCGAGGATCGACTCCCACCACGTGTGCACGTGGACAGCACTGTGGGAAAGCCTCGTGGGAAAGCCTCGTGGGAAAGACTCGAGGGAAAACCTTAGATCCTTTGATCCACGCGGCGGACTGCGTGACACTGCTGCTACCGCTCTGGAGGAAAGCGCAAGTGCATGCCCGCATTCGAGACGAGGACTGACTCCCCTGGGGAGACTCCAGAAATACCCCAAGATCCATGTCAGCACTGGAGAGGAATCCTCAGGTTCCGGCCCCGTCTCCACACAAGGTCTTAGGCCCCGGCATCGACGGGAGAGGAATCCCGAGAGGCCCCCGAGGAACTCGCATGGGGACTGGCCTTTCCTGAGGCCACCAGAGCGGGTCCCTGAGGTCCCCGTCGTAAGTCGAGAGCACCTGCCGCAACTCGAGTAAATCCAGGAGGTTTTGCCCTCCAGGCGAGATGAGGCCCATTTCCGCTGAGCCTTCTCGCGGCTAATCACCTCTAACCACTGGAACTTCCAAAGGGTCCTTCACACCCTTGCTGCAACTCAAGAAGTTCCCCGACATACCCGTCTCCACTCGAGAGGAAGCACGTGGGGTCCCGCACACATCCAGGGGAGCCCCGTTTCCGCCTCCTAGCTCGAGATGAGGGATCCTTTCCCTGTTTCTTAGGGAAAGAATTCCCGGCCTTCCCCTCGCATCTCAAGAGGAGGCGCTCTCCACAGGAAAGGCGAGAGGAACTCCAGGGTCGTGCCACCATTCCAAGAGTCCCCCAGATGTGTCAGTCCATTCCAGAGGAACCTGTTTTCCCTGCACTGCCTTGACGTTCAAGCCGAGGATCGACTCCCACCACGTGTGCACTTGGGACAGCCCTGTGGGAAAGCCTCGTGGGAAAGCCTCGTGGGAAAGACTCGAGGGAAAACCATAGATCCTTTGATCCACGCGGCGGACTGCGTGACACTGCTGCTACCGCTCTGGAGGAAAGCGCAAGTGCATGACCGCATTCGAGACGAGGACTGACTCCCCTGGGGAGACTCCAGAAGTACCCCAAGATCCATGTCAGCACTGGAGAGGAATCCTCAGGTTCCGGCCCCGACTCCACACAAGGTCTTAGGCCCTGGCATTGACGGGAGAGGAATCCCGAGAGGCCCCCGAGGAACTCGCATGGGGACTGGCCTTTCCTGAGGCCACCAGAGCGGGTCCCTGAGGTCCCCGTCGTAAGTCGAGAGCACCTGCCGCAACTCGAGAAAATCCAGGAGGTTTTGCCCTCCAGGCGAGATGAGGCCCATTTCCGCTGAGGCTTCTCGAGGCCAATCACATCTAACCACTGGAACTTCCAAAGGGTCCTTCACACCCTTGCTGCAACTCAAGAAGTTCCCCGACACACCCGTCTGCACTCGAGAGGAAGCACGTGGGTCCCGCACACATCCAGGGGAGCCCCGTTTCCGCCTCCTAGCTCGAGATGAGGGATGCTTTCCCTGTTTCGTAGGGAAAGAATTCCCGGCGTTCTCGTCGCATCTCAAGAGGAGGCGCTCTCCACAGGAAAGGCGAGAGGAACTCCAGGGTCGTGCCACCATTCCAAGAGTCCCCCAGATGTGTCAGTCCATTCCAGAGGAACCTGTTTTCCCTGCACTGCCTTGACGTTCAAGCCGAGGATCGACTCCCACCACGTGTGCACGTGGGACAGCCCTGTGGGAAAGCCTCGTGGGAAAGCCTCGTGGGAAAGACTCGAGGGAAAACCATAGATCCTTTGATCCACGCGGCGGACTGCGTGACACTGCTGCTACCGCTCTGGAGGAAAGCGCAAGTGCATGCCCGCATTCGAGACGAGGACTGACTCCCCTGGGGAGACTCCAGAAGTACCCCAAGATCCATGTCAGCATTGGAGAGGAATCCTCAGGTTCCGGTCCCGACTCCACACAAGGTCTTAGGCCCTGGCATCGACGGGAGAGGAATCCCGAGAGGCCCCCGAGGAACTCGCATGGGGACTGGCCTTTCCTGAGGCCACCAGAGCGGGTCCCTGAGGTCCCCGTCGTAAGTCGAGAGCACCTGCCGCAACTCGAGAAAATCCAGGAGGTTTTGCCCTCCAGGCGAGATGAGGCCCATTTCCGCTGAGGCTTCTCGAGGCCAATCACATCTAACCACTGGAACTTCCAAAGGGTCCTTCACACCCTTGCTGCAACTCAAGAAGTTCCCCGACATACCCGTCTGCACTCGAGAGGAAGCACGTGGTGTCCCGCACACATCCACGGGAGCCCCGTTTCCGCCTCCTAGCTCGAGATGAGGGATGCTTTCCCTGTTTCGTAGGGAAAGAATTCCCGGCGTTCCCGTCGCATCTCAAGAGGAGGCGCTCTCCACAGGAAAGGCGAGAGGATCTCCAGGGTCATGCCACCATTCCAAGAGTCCCCCAGATGTGTCAGTCCATTCCAGAGTAACCTGTTTTCCCTGCACTGCCTTGACGTTCAAGCCGAGGATCGACTCCCACCACGTGTGCACGTGGGACAGCCCTGTGGGAAAGCCTCGTGGGAAAGCCTCGTGGGAAAGACTCGAGGGAAAACCATAGATCCTTTGATCCACGCGGCGGACTGCGAGACACTGCTACTACCGCTCTGGAGGAAAGCGCAAGTGCATGCCCGCATTCGAGACGAGGACTGACTCCCCTGGGGAGACTCCAGAAGTACCCCAAGATCCATGTCAGCACTGGAGAGGAATCCTCAGGTTCCGGCCCCGACTCCACACAAGGTCTTAGGCCCCGGCATCGACGGGAGAGGAATCCCGAGAGGCCCCCGTGGAACTCGCATGGGGACTGGCCTTTCCTGAGGCCACCAGAGCGGTTCCCTGAGGTCCCCATCGTAAGTCGAGAGCACCTGCCGCATTTCGAGAAAATCCAGGAGGTTTTGCCCTCCAGGCGAGATGAGGCCCATTTCCGCTGAGGCTTCTCGAGGCCAATCACATCTAACCACTGGAACTTCCAAAGGGTCCTTCTCACCATTGCTGCAACTCAAGAAGTTCCCCGACATACCCGTCTCTACTCGAGAGGAAGCACGTGGGGTCCCGCACACATCCAGGGGAGCTCCGTTTCCGCCTCCTAGCTCGAGATGAGGGATCCTTTCACTGTTTCGTAGGGAAAGAATTCCCGGCGTTCCCGTCGCATCTCAAGAGGAGGCGCTCTCCACAGGAAAGGCGAGAGGAACTCCAGGGTCGTGCCACCATTCCAAGAGTCCCCCAGATGTGTCAGTCCATTCCAGAGGAACCTGTTTTCCCTGCACTGCCTTGACGTTCAAGCCTAGGATCGACTCCCACCACGTGTGAACGTGGGACAGCCATGTGGGAAAGCCTCGTGGGAAAGACTCGCGGGAAAGACTCGAGGGAAAACCATAGATCCTTTGATCCACGCGGCGGACTGCGTGACACTGCTGCTACCGCTCTGGAGGAAAACGCAAGTGCATGCCCGCATTCGAGACGAGGACTGACTCCCCTGGGGAGACTCCAGAAGTACCCCAAGATCCATGTCAGCACTGGAGAGGAATCCTCAGGTTCCGGCCCCGACTCCACACAAGGTCCTAGGCCCCGGCATCGACGGGAGAGGAATCCCGAGAGGCCCCCGAGGAACTCGCATGGGGACTGGCCTTTCCTGAGGCCACCAGAGCGGGTCCCTGAGTTCCCCGTCGTAAGTCGAGAGCACCTGCCGCAACTCGAGAAAATCCAGGAGGTTTTGCCCTCCAGGCGAGATGAGGCCCATTTCCGCTGAGGCTTCTCGAGGCCAATCACATCTAACCACTGGAACTTCCAAAGGGTCCTTCACACCCTTGCTGCAACTCAAGAAGTTCCACGACACACCCGTCTGCACTCGAGAGGAAGCACGTGGGTCCCGCACACATCCAGGGGAGCCCCGTTTCCGCCTCCTAGCTCGAGATGAGGGATGCTTTCCCTGTTTCGTAGGGAAAGAATTCCCGGCGTTCCCGTCGCATCTCAAGAGGAGGCGCTCTCCACAGGAAAGGCGAGAGGAACTCCAGGGTCGTGCCACCATTCCAAGAGTCCCCCAGATGTGTCAGTCCATTCCAGAGGAACCTGTTTTCCCTGCACTGCCTTGACGTTCAAGCCGAGGATCGACTCCCACCACGTGTGCACGTGGGACAGCCCTGTGGGAAAGCCTCGTGGGAAAGCCTCGTGGGAAAGACTCGAGGGAAAACCATAGATCCTTTGATCCACGCGGCGGACTGCGTGACACTGCTGCTACCGCTCTGGAGGAAAGCGCAAGTGCATGCCCGCATTCGAGACGAGGACTGACTCCCCTGGGGAGACTCCAGAAGTACCCCAAGATCCATGTCATCACTGGAGAGGAATCCTCAGGTTCCGGCCCCGACTCCACACAAGGTCTTAGGCCCTGGCATCGACGGGAGAGGAATCCCGAGAGGCCCCCGAGGAACTCGCATGGGGACTGGCCTTTCCTGAGGCCACCAGAGCGGGTCCCTGAGGTCCCCGTCGTAAGTCGAGAGCACCTGCCGCAACTCGAGAAAATCCAGGAGGTTTTGCCCTCCAGGCGAGATGAGGCCCATTTCCGCTGAGGCTTCTCGAGGCCAATCCCATCTAACCACTGGAACTTCCAAAGGGTCCTTCACACCCTTGCTGCAACTCAAGAAGTTCCCCGACACACCCGTCTGCACTCGAGAGGAAGCACGTGGGTCCCGCACACATCCAGGGGAGCCCCGTTTCCGCCTCCTAGCTCGAGATGAGGGATCCTTTCCCTGTTTCGTAGGGAAAGAATTCCCGGCGTTCCCGTCGCATCTCAAGAGGAGGCGCTCTCCACAGGAAAGGCGAGAGGAACTCCAGGGTCGTGCCACCATTCCAAGAGTCCCCCAGATGTGTCAGTCCATTCCAGAGGAACCTGTTTTCCCTGCACTGCCTTGACGTTCAAGCCGAGGATCGACTCCCACCACGTGTGCACGTGGGACAGCCCTGTGGGAAAGCCTCGTGGGAAAGCCTCGTGGGAAAGACTCGAGGGAAAACCATAGATCCTTTGATCCACGCGGCGGACTGCGTGACACTGCTGCTACCGCTCTGGAGGAAAGCGCAAGTGCATGCCCGCATTCGAGACGAGGACTGACTCCCCTGGGGAGACTCCAGAAGTACCCCAAGATCCATGTCAGCACTGCATAGGAATCCTCAGGTTCCGGCCCTGACACCACACAAGGTCTTAGGCCCTGGCATCGACGGGAGAGGAATCCCGAGAGGCCCCCGAGGAACTCGCATGGGGACTGGCCTTTCCTGAGGCCACCAGAGCGGGTCCCTGAGGTCCCCGTCGTAAGTCGAGAGCACCTGCCGCAACTCGAGAAAATCCAGGAGCTTTTGCCCTCCAGGCGAGATGAGGCCCATTTCCGCTGAGGCTTCTCGAGGCCAATCACATCTAACCACTAGAACTTCCAAAGGGTCCTTCACACCCTTGCTGCAACTCAAGAAGTTCCCCGACATACCCGTCTGCACTCGAGAGGAAGCACGTGGTGTCCCGCACACATCCACGGGAGCCCCGTTTCCCCCTCCTAGCTCGAGATGAGGGATGCTTTCCCTGTTTCGTAGGGAAAGAATTCCCGGCGTTCCCGTCGCATCTCAAGAGGAGGCGCTCTCCACAGGAAAGGCGAGAGGAACTCCAGGGTCATGCCACCATTCCAAGAGTCCCCCAGATGTGTCAGTCCATTCCAGAGGAACCTGTTTTCCCTGCACTGCCTTGACGTTCAAGCCGAGGATCGACTCCCACCACGTGTGCACGTGGGACAGCCCTGTGGGAAAGCCTCGTGGGAAAGCCTCGTGGGAAAGACTCGAGGGAAAACCATAGATCCTTTGATCCACGCGGCGGACTGCGAGACACTGCTACTACCGCTCTGGAGGAAAGCGCAAGTGCATGCCCGCATTCGAGACGAGGACTGACTCCCCTGGGGAGACTCCAGAAGTACCCCAAGATCCATGTCAGCACTGGAGAGGAATCCTCAGGTTCCGGCCCCGACTCCACACAAGGTCTTAGGCCCCGGCATCGACGGGAGAGGAATCCCGAGAGGCCCCCGTGGAACTCGCATGGGGACTGGCCTTTCCTGAGGCCACCAGAGCGGTTCCCGGAGGTCCCCATCGTAAGTCGAGAGCACCTGCCGCATTTCGAGAAAATCCAGGAGGTTTTGCCCTCCAGGCGAGATGAGGCCCATTTCCGCTGAGGCTTCTCGAGGCCAATCACATCTAACCACTGGAACTTCCAAAGGGTCCTTCACACCATTGCTGCAACTCAAGAAGTTCCCCGACATACCCGTCTCCACTCGAGAGGAAGCTCGTGGGGTCCCGCACACATCCAGGGGAGCTCCGTTTCCGCCTCCTAGCTCGAGATGAGGGATCCTTTCACTGTTTCGTAGGGAAAGAATTCCCGGCGTTCCCGTCGCATCTCAAGAGGAGGCGCTCTCCACAGGAAAGGCGAGAGGAACTCCAGGGTCGTGCCACCATTCCAAGAGTCCCCCAGATGTGTCAGCCCATTCCAGAGGAACCTGTTTTCCCTGCACTGCCTTGACGTTCAAGCCGAGGATCGACTCCCACCACGTGTGCACGTGGGACAGCCCTGTGGGAAAGCCTCGTGGGAAAGCCTCGTGGGAAAGACTCGAGGGAAAACCATAGATCCTTTGATCCACGCGGCGGACTGCGTGACACTGCTGCTACCGCTCTGGAGGAAAGCGCAAGTGCATGCCCGCATTCGAGACGAGGACTGACTCCCCTGGGGAGACTCCAGAAGTACCCCAAGATCCATGTCAGCACTGGAGAGGAATCCTCAGGTTCCGGCCTCGACTCCACACAAGGTCTTAGGCCCTGGCATTGACGGGAGAGGAATACCGAGAGGCCCCCGAGGAACTCGCATGGGGACTGGCCTTTCCTGAGGCCACCAGAGCGGGTCCCTGAGGTCCCCGTCGTAAGTCGAGAGCACCTGCCGCAACTCGAGAAAATCCAGGAGGTTTTGCCCTCCAGGCGAGATGAGGCCCATTTCCGCTGAGGCTTCTCGAGGCCAATCACATCTAACCACTGGAACTTCCAAAGGGTCCTTCACACCCTTGCTGCAACTCAAGAAGTTCCCCGACACACCCGTCTGCACTCGAGAGGAAGCACGTGGGTCCCGCACACATCCAGGGGAGCCCCGTTTCCGCCTCCTAGCTCGAGATGAGGGATCCTTTCCCTGTTTCATAGGGAAAGAATTCCCGGCAATCCCGTCGCATCTCAAGAGGAGGCGCTCTCCACAGGAAAGGCGAGAGGAACTCCAGGGTCGTGCCACCATTCCAAGATTCCCCTAGATGTGTCAGTCCATTCCAGAGGAACCTGTTTTCCCTGCACTGCCTTGACGTTCAAGCCGAGGATCGACTCCCACCACGTGTGCACGTGGGACAGCCATGTGGGAAAGCCTCGTGGGAAAGCCTCGTGGGAAAGACTCGAGGGAAAACCATAGATCCTTTGATCCACGCGGAGGACTGCGTGACACTGCTGCTACCGCTCTGGAGGAAAGCGCAAGTGCATGCCCGCATTCGAGACGAGGACTGACTCCCCTGTGGAGACTCCAGAAGTACCCCAAGATACATGTCAGCACTGGAGAGGAATCCTCAGGTTCCGGCCCCGACTCCACACAAGGTCTTAGGCCCCGGGATCGACGGGAGAGGAATCCCGAGAGGCCCCCGAGGAACTCGCATGGGGACTGGCCTTTACTGAGGCCACCAGAGCGGGTCCCTGAGGTCCCCATCGTAAGTCGAGAGCACCTGCCGCAACTCGAGAAAATCCAGGAGGTTTTGCCCTCCAGGCGAGATGAGGCCCATTTCCGCTGAGCCTTCTCGAGGCCAATCACATCTAACCACTGGAACTTCCAAAGGGTCCTTCACACCCTTGCTGCAACTCAAGAAGTTCCCCGACATACCCGTCTGCACTCGAGAGGAAGCACGTGGTGTCCCGCACACATCCAGGGGAGCCCCCTTTCCGCCTCCTAGCTCGAGATGAGGGATCCTTTCCCTGTTTCATAGGGATAGAATTCCCTGCGTTCCCGTCGCATCTCAAGAGGAGGCGCTCTCCACAGGAAAGGCGAGAGGAACTCCAGGGTCATGCCACCATTCCAAGAGTCCCCCAGATGTGTCAGTCCATTCCAGAGGAACCTGTTTTCCCTGCACTGCCTTGACGTTCAAGCCGAGGATCGACTCCCACCACGTGTGCACGTGGGACAGCCCTGTGGGAAAGCCTCGTGGGAAAGCCTCGTGGGAAAGACTCGAGGGAAAACCATAGATCCTTTGATCCACGCGGCGGACTGCGTGACACTGCTGCTACCGCTCTGGAGGAAAGCGCAAGTGCATGACCGCATTCGAGACGAGGACTGACTCCCCTGGGGAGACTCCAGAAGTACCCCAAGATCAATGTCAGCACTGGAGAGGAATCCTCAGGTTCCGGCCCCGACTCCACACAAGGGCTTAGGCCCCGGCATCGAAGGGAGAGGAATCCCGAGAGGCCCCCGAGGAACTCGCATGAGGACTGGCCTTTCCTGAGGCCACCAGAGCGGGTCCCTGAGGTCCCCGTCGTAAGTCGAGAGCACCTGCCCCAACTCGAGAAAATCCAGGAGGTTTTGACCTCCAGGCGAGATGAGGCCCATTTCCGCTGAGGCTTCTCGAGGCCAATCACATCTAACCACTGGACCATCCAAAGGGTCCTTCACACCCTTGCTGCAACTCAAGAAGTACCCCGACATACCCGTCTGCAATCGAGAGGAAGCACGTGGTGTCCCGCACACATCAAGGGGAGCCCCGTTTCCGCCTCCTAACTCGAGATGAGGGATCCTTTCCCTGTTTCGTAGGGAAAGAATTCCCGGCGTTCCCGTCGCATCTCAAGAGGAGGCACTCTCCACAGGAAAGGCGAGAGGAACTCCAGGGTCATGCCACCATTCCAAGAGTCCCCCAGATGTGTCAGTCCATTCCAGAGGAACCTGTTTTCCCTGCACTGCCTTGACGTTCAAGCCGAGGATCGACTCCCACCACGTGTGCACGTGGGACAGCCCTGTGGGAAAGCCTCGTGGAAAAGCCTCGTGGGAAAGACTCGAGGGAAAACCATAGATCCTTTGATCCACGCGGCGGACTGCGTGACACTGCTGCTAACGCTCTGGAGGAAAGCGCAAGTGCATGCCCGCATTCGAGACGAGGACTGACTCCCCTGGGGAGACTCCAGAAGTACCCCAAGATCCATGTCAGCACTGGAGAGGAATCCTCAGGTTCCGGCCCCGACTCCACACAAGGTCTTAGGCCCCGGCATCGACGGGAGAGGAATCCCGAGAGGCCCCCGAGGAACTCGCATGGGGACTGGCCTTTCCTGAGGCCACCAGAGCGGGTCCCTGAGGTCCCCGTCGTAAGTCGAGAGCACCTGCCGCAACTCGAGAAAATCCAGGAGGTTTTGCCCTCCAGGCGAGATGAGGCCCATTTCCGCTGAGCCTTCTCGAGGCTAATCACGTCTAACCACTGGAACTTCCAAAGGGTCCTTCACACCCTTGCTGCAACTCAAGAAGTTCCCCGACATACCCGTCTCCACTCGAGAGGAAGCACGTGGGGTCCCGCACACATCCAGGGGAGCCCCGTTTCCGCCTCCTAGCTCGAGATGAGGGATCCTTTCCCTGTTTCGTAGGGAAAGAATTCACGGCCTTCCCGTCGCATCTCAAGAGGAGGCGCTCTCCACAGGAAAGGCGAGAGGAACTCCAGGGTCGTGCCACCATTCCAAGAGTCCCCCAGATGTGTCAGTCCATTCCAGAGGAACCTGTTTTCCCTGCACTGCCTTGACGTTCAAGCCGAGGATCGACTCCCACCACGTGTGCACGTGGGACAGCCCTGTGGGAAAGCCTCGTGGGAAAGCCTCGTGGGAGAGACTCGAGAGAAAACCATAGATCCTTTGATCCACGCGGCGGACTGCGTGACACTGCTGCTACCGCTCTGGAGGAAAGCGCAAGTGCATGCCCGCATTCGAGACGAGGACTGACTCCCCTGGGGAGACTCCAGAAGTACCCCAAGATCCATGTCAGCACTGGAGAGGAATCCTCAGGTTCCGGCCCCGACTCCACACAAGGTCTTAGGCCCCGGCATCGACGGGAGAGGAATCCCGAGAGGCCCCCGAGGAACTCGCATGGGGCTGGCCTTTCCTGAGGCCACCAGAGCGGGTCCCTGAGGTCCCCGTCGTAAGTCGAGAGCACCTGCCGCAACTCGAGAAAATCCAGGAGGTTTTGCCCTCCAGGCGAGATGAGGCCCATTTCCGCTGAGGCTTCTCGAGGCCAATCACATCTAACCACTGGAACTTCCAAAGGGTCCTTCACACCATTGCTGCAACTCAAGAAGATCCCCGACATACCCGTCTGCACTCGAGAGGAAGCACGTGGGGTCCCGCACACATCCAGGGGAGCCCCGTTTCCGCCTCCTAGCTCGAGATGAGGGATCCTTTCCCTGTTTCGTAGGGAAAGAATTCCCGGCGTTCCCGTCGCATCTCAAGAGGAGGCGCTCTCCACAGGAAAGGCGAGAGGAACTCCAGGGTCGTGACACCATTCCAAGAGTCCCCCAGATGTGTCAGTCCATTCCAGAGGAAACTGTTTTCCCTGCACTGCCTTGACGTTCAAGCCGAGGATCGACTCCCACCACGTGTGCACGTGGGACAGCCCTGTGGGAAAGCCTCGTGGGAAAGCCTCGTGGGAAAGACTCGAGGGAAAACCATAGATCCTTTGATCCACGCGGCGGACTGCGTGACACTGCTGCTAACGCTCTGGAGGAAAGCGCAAGTGCATGCCCGCATTCGAGACGAGGACTGACTCCCCTGGGGAGACTCCAGAAGTACCCCAAGATCCATGTCAGCACTGGAGAGGAATCCTCAGGTTCCGGCCCCGACTCCACACAAGGTCTTGGGCCCTGGCATCGACGGGAGAGGAATCCCGAGAGGCCCCCGAGGAACTCGCATGGGGACTGGCCTTTCCTGAGGCCACCAGAGCGGGTCCCTGAGGTCCCCGTCGTAAGTCGAGAGCACCTGCCGCAACTCGAGAAAATCCAGGAGGTTTTACCCTCCAGGCGAGATGAGGCCCATTTCCGCTGAGGCTTCTCGAGGCCAATCACATCTAACCAAGGGAACTTCCAAAGGGTCCTTCACACCCTTGCTGCAACTCAAGAAGTTCCCCGACACACCCGTCTGCACTCGAGAGGAAGCACGTGGGTCCCGCACACATCCAGGGGAGCCCCGTTTCCGCCTCCTAGCTCGAGATGAGGGATGCTTTCCCTGTTTCGTAGGGAAAGAATTCCCGGCGTTCCCGTCGCATCTCAAGAGGAGGCGCTCTCCACAGGAAAGGCGAGAGGAACTCCAGGGTCGTGCCACCATTCCAAGAGTCCCCCAGATGTGTCAGTCCATTCCAGAGGAACCTGTTTTCCCTGCACTGCCTTGACGTTCAAGCCGAGGATCGACTCCCACCACGTGTGCACGTGGGACAGCCCTGTGGGAAAGCCTCGTGGGAAAGCCTCGTGGGAGAGACTCGAGAGAAAACCATAGATCCTTTGATCCACGCGGCGGACTGCGTGACACTGCTGCTACCGCTCTGGAGGAAAGCGCAAGTGCATGCCCGCATTCGAGACGAGGACTGACTCCCCTGGGGAGACTCCAGAAGTACCCCAAGATCCATGTCAGCACTGGAGAGGAATCCTCAGGTTCCGGCCCCGACTCCACACAAGGTCTTAGGCCCCGGCATCGACGGGAGAGGAATCCCGAGAGGCCCCCGAGGAACTCGCATGGGGCTGGCCTTTCCTGAGGCCACCAGAGCGGGTCCCTGAGGTCCCCGTCGTAAGTCGAGAGCACCTGCCGCAACTCGAGAAAATCCAGGAGGTTTTGCCCTCCAGGCGAGATGAGGCCCATTTCCGCTGAGGCTTCTCGAGGCCAATCACATCTAACCACTGGAACTTCCAAAGGGTCCTTCACACCATTGCTGCAACTCAAGAAGATCCCCGACATACCCGTCTGCACTCGAGAGGAAGCACGTGGGGTCCCGCACACATCCAGGGGAGCCCCGTTTCCGCCTCCTAGCTCGAGATGAGGGATCCTTTCCCTGTTTCATAGGGAAAGAATTCCCGGCGTTCCCGTCGCATCTCAAGAGGAGGCGCTCTCCACAGGAAAGGCCAGAGGAACTCCAGGGTCGTGACACCATTCCAAGAGTCCCCCAGATGTGTCAGTCCATTCCAGAGGAAACTGTTTTCCCTGCACTGCCTTGACGTTCAAGCCGAGGATCGACTCCCACCACGTGTGCACGTGGGACAGCCCTGTGGGAAAGCCTCGTGGGAAAGCCTCGTGGGAAAGACTCGAGGGAAAACCATAGATCCTTTGATCCACGCGGCGGACTGCGTGACACTGCTGCTAACGCTCTGGAGGAAAGCGCAAGTGCATGCCCGCATTCGAGACGAGGACTGACTCCCCTGGGGAGACTCCAGAAGTACCCCAAGATCCATGTCAGCACTGGAGAGGAATCCTCAGGTTCCGGCCCCGACTCCACACAAGGTCTTAGGCCCTGGCATCGACGGGAGAGGAATCCCGAGAGGCCCCCGAGGAACTCGCATGGGGACTGGCCTTTCCTGAGGCCACCAGAGCGGGTCCCTGAGGTCCCCGTCGTAAGTCGAGAGCACCTGCCGCAACTCGAGAAAATCCAGGAGGTTTTGCCCTCCAGGCGAGATGAGGCCCATTTCCTCTGAGCCTTCTCGAGGCTAATCACGTCTAACCACTGGAACTTCCAAAGGGTCCTTCACACCCTTGCTGCAACTCAAGAATTTCCCCGACGTACCCGTCTCCACTCGAGAGGAAGCACGTGGGGTCCCGCACACATCCAGGGGAGCCCCGTTTCCGCCTCCTAGCTCGAGATGAGGGATCCTTTCCCTGTTTCGTAGGGAAAGAATTCCCGGCCTTCCCGTCGCATCTCAAGAGGAGGCGCTCTCCACAGGAAAGGCGAGAGGAACTCCAGGGTCGTGCCACCATTCCAAGAGTCCCCCAGATGTGTCAGTCCATTCCAGAGGAACCTGTTTTCCCTGCACTGCCTTGACGTTCAAGCCGAGGATCGACTCCCACCACGTGTGCACGTGGGACAGCCCTGTGGGAAAGCCTCGTGGGAAAGCCTCGTGGGAAAGACTCGAGGGAAAACCATAGATCCTTTGATCCACGCGGCGGACTGCGTGACACTGCTGCTACCGCTCTGGAGGAAAGCGCAAGTGCATGACCGCATTCGAGACGAGGACTGACTCCCCTGGGGAGACTCCAGAAGTACCCCAAGATCCATGTCAGCACTGGAGAGGAATCCTCAGGTTCCGGCCCCGACTCCACACAAGGTCTTAGGCCCTGGCATCGACGGGAGAGGAATCCCGAGAGGCCCCGGAGGAACTCGCATGGGGACTGGCCTTTCCTGAGGCCACCAGAGCGGGTCCCTGAGGTCCCCGTCGTAAGTCGAGAGCACCTGCCGCAACTCGAGAAAATCCAGGAGGTTTTGCCCTCCAGGCGAGATGAGGCCCATTTCCGCTCAGGCTTCTCGAGGCCAATCACATCTAACCACTGGAACTTCCAAAGGGTCCTTCACACCCTTGCTGCAACTCAAGAAGTTCCCCGACACACCCGTCTGCACTCGAGAGGAAGCACGTGGGTCCCGCACACATCCAGGGGAGCCCCGTTTCCGCCTCCTAGCTCGAGATGAGGGATGCTTTCCCTGTTTCGTAGGGAAAGAATTCCCGGCGTTCCCGTCACATCTCAAGAGGAGGCGCTCTCCACAGGAAAGGCGAGAGGAACTCCAGGGTCGTGCCACCATTCCAATAGTCCCCCAGATGTGTCAGTCCATTCCAGAGGAACCTGTTTTCCCTGCACTGCCTTGACGTTCAAGCCGAGGATCGACTCCCACCACGTGTGCACGTGGGACAGCCCTGTGGGAAAGCCTCGTGGGAAAGCCTCGTGGGAAAGACTCGAGAGAAAACCATAGATCCTTTGATCCACGCGGCGGACTGCGTGACACTGCTGCTACCGCTCTGGAGGAAAGCGCAAGTGCATGCCCGCATTCGAGACGAGGACTGACTCCCCTGGGGAGACTCCAGAAGTACCCCAAAATCCATGTCAGCACTGGAGAGGAATCCTCAGGTTCCGGCCCCGACTCCACACAAGGTCTTAGGCTCTGGCATCGACGGGAGAGGAATCCCGAGAGGCCCCCGAGGAACTCGCATGGGGACTGGCCTTTCCTGAGGCCACCAGAGCGGGTCCCTGAGGTCCCCGTCGTAAGTCGAGAGCACCTGCCGCAACTCGAGAAAATCCAGGAGGTTTTGCCCTCCAGGCGAGATGAGGCCCATTTCCGCTGAGGCTTCTCGAGGCCAATCACATCTAACCAAGGGAACTTCCAAAGGGTCCTTCACACCCTTGCTGCAACTCAAGAAGTTCCCCGACACACCCGTCTGCACTCGAGAGGAAGCACGTGGGTCCCGCACACATCCAGGGGAGCCCCGTTTCCGCCTCCTAGCTCGAGATGAGGGATGCTTTCCCTGTTTCGTAGGGAAAGAATTCCCGGCGTTCCCGTCGCATCTCAAGAGGAGGCGCTCTCCACAGGAAAGGCGAGAGGAACTCCAGGGTCGTGCCACCATTCCAAGAGTCCCCCAGATGTGTCAGTCCATTCCAGAGGAACCTGTTTTCCCTGCACTGCCTTGACGTTCAAGCCGAGGATCGACTCCCACCACGTGTGCACGTGGGACAGCCCTGTGGGAAAGCCTCGTGGGAAAGCCTCGTGGGAGAGACTCGAGAGAAAACCATAGATCCTTTGATCCACGCGGCGGACTGCGTGACACTGCTGCTACCGCTCTGGAGGAAAGCGCAAGTGCATGCCCGCATTCGAGACGAGGACTGACTCCCCTGGGGAGACTCCAGAAGTACCCCAAGATCCATGTCAGCACTGGAGAGGAATCCTCAGGTTCCGGCCCCGACTCCACACAAGGTCTTAGGCCCCGGCATCGACGGGAGAGGAATCCCGAGAGGCCCCCGAGGAACTCGCATGGGGCTGGCCTTTCCTGAGGCCACCAGAGCGGGTCCCTGAGGTCCCCGTCGTAAGTCGAGAGCACCTGCCGCAACTCGAGAAAATTCAGGAGGTTTTGCCCTCCAGGCAAGATGAGGCCCATTTCCGCTGAGGCTTCTCGAGGCCAATCACATCTAACCACTGGAACTTCCAAAGGGTCCTTCACACCATTGCTGCAACTCAAGAAGATCCCCGACATACCCGTCTGCACTCGAGAGGAAGCACGTGGGTCCCGCACACATCCAGGGGAGCCCCGTTTCCGCCTCCTAGCTCGAGATGAGGGATCCTTTCCCTGTTTCGTAGGGAAAGAATTCCCGGCGTTCCCGTCGCATCTCAAGAGGAGGCGCTCTCCACAGGAAAGGCGAGAGGAACTCCAGGGTCGTGACACCATTCCAAGAGTCCCCCAGATGTGTCAGTCCATTCCAGAGGAACCTGTTTTCCCTGCACTGCCTTGACGTTCAAGCCGAGGATCGACTCCCACCACGTGTGCACGTGGGACAGCCCTGTGGGAAAGCCTCGTGGGAAAGCCTCGTGGGAAAGACTCGAGGGAAAACCATAGATCCTTTGATCCACGCGGCGGACTGCGTGACACTGCTGCTAACGCTCTGGAGGAAAGCGCAAGTGCATGCCCGCATTCGAGACGAGGACTGACTCCCCTGGGGAGACTCCAGAAGTACCCCAAGATCCATGTCAGCACTGGAGAGCAATCCTCAGGTTCCGGCCCCGACTCCACACAAGGTCTTAGGCCCTGGCATCGACGGGAGAGGAATCCCGAGAGGCCCCCGAGGAACTCGCATGGGGACTGGCCTTTCCTGAGGCCACCAGAGCGGGTCCCTGAGGTCCCCGTCGTAAGTCGAGAGCACCTGCCGCAACTCGAGAAAATCCAGGAGGTTTTGCCCTCCAGGCGAGATGAGGCCCATTTCTGCTGAGCCTTCTCGAGGCTAATCACGTCTAACCACTGGAACTTCCAAAGGGTCCTTCACACCCTTGCTGCAACTCAAGAAGTTCCCCGACATACCCGTCTCCACTCGAGAGGAAGCACGTGGGGTCCCGCACACATCCAGGGGAGCCCCGTTTCCGCCTCCTAGCTCGAGATGAGGGATCCTTTCCCTGTTTCGTAGGGAAAGAATTCCCGGCCTTCCGGTCGCATCTCAAGAGGAGGCGCTCTCCACAGGAAAGGCGAGAGGAACTCCAGGGTCGTGCCACCATTCCAAGAGTCCCCCAGATGTGTCAGTCCATTCCAGAGGAACCTGTTTTCCCTGCACTGCCTTGACGTTCAAGCCGAGGATCGACTCCCACCACGAGTGCACTTGGGACAGCCCTGTGGGAAAGCCTCGTGGGAAAGCCTCGTGGGAAAGACTCGAGGGAAAACCATAGATCCTTTGATCCACGCGGCGGACTGCGTGACACTGCTGCTACCGCTCTGGAGGAAAGCGCAAGTGCATGACCGCATTCGAGACGAGGACTGACTCCCCTGGGGAGACTCCAGAAGTACCCCAAGATCCATGTCAGCACTGGAGAGGAATCCTCAGGTTCCGGCCCCGACTCCACACAAGGTCTTAGGCCCTGGCATCGACGGGAGAGGAATCCCGAGAGGCCCCGGAGGAACTCGCATGGGGACTGGCCTTTCCTGAGGCCACCAGAGCGGGTCCCTGAGGTCCCCGTCGTAAGTCGAGAGCACCTGCCGCAACTCGAGAAAATCCAGGAGGTTTTGCCCTCCAGGCGAGATGAGGCCCATTTCCGCTGAGGCTTCTCGAGGCCAATCACATCTAACCACTGGAACTTCCAAAGGGTCCTTCACACCCTTGCTGCAACTCAAGAAGTTCCCTGACACACCCGTCTGCACTCGAGAGGAAGCACTTGGGTCCCGCACACATCCAGGGGAGCCCCGTTTCCGCCTCCTAGCTCGAGATTAGGGATGCTTTCCCTGTTTCGTAGGGAAAGAATTCCCGGCGTTCCCGTCGCATCTCACGAGGAGGCGCTCTCCACAGGAAAGGCGAGAGGAACTCCAGGGTCGTGCCACCATTCCAATAGTCCCCCAGATGTGTCAGTCCATTCCAGAGGAACCTGTTTTCCCTGCACTGCCTTGACGTTCAAGCCGAGGATCGACTCCCACCACGTGTGCACGTGGGACAGCTCTGTGGGAAAGCCTCGTGGGAAAGCCTCGTGGGAGAGACTCGAGAGAAAACCATAGATCCTTTGATCCACGCGGCGGACTGCGTGACACTGCTGCTACCGCTCTGGAGGAAAGCGCAAGTGCATGCCCGCATTCGAGACGAGGACTGACTCCCCTGGGGAGACTCCAGAAGTACCCCAAGATCCATGTCAGCACTGGAGAGGAATCCTCAGGTTCCGGCCCCGACTCCACACAAGGTCTTAGGCCCCGGCATCGACGGGAGAGGAATCCCGAGAGGCCCCCGAGGAACTCGCATGGGGCTGGCCTTTCCTGAGGCCACCAGAGCGGGTCCCTGAGGTCCCCGTCGTAAGTCGAGAGCACCTGCCGCAACTCGAGAAAATCCAGGAGGTTTTGCCCTCCAGGCGAGATGAGGCCCATTTCCGCTGAGGCTTTTCGAGGCCAATCACATCTAACCACTGGAACTTCCAAAGGGTCCTTCACACCATTGCTGCAACTCAAGAAGATCCCCGACATACCCGTCTGCACTCGAGAGGAAGCACGTGGGGTCCCGCACACATCCAGGGGAGCCCCGTTTCCGCCTCCTAGCTCGAGATGAGGGATCCTTTCCCTGTTTCGTAGGGAAAGAATTCCCGGCGTTCCCGTCGCATCTCAAGAGGAGGCGCTCTCCACAGGAAAGGCGAGAGGAACTCCAGGGTCGTGACACCATTCCAAGAGTCCCCCAGATGTGTCATTCCATTCCAGAGGAACCTGTTTTCCCTGCACTGCCTTGACGTTAAAGCCGAGGATCGACTCCCACCACGTGTGCACGTGGGACAGCCCTGTGGGAAAGCCTCGTGGGAAAGCCTCGTGGGAAAGACTCGAGGGAAAACCATAGATCCTTTGATCCACGCGGCGGACTGCGTGACACTGCTGCTACCGCTCTGGAGGAAAGCGCAAGTGCATGCCCGCATTCGAGACGAGGACTGACTCCCCTGGGGAGACTCCAGAAGTACCCCAAGACCATGTCAGCACTGGAGAGGAATCCTCAGGTTCCGGCCCCGACTCCACACAAGGTCTTAGGCCCCGGCATCGACGGGAGAGGAATCCCGAGAGGCCCCCGAGGAACTCGCATGGGGCTGGCCTTTCCTGAGGCCACCAGAGCGGGTCCCTGAGGTCCCCGTCGTAAGTCGAGAGCACCTGCCGCAACTCTAGAAAATCCAGGAGTTTTTGCCCTCCAGGCCAGATGAGGCCCATTTCCGCTGAGGCTTCCCGAGGCCAATCACATCTAACCACTGGAACTTCCAAAGGGTCCTTCACACCCTGGCTGCAACTCAAGAAGTTCCCCGACATACCCGTCTGCACTCGAGAGGAAGCACGTGGTGTCCCGCACACATCCAGGGGAGCCGCGTTTCCGCCTCCTAGCTCGAGATGAGGGATCCTTTCCCTGTTTCGTAGGGATAGAATTCCCTGCGTTCCCGTCGCATCAAAGAGGAGGCGCTCTCCACAGGAAAGGCGAGAGGAACTCCAGGGTCATGCCACCATTCCAAGAGTCCCCCAGATGTGTCAGTCCATTCCAGAGGAACCTGTTTTCCCTGAACTGCCATGACGTTCAAGCCGAGGATCGACTCCCACCACGTGTGCACGTGGGACAGCCCTGTGGGAAAGCCTCGTGGGAAAGCCTCGTGGGAAAGACTCGAGGGAAAACCATAGATCCTTTGATCCACGCGGCGGACTGCGTGACACTGCTGCTACCGCTCTGGAGGAAAGCGCAAGTGCATGCCCGCATTCGAGACGAGGACTGACTCCCCTGGGGAGACTCCAGAAGTACCCCAAGATCCATGTCAGCACTGGAGAGGAATCCTCAGGTTCCGGCCCCGACTCCACACAAGGTCTTAGGCCCCGGCATCGACGGGAGAGGAATCCCGAGAGGCCCCCGAGGAACTCGCATGGGGCTGGCCTTTCCTGAGGCCACCAGAGCGGGTCCCTGAGGTCCCCGTCGTAAGTCGAGAGCACCTGCCGCAACTCGAGAAAATCCAGGAGGTTTTGCCCTCCAGGCCAGATGAGGCCCATTTCCGCTGAGGCTTCTCGAGGCCAATCACATCTAACCACTGGAACTTCCAAACGGTCCTTCACACCATTGCTGCAACTCAAGAAGATCCCCGACATACCAGTCTGCACTCGAGAGGAAGCACGTGGGGTCCCGCACACATCCAGGGGAGCCCCGTTTCCGCCTCCTAGCTCGAGATGAGGGATCCTTTCCCTGTTTCGTAGGGAAAGAATTCCCGGCGTTCCCGTCGCATCTCAAGAGGAGGCGCTCTCCACCGGAAAGGCGAGAGGAACTCCAGGGTCGTGACACCATTCCAAGAGTCCCCCAGATGTGTCATTCCATTCCAGAGGAACCTGTTTTCCCTGCACTGCCTTGACGTTCAAGCCGAGGATCGACTCCCACCACGTGTGCACGTGGGACAGCCCTGTGGGAAAGCCTCGTGGGAAAGCCTCGTGGGAAAGACTCGAGGGAAAACCATAGATCCTTTGATCCACGCGGCGGACTGCGTGACACTGCTGCTACCGCTCTGGAGGAAAGCGCAAGTGCATGCCCGCTTTCGAGACGAGGACTGACTCCCCTGGGGAGACTCCAGAAGTACCCCAAGATCCATGTCAGCACTGGAGAGGAATCCTCAGGTTCCGGCCCCGACTCCACACAAGGTCTTAGGCCCCGGCATCGACGGGAGAGGAATCCCGAGAGGCCCCCGAGGAACTCGCATGGGGCTGGCCTTTCCTGAGGCCACCAGAGCGGGTCCCTGAGGTCCCCGTCGTAAGTCGAGAGCACCTGCCGCAACTCGAGAAAATCCAGGAGGTTTTGCCCTCCAGGCCAGATGAGGCCCATTTCCGCTGAGGCTTCCCGAGGCCAATCACATCTAACCACTGGAACTTCCAAAGGGTCCTTCACACCATTGCTGCAACTCAAGAAGATCCCCGACATACCCGTCGTCACTCGAGAGGAAGCACGTGGGGTCCCGCACACATCCAGGGGAGCCCCGTTTCCGCCTCCTAGCTCGAGATGAGGGATCCTTTCCCTGTTTCGTAGGGAAAGAATTCCCGGCCTTCCCGTCGCATCTCAAGAGGAGGCACTCTCCACAGGAAAGGCGAGAGGAACTCCAGGGTCATGCCACCATTCCAAGAGTCCCCCAGATGTGTCAGTCCATTCCAGAGGAACCTGTTTTCCCTGCACTGCCTTGACGTTCAAGCCGAGGATCGACTCCCACCACGTGTGCACGTGGGACAGCCCTGTGGGAAAGCCTCGTGGAAAAGCCTCGTGGGAAAGACTCGAGGGAAAACCATAGATCCTTTGATCCACGCGGCGGACTGCGTGACACTGCTGCTAACGCTCTGGAGGAAAGCGCAAGTGCATGCCCGCATTCGAGACGAGGACTGACTCCCCTGGGGAGACTCCAGAAGTACCCCAAGATCCATGTCAGCACTGGAGAGGAATCCTCAGGTTCCGGCCCCGACTCCACACAAGGTCTTAGGCCCCGGCATCGACGGGAGAGGAATCCCGAGAGGCCCCCGAGGAACTCGCATGGGGACTGGCCTTTCCTGAGGCCACCAGAGCGGGTCCCTGAGGTCCCCGTCGTAAGTCGAGAGCACCTGCCGCAACTCGAGAAAATCCAGGAGGTTTTGCCCTCCAGGCGAGATGAGGCCCATTTCCGCTGAGCCTTCTCGAGGCTAATCACGTCTAACCACTGGAACTTCCAAAGGGTCCTTCACACCCTTGCTGCAACTCAAGAAGTTCCCCGACATACCCGTCTCCACTCGAGAGGAAGCACGTGGGGTCCCGCACACATCCAGGGGAGCCCCGTTTCCGCCTCCTAGCTCGAGATGAGGGATCCTTTCCCTGTTTCGTAGGGAAAGAATTCCCGGCCTTCCCGTCGCATCTCAAGAGGAGGCGCTCTCCACAGGAAAGGTGAGAGGAACTCCAGGGTCGTGCCACCATTCCAAGAGTCCCCCAGATGTGTCAGTCCATTCCAGAGGAACCTGTTTTCCTTGCACTGCCTTGACGTTCAAGCCGAGGATCGACTCCCACCACGTGTGCACTTGGGACAGCCCTGTGGGAAAGCCTCGTGGGAAAGCCTCGTGGGAAAGACTCGAGGGAAAACCATAGATCCTTTGATCCACGCGGCGGACTGCGTGACACTGCTGCTACCGCTCTGGAGGAAAGCGCAAGTGCATGACCGCATTCGAGACGAGGACTGACTCCCCTGGGGAGACTCCAGAAGTACCCCAAGATCCATGTCAGCACTGGAGAGGAATCCTCAGGTTCCGGCCCCGACTCCACACAAGGTCTTAGGCCCTGGCATCGACGGGAGAGGAATCCCGAGAGGCCCCCGAGGAACTCGCATGGGGACTGGCCTTTCCTGAGGCCACCAGAGCGGGTCCCTGAGGTCCCCGTCGTAAGTCGAGAGCACCTGCCGCAACTCGAGAAAATCCAGGAGGTTTTGCCCTCCAGGCGAGATGAGGCCCATTTCCGCTGAGGCTTCTCGAGGCCAATCACATCTAACCAAGGGAACTTCCAAAGGGTCCTTCACACCCTTGCTGCAACTCAAGAAGTTCCCCGACACACCCGTCTGCACTCGAGAGGAAGCACGTGGGTCCCGCACACATCCAGGGGAGCCCCGTTTCCGCCTCCTAGCTCGAGATGAGGGATGCTTTCCCTGTTTCGTAGGGAAAGAATTCCCGGCGTTCCCGTCGCATCTCAAGAGGAGGCGCTCTCCACAGGAAAGGCGAGAGGAACTCCAGGGTCGTGCCACCATTCCAAGAGTCCCCCAGATGTGTCAGTCCATTCCAGAGGAACCTGTTTTCCCTGCACTGCCTTGACGTTCAAGCCGAGGATCGACTCCCACCACGTGTGCACGTGGGACAGCCCTGTGGGAAAGCCTCGTGGGAAAGCCTCGTGGGAGAGACTCGAGAGAAAACCATAGATCCTTTGATCCACGCGGCGGACTGCGTGACACTGCTGCTACCGCTCTGGAGGAAAGCGCAAGTGCATGCCCGCATTCGAGACGAGGACTGACTCCCCTGGGGAGACTCCAGAAGTACCCCAAGATCCATGTCAGCACTGGAGAGGAATCCTCAGGTTCCGGCCCCGACTCCACACAAGGTCTTAGGCCCCGGCATCGACGGGAGAGGAATCCCGAGAGGCCCCCGAGGAACTCGCATGGGGCTGGCCTTTCCTGAGGCCACCAGAGCGGGTCCCTGAGGTCCCCGTCGTAAGTCGAGAGCACCTGCCGCAACTCGAGAAAATCCAGGAGGTTTTGCCCTCCAGGCGAGATGAGGCCCATTTCCGCTGAGGCTTCTCGAGGCCAATCACATCTAACCACTGGAACTTCCAAAGGGTCCTTCACACCATTGCTGCAACTCAAGAAGATCCCCGACATACCCGTCTGCACTCGAGAGGAAGCACGTGGGGTCCCGCACACATCCAGGGGAGCCCCGTTTCCGCCTCCTAGCTCGAGATGAGGGATCCTTTCCCTGTTTCGTAGGGAAAGAATTCCCGGCGTTCCCGTCGCATCTCAAGAGGAGGCGCTCTCCACAGGAAAGGCGAGAGGAACTCCAGGGTCGTGACACCATTCCAAGAGTCCCCCAGATGTGTCAGTCCATTCCAGAGGAAACTGTTTTCCCTGCACTGCCTTGACGTTCAAGCCGAGGATCGACTCCCACCACGTGTGCACGTGGCACAGCCCTGTGGGAAAGCCTCGTGGGAAAGCCTCGTGGGAAAGACTCGAGGGAAAACCATAGATCCTTTGATCCACGCGGCGGACTGCGTGACACTGCTGCTAACGCTGTGGAGGAAAGCGCAAGTGCATGCCCGCATTCGAGACGAGGACTGACTCCCCTGGGGAGACTCCAGAAGTACCCCAAGATCCATGTCAGCACTGGAGAGGAATCCTCAGGTTCCGGCCCCGACTCCACACAAGGTCTTGGGCCCTGGCATCGACGGGAGAGGAATCCCGAGAGGCCCCCGAGGAACTCGCATGGGGACTGGCCTTTCCTGAGGCCACCAGAGCGGGTCCCTGAGGTCCCCGTCGTAAGTCGAGAGCACCTGCCGCAACTCGAGAAAATCCAGGAGGTTTTACCCTCCAGGCGAGATGAGGCCCATTTCCGCTGTGGCTTCTCGAGGCCAATCACATCTAACCAAGGGAACTTCCAAAGGGTCCTTCACACCCTTGCTGCAACTCAAGAAGTTCCCCGACACACCCGTCTGCACTCGAGAGGAAGCACGTGGGTCCCGCACACATCCAGGGGAGCCCCGTTTCCGCCTCCTAGCTCGAGATGAGGGATGCTTTCCCTGTTTCGTAGGGAAAGAATTCCCGGCGTTCCCGTCGCATCTCAAGAGGAGGCGCTCTCCACAGGAAAGGCGAGAGGAACTCCAGGGTCGTGCCACCATTCCAAGAGTCCCCAAGATGTGTCAGTCCATTCCAGAGGAACCTGTTTTCCCTGCACTGCCTTGACGTTCAAGCCGAGGATCGACTCCCACCACGTGTGCACGTGGGACAGCCCTGTGGGAAAGCCTCGTGGGAAAGCCTCGTGGGAGAGACTCGAGAGAAAACCATAGATCCTTTGATCCACGCGGCGGACTGCGTGACACTGCTGCTACCGCTCTGGAGGAAAGCGCAAGTGCATGCCCGCATTCGAGACGAGGACTGACTCCCCTGGGGAGACTCCAGAAGTACCCCAAGATCCATGTCAGCACTGGAGAGGAATCCTCAGGTTCCGGCCCCGACTCCACACAAGGTCTTAGGCCCCGGCATCGACGGGAGAGGAATCCCGAGAGGCCCCCGAGGAACTCGCATGGGGCTGGCCTTTCCTGAGGCCACCAGAGCGGGTCCCTGAGGTCCCCGTCGTAAGTCGAGAGCACCTGCCACAACTCGAGAAAATCCAGGAGGTTTTGCCCTCCAGGCGAGATGAGGCCCATTTCCGCTGAGGCTTCTCGAGGCCAATCACATCTAACCACTGGAACTTCCAAAGGGTCCTTCACACCATTGCTGCAACTCAAGAAGATCCCCGACATACCCGTCTGCACTCGAGAGGAAGCACGTGGGGTCCCGCACACATCCAGGGGAGCCCCGTTTCCGCCTCCTAGCTCGAGATGAGGGATCCTTTCCCTGTTTCGTAGGGAAAGAATTCCCGGCGTTCCCGTCGCATCTCAAGAGGAGGCGCTCTCCACAGGAAAGGCGAGAGGAACTCCAGGGTCGTGACACCATTCCAAGAGTCCCCCAGATGTGTCAGTCCATTCCAGAGGAAACTGTTTTCCCTGCACTGCCTTGACGTTCAAGCCGAGGATCGACTCCCACCACGTGTGCACGTGGCACAGCCCTGTGGGAAAGCCTCGTGGGAAAGCCTCGTGGGAAAGACTCGAGGGAAAACCATAGATCCTTTGATCCACGCGGCGGACTGCGTGACACTGCTGCTAACGCTCTGGAGGAAAGCGCAAGTGCATGCCCGCATTCGAGACGAGGACTGACTCCCCTGGGGAGACTCCAGAAGTACCCCAAGATCCATGTCAGCACTGGAGAGGAATCCTCAGGTTCCGGCCCCGACTCCACACAAGGTCTTAGGCCCTGGCATCGACGGGAGAGGAATCCCGAGAGGCCCCCGAGGAACTCGCATGGGGACTGGCCTTTCCTGAGGCCACCAGAGCGGGTCCCTGAGGTCCCCGTCGTAAGTCGAGAGCACCTGCCGCAACTCGAGAAAATCCAGGAGGTTTTGCCCTCCAGGCGAGATGAGGCCCATTTCCTCTGAGCCTTCTCGAGGCTAATCACGTCTAACCACTGGAACTTCCAAAGGGTCCTTCACACCCTTGCTGCAACTCAAGAAGTTCCCCGACGTACCCGTCTCCACTCGAGAGGAAGCACGTGGGGTCCCGCACACATCCAGGGGAGCCCCGTTTCCGCCTCCTAGCTCGAGATGAGGGATCCTTTCCCTGTTTCGTAGGGAAAGAATTCCCGGCCTTCCCGTCGCATCTCAAGAGGAGGCGCTCTCCACAGGAAAGGCGAGAGGAACTCCAGGGTCGTGCCACCATTCCAAGAGTCCCCCAGATGTGTCAGTCCATTCCAGAGGAACCTGTTTTCCCTGCACTGCCTTGACGTTCAAGCCGAGGATCGACTCCCACCACGTGTGCACGTGGGACAGCCCTGTGGGAAAGCCTCGTGGGAAAGCCTCGTGGGAAAGACTCGAGGGAAAACCATAGATCCTTTGATCCACGCGGCGGACTGCGTGACACTGCTGCTACCGCTCTGGAGGAAAGCGCAAGTGCATGACCGCATTCGAGACGAGGACTGACTCCCCTGGGGAGACTCCAGAAGTACCCCAAGATCCATGTCAGCACTGGAGAGGAATCCTCAGGTTCCGGCCCCGACTCCACACAAGGTCTTAGGCCCTGGCATCGACGGGAGAGGAATCCCGAGAGGCCCCGGAGGAACTCGCATGGGGACTGGCCTTTCCTGAGGCCACCAGAGCGGGTCCCTGAGGTCCCCGTCGTAAGTCGAGAGCACCTGCCGCAACTCGAGAAAATCCAGGAGGTTTTGCCCTCCAGGCGAGATGAGGCCCATTTCCGCTGAGGCTTCTCGAGGCCAATCACATCTAACCACTGGAACTTCCAAAGGGTCCTTCACACCCTTGCTGCAACTCAAGAAGTTCCCCGACACACCCGTCTGCACTCGAGAGGAAGCACGTGGGTCCCGCACACATCCAGGGGAGCCCCGTTTCCGCCTCCTAGCTCGAGATGAGGGATGCTTTCCCTGTTTCGTAGGGAAAGAATTCCCGGCCTTCCGGTCGCATCTCAAGAGGAGGCGCTCTCCACAGGAAAGGCGAGAGGAACTCCAGGGTCGTGCCACCATTCCAAGAGTCCCCCAGATGTGTCAGTCCATTCCAGAGGAACCTGTTTTCCCTGCACTGCCTTGACGTTCAAGCCGAGGATCGACTCCCACCACGAGTGCACTTGGGACAGCCCTGTGGGAAAGCCTCGTGGGAAAGCCTCGTGGGAAAGACTCGAGGGAAAACCATAGATCCTTTGATCCACGCGGCGGACTGCGTGACACTGCTGCTACCGCTCTGGAGGAAAGCGCAAGTGCATGACCGCATTCGAGACGAGGACTGACTCCCCTGGGGAGACTCCAGAAGTACCCCAAGATCCATGTCAGCACTGGAGAGGAATCCTCAGGTTCCGGCCCCGACTCCACACAAGGTCTTAGGCCCTGGCATCGACGGGAGAGGAATCCCGAGAGGCCCCGGAGGAACTCGCATGGGGACTGGCCTTTCCTGAGGCCACCAGAGCGGGTCCCTGAGGTCCCCGTCGTAAGTCGAGAGCACCTGCCGCAACTCGAGAAAATCCAGGAGGTTTTGCCCTCCAGGCGAGATGAGGCCCATTTCCGCTGAGTCTTCTCGAGGCCAATCACATCTAACCACTGGAACTTCCAAAGGGTCCTTCACACCATTGCTGCAACTCAAGAAGTTCCCCGACATACCCGTCTCCACTCGAGAGGAAGCACGTGGGGTCCCGCACACATCCAGGGGAGCCCCGTTTCTGCCTCCTAGCTCGAGATGAGGGATCCTTTCCCTGTTTCGCAGGGAAAGAATTCCCGGCGTTCCCGTCGCATCTCAAGAGGAGGCGCTCTCCACAGGAAAGGCGAGAGGAACTCCAGGGTCGTGCCACCATTCCAAGAGTCCCCCAGATGTGTCAGTCCATTCCAGAGGAATCTGTTTTCCCTGCACTGCCTTGACGTTCAAGCCGAGGATCGACTCCCACCACGTGTGCACGTGGGACAGCCCTGTGGGAAAGCCTCGTGGGAAAGCCTCGTGGGAAAGACTCGAGGGAAAACCATAGATCCTTTGATCCACGCGGCAGACTGTGTGACACTGCTGCTACCGCTCTGGAGGAAAGCGCAAGTGCATGCCTGCATTCGAGAGGAGGACTGACTCCCCTGGGGAGACTCCAACAGTACGCCAAGATCCATGTCAGCACTGGAGAGGAATCCTCAGGTTCCAGCCCCGACTCCACACAAGGTCTTAGGCCCCGGCATCGACGGGAGAGGAATCCCGAGAGGCCCCCGAGGAACTCGCATGGGGACTGGCCTTTCCTGAGGCCACCAGAGCGGGTCCCTGAGGTCCCCGTCGTAAGTCGAGAGCACCTGCCGCAACTCGAGGAAATCCAGGAGGTTTTGCCCTCCAGGCGAGATGAGGCCCATTTCCGCTGAGGCTTCTCGAGGCTAATCACGTCTAACCACTGGAACTTCCAAAGGGTCATTCACACCCTTGCTGCAACTCAAGAAGTTCCCCGACATACCCGTCTCCACTCGAGAGGAAGCACGTGGGTCCCGCACACATCCAGGGGAGCCCCGTTTCCGCCTCCTAGCTCGAGATGAGGGATCCTTTCCCTGTTTCGTAGGGAAAGAATTCCCGGCGTTCCCGTCGCATCTCAAGAGGAGGCGCTCTCCACAGGAAAGGCGAGAGGAACTCCAGGGTCGTGCCACCATTCCAAGAGTCCCCCAGATGTGTCAGTCCATTCCAGAGGAACCTGTTTTCCCTGCACTGCCTTGACGTTCAAGCCGAGGATCGACTCCGACCACTTGTGCACGTGGGACAGCCCTGTGGGAAAGCCTCGTGGGAAAGCCTCGTGGGAAAGACTCGAGGGAAAACCATAGATCCTTTGATCCACGCGGAGGACTGCGTGACACTGCGGCTACCGCTCTGGAGGAAAGCGCAAGTGCATGCCCGCATTCGAGACGAGGACTGACTCCCCTGGGGAGACTCCTGAATTACCCCAAGATCCATGTCAGCACTGGAGAGGAATCCTCAGGTTCCGGACCCGACTCCACACAAGGTCTTAGGCCCCGTCATCGACGGGAAAGGAATCCCGAGAGGCCCCCGAGGAACTCGCATGGGGACTGGCCTTTCCTGAGGCCACCAGAGCGGGTCCCTGAGGTCCCCGTCGTAAGTCGAGAGCACCTGCCGCAACTCGAGGAAATCCAGGAGGTTTTGCCCTCCAGGCGAGATGAGGCCCATTTCCGCTGAGGCTTCTCGAGGCTAATCACGTCTAACCACTGGAACTTCCAAAGGGTCCTTCACACCCTTGCTGCAACTCAAGAAGTTCCCCGACACACCCGTCTGCACTCGAGAGGAAGCACGTGGGTCCCGCACACATCCAGGGGAGCCCCGTTTCCGCCTCCTAGCTCGAGATGAGGGATCCTTTCCCTGTTTCGTAGGGAAAGAATTCCCGGCGTTCCCGTCGCATCTCAAGAGGAGGCGCTCTCCACAGGAAAGGCGAGAGGAACTCCAGGGTCGTGCCACCATTCCAAGAGTCCCCCAGATGTGTCAGTCCATTCCAGAGGAACCTGTTTTCCCTGCACTGCCTTGACGTTCAAGCCGAGGATCGACTCCCACCACGTGTGCACGTGGGACAGCCCTGTGGGAAAGCCTCGTGGGAAAGCCTCGTGGGAAAGACTCGAGGGAAAACCATAGATCCTTTGATCCACGCGGCGGACTGCGTGACACTGCTGCTACCGCTCTGGAGGAAAGCGCAAGTGCATGCCCGCATTCGAGACGAGGACTGACTCCCCTGGGGAGACTCCAGAAGTACCCTAAGATCCATGTCAGCACTGGAGAGGAATCCTCAGGTTCCGGCCCCGACTCCACACAAGGTCTTAGGCCCTGGCATCGACGGGAGAGGAATCCCGAGAGGCCCCCGAGGAACTCGCATGGGGACTGGCCTTTCCTGAGGCCACCAGAGCGGGTCCCTTAGGTCCCGTCGTAAGTCGAGAGCACCTGCCGCAACTCGAGAAAATCCAGGAGGTTTTGCCCTCCAGGCGAGATGAGGCCCATTTCCGCTGAGGCTTCTCGAGGCCAATCACATCTAACCACTGGAACTTCCAAAGGGTCCTTCACACCCTTGCTGCAACTCAAGAAGTTCCCCGACACACCCGTCTGCACTCGAGAGGAAGCACGTGGGTCCCGCACACATCCAGGGGAGCCCCGTTTCCGCCTCCTAGCTCGAGATGAGGGATCCTTTCCCTGTTTCGTAGGGAAAGAATTCCCGGCGTTCCCGTCGCATCTCAAGAGGAGGCGCTCTCCACAGGAAAGGCGAGAGGAACTCCAGGGTCGTGCCACCATTCCAAGAGTCCCCCAGATGTGTCAGTCCATTCCAGAGGAACCTGTTTTCCCTGCACTGCCTTGACGTTCAAGCCGAGGATCGACTCCTACCACGTGTGCCCGTGGGACAGCCCTGTGGGAAAGCCTCGTGGGAAAGCCTCGTGGGAAAGACTCGAGGGAAAACCATAGATCCTTTGATCCACGTGGCAGACTGCGTGACACTGCTGCTACCGCTCTGGAGGAAACCGCAAGTGCATGCCCGCATTCGAGACGAGGACTGACTCCCCTGGGGAGACTCCAGAAGTACCCCAAGATCCATGTCAGCACTGGAGAGGAATCCTCAGGTTCCGTCCCCGACTCCACACAAGGTCTTAGGCCCCGGCATCGACGGGAGAGGAATCCCGAGAGGCCCCCGAGGAACTCGCATGGGGACTGGCCTTTCCTGAGGCCACCAGAGCGGGTCCCTGAGGTCCCCGTCGTAAGTCGAGAGCACCTGCCGCAACTCGAGAAAATCCAGGAGGTTTTGCCCTCCAGGCGAGATGAGGCCCATTTCCGCTGAGGCTTCTCGAGGCCAATCACATCTAACCACTGGAACTTCCAAAGGGTCCTTCACACCATTGCTGCAACTCAAGAAGATCCCCGACATACCCGTCGTCACTCGAGAGGAAGCACGTGGGGTCCCGCACACATCCAGGGGAGCCCCGTTTCCGCCTCCTAGCTCGAGATGAGGGATCCTTTCCCTGTTTCGTAGGGAAAGAATTCCCGGCCTTCCCGTCGCATCTCAAGAGGAGGCGCTCTCCACAGGAAAGGCGAGAGGAACTCCAGGGTCATGCCACCATTCCAAGAGTCCCCCAGATGTGTCAGTCCATTCCAGAGGAACCTGTTTTCCCTGCACTGCCTTGACGTTCAAGCCGAGGATCGACTCCGACCACTTGTGCACGTGGGACAGCCCTGTGGGAAAGCCTCGTGGGAAAGCGTCGTGGGAAAGACTCGAGGGAAAACCATAGATCCTTTGATCCACGCGGCGGACTGCGTGACACTGCGGCTACCGCTCTGGAGGAAAGCGCAAGTGCATGCCCGCATTCGAGACGAGGACTGACTCCCCTGGGGAGACTCCTGAATTACCCCAAGATCCATGTCAGCACTGGAGAGGAATCCTCAGGTTCCGGCCCCGACTCCACACAAGGTCTTAGGCCCCGTCATCGACGGGAAAGGAATCCCGAGAGGCCCCCGAGGAACTCGCATGGGGACTGGCCTTTCCTGAGGCCACCAGAGCGGGTCCCTGAGGTCCCCGTCGTAAGTCGAGAGCACCTGCCGCAACTCGAGGAAATCCAGGAGGTTTTGCCCTCCAGGCGAGATGAGGCCCATTTCCTCTGAGGCTTCTCGAGGCTAATCACGTCTAACCACTGGAACTTCCAAAGGGTCCTTCACACCCTTGCTGCAACTCAAGAAGTTCCCCGACATACCCGTCTCCACTCGAGAGGAAGCACGTGGGTCCCGCACACATCCATGGAAGCCCCGTTTCCGCCTCCTAGCTCGAGATGAGGGATCCTTTCCCTGTTTCGTAGGGAAAGAATTCCCGGCGTTCCCGTCGCATCTCAAGAGGAGGCGCTCTCCACAGGAAAGGCGAGAGGAACTCCTGGGTCGTGCCACCATTCCAAGAGTCCCCCAGATGTGTCAGTCCATTCCAGAGGAACCTGTTTTCCCTGCACTGCCTTGACGTTCAAGCCGAGGATCGACTCCCACCACGTGTGCACGTGGGACAGCCCTGTGGGAAAGCCTCGTGGGAAAGCCTCGTGGGAAAGACTCGAGGGAAAACCATAGATCCTTTGATCCACGCGGCGGACTGCGTGACACTGCTGCTACCGCTCTGGAGGAAAGCGCAAGTGCATGCCCGCATTCGAGACGAGGACTGACTCCCCTGGGGAGACTCCAGAAGTACCCCCAAGATCCATGTCAGCACTGGAGAGGAATCCTCAGGTTCCGGCCCCGACTCCACACAAGGTCTTAGGCCCCGGCATCGACGGGAGAGGAATCCCGAGAGGCCCCCGAGGAACTCGCATGGGGACTGGCCTTTCCTGAGGCCACCAGAGCGGGTCCCTGAGGTCCCCGTCGTAAGTCGAGAGCACCTGCCGCAACTCGAGAAAATCCAGGAGGTTTTGCCCTCCAGGCGAGATGAGGCCCATTTCCGCTGAGGCTTCTCGAGGCCAATCACATCTAACCACTGGAACTTCCAGAGGGTCCTTCACACCCTTGCTGCAACTCAAGAAGTTCCCCGACACACCCGTCTGCCCTCGAGAGGAAGCACGTGGGTCCCGCACACATCCAGGGGAGCCCCGTTTCCGCCTCCTAGCTCGAGATGAGGGATCCTTTCCCTGTTTCGTAGGGAAAGAATTCCCGGCGTTCCCGTCGCATCTCAAGAGGAGGCGCTCTCCACAGGAAAGGCGAGAGGAACTCCAGGGTCGTGCCACCATTCCAAGAGTCCCCCAGATGTGTCAGTCCATTCCAGAGGAACCTGTTTTCCCTGCACTGCCTTGACGTTCAAGCCGAGGATCGACTCCCACCACGTGTGCACGTGGGACAGCCCTGTGGGAAAGCCTCGTGGGAAAGCCTCGTGGGAAAGACTCGAGGGAAAACCATAGATCCTTTGATCCACGCGGCGGACTGCGTGACACTGCTGCTACCGCTCTGGAGGAAAGCGCAAGTGCATGCCCGCATTCGAGACGAGGTCTGACTCCCCTGGGGAGACTCCAGAAGTACCCTAAGATCCATGTCAGCACTGGAGAGGAATCCTCAGGTTCCGGCCCCGACTCCACACAAGGTCTTAGGCCCTGGCATCGACGGGAGAGGAATCCCGAGAGGCCCCCGAGGAACTCGCATGGGGACTGGCCTTTCCTGAGGCCACCAGAGCGGGTCCCTGAGGTCCCGTCGTAAGTCGAGAGCACCTGCCGCAACTCGAGAAAATCCAGGAGGTTTTGCCCTCCAGGCGAGATGAGGCCCATTTCCGCTGAGGCTTCTCGAGGCCAATCACATCTAACGACTGGAACTTCCAAAGGGTCCTTCACACCCTTGCTGCAACTCAAGAAGTTCCCCGACACACCCGTCTGCACTCGAGAGGAAGCACGTGGGTCCCGCACACATCCAGGGGAGCCCCGTTTCCGCCTCCTAGCTCGAGATGAGGGATCCTTTCCCTGTTTCGTAGGGAAAGAATTCCCGGCGTTCCCGTCGCATCTCAAGAGGAGGCGCTCTCCACAGGAAAGGCGAGAGGAACTCCAGGGTCGTGCCACCATTCCAAGAGTCCCCCAGATGTGTCAGTCCATTCCAGAGGAACCTGTTTTCCCTGCACTGCCTTGAGGTTCAAGCCGAGGATCGACTCCCACCACGTGTGCACGTGGGACAGCCCTGTGGGAAAGCCTCGTGGGAAAGCCTCGTGGGAAAGACTCGAGGGAAAACCATAGATCCTTTGATCCACGCGGCGGACTGCGTGACACTGCTGCTACCGCTCTGGAGGAAAGCGCAAGTGCATGCCCGCATTCGAGACGAGGACTGACTCCCCTGGGGAGACTCCAGAAGTACCCCAAGATCCATGTCAGCACTGGAGAGGAATCCTCAGGTTCCGGCCCCGACTCCACACAAGGTCTTAGGCCCCGGCATCGACGGGAGAGGAATCCCGAGAGGCCCCCGAGGAACTCGCATGGGGACTGGCCTTTCCTGAGGCCACCAGAGCGGGTCCCTGAGGTCCCCGTCGTAAGTCGAGAGCACCTGCCGCAACTCGAGAAAATCCAGGAGGTTTTGCCCTCCAGGCGAGATGAGGCCCATTTCCGTTGAGGCTTTTCGAGGCCAATCACATCTAACCACTGGAACTTCCAAAGGGTCCTTCACACCCTTGCTGCAACTCAAGAAGTTCCCCGACACACCCGTCTGCACTCGAGAGGAAGCACGTGGGGTCCCGCACACATCCAGGGGAGCCCCGTATCCGCCTCCTAGCTCGAGATGAGGGATCCTTTCCCTGTTTCGTAGGGAAAGAATTCCCGGCGTTCCCGTCGCATCTCAAGAGGAGGCGTTCTCCACAGGAAAGGCGAGAGGAACTCCAGGGTCGTGCCACCATTCCAAGAGTCCCCCAGATGTGTCAGTCCATTCCAGAGGAACCTGTTTTCCCTGCACTGCCTTGACGTTCAAGCCGAGGATCGACTCCCACCACGTGTGCACGTGGGACAGCCCTGTGGGAAAGCCTCGTGGGAAAGCCTCGTGGGAAAGACTCGAGGGAAAACCATAGATCCTTTGATCCACGCGGCGGACTGCGTGACACTGCTGCTACCGCTCTGGAGGAAAGCGCAAGTGCATGCCCGCATTCGAGACGAGGACTGACTCCCCTGGGGAGACTCCAGAAGTACCCCAAGATCCATGTCAGCACTGGAGAGGAATCCTCAGGTTCCGGCCCCGAATCCACACAAGGTCTTAGGCCCCGGCATCGACGGGAGAGGAATCCCGAGAGGCCCCCGAGGAACTCGCATGGGGACTGGCCTTTCCTGAGGCCACCAGAGCGGGTCCCTGAGGTCCCCGTCGTAAGTCGAGAGCACCTGCCGCAACTCGAGAAAATCCAGGAGGTTTTGTCCTCCAGGCGAGATGAGGCCCATTTCCGCTGAGGCTTCTCGAGGCCAATCACATCTAACCACTGGAACTTCCAAATGGTCCTTTACACCATTGCTGCAACTCAAGAAGTTCCCCGACATAACCGTCTTCACTCGAGAGGAAGCACGTGGGGTCCCGCACACATCCAGGGGAGCCCCGTTTCCGCCTCCTAGCTCGAGATGAGGGATCCTTTCCCTGTTTCGTAGGGAAAGAATTCCCGGCGTTCCCGTCGCATCTCAAGAGGAGGCGCTCTCCACCGGAAAGGCGAGAGGAACTCCAGGGTCGTGACACCATTCAAAGAGTCCCCCAGATGTGTCATTCCATTCCAGAGGAACCTGTTTTCCCTGCACTGCCTTGACGTTCAAGCCGAGGATCGACTCCCACCACGTGTGCACGTGGGACAGCCCTGTGGGAAAGCCTCGTGGGAAAGCCTCGTGGGAAAGACTCGAGGGAAAACCATAGATCCTTTGATCCACGCGGCGGACTGCGTGACACTGCTGCTACCGCTCTGGAGGAAAGCGCAAGTGCATGCCCGCATTCGAGACGAGGACTGACTCCCCTGGGGAGACTCCAGAAGTACCCCAAGATCCATGTCAGCACTGGAGAGGAATCCTCAGGTTCCGGCCCCGACTCCACACAAGGTCTTAGGCCCCGGCATCGACGGGAGAGGAATCCCGAGAGGCCCCCGAGGAACTCGCATGGGGCTGGCCTTTCCTGAGGCCACCAGAGCGGGTCCCTGAGGTCCCCGTCGTAAGTCGAGAGCACCTGCCGCAACTCGAGAAAATCCAGGAGGTTTTGCCCTCCAGGCCAGATGAGGCCCATTTCCGCTGAGGCTTCTCGAGGCCAATCACATCTAACCACTGGAACTTCCAGAGGGTCCTTCACACCCTTGCTGCAACTCAAGAAGTTCCCCGACACACCCGTCTGCACTCGAGAGGAAGCACGTGGGTCCCGCACACATCCAGGGGAGCCCCGTTTCCGCCTCCTAGCTCGAGATGAGGGATCCTTTCCCTGTTTCGTAGGGAAAGAATTCCCGGCGTTCCCGTCGCATCTCAAGAGGAGGCGCTCTCCACAGGAAAGGCGAGAGGAACTCCAGGGTCGTGCCACCATTCCAAGAGTCCCCCAGATGTGTCAGTCCATTCCAGAGGAACCTGTTTTCCCTGCACTGCCTTGACGTTCAAGCCGAGGATCGACTCCCACCACGTGTGCACGTGGGACAGCCCTGTGGGAAAGCCTCGTGGGAAAGCTTCGTGGGAAAGACTCGAGGGAAAACCATAGATCCTTTGATCCACGCGGCGGACTGCGTGACACTGCTGCTACCGCTCTGGAGGAAAGCGCAAGTGCATGCCCGCATTCGAGACGAGGACTGACTCCCCTGGGGAGACTCCAGAAGTACCCTAAGATCCATGTCAGCACTGGAGAGGAATCCTCAGGTTCCGGCCCCGACTCCACACAAGGTCTTAGGCCCTGGCATCGACGGGAGAGGAATCCCGAGAGGCCCCCGAGGAACTCGCATGGGGACTGGCCTTTCCTGAGGCCACCAGAGCGGGTCCCAGAGGTCCCGTCGTAAGTCGAGAGCACCTGCCGCAACTCGAGAAAATCCAGGAGGTTTTGCCCTCCAGGCGAGATGAGGCCCATTTCCGCTGAGGCTTCTCGAGGCCAATCACATCTAACCACTGGAACTTCCAAAGGGTCCTTCACACCCTTGCTGCAACTCAAGAAGTTCCCCGACACACCCGTCTGCACTCGAGAGGAAGCACGTGGGTCCCGCACACATCCAGGGGAGCCCCGTTTCCGCCTCCTAGCTCGAGATGAGGGATCCTTTCCCTGTTTCGTAGGGAAAGAATTCCCGGCGTTCCCGTCGCATCTCAAGAGGAGGCGCTCTCCACAGGAAAGGCGAGAGGAACTCCAGGGTCGTGCCACCATTCCAAGAGTCCCCCAGATGTGTCAGTCCATTCCAGAGGAACCTGTTTTCCCTGCACTGCCTTGACGTTCAAGCCGAGGATCGACTCCTACCACGTGTGCCCGTGGGACAGCCCTGTGAGAAAGCCTCGTGGGAAAGCCTCGTGGGAAAGACTCGAGGGAAAACCATAGATCCTTTGATCCACGTGGCAGACTGCGTGACACTGCTGCTACCGCTCTGGAGGAAACCGCAAGTGCATGCCCGCATTCGAGACGAGGACTGACTCCCCTGGGGAGACTCCAGAAGTACCCCAAGATCCATGTCAGCACTGGAGAGGAATCCTCAGGTTCCGTCCCCGACTCCACACAAGGTCTTAGGCCCCGGCATCGACGGGAGAGGAATCCCGAGAGGCCCCCGAGGAACTCGCATGGGGACTGGCCTTTCCTGAGGCCACCAGAGCGGGTCCCTGAGGTCCCCGTCGTAAGTCGAGAGCACCTGCCGCAACTCGAGAAAATCCAGGAGGTTTTGCCCTCCAGGCGAGATGAGGCCCATTTCCGCTGAGGCTTCTCGAGGCCAATCACATCTAACCACTGGAACTTCCAAAGGGTCCTTCACACCATTGCTGCAACTCAAGAAGATCCCCGACATACCCGTCGTCACTCGAGAGGAAGCACGTGGGGTCCCGCACACATCCAGGGGAGCCCCGTTTCCGCCTCCTAGCTCGAGATGAGGGATCCTTTCCCTGTTTCGTAGGGAAAGAATTCCCGGCGTTCCCGTCGCATCTCAAGAGGAGGCGCTCTCCACAGGAAAGGCGAGAGGAACTCCTGGGTCGTGCCACCATTCCAAGAGTCCCCCAGATGTGTCAGTCCATTCCAGAGGAACCTGTTTTCCCTGCACTGCCTTGACGTTCAAGCCGAGGATCGACTCCCACCACGTGTGCACGTGGGACAGCCCTGTGGGAAAGGCTCGTGGGAAAGCCTCGTGGGAAAGACTCGAGGGAAAACCATAGATCCTTTGATCCACGCGGCGGACTGCGTGACACTGCTGCTACCGCTCTGGAGGAAAGCGCAAGTGCATGCCCGCATTCGAGACGAGGTCTGACTCCCCTGGGGAGACTCCAGAAGTACCCTAAGATCCATGTCAGCACTGGAGAGGAATCCTCAGGTTCCGGCCCCGACTCCACACAAGGTCTTAGGCCCTGGCATCGACGGGAGAGGAATCCCGAGAGGCCCCCGAGGAACTCGCATGGGGACTGGCCTTTCCTGAGGCCACCAGAGCGGGTCCCTGAGGTCCCGTCGTAAGTCGAGAGCACCTGCCGCAACTCGAGAAAATCCAGGAGGTTTTGCCCTCCAGGCGAGATGAGGCCCATTTCCGCTGAGGCTTCTCGAGGCCAATCACATCTAACCACTGGAACTTCCAAAGGGTCCTTCACACCCTTGCTGCAACTCAAGAAGTTCCCCGACACACCCGTCTGCACTCGAGAGGAAGCACGTGGGTCCCGCACACATCCAGGGGAGCCCCGTTTCCGCCTCCTAGCTCGAGATGAGGGATCCTTTCCCTGTTTCGTAGGGAAAGAATTCCCGGCGTTCCCGTCGCATCTCAAGAGGAGGCGCTCTCCACAGGAAAGGCGAGAGGAACTCCAGGGTCGTGCCACCATTCCAAGAGTCCCCCAGATGTGTCAGTCCATTCCAGAGGAACCTGTTTTCCCTGCACTGCCTTGAGGTTCAAGCCGAGGATCGACTCCCACCACGTGTGCACGTGGGACAGCCCTGTGGGAAAGCCTCGTGGGAAAGCCTCGTGGGAAAGACTCGAGGGAAAACCATAGATCCTTTGATCCACGCGGCGGACTGCGTGACACTGCTGCTACCGCTCTGGAGGAAAGCGCAAGTGCATGCCCGCATTCGAGACGAGGACTGACTCCCCTGGGGAGACTCCAGAAGTACCCCAAGATCCATGTCAGCACTGGAGAGGAATCCTCAGGTTCCGGCCCCGACTCCACACAAGGTCTTAGGCCCCGGCATCGACGGGAGAGGAATCCCGAGAGGCCCCCGAGGAACTCGCATGGGGACTGGCCTTTCCTGAGGCCACCAGAGCGGGTCCCTGAGGTCCCCGTCGTAAGTCGAGAGCACCTGCCGCAACTCGAGAAAATCCAGGAGGTTTTGCCCTCCAGGCGAGATGAGGCCCATTTCCGTTGAGGCTTTTCGAGGCCAATCACATCTAACCACTGGAACTTCCAAAGGGTCCTTCACACCCTTGCTGCAACTCAAGAAGTTCCCCGACACACCCGTCTGCACTCGAGAGGAAGCACGTGGGGTCCCGCACACATCCAGGGGAGCCCCGTTTCCGCCTCCTAGCTCGAGATGAGGGATCCTTTCCCTGTTTCGTAGGGAAAGAATTCCCGGCGTTCCCGTCGCATCTCAAGAGGAGGCGTTCTCCACAGGAAAGGCGAGAGGAACTCCAGGGTCGTGCCACCATTCCAAGAGTCCCCCAGATGTGTCAGTCCATTCCAGAGGAACCTGTTTTCCCTGCACTGCCTTGACGTTCAAGCCGAGGATCGACTCCCACCACGTGTGCACGTGGGACAGCCCTGTGGGAAAGCCTCGTGGGAAAGCCTCGTGGGAAAGACTCGAGGGAAAACCATAGATCCTTTGATCCACGCGGCGGACTGCGTGACACTGCTGCTACCGCTCTGGAGGAAAGCGCAAGTGCATGCCCGCATTCGAGACGAGGACTGACTCCCCTGGGGAGACTCCAGAAGTACCCCAAGATCCATGTCAGCACTGGAGAGGAATACTCAGGTTCTGGCCCCGACTCCACACAAGGTCTTAGGCCCCGGCATCGACGGGAGAGGAATCCCGAGAGGCCCCCGAGGAACTCGCATGGGGCTGGCCTTTCCTGAGGCCACCAGAGCGGGTCCCTGAGGTCCCCGTCGTAAGTCGAGAGCACCTGCCGCAACTCGAGAAAATCCAGGAGGTTTTGCGCTCCAGGCGAGATGAGGCCCATTTCCGCTGAGGCTTCTCGAGGCCAATCACATCTAACCACTGGAACTTCCAAAGGGTCCTTCACACCCTTGCTGCAACTCAAGAAGTTCCCCGACATACCCGTCTGCACTCGAGAGGAAGCACGTGGTGTCCCGCACACATCCAGGGGAGCCCCGTTTCCGCCTCCTAGCTCGAGATGAGGGATCCTTTCCCTGTTTCGTAGGGAAAGAATTCCCGGCGTTCCCGTCGCATCTCAAGAGGAGGCGCTCTCCACAGGAAAGGCGAGAGGAACTCCAGGGTCGTGCCACCATTCCAAGAGTCCCAAAGATGTGTCAGTCCATTCCACAGGAACCTGTTTTCCCTGCACTGCCTTGACGTTCAAGCCGAGGATCGACTCCCACCACGTGTGCCCGTGGGACAGCCCTGTGGGAAAGCCTCGTGGGAAAGCCTCGTGGGAAAAACTCAAGGGAAAACCATAGATCCTTTGATCCACGCGGCGGACTGCGTGACACTGCTGCTACCGCTCTGGAGGAAAGCGCAAGTGCATGCCCGCATTCGAGACGAGGACTGACTCCCCTGGGGAGACTCCAGAAGTACCCCAAGATCCATGTCAGCACTGGAGAGGAATCCTCAGGTTCCGGCCCCGACTCCACACAAGGTCTTAGGCCCCGGCATCGACGGGAGAGGAATCCCGAGAGGCCCCCGAGGAACTCGCATGGGGACTGGCCTTTCCTGAGGCCACCAGAGCGGGTCCCTGAGGTCCCCGTCGTAAGTCGAGAGCACCTGCCGCAACTCGAGAAAATCCAGGAGGTTTTGCCCTCCAGGCGAGATGAGGCCCATTTCCGCTGAGGCTTCTCGAGGCCAATCACATCTAACCACTGGAACTTCCAAATGGTCCTTTACACCATTGCTGCAACTCAAGAAGTTCCCCGACATACCCGTCTTCACTCGAGAGGAAGCACGTGGGGTCCCGCACACATCCAGGGGAGCCCCGTTTCCGCCTCCTAGCTCGAGATGAGGGATCCTTTCCCTGTTTCGTAGGGAAAGAATTCCCGGCGTTCCCGTCGCATCTCAAGAGGAGGCGCTCTCCACCGGAAAGGCGAGAGGAACTCCAGGGTCGTGACACCATTCAAAGAGTCCCCCAGATGTGTCATTCCATTCCAGAGGAACCTGTTTTCCCTGCACTGCCTTGACGTTCAAGCCGAGGATCGACTCCCACCACGTGTGCACGTGGGACAGCCCTGTGGGAAAGCCTCGTGGGAAAGCCTCGTGGGAAAGACTCGAGGGAAAACCATAGATCCTTTGATCCACGCGGCGGACTGCGTGACACTGCTGCTACCGCTCTGGAGGAAAGCGCAAGTGCATGCCCGCATTCGAGACGAGGACTGACTCCCCTGGGGAGACTCCAGAAGTACCCCAAGATCCATGTCAGCACTGGAGAGGAATCCTCAGGTTCCGGCCCCGACTCCACACAAGGTCTTAGGCCCCGGCATCGACGGGAGAGGAATCCCGAGAGGCCCCCGAGGAACTCGCATGGGGCTGGCCTTTCCTGAGGCCACCAGAGCGGGTCCCTGAGGTCCCCGTCGTAAGTCGAGAGCACCTGCCGCAACTCGAGAAAATCCAGGAGGTTTTGCCCTCCAGGCCAGATGAGGCCCATTTCCGCTGAGGCTTCTCGAGGCCAATCACATCTAACCACTGGAACTTCCAAAGGGTCCTTCACACCATTGCTGCAACTCAAGAAGATCCCCGACATACCCGTCGTCACTCGAGAGGAAGCACGTGGGGTCCCGCACACATCCAGGGGAGCCCCGTTTCCGCCTCCTAGCTCGAGATGAGGGATCCTTTCCCTGTTTCGTAGGGAAAGAATTCCCGGCCTTCCCGTCGCATCTCAAGAGGAGGCGCTCTCCACAGGAAAGGCGAGAGGAACTCCAGGGTCATGCCACCATTCCAAGAGTCCCCCAGATGTGTCAGTCCATTCCAGAGGAACCTGTTTTCCCTGCACTGCCTTGACGTTCAAGCCGAGGATCGACTCCCACCACGTGTGCACGTGGGACAGCCCTGTGGGAAAGCCTCGTGGGAAAGCCTCGTGGGAAAGACTCGAGGGAAAACTATAGATCCTTTGATCCACGCGGCGGACTGCGTGACACTGCTGCTACCGCTCTGGAGGAAAGCGCAAGTGCATGCCCGCATTCGAGACGAGGACTGACTCCCCTGGGGAGACTCCAGAAATACCCCAAGATCCATGTCAGCACTGGAGAGGAATCCTCAGGTTCCGGCCCCGACTCCACACAAGGTCTTAGGCCCCGGCATCGACGGGAGAGGAATCCCGAGAGGCCCCCGAGGGACTCGCATGGGGACTGGCCTTTCCTGAGGCCACCAGAGAGGGTCCCTGAGGTCCCCGTCGTAAGTCGAGAGCACCTGCCGCAACTCGAGAAAATCCAGGAGGTTTTGCCCTCCAGGCGAGATGAGGCCCATTTCCGCTGAGGCTTCTCGAGGCCAATCACATCTAACCACTGGAACTTCCAAAGGGTCCTTCACACCCTTGCTGCAACTCTAGAAGTTCCCCGACACACCCGTCTGCACTCGAGAGGAAGCACCTGGTGTCCCGCACACATCCAGGGGAGCCCCGTTTCCGCCTCCTAGCTCGAGATGAGAGATCCTTTCCCTGTTTCGTAGGGAAAGAATTCCCGGCGTTCCCGTCGCATCTCAAGAGGAGGCGCTCTCCACAGGAAAGGCGAGAGGAACTCCAGGGTCATGCCACCATTCCAAGAGTCCCCCAGATGTGTCAGTCCATTCCAGAGGAACCTGTTTTCCCTGCACTGCCTTGACGTTCAAGCCGAGGATCGACTCCCACCACGTGTGCACGTGGGACAGCCCTGTGGGAAAGCCTCGTGGGAAAGCCTCGTGGGAAAGACTCGAGGGAAAACCATAGATCCTTTGATCCACGCGGCGGACTGCGTGACACTGCTGCTACCGCTCTGGAGGAAAGCGCAAGTGCATGCCCGCATTCGAGACGAGGACTGACTCCCCTGGGGAGACTCCAGAAGTACCCCAACATCCATGTCAGCACTGGAGAGGAATCCTCAGGTTCTGGCTCCGACTCCACACAAGGTTTAAGGCCCCGGCATCGACGGGAGAGGAATCCCGAAAGGCCCCCGAGGAACTCGCATGGGGACTGGCCTTTCCTGAGCCACCGGAGCGGTTCCCTGAGGTCCCCGTCGTAAGTCGAGAGCACCTGCCGCAACTCGAGAAAATCCAGGAGGTTTTGCCCTCCAGGCGAGATGAGGCCCATTTCCGCTGAGGCTTCTCTTGCCCAATCACATCTAACCACTGGAACTTCCAAAGGGTCCTTCACACCATTGCTGCAACTCAAGAAGTTCCCCGACATACCCGTCTCCACTCGAGAGGAAGCACGTGGGTTCCCGCACACATCCAGGGGAGCCCCGTTTCCGCCTCCTAGCTCGAGATGAGGGATCCTTTCCCTGTTTCGTAGGGAAAGAATTCCCGGCGTTCCCGTCGCATCTCAAGAGGAGGCGCTCTCCACAGGAAAGGCGAGAGGAACTGCAGGGTCGTGACACCATTCCAAGAGTCCCCCAGATGTGTCAGTCCATTCCAGAGGAACCTGTTTTCCCTGCACTGCCTTGACGTTCAAGCCGAGGATCGACTCCCAACACGTGTGCACGTGGGACAGCCCTGTGGGAAAGCCTCGTGGGAAAGCCTCGTGGGAAAGACTCGAGGGAAAACCATAGATCCTTTGATCCACGCGGCGGACTGCGTGACACTGCTGCTACCGCTCTGGAGGAAAGCGCAAGTGCATGCCCGCATTCGAGACGAGGACTGACTCCCCTGGGGAGACTCCAGAAGTACCCCAAGATCCATGTCAGCACTGGAGAGGAATCCTCAGGTTCCGGCCCCGACTCCACACAAGGTCTTAGGCCCCGGCATCGAAGGGAGAGGAATCCCGAGAGGCCCCCGAGGAACTCGCATGGGGACTGGCCTTTCGTGAGGCCACCAGAGCGGGTCCCTGAGGTCCCCGTCGTAAGTCGAGAGCACCTGCCGCAACTCGAGAAAATCCAGGAGGTTTTGCCCTCCAGGCCAGATGAGGCCCATTTCCGCTGAGGCTTCCCGAGGCCAATCACATCTAACCACTGGAACTTCCAAAGGGTTCTTCACACCATTGCTGCAACTCAAGAAGATCCCCGACATACCCGTCGTCACTCGAGAGGAAGCACGTGGGGTCCCGCACACATCCAGGGGAGCCCCGTTTCCGCCTCCTAGCTCGAGATGAGGGATCCTTTCCCTGTTTTGTAGGGAAAGATTTCCCGGCCTTCCCGTCGCATCTCAAGAGGAGGCGCTCTCCACAGGAAAGGCGAGAGGAACTCCAGGGTCGTGACACCATTCCAAGAGTCCCCCAGATGTGTCAGTCCATTCCAGAGGAACCTGTTTTCCCTGCACTGCCTTGACGTTCAAGCCGAGGATCGACTCCCACCACGTGTGCACGTGGGACAGCCCTGTGGGAAAGCCTCGTGGGAAAGCCTCGTGGGAAAGACTCGAGGGAAAAACATAGATCCTTTGATCCACGCGGCGGACTGCGTGACACTGCTGCTACCGCTCTGGAGGAAAGCGCAAGTGCATGCCCGCATTCGAGACGAGGACTGACTCCCCTGGGGAGACTCCAGAAGTACCCCAAGATCCATGTCAGCACTGGAGAGGAATCCTCAGGTTCCGGCCCCGACTCCACACAAGGTCTTAGGCCCCGGCATCGACGGGAGAGGAATCCCGAGAGGCCCCCGAGGAACTCGCATGGGGACTGGCCTTTCCTGAGGCCACCAGAGCGGGTCCCTGAGGTCCCCGTCGTAAGTCGAGAGCACCTGCCGAAACTCGAGAAAATCCAGGAGGTTTTGCCCTCCAGGCGAGATGAGGCCCATTTCCGCTGAGGCTTCTCGAGGCCAATCACATCTAACCACTGGAACTTCCAAAGGGTCCTTCACACCCTTGCTGCAACTCAAGAAGTTCCCCGACATACCCGTCTGCACTCGAGAGGAAGCACTTGGTGTCCCGCACACATTCAGGGGAGCCCCGTTTCCGCCTCCTAGCTCGAGATGAGAGATCCTTTCCCTGTTTCATAGGGAAAGAATTCCCGGCGTTCCCGTCGCATCTCAAGAGGAGGCGCTCTCCACAGGAAAGGCGAGAGGAACTCCAGGGTCGTGCCACCATTCCAAGAGTCCCCCAGATGTGTCAGTCCATTCCAGAGGAACCTGTTTTCCCTGCACTGCCTTGACGTTCAAGCCGAGGATCGACTCCTACCACGTGTGCCCGTGGGACAGCCCTGTGGGAAAGCCTCGTGGGAAAGCCTCGTGGGAAAGACTCGAGGGAAAACCATAGATCCTTTGATCCACGTGGCAGACTGCGTGACACTGCTGCTACCGCTCTGGAGGAAACCGCAAGTGCATGCCCGCATTCGAGACGAGGACTGACTCCCCTGGGGAGACTCCAGAAGTACCCCAAGATCCATGTCAGCACTGGAGAGGAATCCTCAGGTTCCGTCCCCGACTCCACACAAGGTCTTAGGCCCCGGCATCGACGGGAGAGGAATCCCGAGAGGCCCCCGAGGAACTCGCATGGGGACTGGCCTTTCCTGAGGCCACCAGAGCGGGTCCCTGAGGTCCCCGTCGTAAGTCGAGAGCACCTGCCGCAACTCGAGAAAATCCAGGAGGTTTTGCCCTCCAGGCGAGATGAGGCCCATTTCCGCTGAGGCTTCTCGAGGCCAATCACATCTAACCACTGGAACTTCCAAAGGGTCCTTCACACCATTGCTGCAACTCAAGAAGATCCCCGACATACCCGTCGTCACTCGAGAGGAAGCACGTGGGGTCCCGCACACATCCAGGGGAGCCCCGTTTCCGCCTCCTAGCTCGAGATGAGGGATCCTTTCCCTGTTTCGTAGGGAAAGAATTCCCGGCCTTCCCGTCGCATCTCAAGAGGAGGCGCTCTCCACAGGAAAGGCGAGAGGAACTCCAGGGTCGTGACACCATTCCAAGAGTCCCCCAGATGTGTCAGTCCATTCCAGAGGAACCTGTTTTCCCTGCACTGCCTTGACGTTCAAGCCGAGGATCGACTCCCACCACGTGTGCACGTGGGACAGCCCTGTGGGAAAGCCTCGTGGGAAAGCCTCGTGGGAAAGACTCGAGGGAAAACCATAGATCCTTTGATCCACGCGGCGGACTGCGTGACACTGCTGCTACCGCTCTGGAGGAAAGCGCAAGTGCATGCCCGCATTCGAGACGAGGACTGACTCCCCTGGGGAGACTCCAGAAGTACCCCAAGATCCATGTCAGCACTGGAGAGGAATCCTCAGGTTCCGGCCCCGACTCCACACAAGGTCTTAGGCCCCGGCATCGACGGGAGAGGAATCCCGAGAGGCCCCCGAGGAACTCGCATGGGGACTGGCCTTTCCTGAGGCCACCAGAGCGGGTCCCTGAGGTCCCCGTCGTAAGTCGAGAGCACCTGCCGCAACTCGAGAAAATCCAGGAGGTTTTCAACTCCAGGCGAGATGAGGCCCATTTCCGCTGAGGCTTCTCGAGGCCAATCACATCTAACCACTGGAACTTCCAAAGGGTCCTTCACACCCTTGCTGCAACTCAAGAAGTTCCCCGACATACCCGTCTGCACTCGAGAGGAAGCACGTGGTGTCCCGCACACATCCAGGGGAGCCCCGTTTCCGCCTCCTAGCTCGAGATGAGGGATCCTTTCCCTGTTTCGTAGGGAAAGAATTCCCGGCGTTCCCGTCGCATCTCAAGAGGAGGCGCTCTCCACAGGAAAGGCGAGAGGAACTCCAGGGTCATGCCACCATTCCAAGAGTCCCCCAGATGTGTCAGTCCATTCCAGAGGAACCTGTTTTCCCTGCACTGCCTTGACGTTCAAGCCGAGGATCGACTCCCACCACGTGTGCACGTGGGACAGCCCTGTGGGAAAGCCTCGTGGGAAAGACACGAGGGAAAACCATAGATCCTTTGATCCACGCGGCGGACTGCGTGACACTGCTGCTACCGCTCTGGAGGAAAGCGCAAGTGCATGCCCGCATTCGAGACGAGGACTGACTCCCCTGGGGAGACTCCAGAAGTACCCCAAGATCCATATCAGCACTGGAGAGGAATCCTCAGGTTCCGGCCCCGACTCCACACAAGGTCATAGGCCCCGGCATCGACGGGAGAGGAATCCCGAGAGGCCCCCGAAGAACTCGCTTGGGGACTGGCCTTTCCTGAGGCCACCAGAGCGGGTCCCTGAGGTCCCCGTTGTAAGTCGAGAGCACCTGCCGCAACTCGAGAAAATCCAGGATGTTTTGCCCTCCAGGCGAGATGAGGCCCATTTCCGCTGAGGCTTCTCGAGGTTAATCACGTCTAACCACTGAACTTCCAAAGGGTCATTCACACCCTTGCTGCAACTCAAGAAGTTCCCCGACATACCCGTCTGCACTCGAGACGAAGCACGTGGGTCCCGCACACATCCAGGGGAGCCCCGTTTCCGCCTCCTAGCTCGAGATGAGGGATCCTTTCCCTGTTTCGTAGGGAAAGAATTCCCGGCGTTCCCGTCGCATCTCAAGAGGAGGCGCTCTCCACAGGAAAGGCGAGAGGAACTCCAGGGTCATGCCACCATTCCAAGAGTCCCCCAGATGTGTCAGTCCATTCCAGAGGAACCTGTTTTCCCTGCACTGCCTTGACGTTCAAGCCGAGGATCGACTCCCACCACGTGTGCACGTGGGACAGCCCTGTGGGAAAGCCTCTTGGGAAAGCCTCGTGGGAAAGACTCGAGGGAAAACCATAGATCATTTGATCCACGCGGCGGACTGCGTGACACTGCTGCTACCGCTCTGGAGGAAAGCGCAAGTGCATGCCCGCATTCGAGACGAGGACTGACTCCCCTGGGGAGACTCCAGAAGTACCCCAAGATCCATATCAGCACTGGAGAGGAATCCTCAGGTTCCGGCCCCGACTCCGCACAAGGTCATAGGCCCCGGCATCGACGGGAGAGGAATCCCGAGAGGCCCCCGAAGAACTCGCTTGGGGACTGGCCTTTCCGGAGGCCACCAGAGCGGGTCCCTGAGGTCCCCGTCGTAAGTCGAGAGCACCTGCCGCAACTCGAGAAAATCCAGGATGTTTTGCCCTCCAGGCGAGATGAGGCCCATTTTGGCTGAGGCTTCTCGAGGCTAATCACGTCTAACCACTGAACTTCCAAAGGGTCATTCACACCCTTGCTGCAACTCAAGAAGTTCCCCGACATACCCGTCTCCACTCGAGAGGAAGCACGAGGGTCCCGCACACATCCAGGGGAGCCCCGTTTCCGCCTCCTAGCTCGAGATGAGGGATCCTTTCCCTGTTTCGTAGGGAAAGAATTCCCGGCGTTCCCGTCGCATCTCAAGAGGAGGCGCTCTCCACAGGAAAGGCGAGAGGAACTCCAGGGTCGTGCCACCATTCCAAGAGTCCCCCAGATGTGTCAGTCCATTCCAGAGGAACCTGTTTTCCCTGCACTGCCTTGACGTTCAAGCCGAGGATCGACTCCCACCACGTGTGCACGTGGGACAGCCCTGTGGGAAAGCCTCGTGGGAAAGCCTCGTGGGAAAGACTCGAGGGAAAACCATAGATCCTTTGATCCACGCGGCGGACTGCGTGACACTGCTGCTACCGCTCTGGAGGAAAGCGCAAGTGCATGCCCGCATTCGAGACGAGGACTGACTCCCCTGGGGAGACTCCAGAAGTACCCCAAGATCCATGTCAGCACTGGAGAGGAATCCTCAGGTACCGGCCCCGACTCCACACAAGGTCTTAGGCCCCGGCATCGACGGGAGTGGAATCCTGAGAGGCCCCCGAGGAACTCTCATGGGGACTGGCCTTTCCTGAGGCCACCAGAGCGGGTCCCTGAGGTCCCCGTCGTAAGTCGAGAGCACCTGCCGCAACTCGAGAAAATCCAGGAGGTTTTGCCCTCCAGGCGAGATGAGGCCCATTTCCGCTGAGGCTTCTCGAGGCTAATCACGTCTAACCACTGGAACTTCCAAAGGTTCATTCACACCCTTGCTGCAACTCAAGAAGTTCCCCGACATACCCGTCTCCACTCGAGAGGAAGCACGTGGGTCCCGCACACATCCAGGGGAGCCCCGTTTCCGCCTCCTAGCTCGAGATGAGGGATCCTTTCCCTGTTTCGTAGGGAAAGAATTCCCGGCGTTCCCGTCGCATCTCAAGAGGAGGCGCTCTCCACAGGAAAGGCGAGAGGAACTCCAGGGTTGTGACACCATTCCAAGAGTCCCCCAGATGTGTCAGTCCATTCCAGAGGAACCTGTTTTCCCTGCACTGCCTTGACGTTCAAGCCGAGGATCCACTCCCACCACGTGTGCACGTGGGACAGCCCTGTGGGAAAGCCTCGTGGGAAAGCCTCGTGGGAAAGACTCGAGGGAAAACCATAGATCCTTTGATCCACGCGGCGGACTGCGTGACACTGCTGCTACCGCTCTGGAGGAAAGCGCAAGTGCATGCCCGCATTCGAGACGAGGACTGACTCCCCTGGGGAGACTCCAGAAGTACCCCAAGATCCATGTCAGAACTGGAGAGGAATCCTCAGGTTCCGGCCCCGACTCCACACAAGGTCTTAGGCCCCGGCATCGACGGGAGAGGAATGCCGAGAGGCTCCCGTGGAACTTGCATGGGGACTGGCATTTCCTGAGGCCACCAGAGCGGGTCCCTGAGGTCCCCGTCGTAAGTCGAGAGCACCTGCCGCAACTCGAGAAAATCCAGGAGGTTTTGCCCTCCAGGCGAGATGAGGCCCATTTCCGCTGAGGCTTCTCGAGGCCAATCACATCTAACCACTGGAACTTCCAAAGGGTCCTTCACACCCTTGCTGCAACTCAAGAAGTTCCCCGACATACCCGTCTCCACTCGTGAGGAAGCACGTGGTGTCCCGCACACATCCAGGGGAGCCCCGTTTCCGCCTCCTAGCTCGAGATGAGGGATCCTTTCCCTGTTTCGTAGGGAAAGAATTCCCGGCGTTCCCGTCGCATATCAAGAGGAGGCGCTCTCCACAGGAAAGGCGAGAGGAACTCCAGGGTCGTGCCACCATTCCAAGAGTCCCCCAGATGTGTCAGTCCATTCCAGAGGAACCTGTTTTCCCTGCCCTGCCTTGACGTTCAAGCCGAGGATCGACTCCCACCACGTGTGCAGGTGGGACAGCCCTGTGGGAAAGCCTCGTGGGAAAGCCTCGTGGGAAAGACTCGAGGGAAAACCATAGATCCTTTGATCCACGCGGCGGACTGCGTGACACTGCTGCTACCGCTCTGGAGGAAAGCGCAAGTGCATGCCCGCATTCGAGACGAGGACTGACTCCCCTGGGGAGACTCCAGAAGTACCCCAAGATCCATGTCAGCACTGGAGAGGAATCCTCAGGTTCCGGCCCCGACTCCACACAAGGTCTTAGGCCCCGGCATCGACGGGAGAGGAATCCCGAGACGCCCCCGAGGAACTCGCATGGGGACTGTCCTTTCCTGAGGCCACCAGAGCTGGTCCCTGAGGTCCCCGTTGTAAGTCGAGAGCACCTGCCGCAACTCGAGAAAATCCAGGAGGCTTTCACCTCCAGGCGAGATGAGGCCCATTTCCGCTGAGGCTTCTCGAGGCCAATCACATCTAACCACTGGAACTTCCAAAGGGTCCTTCACACCCTTGCTGCAACTCAAGAAGTTCCCCGACATACCCGTCTGCACTCGAGAGGAAGCACGTGGTGTCCCGCACACATCCAGGGGAGCCCCGTTTCCGCCTCCTAGCTCGAGATGAGGGATCCTTTCCCTGTTTCGTAGGGAAAGAATTCCCGGCGTCCCCGTCGCATCTCAAGAGGAGGCGCTCTCCACAGGAAAGGCGAGAGGAACTCCAGGGTCATGCCACCATTCCAAGAGTCCCCCAGATGTGTCAGTCCATTCCAGAGGAACCTGTTTTCCCTGCACTGCCTTGACGTTCAAGCCGAGGATCGACTCCCACCACGTGTGCACGTGGGACAGCCCTGTGGGAAAGCCTCGTGGGAAAGCCTCGTGGGAAAGACTCGAGGGAAAACCATAGATCCTTTGATCCACGCGGCGGACTGCGTGACACTGCTGCTACCGCTCTGGAGGAAAGCGCAAGTGCATGCCCGCATTCGAGACGAGGACTGACTCCCCTGGGGAGACTCCAGAAGTACCCCCAAGATCCATGTCAGCACTGGAGAGGAATCCTCAGGTTCCAGCCCCGACTCCACACAATGACTTAGGCCCCGGCATCGACCGGAGAGGAATCCCGAGACGCCCCCGAGGAACTCGCATGGGGACTGGCCTTTCCTGAGGCCACCAGAGCGGGTCCCTGAGGTCCCCGTCGTAAGTCGAGAGCACCTGCCGCAACTCGAGAAAATCCAGGAGGTTTTGCCCTCCAGGCGAGATGAGGCCCATTTCCGCTGAGGCTTCTCGAGGCCAATCACATCTAACCACTGGAACTTCCAAAGGGTCCTTCACACCCTTGCTGCAACTCAAGAAGTTCCCCGACATACCCGTCTCCACTCGAGACGAAGCACGTGGTGTCCCGCACACATCCAGGGGAGCCCCGTTTCCGCCTCCCAGCTCGAGATGAGGGATCCTTTCCCTGTTTCGTAGGGAAAGAATTCCCGGCGTTCCCCTCGCATCTCAAGAGGAGGCGCTCTCCACAGGAAAGGCGAGAGGAACTCCAGGGTCGTGCCACCATTCCAAGAGTCCCCCAGATGTGTCAGTCCATTCCAGAGGAAACTGTTTTCCCTGCACTGCCTTGACGTTCAGGCCGAGGATCGACTCCCACCACGTGTGCACGTGGGACAGCCCTGTGGGAAAGCCTCGTGGGAAAGCCTCGTGGGAAAGACTCGAGGGAAAACCATAGATCCTTTGATCCACGCGGCGGACTGCGTGACACTGCTGCTACCGCTCTGGAGGAAAGCGCAAGTGCATGCCCGCATTCGAGACGAGGACTGACTCCCCTGGGGAGACTCCAGAAGTACCCCAAGATCCATGTCAGCACTGGAGAGGAATCCTCAGGTTCCGACCCCGACTCCACACAAGGTCTTAGGCCCCGGCATCGACGGGAGTGGAATCCTGAGAGGCCCCCGAGGAACTCGCATGGGGACTGGCCTTTCCTGAGGCCACCAGAGCGGGTCCCTGAGGTCCCCGTCGTAAGTCGAGAGCACCTGCCACAACTCGAGAAAATCCAGGAGGTTTTGCCCTCCAGGCGAGATGAGGCCCATTTCCGCTGAGGCTTCTCGAGGCTAATCACGTCTAACCACTGGAACTTCCAAAGGGTCATTCACACCCTTGCTGCAACTCAAGAAGTTCCCCGACATACCCGTCTCCACTCGAGAGGAAGCACGTGGGTCCCGCACACATCCAGGGGAGCCCCGTTTCCGCCTCCTAGCTCGAGATGAGGGATCCTTTCCCTGTTTCTTAGGGAAAGAATTCCCGGCGTTCCCGTCGCATCTCAAGAGGAGGCGCTCTCCACAGGAATGGCGAGAGGAACTCCAGGGTCGTGCCACCATTCCAAGAGTCCCCCAGATGTGTCAGTCCATTTAAGAGGAACCTGTTTTCCCTGCACTGCCTTGACGTTGAAGCCGAGGATCGACTCCCACCACGTGTGCACGTGGGACAGCCCTGTGGGAAAGCCTCGTGGAAAGCCTCGTGGGAAAGACTCGAGGGAAAACCATAGATCCTTTGATCCACGCGGCAGACTGCGTGACACTGCTGCTACCGCTCTGGAGGAAAGCGCAAGTGCATGCCCGCATTCGAGACGAGGACTGACTCCCCTGGGGAGACTCCAGAAGTACCCCAAGATCCATGTCAACACTGGAGAGGAATCCTCAGGTTCCGGCCCCGACTCCACACAAGGTCTTAGGCCCCGGCATCGACGGGAGAGGAATCCCGAGAGGCCCCCGTGGAACTCGCATGGGGACTGGCCTTTCCTGAGGCCACCAGAGCGGGTCCCTGAGGTCCCCGTCGTAAGTCGAGAGCACCTGCCGCAACTCGAGAAAATCCAGGAGGTTTTGCCCTCCAGGCGAGATGAGGCCCATTTCCGCTGAGGCTTCTCGAGGCCAATCACATCTAACCACTGGAACTTCCAAAGGGTCCTTCACACCCTTGCTGCAACTCAAGAAGTTCCCCGACATACACGTCTCCACTCGTGAGGAAGCACGTGGTGTCCCGCACACATCCAGGGGAACCCCGTTTCCGCCTCCTAGCTCGAGATGAGGGATCCTTTCCCTGTTTCGTAGGGAAAGAATTCCCGGCGTTCCCGTCGCATCTCAAGAGGAGGCGCTCTCCACAGGAAAGGCGAGAGGAACTCCAGGGTCATGCCACCATTCCAAGAGTCCCCCAGATGTGTCAGTCCATTCCAGAGGAACCTGTTTTCCCTGCACTGCCTTGACGTTCAAGCCGAGGATCGACTCCCACCACGTGTGCACGTGGGACAGCCCTGTGGGAAAGCCTCGTGGGAAAGACACGAGGGAAAACCATAGATCCTTTGATCCACGCGGCGGACTGCGTGACACTGCTGCTACCGCTCTGGAGGAAAGCGCAAGTGCATGCCCGCATTCGAGACGAGGACTGACTCCCCTGGGGAGACTCCAGAAGTACCCCAAGATCCATATCAGCACTGGAGAGGAATCCTCAGGTTCCGGCCCCGACTCCACACAAGGTCATAGGCCCCGGCATCGACGGGAGAGGAATCCCGAGAGGCCCCCGAAGAACTCGCTTGGGGACTGGCCTTTCCTGAGGCCACCAGAGCGGGTCCCTGAGGTCCCCGTCGTAAGTCGAGAGCACCTGCCGCAACTCGAGAAAATCCAGGATGTTTTGCCCTCCAGGCGAGATGAGGCCCATTTCCGCTGAGGCTTCTCGAGGCTAATCACGTCTAACCACTGAACTTCCAAAGGGTCATTCACACCCTTGCTGCAACTCAAGAAGTTCCCCGACATACCCGTTTGCACTCGAGACGAAGCACGTGGGTCCCGCACACATCCAGGGGAGCCCCGTTTCCGCCTCCTAGCTCGAGATGAGGGATCCTTTCCCTGTTTCGTAGGGAAAGAATTCCCGGCGTTCCCGTCGCATCTCAAGAGGAGGCGCTCTCCACAGGAAAGGCGAGAGGAACTCCAGGGTCGTGCCACCATTCCAAGAGTCCCCCAGATGTGTCAGTCCATTCCAGAGGAACCTGTTTCCCTGCACTGCCTTGACGTTCAAGCCGAGGATCGACTCCCACCACGTGTGCACGTGGGACAGCCCTGTGGGAAAGCCTCTTGGGAAAGCCTCGTGGGAAAGACTCGAGGGAAAACCATAGATCCTTTGATCCACGCGGCGGACTGCGTGACACTGCTGCTACCGCTCTGGAGGAAAGCGCAAGTGCATGCCCGCATTCGAGACGAGGACTGACTCCCCTGGGGAGACTCCAGAAGTACCCCAAGATCCATATCAGCACTGGAGAGGAATCCTCAGGTTCCGGCCCCGACTCCGCACAAGGTCATAGGCCCCGGCATCGACGGGAGAGGAATCCCGAGAGGCCCCCGAAGAACTCGCTTGGGGACTGGCCTTTCCTGAGGCCACCAGAGCGGGTCCCTGAGGTCCCCGTCGTAAGTCGAGAGCACCTGCCGCAACTCGAGAAAATCCAGGATGTTTTGCCCTCCAGGCGAGATGAGGCCCATTTTGGCTGAGGCTTCTCGAGGCTAATCACGTCTAACCCCTGAACTTCCAAAGGGTCATTCACACCCTTGCTGCAACTCAAGAAGTTCCCCGACATACCCGTCTCCACTCGAGAGGAAGCACGAGGGTCCCGCACACATCCAGGGGAGCCCCGTTTCCGCCTCCTAGCTCGAGATGAGGGATCCTTTCCCTGTTTCGTAGGGAAAGAATTCCCGGCGTTCCCGTCGCATCTCAAGAGGAGGCGCTCTCCACAGGAAAGGCGAGAGGAACTCCAGGGTCGTGCCACCATTCCAAGAGTCCCCCAGATGTGTCAGTCCATTCCAGAGGAACCTGTTTTCCCTGCACTGCCTTGACGTTCAAGCCGAGGATCGACTCCCACCACGTGTGCACGTGGGACAGCCCTGTGGGAAAGCCTCGTGGGAAAGCCTCGTGGGAAAGACTCGAGGGAAAACCATAGATCCTTTGATCCACGCGGCGGACTGCGTGACACTGCTGCTACCGCTCTGGAGGAAAGCGCAAGTGCATGCCCGCATTCGAGACGAGGACTGACTCCCCTGGGGAGACTCCAGAAGTACCCCAAGATCCATGTCAGCACTGGAGAGGAATCCTCAGGTTCCCGCCCCGACTCCACACAAGGTCTTAGGCCCCGGCATCGACGGGAGAGGAATCCCGAGAGGCCCCCGAGGAACTCGCATCGGGACTGGCCTTTCCTGAGGCCACCAGAGCGGGTCCCTGAGGTCCCCGTCGTAAGTCGAGAGCACCTGCCGCAACTCGAGAAAATCCAGGAGGTTTTGCCCTCCAGGCGAGATGAGGCCCATTTCCGCTGAGGCTTCTCGAGGCCAATCACATCTAACCACTGGAACTTCCAAAGGGTCCTTCACACCCTTGCTGCAACTCAAGAAATTCCCCGACATACCCGTCTCCACTCGAAAGGAAGCACGTGGGGTCCCGCAAACATCCAGGCGAGACCCGTTTCCGCCTCCTAGCTCGAGATGAGGGATCCTTTCCCTGTTTCGTAGGGAAAGAATTCCCGGCGTTCCCGTCGCATCTCAAGAGGAGGCGCTCTCCACAGGAAAGGCGAGAGGAACTCCAGGGTCGTGCCACCATTCCAAGAGTCCCCCAGATGTGTCAGTCCATTCCAGAGGAACCTGTTTTCCCTGCACTGCCTTGACGTTCAAGCCGAGGATCGACTCCCACCACGTGTGCACGTGGGACAGCCCTGTGGGAAAGCCTCATGGGAAAGCCTCGTGGGAAAGACTTGAGGGAAAACCATAGATCCTTTGATCCACGCGGCGGACTGTGTGACACTGCTGCTACGGCTCTGGAGGAAAGCGCAAGTGCATGCCCGCATTCGAGACGAGGACTGACTCCCCTGGGGAGACTCCAGAACTACCCCAAGATCCATGTCAGCACTGGAGAGGAATCCTCAGGTTCCGGCCCCGACTCCACACAAGGTCTTAGGTCCCGGCATCGACGGGAGAGGAATCCCGAGAGGCCCCCGAGGAACTCGCATGGGGACTGGCCTTTCCTGAGGCCACCAGAGCGGGTCCCTGAGGTCCCCGTCGTAAGTCGAGAGCACCTGCCGCACCTCGAGAAAATCCAGGAGGTTTTGCCCTCCAGGCGAGATGAGGCCCATTTCCGCTGAGGCTTCTCAAGGCCAATCACATCTAACCACTGGAACTTCCAAAGGGTCCTTCACACGCTTGCTGCAACTCAAGAAGTTCCCCGACATACCCGTCTCCACTCGAGAGGAAGCACGTGGTGTCCCGCACACATCCAGGGGAGACCCGTTTCCGCCTCCTAGCTCGAGATGAGGGTTCCTTTCCCTGTTTCGTAGGGAAAGAATTCCCGGCGATCCCGTCGCATCTCAAGAGGAGGCGCTCTCCACAGGAAAGGCGAGAGGAACTCCAGGGTCGTGCCACCATTCCAAGAGTCCCCCAGATGTGTCAGTCCATTCCAGAGGAACCTGTTTTCCCTGCACTGCCTTGACGTTCAGGCCGAGGATCGACTCCCACCACGTGTGCACGTGGGACAGCCCTGTGGGAAAGCCTCGTGGGAAAGCCTCGTGGGAAAGACTCGAGGGAAAACCATAGATCCTTTGATCCACGCGGCGGACTGCGTGACACTGCTGCTACCGCTCTGGAGGAAAGCGCAAGTGCATGCCCGCATTCGAGACTAGGACTGACTCCCCTGGGGAGACTCCAGAAGTACCCCAAGATCCATGTCAGCACTGGAGAGGAATCCTCAGGTTCCGGCCCCGACTCCACACAAGGTCTTAGGCCCCGGCATCGACGGGAGTGGAATCCTGAGAGGCCCCCGAGGAACTCGCATGGGGACTGGCCTTTCCTGAGGCCACCAGAGCGGGTCCCTGAGGTCCCCGTCGTAAGTCGAGAGCACCTGCCGAAACTCGAGAAAATCCAGGAGGTTTTGCCCTCCAGGCGAGATGAGGCCCATTTCCGCTGAGGCTTCTCGTGGCTAATCATGTCTAACCACTGGAACTTCCAAAGGGTCCTTGACACCCTTGCTGCAACTCAAGAAGTTCCCGACATACCCGTCTCCACTCGAGAGGAAGCACGTGGTGTCCCGCACACATCCAGGGGAGCCCCGTTTCCGCCTCCTAGCTCGAGATGAGGGATCCTTTCCCTGTTTCGTAGGGAAAGAATTCCCGGCGTTCCCGTCGCATCTCAAGAGGAGGCGCTCTCCACAGGAAAGGCGAGAGGAACTCCAGGGTCGTGCCACCATTCCAAGAGTCCCCCAGATGTGTCAGTCCATTCCAGAGGAACCTGTTTTCCCTGCACTGCCTTGACGTTCAAGCCGAGGATCGACTCCCACCACGTGTGCACGTGGGACAGCCCTGTGGGAAAGCCTCGTGGGAAAGCCTCGTGGGAAAGACTCGAGGGAAAACCATAGATCCTTTGATCCACGCGGCGGACTGCGTGACACTGCTGCTTCCGCTCTGGAGGAAAGCGCAAGTGCATGCCCGCATTCGAGACGAGGACTGACTCCCCTGGGGAGACTCCAGAAGTACCTCAAGATCCATGTCAGCACTGGAGAGGAATCCTCAGGTTCCGGCCCCGACTCCACACAAGGTCTTAGGCCCCGGCATCGACGGGAGTGGAATCCTGAGAGGCCCCCGAGGAACTCGAATGGGGACTGGCCTTTCCTGAGGCCACCAGAGCGGGTCCCTGAGGTCCCCGTCGTAAGTCGAGAGCACCTGCCGAACTCGAGAAAATCCAGGAGGTTTTGCCCTCCAGGCGAGATGAGGCCCATTTCCGCTGAGGCTTCTCGAGGCCAATCACATCTAACCACTGGAACTTCCAAAGGGTCCTTCACACCCTTGCTGCAACTCAAGAAGTTCCCCGACATACCCGTCTCCACTCGAGAGGAAGCACGTGGGGTCCCGCACACATCCAGGGGAGCCCCGTTTCCGCCTCCTAGCTCGAGATGAGGGATCCTTTCCCTGTTTCATAGGGAAAGAATTCCCGGCGTTCCCGTCGCATCTCAAGAGGTGGCGCTCTCCACAGGAAAGGCGAGAGGAACTCCAGGGTCGTGGCACAATTCCAAGAGACCCCCAGATGTGTCAGTCCATTCCAGAGGAAACTGTTTTCCCTGCACTGCCTTGACGTTCAAGCCGAGGATCGACTCCCACCACGTGTGCACGTGGGACAGCCCTGTGGGAAAGCCTCGTGGGAAAGCCTCGTGGGAAAGACTCGAGGGAAAACCATAGATCCTTTGATCCACGCGGCGGACTGCGTGACACTGCTGCTACCGCTCTGGAGGAAAGCGCAAGTGGATGCCCGCATTCGAGACGAGGACTGACTCCCCTGGGGAGACTCCAGAAATACCCCAAGATCCATGTCAGCACTGGAGAGGAATCCTCAGGTTCCGGCCCCGACTCCACACAAGGTCTTAGGCCCCGGCATCGACGGGAGAGGAATCCCGAGACGCCCCCGAGGAACTCGCATGGGGACTGGCCTTTCCTGAGGCCACCAGAGCGGGTCCCTGAGGTCCCCGTCGTAAGTCGAGAGCACCTGCCGCAACTCGAGAAAATCCAGGAGGTTTTGCCCTCCAGGCGAGATGAGGCCCATTTCCGCTGAGGCTTCTCGAGGCTAATCACGTCTAACCACTGGAACTTCCAAAGGGTCCTTCACACCATTGCTGCAAATCAAGAAGTTCCTCGACATACCCGTCTCCACTCGAGAGGAAGCACGTGGGTCACGCACACATCCAGGGGAGCCCCGTTTCCGCCTCCTAGCTCGAGATGAGGGATCCTTACCCTGTTTCGTAGGGAAAGAATTCCCGGCGTTCCCGTCGCATCTCAAGAGGAGGGGCTCTCCACAGGAAAGGCGAGAGGAACTCCAGGGTCGTGCCACCATTCCAAGAGTCCCCCAGATGTGTCAGTCCATTCCAGAGGAACTTGTTTTCCCTGCACTGCCTTGACGTTCAAGCCGAGGATCGACTCCCACCACGTGTGCACGTGGGACAGCCCTGTGGGAAAGCCTCGTGGGAAAGCCTCGTGGGAAAGACTCGAGGGAAAACCATAGATCCTTTGATCCACGCGGCGGACTGCGTGACACTGCTGCTACCGCTCTGGAGGAAAGCGCAAGTGCATGCCCGCATTCGAGACGAGGACTGACTCCCCTGGGGAGACTCCAGAAGAACCCCAAGATCCATGTCAGCACTGGAGAGGAATCCTCAGGTTCCGGCCCCGACTCCACACAAGGTCTTAAGCCCCGGCATCGACGGGAGAGGAATGCCGAGAGGCCCCCGAGGAACTTGCATGGGGACTGGCCTTTCCTGAGGCCACCAGAGCGGGTCCCTGAGGTCCCCATCGTAAGTCGAGAGCACCTGCCGCAACTCGAGAAAATCCAGGAGGTTTTGCCCTCCAGGCGAGATGAGGCCCATTTCCGCTGAGGCTTCTCGAGGCTAATCACATCTAACCACTGGAACTTCCAAAGGGTCCTTCACACCCTTGCTGCAACTCAAGAAGTTCCCCGACATACCCGTCTCCACTCGAGAGGAAGCACGTGGGGTTCCGCACACATCCAGGGGAGCCCCGTTTCCGCCTCCTAGCTCGAGATGAGGGATCCTTTCCCTGTTTCATAGGGAAAGAATTCCCGGCGTTCTCGTCGCATCTCAAGAGGTGGCGCTCTCCACAGGAAAGGCGAGAGGAACTCCAGGGTCGTGGCACCATTCCAAGAGACCACCAGATGTGTCAGTCCATTCCAGAGGAACCTGTTTTCCCTGCACGGCCTTGACGTTCAAGCCGAGGATCGACTCCCACCACGTGTGCACGTGGGACAGCCCTGTGGGAAAGCCTCGGGGGAAAGCCTCGTGGGAAAGACTCGAGGGAAAACCATAGATCCTTTGTTCCACGCGGCGGACTGCGTGACACTGCTGCTACCGCTCTGGAGGAAAGCGCAAGTGCATGGCCGCATTCGAGACGAGGACTGACTCCCCTGGGGAGACTCCAGAAGTACCCCAAGATCCATGTCAGCACTGGAGAGGAATCCTCAGGTTCCGGCCCCGACTCCACACAAGGTCTTAGGCCCCGGCATCGACGGGAGAGGAATCCCGAGAGGCCCCCGAGGAACTCGCATGGGGACTGGCCTTTCCTGAGGCCACCAGAGCGGGTCCCTGAGGTCCCCGTCGTAAGTCGAGAGCACCTGCCGCAACTCGAGAAAATCCAGGAGGTTTTGCCCTCCAGGCGAGATGAGGCCCATTTCCGCTGAGGCTTCTCGAGGCTAATCACGTCTAACCACTGGAACTTCCAAAGGGTCCTTCACACCCTTGCTGCAATTCAAGAAGTTCCCCGACATACCCGTCTCCACTCGAGAGGAAGCACGTGGGGTCCCGCACACATCCAGGGGAGCCCCGTTTCCGCCTCCTAGCTCGAGATGAGGGATCCTTTCCCTGTTTCGTAGGGAAAGAATTCCCGGCGTTCCCGTCGCATCTCAAGAGGAGGCGCTCTCCACAGGAAAGGCGAGAGGAACTCCAGGGTCGTGCCACCATTCCAAGAGTCCCCCAGATGTGTCAGTCCATTCCAGAGGAACCTGTTTTCCCTGCACTGCCTTGACGTTCAAGCCGAGGTTCCACTCCCACCACGTGTGCACGTGGGACAGCCCTGTGGGAAAGCCTCGTGGGAAAGCCTCGTGGGAAAGACTCGAGGGAAAACCATAGATCCTTTGATCCACGCGGCGGACTGCGTGACACTGCTGCTACCGCTCTGGAGGAAAGCGCAAGTGCATGCCCGCATTCGAGACGAGGACTGACTCCCCTGGGGAGACTCCAGAAGTACCCCAAGATCCATGTCAGCACTGGAGAGGAATCCTCAGGTTCCGGCCCCGACTCCACACAAGGTCTTAGGCCCCGGCATCGACGGGAGAGGAATCCCGAGAGGCCCCCGAGGAACTCGCATGGGGACTGGCCTTTCCTGAGGCCACCAGAGCGGGTCCCTGAGGTCCCCGTCGTAAGTTGAGAGCACCTGCCGCAACTCGAGAAAATCCAGGAGGTTTTGCCCTCCAGGCGAGATGAGGCCCATTTCCGCTGAGGCTTCTCGAGGCTAATCACATCTAACCACTGGAACTTCCAAAGGGTCCTTCACACCCTTGCTGCAACTCAAGAAGTTCCCCGACATACCCGTCTCCACTCGAGAGGAAGCACGTGGGGTCCCGCACACATCCAGGGGAGCCCCGTTTCCGCCTCCTAGCTCGAGATGAGGGATCCTTTCCCTGTTTCGTAGGGAAAGAATTCCCGGAGTTCCCGTCGTATCTCAAGAGGAGGCGCTCTCCACAGGAAAGGCGAGAGGAACTCCAGGGTCGCGCCACCATTCCAAGAGTCCCCCAGATGTGTCAGTCCATTCCAGAGGAACCTGTTTTCCCTGCACTGCCTTGACGTTCAAGCCGAGGATCGACTCCCACCACGTGTGCACGTGGGACAGCCCTGTGGGAAAGCCTCGTGGGAAAGCCTCGTGGGAAAGACTCGAGGGAAAACCATAGATCCTTTGATCCACGCGGCGGACTGCGTGACACTGCTGCTACCGCTCTGGAGGAAAGCGCAAGTGCATGCCCGCATTCGAGACGAGGACTGACTCCCCTGGGGAGACGCCAGAAGTTTCATGTCAGCACTGGAGAGGAATCCTCAGGTTCCGGCCCCGACTCCACACAAGGTCTTAGGCCCCGGCATCGACGGGAGAGGAATCCCGAGAGGCCCCCGAGGAACTCGCATGGGGACTGGCCTTTCCTGAGGCCACCAGAGCGGGTCCCTGAGGTCCCCGTCGTAAGTCGAGAGCACCTGCCGCAACTCGAGAAAATCCAGGAGGTTTTGCCCTCCAGGCGAGATGAGGCCCATTTCCGCTGAGGCTTCTCGAGGCTAATCACGTCTAACCACTGGAACTTCCAAAGGGTCCTTCACACCCTTGCTGCAACTCAAGAAGTTCCCCGACATACCCGTCTCCACTCGAGAGGAAGCACGTGGGTTCCCGCACACATCCAGGGGAGCCCCGTTTCCGCCTCCTAGCTCGAGATGAGGGATCCTTTCCCTGTTTCGTAGGGAAAGAATTCCCGGCGTTCCCGTCGCATCTCAAGAGGAGGCGCTCTCCACAGGAAAGGCGAGAGGAACTCCAGGGTCGTGCCACCATTCCAAGAGTCCCCCAGATGTGTCAGTCCATTCCAGAGGAACCTGTTTTCCCTGCACTGCCTTGACGTTCAAGCCGAGGATCGTCTCCCACCACGTGTGCACGTGGGACAGCCCTGTGGGAAAGCCTCGTGGGAAAGCCTCGTGGGAAAGACTCGAGGGAAAACCATAGATCCTTTGATCCACGCGGCGGACTGCGTGACACTGCTGCTACCGCTCTGGAGGAAAGCGCAAGTGCATGCCCGCATTCGAGACGAGGACTGACTCCCCTGGGGAGACTCCAGAAGTACCCCAAGATCTATGTCAGCACTGGAGAGGAATCCTCAGGTTCCGGCCCCGACTCCACACAAGGTCTTAGGCCCTGGCATCGACGGGAGAGGAATCCCGAGAGGCCCCCGAGGAACTCGCATGGGGACTGGCCTTTCCTGAGGCCACCAGAGCGGGTCCCTGAGGTCCCCGTCGTAAGTCGAGAGCACCTGCCGCAACTCGAGAAAATCCAGGAGGTTTTGCCCTCCAGGCGAGATGAGGCCCATTTCCGCTGAGGCTTCTCGAGGCTAATCTCGTCTAACCACTGGAATTTCCAAAGGGTCCTTCACACCCTTGCTGCAACTCAAGAAGTTCCCCGACATACCCGTCTCCACTCGAGAGGAAGCACGTGGGGTCCCGCACACATCCAGGGGAGCCCCGTTTCCGCCTCCTAGCTCGAGATGAGGGATCCTTTCCCTGTTTCATAGGGAAAGAATTCCCGGCGTTCCCGTCGCATCTCAAGAGGTGGCGCTCTCCACAGGAAAGGCGAGAGGAACTCCAGGGTCGTGGCACAATTCCAAGAGACCCCCAGATGTGTCAGTCCATTCCAGAGGAAACTGTTTTCCCTGCACTGCCTTGACGTTCAAGCCGAGGATCGACTCCCACCACGTGTGCACGTGGGACAGCCCTGTGGGAAAGCCTCGTGGGAAAGCCTCGTGGGAAAGACTCGAGGGAAAACCATAGATCCTTTGATCCACGCGGCGGACTGCGTGACACTGCTGCTACCGCTCTGGAGGAAAGCGCAAGTGCATGCCCGCATTCGAGACGAGGACTGACTCCCCTGGGGAGACTCCAGAAGTACCCCAAGATCCATGTCAGCACTGGAGAGGAATCCTCAGGTTCCGGCCCCGACTCCACACAAGTCTTAGGCCCCGGCATCGACGGGAGAGGAATGCCGAGAGGCCCCCGAGGAACTCGCATGGGGACTGGCCTTTCCTGAGGCCACCAGAGCGGGTCCCTGAGGTCCCCGTCGTAAGTCGAGAGCACCTGCCCCAACTCGAGAAAATCCAGGAGGTTTTGCCCTCCAGGCGAGATGAGGCCCATTTCCGCTGAGGCTTCTCGAGGCTAATCACGTCTAACCACTGGAACTTCCAAAGGGTCCTTCACACCCTTGCTGCAACTCAAGAAGTTCCCCGACATATTCGTCTCCACTCGAGAGGAAGCACGTGGGGTCCCGCACACATCCAGGGGAGCCCCGTTTCCGCCTCCTAGCTCGAGATGAGAGATCCTTTCCCTGTTTCGTAGGGAAAGAATTCCCGGCGTTCCCGTCGCATCTCAAGAGGAGGCGCTCTCCCCAGGAAAGGCGAGAGGAACTCCAGGGTCGTGCCACCATTCCAAGAGTCCCCCAGATGTGTCAGTCCATTCCAGAGGAACCTGTTTTCCCTGCACTGCCTTGACGTTCAAGCCGAGGATCGACTCCCACCACGTGTGCACGTGGGACAGCCCTGTGGGAAAGCCTCGTGGGAAAGCCTCGTGGGAAAGACTCGAGGGAAAACCATAGATCCTTTGATGCACGCGGCGGACTGCGTGACACTGCTGCTACCGCTCTGGAGGAAAGCGCAAGTGCATGCCCGCATTCGAGACGAGGACTGACTCCCCTGGGGAGACTCCAGAAGTACCCCAAGATCCATGTCAGCACTGGAGAGGAATCCTCAGGTTCCGGCCCCGACTCCACACAAGGTCTTCGGCCCCGGCATCGACGGGAGAGGAATCCCGAGAGGCCCCCGAGGAACTCGCATGGGGACTGGCCTTTCCTGAGGCCACCAGAGCGGGTCCCTGAGGTCCCCGTCGTAAGTCGAGAGCACCTGCCGCAACTCGAGAAAATCCAGGAGGTTTTGCCCTCCAGGCGAGATGAGGCCCATTTCCGCTGAGGCTTCTCGAGGCTACTCACATCTAACCACTTGAACTTCCAAAGGGTCCTTCACACCCTTGCTGCAACTCTAGAAGTTCCCCGACATACCCGTCTCCACTCGAGAGGAAGCACGAGGGTCCCGCACACATCCAGGGTAGCCCCGTTTCCGCCTCCTAGCTCGAGATGAGGGATCCTTTCCCTGTTTCGTAGGAAAGAATTCCCGGCATTCCCGTCGCATCTCAAGAGGAGGCGCTCTCCACAGGAAAGGCGAGAGGAACTCCAGGGTCGTGCCACCATTCCAAGAGACCCCCAGATGTGTCAGTCCATTCCAGAGGAATCTGTTTTCCCTGCACTGCCTTGACCTTCAAGCCGAGGATCGACTCCCACCACGTGTGCACGTGGGACAGCCCTGTGGGAAAGCCTCGAGGGAAAGCCTCGTGGGAAAGACTCGTGGGAAAATCATAGATCCTTTGATGCACGCGGCGGACTGCGTGACACTGCTGCTACCGCTCTGGAGCATAGCGCAAGTGCATGCCCGCATCCCAGACGAGGACTGACTCCCCTGGGGAGACTCCAGAAGTACCCCAAGATCCATGTCAGCAATGGAGAGGGATCCTCAGGTTCTGTCCCCGACTCCACACAAGGTGTTCGGCCCCGGCATCGACGGGAGAGGAATCCCGAGAGGACCCGAGGAAGTCGCATGGGGACTGGCCTTTCCTGAGGCCACCAGAGCGGGTCTCTGAGGTCCCCGTCGTAAGTCGAGAGCACCTGCCGCAACTCGAGAAAATCCAGGAGGATTTGCCCTCCAGGCGAGATGAGGCCCATTTCCGCTGAGGCTTCTCGAGGCCAATCACATCTAACCACTGGAACTTCCAAAGGGTCCTTCACACCCTTGCTGCAACTCAAGAAGTTCCCCGACATACCTGTCTCCACTCGAGAGGAAGCACGTGGGTCCCGCACACATCCAGGGGAGCCCCGTTTCTGCCTCCAAGCTCGAAATGAGGGATCCTTTCCCTGTTTCGTAGGGAAAGAATTCCGGCGTTCCCGTCGCATCTCAAGAGGAGGCGCTCTCCACAGGAAAGGCGAGAGGAACTCCAGGGTCGTGTCACCATTCCAAGAGTCCCCCAGATGTGTCAGTCCATTCCAGAGGAACCTGTTTTCCCTGCACTGCCTTGACGTTCAAGCCGAGGATCGACTCCCACCACGTGTGCACGTGGGACAGCCCTGTGGGAAAGCCTCGTGGGAAAGCATCGTGGGAAAGAATCGAGGGAAAACCATAGATCCTTTGATGCACGCGGCGGACTGCTTGACACTGCTGCTACCGCTCTGGAGGAAAGCGCAAGTGCATGCCCGCATTCGAGACGAGGACTGACTCCCCTGGGGAGACTCCAGAAGTACCCCAAGATCCATGTCAGCACTGGAGAGGAATCCTCAGGTTCCGACCCCGACTCCACACAAGGTCTTCGGCCCCGGCATCGACGGGAGAGGAATCCCGAGAGGCCCCCGAGGAAGTCGCATGGGGACTGGCCTTTCCTGAGGCCACCAGAGCGGGTCCCTGTGGTCCCCGTCGTAAGTCGAGAGCACCTGCCGCAACTCGAGAAAATCCAGGAGGTTTTGCCCTCCAGGCGAGATGAGGCCCATTTCCGCTGAGGCTTCTCGAGGCCAATCACATCTAACCACTGGAACTTCCAAAGGATCCTTCACACCATTGCCGCAACTCAAGAAGTTCCCCGACATACCCGTCTCCACTCGAGAGGAAGCACGTGGGGTCCCGCAAACATCCAGGGGAGCCCCGTTTCCGCCTCCTAGCTCAAGATGAGGCATCCTTTCCCTGTTTTGTAGGGAAAGAATTCCCGGCGTTCCCGTCGCATCTCAAGAGGAGGCGCTCTTCACAGGAAAGGCGAGAGGAACTCCAGGGTCGTGGCACCATTCCAAGAGACCCCCAGATGTGTCAGTCCATTCCAGAGGAACCTGTTTTCCCTGCACTGCCTTGACGTTCACGCCGAGGATCGACTCCCACCACGTGTGCACGTGGGACAGCCCTGTGGGAAAGCCTCGTGGGAAAGCCTCGTTGGAAAGACTCGAGGGAAAACCATAGATCCTTTGATCCACGCGGCAGACTGCGTGACACTGCTGCTACAGCTCTGGAGGAAAGCGCAAGTGCATGCCCGCATTCGAGACGAGGACTGACTCCCCTGGGGAGACTCCACAAGTACCCCAAGATCCATGTCAGCACTGGAGAGGAATCCTCAGGTTCCGCCCCCGACTCCACACAAGGTCTTAGGCCTCAGCATCGACGGGAGAGGAATCCCGAGAGGACCCGAGGAAGTCGCATGGGGACTGGCCTTTCCTGAGGCCACAAGAGCGGGTCTCTGAGGTCCCCGTCGTAAGTCGAGAGTACCTGCCGCAACTCGAGAAAATCCAGGAGGTTTTGCTCTCCAGGCGAGATGAGGCCCATTTCCGCTGAGGATTCTCGAGGCTAATCATTTCTAACCACTGGAACTTCCAAAGGGTCCTTCACACCCTTGCTGCAACTCAAGAAGTTCCCCGACATACCCGTCTCCACTCGAGAGGAAGCACGAGGTTCCCGCACACATCCAGGGGAGCCCCGTTTCCGCCTCCTAGCTCGAGATGAGGGATCCTTTCCCTGTTTCGTAGGGAAAGAATTCCCGGTGTTCCCGTCGCATCTCAAGAGGAGGCGCTCTCCACAGGAAAGGCGAGAGGAACTCCAGGGTCGTGCCACCATTCCAAGAGTCCCCCAGATGTGTCAGTCCATTCCAGAGGAACCTGTTTTCCCTGCACTGCCTTGACGTTCAAGCCGAGGATCGAGTCACACCACGTGTGCACGTGAGACAGCCCTGTGGAAAGCCTCGTTGGAAAGCCTCGTGGGAAAGACTCGAGGGAAAACCATAGATCCTTTGATCCACGCGGCGGACTGCGTGACACTGCTGCTACCGCTCTGGAGGAAAGCGCAAGTGCATGCCCGCATTCGAGACGAGGACTGACTCCCCTGGGGAGACTCCAGAAGTACCCCAAGATCCATGTCAGCACTGGAGAGGAATCCTCAGGTTCCGGCCCCGACTCCACACAAGGTCTTAGGCCCCGGCATCGAAGGGAGAGGAATCCCGAGATGCCCCCGAGGAACTCGCATGGGGACTGGCCTTTCCTGAGGTCACCAGAGCGGGTCCCTGAGGTCCCCGTCGTAAGTCGAGAGCACCTGCCGCAACTCGAGAAAATCCAGGAGGTTTTGCCCTCCAGGCGAGATGAAGTCCATTTCCGCTGAGGCTTCTCGAGGCTAATCACATCTAACCACTTGAACTTCCAAAGGGTCCTTCACACCCTTGCTGCAACTCTAGAAGTTCCCCGACATACCTGTCTCCACTCGAGAGGAAGCACGTGGGGTCCCGCACACATCCAGGGGAGCCCCGTTTCTGCCTCCAAGCTCGAAATGAGGGATCCCTTCCCTGTTTCGTAGGGAAAGAATTCCGGCGTTCCCGTCGCACCTCAAGAGGAGGCGCTCTCCACAGGAAAGGCGAGAGGAACTCCGGGGTCGTGCCACCATTCCAAGAGACCCCCAGATGTGTCAGTCCATTCCAGAGGAACCTGTTTTCCCTGCACTGCCTTGACGTTCAAGCCGAGGATCGACTCCCACCACGTGTGCACGTGGGACAGCCCTGTGGGAAAGCCTCGTGGGAAAGCCTCGTGGGAAAGACTCGAGGGAAAACCATAGATCCTTTGATGCACGCGGCGGACTGCTTGACACTGCTGCTACCGCTCTGGAGGATAGCGCAAGTGCATGCCCGCATTCGAGACGAGGACTGACTCCCCTGGGGAGACTCCAGAAGTACCCCAAGATCCATGTCAGCACTGGAGAGGAATCCTCAGGTTCCGGCCCCGACTCCACACAAGGTCTTCGGCCCGGCATCGACGGGAGAGGAATCCCGAGAGGCCCCCGAGGAAGTCGCATGGGGACTGGCCTTTCCTGAGGCCACCAGAGCGGGTCCCTGAGGTCCCCGTCGTAAGTCGAGAGCACCTGCCGCAACTCGAGAAAATCCAGGAGGTTTTGCCCTCCAGGCGAGATGAGGCCCATTTCCGCTGAGGCTTCTCGAGGCCAAAAACATCTAACCACTGGAACTTCCAAAGGGTCCTTCACACCCTTGCTGCAACTCAAGAAGTTCCCCGACATACCCGTCTCCACTCGAGAGGAAGCACGAGGGTCCCGCACACATCCAGGGTAGCACCGTTTCCGCCTACTAGCTCGAGATGAGGGATCCTTTCCCTGTTTCGTAGGAAAGAATTCCCGGCATTCCCGTCGCATCTCAAGAGGAGGCGCTCTCCACAGGAAAGGCGAGAGGAACTCCAGGGTCGTGCCACCATTCCAAGAGACCCCCAGATGTGTCAGTCCATTCCAGAGGAACCTGTTTTCCCTGCACTGCCTTGACGTTCAAGCCGAGGATCGACTACCACCACGTGTGCACGTGGGACAGCCCTGTGGGAAAGCCTCGTGGGAAAGCCTCGTGGGAAAGCCTCGAGGGAAAACCATAGATCCTTTGATCCACGCGGCGGACTGCGTGACACTACTGCTACCGCTCTGGAGGAAAGCGCAAGTGCATGCCCGCATTCGAGACGAGGACTGACTCCCCTGGGGAGACTCCAGAAGTACCCCAAGATCCATGTCAGCACTGGAGAGGAATCCTCAGGTTCCGGCCCCGACTCCACACAAGGTCTTAGGCCCCAGCATCGATGGGAGAGGAATCCCGAGAGGCCCACGAGGAAGTCGCATGGGGACTGGCCTTTCCTGAGCCACCAGAGCGGGTCTCTGAGGTCCCCGTCGTAAGTCGAGAGCACCTGCCGCAACTCGAGAAAATCCAGGAGGTTTTGCCCTCCAGGCGAGATGAGGCCCATTGCCGCTGAGGCTTCTCGAGGCTAATCACATCTAACCACTGGAACTTCCAAAGGGTCCTTCACACCCTTGCTGCAACTCAAGAAGTTCCCCGACATACCTGTCTCCACTCGAGAGGAAGCACGTGGGGTCCCGCAAACATCCAGAGGAGCCCCATTTCCGCCTCCTAGCTCGAGATGAGGGATCCTTTCCCTGTTTCGTAGGGAAAGAATTCCCGGCGTTCCCGTCGCATCTCAAGAGGAGGCGCTCTCCACAGGAAAGGCGAGAGGAACTCCAGGGTCGTGCCACCATTCCAAGAGTCCCCCAGATGTGTCAGTCCATTCCAGAGAAACCTGTTTTCCCTGCACTGCGTTGACGTTCAAGCCGAGGATCGAGTCACACCACGTGTGCAAGTGGGACAGCCCTGTGGAAAACCTCGTGGGAAAGCCTCGTGGGAAAGACTCGAGGGAAAACCATAGATCCTTTGATCCACGCGGCGGACTGCGTGACACTGCTGCTACCGCTCTGGAGGAAAGCGCAAGTGCATGCCCGCATTCGAGACGAGGACTGACTCCCCTGGGGAGACTCCAGAAGTACCCCAAGATCCATGTCAGCACTGGAGAGGAATCCTCAGGTTCCGGCCCCGACTCCACACAAGGTCTTCGGCCCCGGCATCGACGGGAGAGGAATCCCGAGAGGCCCCCGAGGAACTCGCATGGGGACTGGCCTTTCCTGAGGTCACCAGAGCGGGTCCCTGAGGTCCCCGTCGTAAGTCGAGAGCACCTGCCGCAACTCGAGAAAATCCAGGAGATTTTGCCCTCCAGGCGAGATGAAGTCCATTTCCGCTGAGGCTTCTCGAGGCTAATCACATCTAACCACTTGAACTTCCAAAGGGTCCTTCACACCCTTGCTGCAACTCTACAAGTTCCCCGACATACCCGTCTCCACTCGAGAGGAAGCACGAGGGTCCCGCACACATCCAGGGTAGCCCCGTTTCCGCCTCCTAGCTCGAGATGAGGGATCCTTTCCCTGTTTCGTAGGAAAGAATTCCCGGCATTCCCGTCGCATCTCAAGAGGAGGCGCTCTCCACAGGAAAGGCGAGAGGAACTCCAGGGTCGTGCCACCATTCCAAGAGACCCCCAGATGTGTCAGTCCATTCCAGAGGAACCTGTTTTCCCTGCACTGCCTTGACGTTCAAGCCGAGGATCGACTCCCACCACGTGTGCACGTGGGACAACCCAGTGGGAAAGCCTCGTGGGAAAGCCTCGTGGGAAAGCCTAGAGGGAAAAACATAGATCCTTTGATCCACGCGGTGGACTGCGTGACAATGCTGCTACCGCTCTGGAGGAAAGCGCAAGTGCATGCCCGCATTCGAGACGAGGACTGACTCCCCTGGGGAGACTCCAGAAGTACCCCAAGATCCATGTCAGCACTGGAGAGGAATCCTCAGGTTCCGGCCCCGACTCCAAACAAGGTCTTAGGCCCTAGCATCGACGGGAGAGGAATCCCGAGAGGACCCGAGGAAGTCGCATGGGGACTGGCCTTTCCTGAGGCCACCAGAGCGGGTCTCTGAGGTCCCCGTCGTAAGTCGCGAGCATCTGCCGCAACTCGAGAAAATCCAGGAGGTTTTGCCCTCCAGGCGAGTTGAGGCCCATTTCCGCTGAGGCTTCTCGAGGCTAATCACATCTAACCACTGGAACTTCCAAAGGGTCCTTCACAACCTTGCTGCAACTCAAGAAGTTCCCCGAAATACCTGTCTCCACTCGAGAGGAAACACGTGGGGTCCCGCACACATCCAGGGGAGCCCCGTTTCTGCCTCCAAGCTCGAAATGAGGGATTCTTTCCCTGTTTCGTAGGGAAAGAATTCCGGCGTTCCCGTCGCATCTCAAGAGGAGGCGCTCTCCACAGGAAAGGCGAGAGGAACTCCAGGGTCGTGCCACCATTCCAAGAGTCCCCCAGATGTGTCAGTCCATTCCAGAGGAACCTGTTTTCCCTGCACTGCCTTGACGTTCAAGCCGAGGATCGACTCCCACCACGTGTGCACGTGGGACAGCCCTGTGGGAAAGCCTCGTGGGAAAGCCTCATGGGAAAGACTCGAGGGAAAACCATAGATCCTTTGATGCACGCGGCGGACTGCTTGACACTGCTGCTACCGCTCTGGAGGATAGCGCAAGTGCATGCCCGCATTCCAGACGAGGACTGACTCCCCTGGGGAGACTCCAGAAGTACCCCAAGATCCATGTCAGCACTGGAGAGGAATCCTCAGGTTCCGGCCCCGACTCCACACAAGGTTTTGGCCCCGGCATCGACGGGAGAGGAATCCAGAGAGGCCCCCGAGGAAGTCGCATGGGGACTGGCCTTTCCTGAGGCCACCAGAGCGGGTCCCTGAGGTCCCCGTCGTAAGGCGAGAGCACCTGCCGCAACTCGAGAAAATCCAGGAGGTTTTGCCCTCCAGGCGAGATGAGGCCCATTTCCGCTGAGGCTTCTCGAGGCCAAAGACATCTAACCACTGGAACTTCCAAAGGGTCCTTCACACCCTTGCTGCAACTCAAGAAGTTCCCCGACATACCCGTCTCCACTCGAGAGGAAGCACGTGGGGTCCCGCAAACATCCAGGGGAGCCCCATTTCCGCCTCCTAGCTCGAGATGAGGGATCCTTTCCCTGTTTCGTAGGGAAAGAATTCCCGGCGTTCCCGTCGCATCTCAAGAGGAGGCGCTCTCCACAGGAAAGGCGAGAGGAACTGAAGGGTCGTGCCACCATTCCAAGAGTCCCCCAGATGTGTCAGTCCATTCCAGAGGAACCTGTTTTCCCTGTAATGCCTTGACGTTCAAGCAGAGGATCGAGTCACACCACGTGTGCACGTGGGACAGCCCTGTGGGAAAGCCTCGTGGGAAAGCCTCGTGGGAAAGACTCGAGGGAAAACCATAGATCCTTTGATCCACGCGGCGGACTGTGTGACACTGCTGCTACCGCTCTGGAGGAAAGCGCAAGTGCATGCCCGCATTCGAGACGAGGACTGACTCCCCTGGGGAGACTCCAGAAGTACCCCAAGATCCATGTCAGCACTGGAAAGGAATCCTCAGGTTCCGGCCCCGACTCCACACAAGGTCTTAGGCCCCGGCATCGACGGGAGAGGAATCCCGAGAGGCCCCCAAGGAACTCGCATGGGGACTGGCCTTTCCTGAGGCCACCAGAGCGGGTCCCTGAGGTCCCCGTCGTAAGTCGAGAGCACCTGCCGCAACTCGAGAAAATCCAGGAGGTTTTGCCCTCCAGGCGAGATGAGGTCCATTTCCGCTGAGGCTTCTCGAGGCCAAAAACATCTAACCACTGGAACTTCCAAAGGGTCCTTCACACATTTGCTGCAACTCAAGAAGTTCCCCGACATACCCGTCTCCACTCGAGAGGAAGCACGAGGGTCCCGCACACATCCAGGGTAGCCCCGTTTCCGCCTCCTAGCTCGAGATGAGGGATCCTTTCCCTGTTTCGTAGGAAAGAATTCCCGGCATTCCCGTCGCATCTCAAGAGGAGGCGCTCTCCACAGGAAAGGCGAGAGGAACTCCAGGGTCGTGCCACCATTCCAAGAGACCCCCAGATGTGTCAGTCCATTCCAGAGGAATCTGTTTTCCCTTCACTGCCTTGACGTTCAAGCCGAGGATCGACTCCCACCACGTGTGCACGTGGGACAGCCCTGTGGGAAAGCCTCGTGGGAAAGCCTCGTGGGAAAGCCTCGAGGGAAAACCATAGATCCTTTGATCCACGCGGCGGACTGCGTGACACTACTGCTACCGCTCTGGAGGAAAGCGCAAGTGCATGCCCGCATTCGAGACGAGGACTGACTCCCCTGGGGAGACTCCAGAAGTACCCCAAGATCCATGTCAGCACAGGAGAGGAATCCTCAGGTTCCGGCCCCGACTCCACACAAGGTCTTAGGCCCCAGCATCGACGGGAGAGGAATCCCGAGAGGACCCGAGGAAGTCGCATGGGGACTGGCCTTTCCTGAGGCCACCAGAGCGGGTCTCTGAGGTCCCCGTCGTAAGTCGAGAGCACCTGCCGCAACTCGAGAAAATCCAGGAGGTTTTGCCCTTCAGGCGAGATGAGGCCCATTTCCGCTGAGGCTTCTCGAGGCTAATCACATCTAACCACTGGAACTTCCAAAGGGTCCTTCACACCCTTGCTGCAACTCAAGAAGTTCCCCGACATACCTGTCTCCACTCGAGAGGAAGCACGTGGGGTCCCGCACACATCCAGGGGAGCCCCGTTTCTGCCTCCAAGCTCGAAATGAGGGATCCTTTCCCTGTTTCGTAGGGAAAGAATTCCGGCGTTCCCGTCGCATCTCAAGAGGAGGCGCTCTCCACAGGAAAGGCGAGAGGAACTCCAGGGTCGTGCCACCATTCCAAGAGTCCCCCAGATGTGTCAGTCCATTCCAGAGGAACCTGTTTTCCCTGCACTGCCTTGACGTTCAAGCCGAGGATCGACTCCCACCACGTGTGCACGTGGGACAGCCCTGTGGAAAGCCTCGTTGGAAAGCCTCGTGGGAAAGACTCGAGGGAAAACCATAGATCCTTTGATCCACGCGGCGGACTGCGTGACACTGCTGCTACCGCTCTCGAGGAAAGCGCAAGTGCATGCCCGCATTCGAGACGAGGACTGACTCCCCTGGGGAGACTCCAGAAGTACCCCAAGATCCATGTCAGCACTGGAGAGGAATCCTCAGGTTCCGGCCCCGACTCCACACAAGGTCTTAGGCCCCGGCATCGACGGGAGAGGAATCCCGAGAGGCCCCCGAGGAACTCGCATGGGGACTGGCCTTTCCTGAGGTCACCAGAGCGGGTCCCTGAGGTCCCCGTCGTAAGTCGAGAGCACCTGCCGCAACTCGAGAAAATCCAGGAGATTTTGCCCTCCAGGCGAGATGAAGTCCATTTCCGCTGAGGCTTCTCGAGGCTAATCACATCTAACCACTTGAACTTCCAAAGGTTCCTTCACACCCTTGCTGCAACTCTAGAAGTTCCCCGACATACCCGTCTCCACTCGAGAGGAAGCACGAGGGTCCCGCACACATCCAGGGTAGCCCCATTTCCGCCTCCTAGCTCGAGATGAGGGATCCTTTCCCTGTTTCGTAGGAAAGAATTCCCGGCATTCCCGTCGCATCTCAAGAGGAGGCGCTCTCCACAGGAAAGGCGAGAGGAACTCCAGGGTCGTGCCACCATTCCAAGAGACCCCCAGATGTGTCAGTCCATTTCAGAGGAACCTGTTTTTCCTGCACTGCCTTGACGTTCAAGCCGAGGATCGACTCCCACCACGTGTGCACGTGGGACAACCCAGTGGGAAAGCCTCGTGGGAAAGCCTCGTGGGAAAGACTCGAGGGAAAACCATAGATCCTTTGATCCACGCGGCGGACTGCGTGACACTGCTGCTACCGCTCTGGAGGAAAGCGCAAGTGCATGCCCGCATTCGAGACGAGGACTGACTCCCCTGGGGAGACTCCAGAAGTACCCCAAGATCCATGTCAGCACTGGAGAGGAATCCTCAGGTTCCGGCCCCGACTCCTCACAAGGTCTTAGGCCCCAGCATCGACGGGAGAGGAATCCCGAGAGGACCCGAGGAAGTCGCATGGGGACTGGCCTTTCCTGAGGCCACCAGAGCGGGTCTCTGAGGTCCCCGTCGTAAGTCGAGAGCACCTGCCGCAACTCGAGAAAATCCAGGAGGTTTTGCCCTCCAGGCGAGATGAGGCCCATTTCCGCTGAGGCTTCTCGAGGCTAATCACATCTAACCACTGGAACTTCCAAAGGGTCCTTCACACCCTTGCTGCAACTCAAGAAGTTCCCCGACATACCTGTCTCCACTCGAGAGGAAGCACGTGGGGTCCCGCACACATCCAGGGGAGCACCATTTCTGCCTCCAAGCTCGAAATGAGGGATCCTTTCCCTGTTTCGTAGGGAAAGAATTTCGGCGTTCCCGTCGCATCTCAAGAGGAGGCGCTCTCCACAGGAAAGGCGAGAGGAACTCCAGGGTCGTGCCACCATTCCAAGAGTCCCCCAGATGTGTCAGTCCATTCCAGAGGAACCTGTTTTCCCTGCACTGCCTTGACGTTCAAGCCGAGGATCGACTCCCACCACGTGTGCACGTGGGACAGCCCTGTGGGAAAGCCTCGTGGGAAAGCCTCGTGGGAAAGACTCGAGGGAAAACCATAGATCCTTTGATGCACGCGGCGGACTGCTTGACACTGCTGCTACCGCTCTGGAGGATAGCGCAAGTGCATGCCCGCATTCCAGACGAGGACTGACTCCCCTGGGGAGACTCCAGAAGTACCCCAAGATCCATGTCAGCACTGGAGAGGAATCCTCAGGTTCCGGCCCCGACTCCACACAAGGTCTTAGGCCCGGCATCGACGGGAGAGGAATCCCGAGAGGCCCCCGAGGAAGTCGCATGGGGACTGGCCTTTCCTTAGGCCACCAGAGCGGGTCCCTGAGGTCCCCGTCGTAAGTCGAGAGCACCTGCCGCAACTCGAGAAAATCGAGGAGGTTTTGCCCTCCAGGCGAGATGAGGCCCATTTCTGCTGAGCCTTCTCGAGGCCAAAAACATCTAACCACTGGAACTTCCAAAGGGTCCTTCACACCCTTGCTGCAACTCAAGAAGTTCCCCGACATACCCGTCTCCACTCGAGAGGAAGCACGTGGGGTCCCGCAAACATCCAGGGGAGCCCCATTTCCGCCTCCTAGCTCGAGATGAGGGATCCTTTCCCTGTTTCGTAGGGAAAGAATTCCCGGCGTTCCCGTCGCATCTCAAGAGGAGGCGCTCTCCACAGGAAAGGCGAGAGGAACTCCAGGGTCGTGCCACCATTCCAAGAGTCCCCCAGATGTGTCAGTCCATTCCAGAGGAACCTGTTTTCCCTGCACTGCCTTGACGTTCAAGCCGAGGATCGAGTCACACCACGTGTGCACGTGGGACAGCCCTGTGGGAAAGCCTCGTGGGAAAGCCTCGTGGGAAAGACTCGAGGGAAAACCATAGATCCTTTGATCCACGCGGCGGACTGCGTGACACTGCTGCTACCGCTCTGGAGGAAAGCGCAAGTGCATGCCCGCATTCGAGACGAGGACTGACTCCCCTGGGGAGACTCCAGAAGTACCCCAAGATCCATGTCAGCACTGGAGAGGAATCCTCAGGTTCCGGCCCCGACTCCACACAAGGTCTTAGGCCCCGGCATCGACGGGAGAGGAATCCCGAGAGGCCACCGAGGAACTCGCATGGGGACTGGCCTTTCCTGAGGCCACCAGAGCGGGTCCCCGAGGTCCCCGTCGTAAGTCGAGAGCACCTGCCGCAACTCGAGAAAATCCAGGAGGTTTTGCCCTCCAGGCGAGATGAGGCCCATTTCCGCTGAGGCTTCTCGAGGCCAATCACATCTAACCACTGGAACTTCCAAAGGGTCCTTCACACCCTTGCTGCAACTCAAGAAGTTCCCCGACATACCCGTCTCCACTCGAGAGGAAGCACGAGGTTCCCGCACACATCCAGGGGAGCCCCGTTTCCGCCTCCTAGCTCGAGATGAGGGATCCTTTCCCTGTTTCGTAGGGAAAGAATTCCCGGCGTTCCCGTCGCATCTCAAGAGGAGGCGCTCTCCACAGGAAAGTCGAGAGGAACTCCAGGGTCGTGCCACCATTCCAAGAGTCCCCCAGATGTGTCAGTCCATTCCAGAGGAACCTGTTTTCCCTGCACTGCCTTGACGTTCAAGCCGAGGATCGACTCCCACCACGTGTGCACGTGGGACAGCCCTGTGGGAAAGCCTCGTGGGAAAGCCTCGTGGGAAAGACTCGAGGGAAAACCATAGATCCTTTGATCCACTCGGCGGACTGCGTGACACTGCTGCTACCGCTCTGGAGGATAGCGCAAGTGCATGCCCGCATTCGAGACGAGGACTGACTCCCCTGGGGAGACTCCAGAAGTACCCCAAGATCCATGTCAGCACTGAAGAGGAATCCTCAGGTTCCGGCCCCGACTCCACACAAGGTTTTGGCCCGGCATCGACGGGAGAGGAATCCCGAGAGGCCCGCGAGGAAGTCGCATGGGGACTGGCCTTTCCTGAGGCCACCAGAGCAGGTCCCTGAGGTCCCCGTCGTAAGTCGAGAGCACCTGCCGCAACTCGAGAAAATCCAGGAGGTTTTGCCCTCCAGGCGAGATGAGGCCCATTTCCGCTGAGGCTTCTCGAGGCCAAAGACATCTAACCACTGGAACTTCCAAAGGGTCCTTCACACCCTTGCTGCAACTCAAGAAGTTCCCCGACATACCCGTCTCCACTTGAGAGGAAGCACGTGGGGTCCCGCAAACATCCAGGGGAGCCCCATTTCCGCCTCCTAGCTCGAGATGAGGGATCCTTTCCCTGTTTCGTAGGGAAAGAATTCCCGGCGTTTCCGTCGCATCTCAAGAGGAGGCGCTCTCCACAGGAAAGGCGAGAGGAACTCCAGGGTCGTGCCACCATTCCAAGAGTCCCCCAGATGTGTCAGTCCATTCCAGAGGAACCTGTTTTCCCTGCACTGCCTTGACGTTCAAGCCGAGGATCGAGTCACACCACGTGTGCACGTGAGACAGCCCTGTGGAAAGCCTCGTTGGAAAGCCTCGTGGGAAAGACTCGAGGGAAAACCATAGATCCTTTGATCCACGCGGCGGACTGCGTGACACTGCTGCTACCGCTCTGGAGGAAAGCGCAAGTGCATGCCCGCATTCGAGACGAGGACTGACTCCCCTGGGGAGACTCCAGAAGTACCCCAAGATCCATGTCAGCACTGGAGAGGAATCCTCAGGTTCCGGCCCCGACTCCTCACAAGGTCTTAGGCCCCAGCATCGACGGGAGAGGAATCCCGAGAGGACCCGAGGAAGTCGCATGGGGACTGGCCTTTCCTGAGGCCACCAGAGCGGGTCTCTGAGGTCCCCGTCGTAAGTCGAGAGCACCTGCCGCAACTCGAGAAAATCCAGGAGGTTTTGCCCTCCAGGCGAGATGAGGCCCATTTCCGCTGAGGCTTCTCGAGGCTAATCACATCTAACCACTGGAACTTCCAAAGGGTCCTTCACACCCTTGCTGCAACTCAAGAAGTTCCCCGACATACCCGTCTGCACTCCAGAGGAAGCACGAGGTGTCCCGCACACATCCAGGGGAGCCCCGTTTCCGCCTCCTAGCTCGAGATGAGGGATCCTTTCCCTGTTTCGTAGGGAAAGAATTCCCGGCGTTCCCGTCGCATCTCAAGAGGAGGCGCTCTCCACAGGAAAGGCGAGAGGAACTCCAGGGTCATGCCACCATTCCAAGAGTCCCCCAGATGTGTCAGTCCATTCCAGAGGAGCCTGTTTTCCCTGCACTGCCTTGACGTTCAAGCCGAGGATCGACTCCCACCACGTGTGCACGTGGGACAGCCCTGTGGGAAAGCCTCGTGGGAAAGCCTCGTGGGAAAACTCGAGGGAAAACCATAGATCCTTTGATCCACGCGGCGGACTGCGTGACACTGCTGCTACCGCTCTGGAGGAAAGCGCAAGTGCATGCCCGCATTCGAGACGAGGACTGACTCACCTGGGGAGACTCCAGAAGTACCCCAAGATCCATGTCAGCACTGGAGAGGAATCCTCAGGTTCCGGCCCCGACTCCACACAAGGTCTTAGGACCCGGCATCGACGGCAGAGGAATCCCGAGAGGCCCCCGAGGAACTCGCATGGGGACTGGCCTTTCCTGAGGCCACCAGAGCGGGTCCCTGAGGTCCCCGTCGTAAGTCGAGAGCACCTGCCGCAACTCGAGAAAATCCAAGAGGTTTTGCCCTCCAGGCGAAATGAGGCCCTTTTCCGCTGAGGCTTCTCGAGGCCAATCACATCTAACCACTGGAACTTCCAAAGGGTCCTTCACACCATTGCTGCAACTCAAGAAGTTCCCCGACATACCCGTCTCCACTCGAGAGGAAGCACGTGGGGTCCCGCACTCATCCAGGGGAGCCCCGTTTCCGCCTCCTAGCTCGAGATGAGGGATCCTTTCCCTGTTTCGTAGGGAAAGAATTCCCGGCGTTCCCGTCGCATCTCAAGAGGAGGCGCTCTCTACAGGAAAGGCGAGAGGAACTCCAGGGTCGTGCCACCATTCCAAGAGTCCCCCAGATGTGTCAGTCCATTCCAGAGGAACCTGTTTTCCCTGCACTGCCTTGACGTTCAAGCCGAGGATCGACTCCCACCACGTGTGCACGTGGGACAGCCCTGTGGGAAAGCCTCGTGGGAAAGCCTCGTGGGAAAGACTCGAGGGAAAACCATAGATCCTTTGATCCACGCGGCGGACTGCGTGACACTGCTGCTCCCGCTCTGGAGGAAAGCGCAAGTGCATGCCCGCATTCGAGATGAGGACTGACTCCCCTGGGGAGACTCCAGAAGTACCCCAAGATCCATGTCAGCACTGGAGAGGAATCCTCAGGTTCCGGCCCCGACTCCACACAAGGTCTTAGGCCCCGGCATCAACGGGAGAGGAATCCCGAGAGGCCCCCGAGGAACTCGCATGGGGTCTGGCCTTTCCTGAGGCCACCAGAGCGGGTCCCTGAGGTCCCCGTCGTAAGTCGAGAGCACCTGCCGCAACTCGAGAAAATCCAGGAGGTTTTGCCCTCCAGGCGAGATGAGGCCCATTTCCGCTGAGGCTTCTCGAGGCCAATCACGTCTAACCACTGGAACTTCCAAAGGGTCCTTCACACCCTTGCTGCAACTCAAGAAGTTCCCCGACATACCCGTCTCCACTCGAGAGGAAGCACGTGGGGTCCCGCACAAATCCAGGGGAGCCCTATTTCCGCCTCCTAGCTCGAGATGAGGGATCCTTTCCCTGTTTCGTAGGGAAAGAATTCCCGGCGTTCCCGTCGCATCTCAAGAGGAGGCGCTCTCCACAGGAAAGGCGAGAGGAACTCCAGGGTCGTGCCACCATTCCAAGAGTCCCCCAGATGTGTCAGTCTATTCCAGAGGAGCCTGTTTTCCCTGCACTGCCTTGACGTTCAAGCCGAGAATCGACTCCCACCACGTGTGCACGTGGGACAGCCCTGTGGGAAAGCCTCGTGGGAAAGCCTCGTGGGAAAGACTCTAGGGAAAACCATAGATCCTTTGATCCACGCGGCGGACTGCGTGACACTGCTGCTACCGCTCTGGAGGAAAGCGCAAGTGCATGCCCGCATTCGAGACGAGGACTGACTCCCCTGGGGAGACTCCAGAAGTACCCCAAGATCCATGTCAGCACTGGAGAGGAATCCTCAGGTTCCGGCCCCGACTCCACACAAGGTCTTAGGCCCCGGCATCGACGGGAGAGGAATCCCGAGAGGCCCCCGAGGAACTCACATGGGGACTGGCCTTTCCTGAGGCCACCAGAGCGGGTCCCTGAGGTCCCCGTCGTAAGTCGAGAGCACCTGCCGCAACTCGAGAAAATCCAGGAGGTTTTGCCCTCCAGGCGAGATGAGGCCCATTGCCGCTGAGGCTTCTCGAGGCCAATCACATCTAACCACTGGAACTTCCAAAGGGTCCTTCACACCCTTGCTGCAACTCAAGAAGTTCCCCGACATACCCGTCTCCACTCGAGAGGAAGCACGTGGGGTCCCGCACACATCCAGGGGAGCCCCGTTTCCGCCTCCTAGCTCGAGATGAGGGATCCATTCCCTGTTTCGTAAGGAAAGAATTCCCGGCGTTCCCGTCGCATCTCAAGAGGAAGCGCTCTCCACAGAAAAGGGGAGAGGAACTCCAGGGTCGTGCCACCATTCCAAGAGTCCCCCAGATGTGTCAGTCCATTCCAGAGGAACCTGTTTTCCCTGCACTGCCTTGACGTTCAAGCCGAGGATCGACTCCCACCACGTGTGCACTTGGGACAGCCCTGTGGGAAAGCCTCGTGGGAAAGACTCGAGGGAAAACCATAGATCCTTTGATCCACGCGGCGGACTGCGTGACACTGCTGCTACCGCTCTGGAGGAAAGCGCAAGTGCATGCCCGCATTCCAGACGAGGACTGACTCCCCTGGGGAGACTCCAGAAGTACCCCAAGATCCATGTCAGCACTGGAGAGGAATCCTCAGGTTCCGGCCCCGACTCCACACAAGGTCTTAGGCCCCGGCATCGACGGGAGAGGAATCCCGAGAGGCCCCCGAGGAACTCGCATGGGGACTGGCCTTTCCTGAGGCCACCAGAGCGGGTCCCTGAGGTCCCCGTCGTAAGTCGAGAGCACCTGCCGCAACTCGAGAAAATCCAGGAGGTTTTGCCCTCCAGGCGAGATGAGGCCCATTTCCGCTGAGGCTTCTCGAGGCCAATCACATCTAACCACTGGAACTTCCAAAGGGTCCTTCACACCCTTGCTGCAACTCAAGAAGTTCCCCGACATACCCGTCTGCACTCGAGAGGAAGCACGTGGGGTCCCGCACACATCCAGGGGAGCCCCGTTTCCGCCTCCAAGCTCGAGATGAGGGATCCTTTCCCTGTTTCGTAGGGAAAGAATTCCCGGCGTTCCCGTCGCATCTCAAGAGGAGGCGCTCTCCACAGGAAAGGCGAGAGGAACTCCAGGGTCGTGACAACATTCCAAGAGTCCCCCAGATGTGTCAGTCCATTCCAGAGGAACCTGTTTTCCCTGCACTGCCTTGACGTTCAAGCCGAGGATCGAATCCTACCACGCGTGCACGTGGGACAGCCCTGTGGGAAAGCCTCGTGGGAAAGCCTCGTGGGAAAGACTCGAGGGAAAACCATAGATGCTTTGATCCACGCGGCGGACTGCCTGACACTGCTGCTACCGCTCTGGAGGAAAGCGCAAGTGCATGCCCGCAGTCGAGACGAGGACTGACTCCCCTGGGGAGACTCCAGAAGTACCCCAAGATCCATGTCAGCACTGGAGAGGAATCCTCAGGTTCCGGCCCCGACTCCACACAAGGTCTTAGGCCCCGGCATCGACGGGAGAGGAATCCCGAGAGGCCCCCGAGGAACTCGCATGGGGACTGGCCTTTCCTGAGGCCACCAGAGCGGGTCCCTGAGGTCCCCGTCGTAAGTCGAGAGCACCTGCCGCAACTCGAGAAAATCCAGGAGGTTTTGCCCTCCAGGCGAGATGAGGCCCATTTCCGCTGAGGCTTCTCGAGGCCAATCACATCTAACCACTGGAACTTCCAAAGGGTCCTTCACACCCTTGCTGCAACTCAAGAAGTTCCCCGACATACCCGTCTCCACTCGAGAGGAAGCACGTGGGGTCCCGCACACATCCAGGGGAGCCCCGTTTCCGCCTCCTAGCTCGAGATGAGGGATCCATTCCCTGTTTCGTAAGGAAAGAATTCCCGGCGTTCCCGTCGCATCTCAAGAGGAAGCGCTCTCCACAGAAAAGGGGAGAGGAACTCCAGGGTCGTGCCACCATTCCAAGAGTCCCCCAGATGTGTCAGTCCATTCCAGAGGAACCTGTTTTCCCTGCACTGCCTTGACGTTCAAGCCGAGGATCGACTCCCACCACGTGTGCACTTGGGACAGCCCTGTGGGAAAGCCTCGTGGGAAAGACTCGAGGGAAAACCATAGATCCTTTGATCCACGCGGCGGACTGCGTGACACTGCTGCTACCGCTCTGGAGGAAAGCGCAAGTGCATGCCCGCATTCCAGACGAGGACTGACTCCCCTGGGGAGACTCCAGAAGTACCCCAAGATCCATGTCAGCACTGGAGAGGAATCCTCAGGTTCCGGCCCCGACTCCACACAAGGTCTTAGGCCCCGGCATCGACGGGAGAGGAATCCCGAGAGGCCCCCGAGGAACTCGCATGGGGACTGGCCTTTCCTGAGGCCACCAGAGCGGGTCCCTGAGGTCCCCGTCGTAAGTCGAGAGCACCTGCCGCAACTCGAGAAAATCCAGGAGGTTTTGCCCTCCAGGCGAGATGAGGCCCATTTCCGCTGAGGCTTCTCGAGGCCAATCACATCTAACCACTGGAACTTCCAAAGGGTCCTTCACACCCTTGCTGCAACTCAAGAAGTTCCCCGACATACCCGTCTGCACTCGAGAGGAAGCACGTGGTGTCCCGCACACATCCAGGGGAGCCCCGTTTCCGCCTCCAAGCTCGAGATGAGGGATCCTTTCCCTGTTTCGTAGGGAAAGAATTCCCGGCGTTCCCGTCGCATCTCAAGAGGAGGCGCTCTCCACAGGAAAGGCGAGAGGAACTCCAGGGTCGTGACAACATTCCAAGAGTCCCCCAGATGTGTCAGTCCATTCCAGAGGAACCTGTTTTCCCTGCACTGCCTTGACGTTCAAGCCGAGGATCGAATCCTACCACGCGTGCACGTGGGACAGCCCTGTGGGAAAGCCTCGTGGGAAAGCCTCGTGGGAAAGACTCGAGGGAAAACCATAGATGCTTTGATCCACGCGGCGGACTGCCTGACACTGCTGCTACCGCTCTGGAGGAAAGCGCAAGTGCATGCCCGCAGTCGAGACGAGGACTGACTCCCCTGGGGAGACTCCAGAAGTACCCCAAGATCCATGTCAGCACTGGAGAGGAATCCTCAGGTTCCGGCCCCGACTCCACACAAGGTCTTAGGCCCCGGCATCGACGGGAGAGGAATCCCGAGAGGCCCCCGAGGAACTCGCATGGGGACTGGCCTTTCCTGAGGCCACCAGAGCGGGTCCCTGAGGTCCCCGTCGTAAGTCGAGAGCACCTGCCGCAACTCGAGAAAATCCAGGAGGTTTTGCCCTCCAGGCGAGATGAGGCCCATTGCCGCTGAGGCTTCTCGAGGCCAATCACATCTAACCACTGGAACTTCCAAAGGGTCCTTCAGACCCTTGCTGCAACTCAAGAAGTTCCCCGACATACCCGTCTGCACTCGAGAGGAAGCACGACGTGTCCCGCACACAACCAGGGGAGCCCCATTTCCGCCTCCTAGCTCTAGATGAGGGATCCTTTCCCTGTTTCGTAGGGAAAGAATTCCCGGCGTTCCCGTCGCATCTCAAGAGGAGGCGCTCTCCACAGGAAAGGCGAGAGGAACTCCAGGGTCGTGCCACCATTCCAAGAGTCCCCCAGATGTGTCAGTCCATTCCAGAGGAACCTGTTTTCCCTGCACTGCCTTGACGTTCAAGCCGAGGATCGACTCCCACCACGTGTGCACGTGGGACAGCCCTGTGGGAAAGCCTCGTGGGAAAGCCTCGTGGGAAAGACTCGATGAAAAACCATAGATCCTTTGATCCACGCGGCGGACTGCGTGACACTGCTGCTCTCGCTCTGGAGGAAAGCGCAAGTGCATGCCCGCATTCGAGACGAGGACTGACTCCCCTGGGGAGACTCCAGAAGTACCCCAAATCCATGTCAGCACTGGAGAGGAATCCTCAGGTTCCGGCCCTGACTCCACACAAGGTCTTAGGCCCCGGCATCGACGGGAGAGGAATCCCGAGAGGCCCACGAGGAACTCGCATGGGGACTGGCCTTTCCTGAGGCCACCAGAGCGGTTCCCTGAGGTCCCGTCGTAAGTCGAGAGCACCTGCCGCAACTCGAGAAAATCCAGGAGGTTTTGCCCTCCAGGCGAGATGAGGCCCTTTTCCGCTGAGGCTTCTCGAGCCAATCACATCTAACCACTGGAACTTCCAAAGGGTCCTTCACACCATTGCTGCAACTCAAGAAGTTCCCCGACATACCCGTCTCCACTCGAGAGGAAGCACGTGGGGTCGCGCACACATCCAGGGGAGCCCCTTTTCCGCCTCCTAGCTCGAGATGAGGGATCCTTTCCCTGTTTCGTAGGGAAAGAATTCCCGGCGTTCCCGTCGCATCTCAAGAGGAGGCGCTCTCCACAGGAAAGGCGAGAGGAACTCCAGGTTAGTGCCACCATTCCAAGAGTCCCCCAGATGTGTCATTCCATTCCAGAGGAACCTATTTTCCCTGCACTGCCTTGACGTTCAAGCCGAGGATCGACTCCCACCACGTGTGCACGTGGGACAGCCCTGTGGGAAAGCCTCGTGGGAAAGCCTCGTGGGAAAGACTCGAGGGAAAACCATAGATGCTTTGATCCACGCGGCGGACTGCGTGACACTGCTGCTACCGCTCTGGAGGAAAGCGCAAGTGCATGCCAGCGTTCGAGACGAGGACTGACTCCCCTGGGGAGACTCCAGAAGTACCCCAAGATCCATGTCAGCACTGGAGAGAAATCCTCAGGTTCCGGCCCCGACTCCACACAAGGTCTTAGGCCCAGGCATCGACCGGAGAGGAATCCCGAGAGGCCCCCTAGGAACTCGCATGGGGACTGGCCTTTCCTGAGGCCACCAGAGCGGGTCCCTGAGGTCCCCGTCGTAAGTCGAGAGCACCTGCCGCAACTCGAGAAAATCCAGGAGGTTTTGCCCTCCAGGCGAGATGAGGCCCATTTCCGCTGAGGCTTCTCGAGGCCAATCACGTCTAACCACTGGAACTTCCAAAGGGTCCTTCACACCATTGCTGCAACTCAAGAAGTTCCCCGACATACCCGTCTCCACTCGAGAGGAAGCACGTGGGGTCCCGCACAAATCCAGGGGAGCCCCATTTCCGCCTCCTAGCTCGAGATGAGGGATCCTTTCCCTGTTTCGTAGGGAAAGAATTCCCGGCGTTCCCGTCGCATCTCAAGAGGAGGCGCTCTCCACAGGAAAGGCGAGAGGAACTCCAGGGTCGTGCCACCATTCCAAGAGTCCCCCAGATGTGTCAGTCTATTCCAGAGGAGCCTGTTTTCCCTGCACTGCCTTGACGTTCAAGCCGAGAATCGACTCCCACCACGTGTGCACGTGGGACAGCCCTGTGGGAAAGCCTCGTGGGAAAGCCTCGTGGGAAAGACTCGAGGGAAAACCATAGATCCTTTGACCCATTTGGCAGACTGCGTGACACTGCTGCTACCGCTCTGGAGGAAAGCGCAAGTGCATGCCCGCATTCGAGACGAGGACTGACTCCCCTGAAGAGACTCCAGAAGTACCCCAAAATCCATGTCAGCACTGGAGAGGAATCCTCAGGTTCCGGCCCCGACTCCACACAAGGTCTTAGGCCCCGGCATCGACGGGAGAGGAATCCCGAGAGGCCCCCGAGGAACTCACATGGGGACTGGCCTTTCCTGAGGCCACCAGAGCGGGTCCCTGAGGTCCCCGTCGTAAGTCGAGAGCACCTGCCGCAACTCGAGAAAATCCAGGAGGTTTTGCACTCCAGGCGAGATGAGGCCCATTGCCGCTGAGGCTTCTCGAGGCCAATCACATCTAACCACTGGAACTTCCAAAGGGTCCTTCACACCCTTGCTGCAACTCAAGAAGTTCCCCGACATACCCGTCTCCACTCGAGAGGAAGCACGTGGGGTCCCGCACACATCCAGGGGAGCCCCGTTTCCGCCTCTTAGCTCGAGATGAGGGATCCATTCCCTGTTTCGTAAGGAAAGAATTCCCGGCGATCCCGTCGCATCTCAAGAGGAAGCGCTCTCCACAGGAAAGGGGAGAGGAACTCCAGGGTCGTGCCACCATTCCAAGAGTCCCCCAGATGTGTCAGTCCATTCCAGAGGAACCTGTTTTCCCTGCACTGCCTTGACGTTCAAGCCGAGGATCGACTCCCACCACGTGTGCACGTGGGACAGCCCTGTGGGAAAGCCTCGTGGGAAAGACTCGAGGGAAAACCATAGATCCTTTGATCCACGCGGCGGACTGCGTGACACTGCTGCTACCGCTCTGGAGGAAAGCGCAAGTGCATGCCCGCATTCGAGACGAGGACTGACTCCCCTGGGGAGACTCCAGAAGTACCCCAAGATCCATGTCAGCACTGGAGAGGAATCCTCAGGTTCCGGCCCCGACTCCACACAAGGCCTTATGCCCCGGCATCGACGGGAGAGGAATCCCGAGAGGCCCCCGAGGAACTCACATGGGGACTGGCCTTTCCTGAGGCCACCAGAGCGGGTCCCTGAGGTCCCCGTCGTAAGTCGAGAGCACCTGCCGCAACTCGAGAAAATCCAGGAGGTTTTGCCCTCCAGGCGAGATGAGGCCCATTTCCGCTGAGGCTTCTCGAGGCCAATCACATCTAACCACTGGAACTTCCAAAGGGTCCTTCACACCCTTGCTGCAACTCAAGAAGTTCCCCGACATACCCGTCTGCACTCGAGAGGAAGCACGTGGTGTCCCGCACACATCCAGGGGAGCCCCGTTTCCGCCTCCAAGCTCGAGATGAGGGATCCTTTCCCTGTTTCGTAGGGAAAGAATTCCCGGCGTTCCCGTCGCATCTCAAGAGGAGGCGCTCTCCACAGGAAAGGCGAGAGGAACTCCAGGGTCGTGCCACCATTCCAAGAGTCCCCCAGATGTGTCAGTCCATTCCAGAGGAACCTGTTTTCCCTGCACTGCCTTGACGTTCAAGCCGAGGATCGAATCCTACCACGCGTGCACGTGGGACAGCCCTGTGGGAAAGCCTCGTGGGAAAGCCTCGTGGGAAAGACTCGAGGGAAAACCATAGATGCTTTGATCCACGCGGCGGACTGCGTGACACTGCTGCTACCGCTCTGGAGGAAAGCGCAAGTGCATGCCCGCAATCGAGACGAGGACTGACTCCCCTGGGGAGACTCCAGAAGTACCCCAAGATCCATGTCAGCACTGGAGAGGAATCCTCAGGTTCCGGCCCCGACTCCACACAAGGTCTTAGGCCCCGGCATCGACGGGAGAGGAATCCCGAGAGGCCCCCGAGGAACTCGATTGGGGACTGGCCTTTCCTGAGGCCACCAGAGCGGGTCCCTGAGGTCCCCGTCGTAAGTCGAGAGCACCTGCCGCAACTCGAGAAAATCCAGGAGGTTTTGCCCTCCAGGCGAGATGAGGCCCATTTCCGCTGAGGCTTCTCGAGGCCAATCACATCTAACCACTGGAACTTCCAAAGGGTCCTTCACACCCTTGCTGCAACTCAAGAAGTTCCCCGACATACCCGTCTCCACTCGAGAGGAAGCACGTGGGGTCCCGCACACATCCAGGGGAGCCCCGTTTCCGCCTCCTAGCTCGAGATGAGGGATCCTTTCCCTGTTTCGTAGGGAAAGAATTCCCGGCGTTCCCGTCGCATCTCAAAGGAGGCGCTCTCCACAGGAAAGGCGAGAGGAATTCCAGGGTCGTGCCACCATTCCAAGAGTCCCCCAGATGTGTCAGTCCATTCCAGAGGAACCTGTTTTCCCTGCACTGCCTTGACGTTCAAGCCGAGGATCGACTCCCACCACGTGTGCACGTGGGACAGCCCTGTGGGAAAGACTCGTGGGAAAGCCTCGTGGGAAAGACTCGAGGGAAAACCATAGATCCTTTGATCCACGCGGCGGACTGCGTGACAATGCTGCTACCGCTCTGGAGGAAAGCGCAAGTGCATGCCCGCATTCGAGACGAGGACTGACTCCCCTGGGGAGACTCCAGAAGTACCCCAAGATCCATGTCAGCACTGGAGATGAATCCTCAGGTTCCGGCCCCGACTCCACACAAGGTCTTAGGCCCTGGCATCGACGGGAGAGGAATCCCGAGATGCCCCCGAGGAACTCGCATGGGGACTGGCCTTTCCTGAGGCCACCAGAGCGGGTCCCTGAGGTCCCCGTCGTAAGCCGAGAGCACCTGCCGCAACTCGAGAAAATCCAGGAGGTTTTGCCCTCCAGGCGCGATGAGGCCCATTTCCGCTGAGGCTTCTCGAGGCTAATCACGTCTAACCACTGGAACTTCCAAAGGGTCCTTCACACCCTTGCTGCAACTCAAGAAGTTCCCCGACATACCCGTCTCCACTCGAGAGGAAGCACGTGGGTCCCGCACACATCCAGGGGAGCCCCGTTTCCGCCTCCTAGCTCTAGATGAGGGATCTTTTCACTGTTTCGTAGGGAAAGAATTCCCGGCGTTCCCGTCGCATCTCAAGAGGAGGTGCTCTCCACAGGAAAGGCGAGAGGAACTCCAGGGTCGTGCCACCATTCCAAGAGTCCCCCAGATGTGTCAGTCCGTTCCAGAGAAACCTGTTTTCCCTGCACTGCCTTGACGTTCAAGCCGAGGATCGACTCCCACCACGTGTGAACGTGGGACAGCCCTGTGGGAAAGCCTCGTGGGAAAGCCTCGTGGGAAAGACTCGAGGGAAAACCATAGATCCTTTGATCCACGCGGCGGACTGCGTGACACTGCTGCTACCGCTCTGGAGGAAAGCGCAAGTGCATGCCCGCATTCGAGACGAGGACTGACTCCCCTGGGGAGACTCCAGAATTACCCCAAGATCCATGTCAGCACTGGAGAGGAATCCTCAGGTTCCGGCCCCAACTCCACACAAGGTCTTAGGCCCCGGCATCGACGGGAGAGGAATCCCGAGAGGCCACCGAGGAACTCGCATGGGGACTGGCCTTTCCTGAGGCCACCAGAGCGGGTCCCTGAGGTCCCCGTCGTAAGTCGAGAGCACCTGCCGCAACTCGAGAAAATCCAGGAGGTTTTGCCCTCCAGGCGAGATGAGGCCCATTGCCGCTGAGGTTTCTCGAGGCCAATCACATCTAACCACTGGAACTTCCAAAGGGTCCTTCACACCCTTGCTGCAACTCAAGAAGTTCCCCGACATACCCGTCTGCACTCGAGAAGAAGCACGAGGTGTCCCGCACACATCCAGGGGAGCCCCGTTTCCGCCTCCTAGCTCGAGATGAGGGATCCTTTCCCTGTTTCGTAGGGAAAGAATTCCCGGCGTTCCCGTCGCATCTCAAGAGGAGGCGCTCTCCACAGGAAAGGCGAGAGGAACTCCAGGGTCGTGCCACCATTCCAAGAGTCCCCCAGATGTGTCAGTCCATTCCAGAGGAACCTGTTTTCACTGCACTGCCTTGACGTTCAAGCCGAGGATAGACTCCCACCACGTGTGCACGTGGGACAGCCCTGTGGGAAAGCCTCGTGGGAAAGCCTCGTGGGAAAGACTCGAGGGAAAACCATAGATCCTTTGATCCACGCGGCGGACTGGGTGACACTGCTGCTACCGCTCTGGAGGAAAGCGCAACTGCATGCCCGCATTCGAGACGAGGACTGACTCCCCTGGGGAGACTCCAGAATTACCCCAAGATCCATGTCAGCACTGGAGAGGAATCCTCAGGTTCCGGCCCCGACTCCACACAAGGTCTTAGGCCCCGGCATCGACGGGAGAGGAATCCCGAGACGCCCCCGAGGAACTCGCATGGGGACTGGCCTTTCCTGAGGCCACCAGAGCGGGTCCCTGAGGTCCCCGTCGTAAGTCGAGAGCACCTGCCGCAACTCGAGAAAATCCAGGAGGTTTTGCCCTCCAGGCGAGATGAGGCCCATTGCCGCTGAGGCTTCTCGAGGCCAATCACATCTAACCACTGGAACTTCCAAAGGGTCCTTCACACCCTTGCTGCAACTCAAGAAGTTCCCCGACATACCCGTCTGCACTCGAGAGGAAGCACGAGGTGTCCCGCACACATCCAGGGGAGCCCCGTTTCCGCCTCCTAGCTCGAGATGAGGGATCCTTTCCCTGTTTCGTAGGGAAAGAATTCCCGGCGTTCCCGTCGCATCTCAAGAGGAGGCGCTCTCCACAGGAAAGGCGAGAGGAACTCCAGGGTCGTGCCACCATTCCAAGAGTCCCCCAGATGTGTCAGTCCATTCAGAGGAGCCTGTTTTCCCTGCACTGCCTTGACGTTCAAGCCGAGGATCGACTCCCACCACGTGTGCACGTGGGACAGCCCTGTGGGAAAGCCTCGTGGGAAAGCCTCGTGGGAAAGACTCGAGGGAAAACCATAGATCCTTTGATCCACGCGGCGGACTGCGTGACACTGCTGCTACCGCTCTGGAGGAAAGCGCAAGTGCATGCCCGCATTCGAGACGAGGACTGACTCCCCTGGGGAGACTCCAGAAGTACCCCAAGATCCATGTCAGCACTGGAGAGGAATCCTCAGGTTCCGGCCCCGACTCCACACAAGGTCTTAGGCCCCGGCATCGACGGGAGAGGAATCCCGAGAGGCCCCCGAGGAACTCGCATGGGGACTGGCCTTTCCTGAGGCCACCAGAGCGGGTCCCTGAGGTCCCCGTCGTAAGTCGAGAGCACCTGCCGCAACTCGAGAATATCCAGGAGGTTTTGACCTCCAGGCGAGATGAGGCCCATTTCCGCTGAGGCTGCTCGAGGCTAATCACGTCTAACCACTGGAACTTCCAAAGGGTCCTTCACACCCTTGCTGCAACTCAAGAAGTTCCCCGACCTACCCGTCTCCACTCGAGAGGAAGCACGTGGGTCCCGCACACATCCAGGGGAGCCCCGTTTCCGCCTCCTAGCTCGAGATGAGGGATCCTTTCCCTGTTTCGTAGGGAAAGAATTCCCGGCGTTCCCGTCGCATCTCAAGAGGAGGCGCTCTCCACAGGAAAGGCGAGAGGAACTCCAGGGTCGTGCCACCATTCCAAGAGTCCCCCAGATGTGTCAGTCCATTCCAGAGGAACCTGTTTTCCCTGCACTGCCTTGACGTTCAAGCCGAGGATCGACTCCCACCACGTGTGCACGTGGGACAGCCCTGTGGGAAAGCCTCGTGGGAAAGCCTCGTGGGAAAGACTCGAGGGAAAACCATAGATCCTTTGATCCACGCGGCGGACTGCGTGACACTGCTGCTACCGCTCTGGAGGAAAGCGCAAGTGCATACCCGCATTCGAGACGAGGACTGACTCCCCTGGGGAGACTCCAGAAGTACCCCAAGATCCATGTCTGCACTGGAGAGGAATCCTCAGGTTCCGACCCCGACTCCACACAAGGTCTTGGCCCCGGCAACGACGGAAGAGGAATCCCGAGAGGCCCCCGAGGAACTCGCATGGGGACTGGCCTTTCCTGAGGCCACCAGAGCGGGTCCCTGAGGTCCCCGTCGTAAGTCGAGAGCACCTGCCGCAACTCGAGAAAATCCAGGAGGTTTTGCCCTCCAGGCGAGATGAGGCCCATTTCCGCTGAGGCTTCTCGAGGCCAATCACATCTAACCACTGGAACTACCAAAGGGTCCTTCACACCCTTGCTGCAACTCAAGAACTTCCCCGACATACCCGTCTCCCCTCGAGAGGAAGCACGTGGGGTCCCGCACACATCCAGGGGAGCCCCGTTTCCACCTCCTAGCTCGAGACGAGGGATCCTTTCCCTGTTTCGTAGGGAAAGAATTCTCGGCGTTCCCGTCGCATCTCAAGAGGAGGCGCTCTCCACAGGAAAGGGGAGAGGAACTCCAGGGTCGTGCCACCATTCAAAGAGTCCCCCAGATGTGTCAGTCCATTACAGAGGAACCTGTTTTCCCTGCACTGCCTTGACGTTCAAGCCGAGGATCGAGTCCCACCACGTGTGCACGTGGGACAGCCCTGAGGGAAAGCCTCCTGGGAAAGCCTCGTGGGAAAGACTCGAGGGAAAACCATAGATCCTTTGATCCACGCGGCGGACTGCGTGACACTGCTGCTACCGCTCTGGAGGAAAGCGCAAGTGCATGCCCGCATTCGACACGAGGACTGACTCCGCTGGGGAGACTCCAGAAGTACCCCAAGATCCATGTCAGCACTGGAGAGGAATCCTCAGGTTCCGGCACCGACTCCACACAAGGACTTAGGCCCCGGCAACGACGGGAGAGGAATCCCCAGATGCCCCCGAGGAACTCGCATGTGGACTGGCCTTTCCTGAGGCCAACAGAGCGGGTCCCTGAGGTCCCCGTCGTAAGTCGAGAGCACCTGCCGCAACTCGAGAAAATCCAGGAGGTTTTGACCTCCAGGCGAGATGAGGCCCATTTCCGCTGAGGCTGCTCGAGGCTAATCACGTCTAACCACTGGAACTTCCAAAGGGTCCTTCACACCCTTGCTGCAACTCAAGAAGTTCCCCGAAATACCCGTCTCCACTCGAGAGGAAGAACGTGGGTCCCGCACACATCCAGGGAAGCCCCGTTTCCGCCTCCTAGCTCGAGTTGAGGGATCCTTCCCTTTTTCGTAGGGAAAGAATTCCCGGCGTTCCAGTCGCATCTCAAGAGGAGGCGTTCTCCACAGGAAAGGCGAGAGAAACTCCAGGGTCGAGACACCATTCCAAGAGTCCCCCAGATGTGTCAGTCCATTCCAGAGGAACCTGTTTTCCCTGCACTGCCTTGACGTTCAAGCCGAGGATCGACTCCCACCACGTGTGCACGTGGGACAGCCCTGTGGGAAAGCCTCGTGGGAAAGCCTCGTGGGAAAGACTCGAGGGAAAACCATAGATCCTTTGATCCACGCGGCGGACTGCGTGACACTGCTGCTACCGCTCTGGAGGAAAGCGCAAGTGCATGCCCGCATTCGAGACGAGGACTGACTCCCCTGGGGAGACTCCAGAAGTACCCCAAGATCCATGTCAGCACTGGAGAGGAATCCTCAGGTTCCGGCCCCGACTCCACACAAGGTCTTAGCCCCGGCAAAGACGGGAGAGGAATCCCGAGAGGCCCCCGAGGAACTCGGATGGGGACTGGTCTTTCCTGAGGCCACCAGAGCGGGTCCCTGAGGTCCCCGTCGTAAGTCGAGAGCACCTGCCGCAACTCGAGAAAATCCAGGCGGTTTTGCCCTCCAGGTGAGATGAGGCCCATTTCGGCTGAGGCTTCTCGAGGCTAATCACGTCTAACCACTGGAACTTCCAAAGGGTCCTTCACACCCTTGCTGCAACTAAAGAAGTTCCCCGACATACCCGTCTCCACTCGAGAGGAAGCACGAGGTTCCCGCACACATCCAGGGGAGCCCCGTTTCCGCCTCCTAGCTCTAGATGAGGGATCTTTTCCCTGTTTCGTAGGGAAAGAATTCCCGGCGTTCCCGTCGCATCTCAAGAGGAGGCGCTCTCCACAGGAAAGGCGAGAGGAACTCCAGGGTCGTGCCACCATTCCAAGAGTCCCCCAGATGTGTCAGTCCATTCCAGAGGAACCAGTTTTCCCTGCACTGCCTTGACGTTCAAGCCGAGGATCGACTCCCACCACGTGTGCACGTGGGACAGCCTTGTGGGAAAGCCTCGTGGGAAAGCCTCGTGGGAAAGACTCGAGGGAAAACCATAGATCCTTTGATCCACGCGGCGGACTGCGTGACACTGCTGCTACCGCTCTGGAGGAAAGCGCAAGTGCATGCCCGCATTCGAGACGAGGACTGACTCCCCTGGGGAGACTCCAGACGTACCCCAAGATCCATGTCAGCACTGGAAAGGAATCCTCAGGTTCCGGCCCCGACTCCACACAAGGTCTTAGGCCCCGGCCTCGACGGGAGAGGAATCCCGAGACGCCCCCCAGGAACTCGCATGGGGACTGGCCTTTCCTGAGGCCACCAGAGCGGGTCCCTGAGGTCCCCGTCGTAAGTCGAGAGCACCTGCCGCAACTCGAGAAAATCCAGGAGGTTTTGCCCTCCAGGCGAGATGAGGCCCATTTCCGCTGAGGCTTCTCGAGGCTAATCACGTCTAACCACTGGAACTTCCAAAGGGTCCTTCACACCCTTGCTGCAACTCAAGAAGTTCCCCGACATACCCGTCTCCACTCGATAGGAAGCACGTGGGGTCCCTCACACATCCAGGGGAGCCCCGTTTCCGCCACCTAGCTCGAGATGAGGGATCTTACCTTTTTCGTAGGGAAAGAATTCCCGGCCTTCCAGTCGCATCTCAAGAGGAGGCGCTCTCCACAGGAAAGGCGAGAGGAACTCCAGGGTCGTGACACCATTCCAAGAGTCCCCCAGATGTGTCAGTCCATTCCAGAGGAACCTGTTTTCCCTGCACTGCCTTGACGTGCAAGCCGAGGATCGACTCCCACCACGTGTGCACGTGGGACAGCCCTGTGGGAAAGCCTCGTGGGAAAGCCTCGTGGGAAAGACTCGAGGGAAAACCATAGATCCTTTGATTCACGCGGCGGACTGCGTGACACTGCTGCTACTGCTCTGGAGGAAAGCGCAAGTGCATGCCCGCATTCGAGACGAGGACTGACTCCCCTGGGGAGACTCCAGACGTACCCCAAGATCCATGTCAGCACTGGAGAGGAATCCTCAGGTTCCGGCCCCGACTCCACACAAGGTCTTAGGCCCCGGCATCGACGGGAGAGGAATCCCGAGAGGCCCCCGAGGAACTCGCATGGGGACTGGCCTTTCCTGAGGCCACCAGAGCGGGTCCCTGAGGTCCCCGTCGTAAGTCGAGAGCACCTGCCGCAACTCGAGAAATTCCAGGAGGTTTTGCCCTCCAGGCGAGATGAGGCCCATTTCCGCTGAGTCTTCTCGAGGCCAATCACATCTAACCACTGGAACTTCCAAAGGGTCCTTCACACCCTTGCTGCAACTCAAGAAGTTCCCCGAAATACCCGTCTCCACTCGAGAGGAAGAACGTGGGTCCCGCACACATCAAGGGAAGCCCCGTTTCCGCCTCCTAGCTCGAGATGAGGGATCCTTCCCTTTTTCGTAGGGAAAGAATTCCCGGCGTTCCAGTCGCATCTCAAGAGGAGGCGTTCTCCACAGGAAAGGCGAGAGGAACTCCAGGGTCGAGACACCATTCCAAGAGTCCCCCAGATGTGTCAGTCCATTCCAGAGGAACCTGTTTTCCCTGCACTGCCTTGACGTTCAAGCCGAGGATCGACTCCCACCACGTGTGCACGTGGGACAGCCCTGTGGGAAAGCCTCGTGGGAAAGCCTCGTGGGAAAGACTCGAGGGAAAACCATAGATCCTTTGATCCACGCGGCGAACTGCGTGACACTGCTGCGACCGCTCTGGAGGAAAGCGCAAGTGCATGCCCGCATTCGAGACGAGGACTGACTCCCCTGGGGAGACTCCAGAAGTACCCCAAGATCCATGTCAGCACTGGAAAGGAATCCTCAGGTTCCGGCCCCGACTCCACACAAGGTCTTAGGCCCCGGCATCGACGGGAGAGGAATCCCGAGACGCCCCCCAGGAACTCGCATGGGGACTGGCCTTTCCTGAGGCCACCAGAGCGGGTCCCTGAGGTCCCCGTCGTAAGTCGAGAGCACCTGCCGCAACTCGAGAAAATCCAGGAGGTTTTGCCCTCCAGGCGAGATGAGGCCCATTTTCGCTGAGGCTTCTCGAGGCTAATCACGTCTAACCACTGGAACTTCCAAAGGGTCCTTCACACCCTTGCTGCAACTCAAGAAGTTCCCCGACATACCCGTCTGCACTCGAGACGAAGCATGTGGTGTCCAGCCCACATCCAGGGGAGCCCCGATTCCGCCTCCTAGCTCGAGATGAGGGAACCTTTCCCTGTTTCGTAGGGAAAGAATTCCCGGCGTTCCCGTCGCATCTCAAGAGGAGGCGCTCTCCACAGGAAAGGCGAGAGGAACTGAAGGGTCATGCCACCATTCCAAGAGTCCCCCAGATGTGTCAGTCCATTCCAGAGGAACCTGTTTTCCCTGCACTGCCTTGACGTTCAAGCCGAGGATCGACTCCCACCACGTGTGCACGTGGGACAGCCCTGTGGGAAAGCCTCGTGGGAAAGCCTCGTGGGAAAGACTCGAGGGAAAACCATAGATCCTTTGATCCACGCGGCGGACTGCGTGACACTGCTGCTACCGCTCTGGAGGAAAGCGCAAGTGCATGCCCGCATTCGAGACGAGGACTGACTCCCCTGGGGAGACTCCAGAAGTACCCCAAGATCCATGTCAGCACTGGAGAGGAATCCTCAGGTTCCGGCCACGACTCCACAAAGGTCTTAGGCCCCGGCATCGACGGGAGAGGAATCCCGAGAGGCCCCCGAGGAACTCGCATGGGGACTGGCCTTTCCTGAGGCCACCAGAGCGGGTCCCTGAGGTCCCCGTCGTAAGTCGAGAGCACCTGCCGCAACTCGAGAAAATCCAGGAGGTTTTGCCCTCCAGGCGAGATGAGGCCCATTTCCGCTGAGGCTTCTCGAGGCTAATCACGTCTAACCACTGGAACTTCCAAAGGGTCCTTCACACCCTTGCTGCAACTCAAGAAGTTCCCCGACATACCCGTCTCCACTCGAGAGGAAGGACGTGGGTCCCGCACACATCCAGGGGAGCCCCGTTTCCGCCTCCTAGCTCGAGATGAGGGATCCTTTCCCTGTTTCGTAGGGAAAGAATTCCCGGCGTTCCCGTCGCATCTCAAGAGGAGGCGCTCTCCACAGGAAAGGCGAGAGGAACTCCAGGGTCGAGACACCATTCCAAGAGTCCCCCAGATGTGTCAGTCCATTCCAGAGGAACCTGTTTTCCCTGCACTGCCTTGACGTTCAAGCCGAGGATCGACTCCCACCACGTGTGCACGTGGGACAGCCCTGTGGGAAAGCCTCGTGGGAAAGCCTCCTGGGAAAGACTCGAGGGAAAACCATAGATCCTTTGATCCACGCGGCGGACTGCGTGACACTGCTGCTACCGCTCTGGAGGAAAGCGCAAGTGCATGCCCGCATTCGAGACGAGGACTGACTCCCCTGGGGAGACTCCAGAAGTACCCCAAGATCCATGTCAGCACTGGAGAGGAATCCTCAGGTTCCGGCCCCGACTCCACACAAGGTCTTAGGCCCCGGCATCGACGGGAGAGGTATCCCGAGAGGCCCCCGAGGAACTCGCATGGGGACTGGCCTTTCCTGAGGCCACCAGAGCGGGTCCCTGAGGTCCCCGTCGTAAGTCGAGAGCACCTGCCGCAACTCGAGAAAATCCAGGAGGTTTTGCCCTCCAGGCGAGATGAGGCGCATTTCCGCTGAGGCTTCTCGAGTCTAATCACGTCTAACCACTGGAACTTCCAAAGGGTCCTTCACACCCTTGCTGCAACTCAAGAAGTTCCCCGACATACCCGTCTCCACTCGAGAGGAAGCACGTGGGGTCCCTCACACATCCAGGGGAGCCCCGTTTCCGCCTCCTAGCTCGAGATGAGGGATCCTTCCCTTTTTCGTAGGGAAAGATTTCCCGGCGTTCCCGTCGCATCTCAAGAGGAGGCGCTCTCCACAGGAAAGGTGAGAGGAACTTCAGGGTCGTGCCACCATTCCAAGAGTCCCCCAGATGTGTCAGTCCATTCCAGAGGAACCTGTTTTCCCTGCACTGCCTTGACGTTCAAGCCAAGGATCGACTCCCACCACGTGTGCACGTGGGACAGCCCTGTGGGAAAGCCTCGTGGGAAAGCCTCGTGGAAAAGACTCGAGGGAAAACCATAGATCCTTTGATCCACGCGGCGGACTGCGTGACACTGCTGCTACCGCTCTGGAGGAAAGCGCAAGTGCATGCCCGCATTCGAGACGAAGACTGACTCCCCTGGGGAGACTCCAGAAGTACCCCAAGATCCATGTCAGCACTGGAGAGGAATGTTCAGGTTCCGACCCCGACTCCACACAAGGACTTTGGCCCCGGCATCGACCGGAGAGGAATCCCCAGAGGAACCCGAGGAACTCGCATGGGGACTGGCCTTTCCTGAGGCCACCAGAGCGGGTCCCTGAGGTCCCCGTCGTAAGTCGAGAGCACCTTCCGCAACTCGAGAAAATCCAGGAGGTTTGCCCTCCAGGCGAGATGAGGCCCATTTCCGCTGAGGCTTCTCGAGGCGAATCACATCTAACCACTGGAACTTCCAAAGGGTCCTTCACACCCTTGCTGCAACTCAAGAAGTTCCCCGACATACCCGTCTCCACTCGAGAGGAAGCACGTGGTGTCCCGCACACATCCAGGGGAGACCCGTTTCCGCCTCCTAGCTCGAGATGAGGGATCCTTTTCCTGTTTCGTAGGGAAAGAATTCCCGGCGTTCCCGTCGCATCTCAAGAGGAGGTGCTCTCCACAGGAAAGGCGAGAGGAACTCCAGGGTCATGCCACCATTCCAAGAGTCCCCCAGATGTGTCAGTCCATTCCAGAGGAACCTGTTTTCCCTGCACTGCCTTGACGTTCAAGCCGAGGATCAACTACCAGCACGTGTGCACGTGGGACAGCCCTGTGGGAAAGCCTCGTGGGAAAGCCTCGTGGGAAGGACTCGAGGGAAAACCATAGATCCTTTGATCCACGCGGCGGACTGCGTGACACTGCTGCTACCGCTCTGGAGGAAAGCGCAAGTGCATGCTCGCATTCGAGACGAGGACTGACTCCCCTGGGGAGACTCCAGAAGTACCCCAAGATCCATGTCAGCACTGGAGAGGAATCCTCAGGTTCTGGCCCCGACTCCACACAAGGTCTTAGGCCCCGGCATCGACGGGAGAGGAATCCCGAGAGGCCCCCGAGGAACTCGCATGGGGACTGGCCTTTCCTGAGGCCACCAGAGCGGGTCCCTGAGGTCCCCGTCGTAAGTCGAGAGCACCTGCCGCAACTCGAGAAAATCCAGGAGGTTTTGCCCTCCAGGCGAGATGAGGCCCATTTCCGCTGAGGCTTCTCGAGGCCAATCACATCTAACCACTGGAACTTCCAAAGGGTCCTTCACACCCTTGCTGCAACTCAAGAAGTTCCCCGACATACCCGTCTCCACTCGAGAGGAAGCACGTGGTGTCCCACACACATCCAGGGGAGCCCCGTTTCCGCCTCCTAGCTCGAGATGAGGGATCCTTTCCCTGTTTCGTAGGGAAAGAATTCCCGGCGTTCCCGTCGCATCTCAAGAGGAGGCGCTCTCCACAGGAAAGGCGAGAGGAACTCCAGGGTCATGCCACCATTCCAAGAGTCCCCCAGATGTGTCAGTCCATTCCAGAGGAACCTGTTTTCCCTGCACTGCCTTGACGTTCAAGCCGAGGATCGACTCCCACCACGTGTGCACGTGGGACAGCCCTGTGGGAAAGCCTCGTGGGAAAGCCTCGTGGGAAAGACTCGAGGGAAAACAATAGATCCTTTGATCCACGCGGCGGACTGCGTGACACTGCTGCTACCGCTCTGGAGGAAAGCGCAAGTGCATGCCCGCATTCGAGACGAGGACTGACTCCCCTGGGGAGACTCCAGAAGTACCCCAAGATCCATGTCAGCACTAGAGCGGAATCCTCAGGTTCCGGCCCCGACTCCACACAAGGTCTTAGGCCCCGGCATCGACGGGAGAGGAATCCCGAGACGACCCCGAGGAACTCGCATGGCGACTGGCCTTTCCTGAGGCCACCAGAGGGGGTCCCTGAGGTCCCCGTCGTAAGTCGAGAGCACCTGCCGCAACTCGAGAAAATCCAAGAGGTTTTGCCCTCCAGGCGAGATGAGGCCCATTTCCGCTGAGGCTTCTCGAGGCCAATCACATCTAACCACTGGAACTTCCAAAGGGTCCTTCACACCATTGCTGCAACTCAAGAAGTTCCCCGACATACCCGTCTCCACTCGAGAGGAAGCACGTGGGGTCCCGCACACATCCAGGGGAGCCCCGTTTCCGCCTCCTAGCTGGAGATGAGGGATCCTTTCCCTGTTTCGTAGGGAAAGAATTCCCGGCGTTCCAGTCGCATCTCAAGAGGAGGCGCTCTCCACAGGAAACGCGAGAGGAACTCCAGGGTCGTGACACCATTCCAAGAGTCCCCCAGATGTGTCAGTCCATTCCAGAGGAACCTGTTTTCCCTGCACTGCCTTGACGTTCAAGCCGAGGATCGACTCCCACCACGTGTGCACGTGGGACAGCCCTGTGGGAAAGCCTCGTGGGAAAGCCTCGTGGGAAAGACTCGAGGGAAAACCATAGATCCTTTGATTCACGCGGCGGACTGCGTGACACTGCTGCTACCGCTCTGGAGGAAAGCGCAAGTGCATGCCCGCATTCGAGACGAGGACTGACTCCCCTGGGGAGACTCCAGAAGTACCCCAAGATCCATGTCAGCACTGGAGAGGAATCCTCAGGTTCCGGCCCCGACTCCACACAAGGTCTTAGGCCCCGGCATCGACGGGAGAGGAATCCCGAGACGCCCCCGAGGAACTCGATTGGGGACTGGCCTTTCCTGAGGCCACCAGAGCGGTTCCCTGATGTCCCCGTCGTAAGTCGAGAGCACCTGCCGCAACTCGAGAAAATCCAGGAGGTTTTGCCCTCCAGGCGAGATGAGGCCCATTTCCGCTGAGGCTTCTCGAGGCCAATCACATCTAACTACTGGAACTTCCAAAGGGTCCTTCACACCCTTGCTGCAACTCAAGAAGTTCCCCGACATACCCGTCTGCACTCGAGAGGAAGCACGTGGTGTCCCGCACACATCCAGGGGAGACCCGTTTCGGCCTCCTAGCTCGAGATGAGGGATCCTTTCCCTGTTTCGTAGGGAAAGAATTCCCGGCGTTCCCGTCGCATCTCAAGAGGAGGCGCTCTCCACAGGAAAGGCGAGAGGAACTCCAGGGTCATGCCACCATTCCAAGAGTCCCCCAGATGTGTCAGTCCATTCCAGAGGAACCTGTTTTCCCTGCACTGCCTTGACGTTCAAGCCGAGGATCGAGTCCCACCACGTGTGCACGTGGGACAGCCCTGTGGGAAAGCCTCGTGGGAAAGCCTCGTGGGAAAGACTCGAGGGAAAACCATAGATCCTTTGATCCACGCGGCGGACTGCGTGACACTGCTGCTACCGCTCTGGAGGAAAGCGCAAGTGCATGCCCGCATTCGAGACGAGGACTGACTCCCCTGGGGAGACTCCAGAAGTACCCCAAGATCCATGTCAGCACTGGAGAGGAATCCTCAGGTTCCGGCCCCGACTCCACACAAGGTCTTAGGCCCCGGCATCGACGGGAGAGGAATCCCGAGAGGCCCCCGAGGAACTCGCATGGGGACTGGCCTTTCCTGAGGCCACCAGAGCGGGTCCCTGAGGTCCCCGTCGTAAGTCGAGAGCACCTGCCGCAACTCGAGAAAATCCAGGAGGTTTTGCCCTCCAGGCGAGATGAGGCCCATTTCCGCTGAGGCTTCTCGAGGACAATCACATCTAACCACTGGAACTTCCAAAGGGTCCTTCACACCATTACTGAAACTCAAGAAGTTCCCCGACATACCCGTCTGCACTCGAGAGGAAGCACGTGGGGTCCCGCACACATCCAGGGGAGCCCCGTTTCCGCCTCCTAGCTCGAGATGAGGGATCCTTTCCCTGTTTCGTAGGGAAAGAATTCCCGGCGTTCCCGTCGCATCTCAAGAAGAGGCGCTCTCCACAGGAAAGGCGAGAGGAACTCCAGGGTCGTGCCACCATTCCAAGAGTCCCCCAGATGTGTCAGTCCATTCCAGAGGAACCTGTTTTCCCTGCACTGCCTTGACGTTCAAGCCGATGATCGAGTCCCACCACGTGTGCACGTGGGAGAGCCCTGTGGGAAAGCCTCGTGGGAAAGCCTCGTGGGAAGGACTCGAGGGAAAACCATAGATCCTTTGATCCACGCGGCGGACTGCGTGACACTGCTGCTACCGCTCTGGAGGAAAGCGCAAGTGCATGCTCGCATTCGAGACGAGGACTGACTCCCCTGGGGAGACTCCAGAAGTACCCCAAGATCCATGTCAGCACTGGAGAGGAATCCTCAGGTTCCGGCCCCGACTCCACACAAGGTCTTAGGCCCCGGCATCGACGGGAGAGGAATCCCGAGACGCCCCCGAGGAACTCGATTGGGGACTGGCCTTTCCTGAGGCCACCAGAGCGGTTCCCTGATGTCCCCGTCGTAAGTCGAGAGCACCTGCCGCAACTCGAGAAAATCCAGGAGGTTTTGCCCTCCAGGCGAGATGAGGCCCATTTCCGCTGAGGCTTCTCGAGGCCAATCACATCTAACCACTGGAACTTCCAAAGGGTCCTTCACACCCTTGCTGCAACTCAAGAAGTTCCCCGACATACCCGTCTGCACTCGAGAGGAAGCACGTGGTGTCCCGCACACATCCAGGGGAGACCCGTTTCGGCCTCCTAGCTCGAGATGAGGGATCCTTTCCCTGTTTCGTAGGGAAAGAATTCCCGGCGTTCCCGTCGCATCTCAAGAGGAGGCGCTCTCCACAGGAAAGGCGAGAGGAACTCCAGGGTCATGCCACCATTCCAAGAGTCCCCCAGATGTGTCAGTCCATTCCAGAGGAACCTGTTTTCCCTGCACTGCCTTGACGTTCAAGCCGAAGATCGAGTCCCACCACGTGTGCACGTGGGACAGCCCTGTGGGAAAGCCTCGTGGGAAAGCCTCGTGGGAAAGACTCGAGGGAAAACCATAGATCCTTTGATCCACGCGGCGGACTGCGTGACACTGCTGCTACCGCTCTGGAGGAAAGCGCAAGTGCATGCCCGCATTCGAGACGAGGACTGACTCCCCTGGGGAGACTCCAGAAGTACCCCAAGATCCATGTCAGCACTGGAGAGGAATCCTCAGGTTCCGGCCCCGACTCCACACAAGGTCTTAGGCCCCGGCATCGACGGGAGAGGAATCCCGAGAGGCCCCCGAGGAACTCGCATGGGGACTGGCCTTTCCTGAGGCCACCAGAGCGGGTCCCTGAGGTCCCCGTCGTAAGTCGAGAGCACCTGCCGCAACTCGAGAAAATCCAGGAGGTTTTGCCCTCCAGGCGAGATGAGGCCCATTTCCGCTGAGGCTTCTCGAGGACAATCACATCTAACCACTGGAACTTCCAAAGGGTCCTTCACACCATTACTGAAACTCAAGAAGTTCCCCGACATACCCGTCTGCACTCGAGAGGAAGCACGTGGGGTCCCGCACACATCCAGGGGAGCCCCGTTTCCGCCTCCTAGCTCGAGATGAGGGATCCTTTCCCTGTTTCGTAGGGAAAGAATTCCCGGCGTTCCCGTCGCATCTCAAGAAGAGGCGCTCTCCACAGGAAAGGCGAGAGGAACTCCAGGGTCGTGCCACCATTCCAAGAGTCCCCCAGATGTGTCAGTCCATTCCAGAGGAACCTGTTTTCCCTGCACTGCCTTGACGTTCAAGCCGATGATCGAGTCCCACCACGTGTGCACGTGGGACAGCCCTGTGGGAAAGCCTCGTGGGAAAGCCTCGTGGGAAGGACTCGAGGGAAAACCATAGATCCTTTGATCCACGCGGCGGACTGCGTGACACTGCTGCTACCGCTCTGGAGGAAAGCGCAAGTGCATGCTCGCATTCGAGACGAGGACTGACTCCCCTGGGGAGACTCCAGAAGTACCCCAAGATCCATGTCAGCACTGGAGAGGAATCCTCAGGTTCTGGCCCCGACTCCACACAAGGTCTTAGGCCCCGGCATCGACGGGAGAGGAATCCCGAGAGGCCCCCGAGGAACTCGCATGGGGACTGGCCTTTCCTGAGGCCACCAGAGCGGGTCCCTGAGGTCCCCGTCGTAAGTCGAGAGCACCTGCCGCAACTCGAGAAAATCCAGGAGGTTTTGCCCTCCAGGCGAGATGAGGCCCATTTCCGCTGAGGCTTCTCGAGGCCAATCACATCTAACCACTGGAACTTCCAAAGGGTCCTTCACACCCTTGCTGCAACTCAAGAAGTTCCCCGACATACCCGTCTCCACTCGAGAGGAAGCACGTGGTGTCCCACACACATCCAGGGGAGCCCCGTTTCCGCCTCCTAGCTCGAGATGAGGGATCCTTTCCCTGTTTCGTAGGGAAAGAATTCCCGGCGTTCCCGTCGAATCTCAAGAGGAGGCGCTCTCCACAGGAAAGGCGAGAGGAACTCCAGGGTCATGCCACCATTCCAAGAGTCCCCCAGATGTGTCAGTCCATTCCAGAGGAACCTGTTTTCCCTGCACTGCCTTGACGTTCAAGCCGAGGATCGACTCCCACCACGTGTGCACGTGGGACAGCCCTGTGGGAAAGCCTCGTGGGAAAGCCTCGTGGGAAAGACTCGAGGGAAAACCATAGATCCTTTGATCCACGCGGCGGACTGCGTGACACTGCTGCTACCGCTCTGGAAGAAAGCGCAAATGCATGCCCGCATTCGAGACGAGGACTGACTCCCCTGGGGAGACTCCAGAAGTACCCCAAGATCCATGTCAGCACTGGAGAGGAATCCTCAGGTTCCGGCCCCGACTCCACACAAGGTCTTAGGCCCCGGCATCGACGGGAGAGGAATCCCGAGAGGCCCCCGAGGAACTCGCATGGGGACTGGCCTGTCCTGAGGCCACCAGAGGGGGTCCCTGAGGTCCCCGTCGTAAGTCGAGAGCACCTGCCGCAACTCGAGAAAATCCAGGAGGTTTTGCCCTCCAGGCGAGATGAGGCCCATTTCCGCTGAGGCTTCTCGAGGCCAATCACATCTAACCACTGGAACTTCCAAAGGGTCCTTCACACCCTTGCTGCAACTCAAGAAGTTCCCCGACATACCCGTCTGCACTCGAGAGGAAGCACGTGGTGTCCCGCACACATCCAGGGGAGCCCCGTTTCCGCCTCCTAGCTCGAGATGAGGGATCCTTTCCCTGTTTCGTAGGGAAAGAATTCCCGGCGTTCCCGTCGCATCTCAAGAGGAGGCGCTCTCCACAGGAAAGGCGAGAGGAACTCCAGGGTCATGCCACCATTCCAAGAGTCCCCCAGATGTGTCAGTCCATTCCAGAGGAACCTGTTTTCCCTGCACTGCCTTGACGTTCAAGCCGAGGATCGACTCCCACCACGTGTGCACGTGGGACAGCCCTGTGGGAAAGCCTCGTGGGAAAGCCTCGTGGGAAAGACTCGAGGGAAAACCATAGATCCTTTGATCCACGCGGCGGACTGCGTGACACTGCTGCTACCGCTCTGGAGGAAAGCGCAGTGCATGCCCGCATTCGAGACGAGGACTGACTCCCCTGGGGAGACTCCAGAAGTACCCCAAGATCCATGTCAGCACTGGAGCGGAATCCTCAGGTTCCGGCCCCGACTCCACACAAGGTCTTAGGCCCCGGCATCGACGGGAGGGGAATCCCGAGAGGCCCCCGAGGAACTCGCATGGGGACTGGCCATTCCTGAGGCCCCCAGAGCGGGTCCCTGAGGTCCCCATCGTAAGTCGAGAGCACCTGCCGCAACTCGAGAAAATCCAGGAGGTTTTGCCCTCCAGGCGAGATGAGGCACATTTCCGCTGAGGCTTCTCGAGGCCAATCACGTCTAACCACTGGAACTTCCAAAGGGTCCTTCACACCCTTGCTGCAACTCAAGAAGTTCCCCGACATACCCGTCTGCACTCGAGAGGAAGCACGTGGTGTCCCGCACACATCCAGGGGAGCCCCGTTTCCGCCTCCTAGCTCGAGATGAGGGATCCTTTCCCTGTTTCGTAGGGAAAGAATTCCCGGCGTTCCCGTCGCATCTCAAGAGGAGGCGCTCTCCACAGGAAAGGCGAGAGGAACTCCAGGGTCATGCCACCATTCCAAGAGTCCCCCAGATGTGTCAGTCCATTCCAGAGGAACCTGTTTTCCCTGCACTGCCTTGACGTTCAAGCCGAGGATCGACTCCCACCACGTGTGCACGTGGGAGAGCCCTGTGGGAAAGCCTCGTGGGAAAGCCTCGTGGGAAAGACTCGAAGGAAAACCATAGATCCTTTGATCCACGCGGCGGACTGCGTGACACTGCTGCTACCGCTCTGCAGGAAAGCACAAGTGCATGCCCGCATTCGAGACGAGGACTGACTCCCCTGGGGAGACTCCAGAAGTACCCCAAGATCCATGTCAGCACTGTAGAGGAATCCTCAGGTTCCGGCCCCGACTCCACACAAGGTCTTAGGCCCCGGCATCGACGGGAGAGGAATCCCGAGACGCCCCCGAGGAACTCGATTGGGGACTGGCCTTTCCTGAGGCCACCAAGGCGGTTCCCTGATGTCCCCGTCGTAAGTCGAGAGCACCTGCCGCAACTCGAGAAAATCCAGGAGGTTTTGCCCTCCAGGCGAGATGAGGCCCATTTCCGCTGAGGCTTCTCGAGGCCAATCACGTCTAACCACTGGAACTTCCAAAGGGTCCTTCACACCCTTGCTGCAACTCAAGAAGTTCCCCGACATACCCGTCTGCACTCGAGAGGAAGCACGTGGTGTCCCGCACACATCCAGGGGAGACCCGTTTCGGCCTCCTAGCTCGAGATGAGGGATCCTTTCCCTGTTTCGTAGGGAAAGAATTCCCGGCGTTCCCGTCGCATCTCAAGAGGAGGCGCTCTCCACAGGAAAGGCGAGAGGAACTCCAGGGTCATGCCACCATTCCAAGAGTCCCCCAGATGTGTCAGTCCATTCCAGAGGAACCTGTTTTCCCTGCACTGCCTTGACGTTCAAGCCGAGGATCGACTCCCACCACGTGTGCACGTGGGACAGCCCTGTGGGAAAGCCTCGTGGGAAAGCCTCGTGGGAAAGACTCGAGGGAAAACCATAGATCCTTTGATCCACGCGGCGGACTGCGTGACACTGCTGCTACCGCTCTGGAGGAAAGCGCAAGTGCATGCCCGCATTCGAGACGAGGACTGACTCCCCTGGGGAGACTCCAGAAGTACCCCAAGATCCATGTCAGCACTGGAGCGGAATCCTCAGGTTCCGGCCCCAACTCCACACAAGGTCTTAGGCCCCGGCATCGACGGGAGAGGAATCCCGAGACGACCCCGAGGAACTGGCATGGGGACTGGCCTTTCCTGAGGCCACCAGAGCGGGTCCCTGAGGTCCCCGTCGTAAGTCGAGAGCACCTGCCGCAACTCGAGAAAATCCAGGAGGTTTTGCACTCCAGGCGAGATGAGGCCCATTTCTGCTGAGGCTTCTCGAGGCCAATCACGTCTAACCACTGGAACTTCCAAAGGGTCCTTCACACCCTTGCTGCAACTCAAGAAGTTCCCCGACATACCCGTCTCCACTCGAGAGGAAGCACGTGGTGTCCCGCACACATCCAGGGGAGCCCCGTTTCCGCCTCCTAGCTCGAGATGAGGGATCCTATCCCTGTTTCGTAGGGAAAGAACTCCCGGCGTTCCCGTCGCATCTCAAGAGGAGGCGCTCTCCACAGGAAAGGCGAGAGGAACTCCAGGGTCATGCCACCATTCCAAGAGTCCCCCAGATGTGTCAGTCCATTCCAGAGGAACCTGTTTTCCCTGCACTGCCTTGACGTTCAAGCCGAGGATCGACTCCCACCACGTGTGCACGTGGGACATCCCTGTGGGAAAGCCTCGTGGGAAAGCCTCGTGGGAAAGACTCGAGGGAAAACCATAGATCCTTTGATCCACGCGGAGGACTGCGTGACACTGCTGCTACCGCTCTGGAGGAAAGCACAAGTGCATGCCCGCATTCCAGACGAGGACTGACTCCCCTGGGGAGACTCCAGAAGTACCCCAAGATCCATGTCAGCACTGGAGAGGAATCCTCAGGTTCCGGCCCCGACTCCACACAAGGTCTTAGGCCCCGGCATCGACGGGAGAGGAATCCCGAGAGGCCCCCGAGGAACTCGCATGGGGACTGGCCTTTCCTGAGGCCACCAGAGCGGGTCCCTGAGGTCCCCGTCGTAAGTCGAGAGCACCTGCCACAACTCGAGAAAATCCAGGAGGTTTTGCCCTCCAGGCGAGATGAGGCCCATTTCCGCTGAGGCTTCTCGAGGCCAATCACATCTAACCACTGGAACTTCCAAAGGGTCCTTCACACCATTGCTGCAACTCAAGAAGTTCCCCGACATACCCGTCTCCACTCGAGAGGAAGCACGTGGGGTCCCGCACACATCCAGGGTAGCCCCGTTTCCGCCTCCTAGCTGGAGATGAGGGATCCTTTCCCTGTTTCGTAGGGAAAGAATTCCCGGCGTTCCAGTCGCATCTCAAGAGGAGGCGCTCTCCACAGGAAACGCGAGAGGGACTCCAGGGTCGTGACACCATTCCAAGAGTCCCCCAGATGTGTCAGTCCATTCCAGAGGAACCTGTTTTCCCTGCACTGCCTTGACGTTCAAGCCGAGGATCGACTCCCACCACGTGTGCACGTGGGACAGCCCTGTGGGAAAGCCTCGTGGGAAAGCCTCGTGGGAAAGACTCGAGGGAAAACCATAGATCCTTTGATCCACGCGGCGGACTGCGTGACACTGCTGCTACCGCTCTGGAGGAAAGCGCAAGTGCATGCCCGCATTCGAGACGAGGACTGACTCCCCTGGGGAGACTCCAGAAGTACCCCAAGATCCATGTCAGCACTGGAGCGGAATCCTCAGGTTCCGGCCCCGAGTCCACACAAGGTCTTAGGCCCCGGCATCGACGGGAGAGGAATCCCGAGAGGCCCCCGAGGAACTCGCATGGGGATTGGCCTTTCCTGAGGCCACCAGAGCGGGTCCCTGAGGTCCCCATCGTAAGTCGAGAACACCTGCCGCAACTCGAGAAAATCCAGGAGGTTTTGCCCTCCAGGCGAGATGAGGCCCATTTCCGCTGAGGCTTCTCGAGGCCAATCACGTCTAACCACTGGAACTTCCAAAGGGTCCTTCACACCCTTGCTGCAACTCAAGAAGTTCCCCGACATACCCGTCTCCACTCGAGAGGAAGCATGTGGTGTCCCGCACACATCCAGGGGAGCCCCGTTTCCGCCTCCTAGCTCGAGATGAGGGATCCTTTCCCTGTTTTGTAGGGAGAGAACTCCCGGCGTTCCCGTCGCATCTCAAGAGGAGGCGCTCTCCACAGGAAAGGCGAGAGGAACTCGAGGGTCGTGCCACCATTCCAAGAGTCCCCCAGATGTGTCAGTCCATTCCAGAGGAACCTGTTTTCCCTGCACTGCCTTGACGTTCAAGCCGAGGATCGACTCCCACCACGTGTGCACGTGGGACAGCCCTGTGGGAAAGCCTCGTGGGAAAGCCTCGTGGGAAAGACTCGAGGGAAAACCATAGATCCTTTGATCCACGCGGCGGACTGCGTGACACTGCTGCTACCGCTCTGGAGGAAAGCGCAAGTGCATGCCCGCATTCGAGACGAGGACTGACTCCCCTGGGGAGACTCCAGAAGTACCCCAAGATCCATGTCAGCACTGGAGAGGAATCCTCAGGTTCCGGCCCCGACTCCACACAAGGTCTTAGGCCCCGGCATCGACGGGAGAGGAATCCCGAGAGGCCCCCGAGGAACTCGCATGGGGACTGGCCTTTCCTGAGGCCACCAGAGCGGGTCCCTGAGGTCCCCGTCGTAAGTCGAGAGCACCTGCCGCAACTCGAGAAAATCCAGGAGGTTTTGCCCTCCAGGCGAGATGAGGCCCATTTCCGCTGAGGCTTCTCGAGGCCAATCACATCTAACCACTGGAACTTCCAAAGGGTCCTTCACACCATTACTGAAACTCAAGAAGTTCCCCGACATACCCGTCTGCACTCGAGAGGAAGCACGTGGGGTCCCGCACACATCCAGGGGAGCCCCGTTTCCGCCTCCTAGCTCGAGATGAGGGATCCTTTCCCTGTTTCGTAGGGAAAGAATTCCCGGCGTTCCCGTCGCATCTCAAGAGGAGGCGCTCTCCACAGGAAAGGCGAGAGGAACTCCAGGGTCGTGCCACCATTCCAAGAGTCCCCCAGATGTGTCAGTCCATTCCAGAGGAACCTGTTTTCCCTGCACTGCCTTGACGTTCAAGCCGATGATCGAGTCCCACCACGTGTGCACGTGGGACAGCCCTGTGGGAAAGCCTCGTGGGAAAGCCTCGTGGGAAGGACTCGAGGGAAAACCATAGATCCTTTGATCCACGCGGCGGACTGCGTGACACTGCTGCTACCGCTCTGGAGGAAAGCGCAAGTGCATGCTCGCATTCGAGACGAGGACTGACTCCCCTGGGGAGACTCCAGAAGTACCCCAAGATCCATGTCAGCACTGGAGAGGAATCCTCAGGTTCTGGCCCCGACTCCACACAAGGTCTTAGGCCCCGGCATCGACGGGAGAGGAATCCAGAGAGGCCCCCGAGAAACTCGCATGGGGACTGGCCTTTCCTGAGGCCACCAGAGCGGGTCCCTGAGGTCCCCGTCGTAAGTCGAGAGCACCTGCCGCAACTCGAGAAAATCCAGGAGGTTTTGCCCTCCAGGCGAGATGAGGCCCATTTCCGCTGAGGCTTCTCGATGCCAATCACATCTAACCACTGGAACTTCCAAAGGGTCCTTCACACCATTGCTGCAACTCAAGAAGTTCCCCGACATACCCGTCTCCACTCGAGAGGAAGCACGTGGGGTCCCGCACACATCCAGGGGAGCCCCGTTTCCGCCTCCTAGCTCAAGATGAGGGATCCTTTACCTGTTTCGTAGGGAAAGAATTCCCGGCGTTCCCGTCGCATCTCAAGAGGAGGCGCTCTCCACAGGAAACGCGAGAGGAACTCCAGGGTCGTGACACCATTCCAAGAGTCCCCCAGATGTGTCAGTCCATTCCAGAGGAACCTGTTTTCCCTGCACTGCCTTGACGTTCAAGCCGAGGATCGACTCCCACCACGTGTGCACGTGGGACAGCCCTGTGGGAAAGCCTCGTGGGAAAGCCTCGTGGGAAAGACTCGAGGGAAAACCATAGATCCTTTGATCCACGCAGCGGACTGCGTGACACTGCTGCTACCGCTCTGGAGGAAAGCGCAAGTGCATGCCCGCATTCGAGACGAGGACTGACTCCCCTGGGGAGACTCCAGAAGTACCCCAAGATCCATGTCAGCACTGGAGAGGAATCCTCAGGTTCCGGCCCCGACTCCACACAAGGTCTTAGGCCCCGGCATCGACGGGAGAGGAATCCCGAGACGCCCCCGAGGAACTCGATTGGGGACTGGCCTTTCCTGAGGCCACCAGAGCGGGTCCCTGAGGTCCCCGTCGTAAGTCGAGAGCACCTGCCGCAACTCGAGAAAATCCAGGAGGTTTTGCCCTCCAGGCGAGATGAGGCCCATTTCCGCTGAGGCTTCTCGAGGCCAATCACATCTAACCACTGGAACTTCCAAAGGGTCCTTCACACCATTGCTGCAACTCAAGAAGTTCCCCGACATACCCGTCTCCACTCGAGAGGAAGCACGTGGGGTCCCGCACACATCCAGGGGAGCCCCGTTTCCGCCTCCTAGCTCAAGATGAGGGATCCTTTACCTGTTTCGTAGGGAAAGAATTCCCGGCGTTCCCGTCGCATCTCAAGAGGAGGCGCTCTCCACAGGAAACGCGAGAGGAACTCCAGGGTCGTGACACCATTCCAAGAGTCCCCCAGATGTGTCAGTCCATTCCAGAGGAACCTGTTTTCCCTGCACTGCCTTGACGTTCAAGCCGAGGATCGACTCCCACCACGTGTGCACGTGGGACAGCCCTGTGGGAAAGCCTCGTGGGAAAGCCTCGTGGGAAATACTCGAGGGAAAACCATAGATCCTTTGATCCACGCGGCGGACTACGTGACACTGCTGCTACCGCTCTGGAGGAAAGCGCAAGTGCATGCCCGCATTCGAGAAGAGGACTGACTCCCCTGGGGAGACTCCAGAAGTACCCCAAGATCCATGTCAGCACTGGAGAGGAATCCTCAGGTTCCGGCCCCGACTCCACACAAGGTCTTAGGCCCCGGCATCGACGGGAGAGGAATCCCGAGAGGACCCCGAGGAACTCGCATGGGGACTGGCCTTTCCTGAGGCCACCAGAGCGGGTCCCTGAGGTCCCCGTCGAAAGTCGAGAGCACCTGCCGCAACTCGAGAAAATCCAGGAGGTTTTGCCCTCCAGGCGAGATGAGGCCCATTTCCACTGAGGCTTCTCGAGGCCAATCACGTCTAACCACTGGTACTTCTAAAGGGTCCTTCACACCCTTGCTGCAACTCAAGAAGTTCCCCGACATACCCGTCTCCACTCGAGAGGAAGCATGTGGTGTCCCGCACACATCCAGGGGAGCCCCGTTTCCGCCTCCTAGCTCGAGATGAGGGATCCTTTCCCTGTTTCGTAGGGAAAGAATTCCCGGCGTTCCCGTCGCATCTCAAGAGGAGGCGCTCTCCACAGGAAAGGAGAGAGGAACTCCAGGGTCGTGCCACCATTCCAAGAGTCCCCCAGATGTGTCAGTCCATTCCAGAGGAACCTGTTTTCCCTGCACTGCCTTGACGTTCAAGCCGAGGATCGACTCCCACCACGTGTGCACGTGGGACAGCCCTGTGGGAAAGCCTCGTGGGAAAGCCTCGTGGGAAAGACTCGAGGGAAAACCATAGATCCTTTGATCCACGCGGCGGACTGCGTGACACTGCTGCTACCGCTCTGGAGGAAAGCGCAAGTGCATGCCCGCATTCGAGACGAGGACTGACTCCCCTGGGGAGACTCCAGAAGTACCCCAAGATCCATGTCAGCACTGGAGAGGAATCCTCAGGTTCCGGCCCCGACTCCACACAAGGTCTTAGGCCCCGGCATAGACGGGAGAGGAATCCCGAGACGCCCCCGAGGAACTCGATTGGGGACTGGCCTTTCCTGAGGCCACCAAGGCGGTTCCCTGATGTCCCCGTCGTAAGTCGAGAGCACCTGCCTCAACTCGAGAAAATCCAGGAGGTTTTGCCCTCCAGGCGAGATGAGGCCCATTTCCGCTGAGGCTTCTCGAGGCCAATCACATCTAACCACTGGAACTTCCAAAGGGTCCTTCACACCCTTGCTGCAACTCAAGAAGTTCCCCGACATACCCGTCTGCACTCGAGAGGAAGCACGTGGTGTCCCGCACACATCCAGGGGAGACCCGTTTCGGCCTCCTAGCTCGAGATGAGGGATCCTTTCCCTGTTTCGTAGGGAAAGAATTCCCGGCGTTCCCGTCGCATCTCAAGAGGAGGCGCTCTCCACAGGAAAGGCGAGAGGAACTCCAGGGTCATGCCACCATTCCAAGAGTCCCCCAGATGTGTCAGTCCATTCCAGAGGAACCTGTTTTCCCTGCACTGCCTTGACGTTCAAGCCGAGGATCGACTCCCACCACGTGTGCACGTGGGACAGCCCTGTGGGAAAGCCTCGTGGGAAAGCCTAGTGGGAAAGACTCGAGGGAAAACCATAGATCCTTTGATCCACGCGGCGGACTGCGTGACACTGCTGCTACCGCTCTGGAGGAAAGCGCAAGTGCATGCCCGCATTCGAGACGAGGACTGACTCCCCTGGGGAGACTCCATAAGTACCCCAAGATCCATGTCAGCACTGGAGCGGAATCCTCAGGTTCCGGCCCCGACTCCACACAAGGTCTTAGGCCCCGGCATCGACGGGAGAGGAATCCCGAGACGACCCCGAGGAACTCGCATGGGGACTGGCCTTTCCTGAGGCCACCAGAGCGGGTCCCTGAGGTCCCTGTCGTAAGTCGAGAGCACCTGCCGCAACTCGAGAAAATCCAGGAGGTTTTGCCCTCCAGGCGAGATGAGGCCCATTTCTGCTGAGGCTTCTCGAGGCCAATCACGTCTAACCACTGGAACTTCCAAAGGGTCCTTCACACCCTTGCTGCAACTCAAGAAGTTCCCCGACATACCCGTCTCCACTCGAGAGGAAGCACGTGGGGTCCCGCACACATCCAGGGGAGCCCCGTTTCCGCCTCCTAGCTCAAGATGAGGGATCCTTTCCCTGTTTCGTAGGGAAAGAATTCCCGGCGTTCCCGTCGCATCTCAAGAGGAGGCGCTCTCCACAGGAAAGGCGAGAGGAACTCCAGGGTCATGCCACCATTCCAAGAGTCCCCCAGATGTGTCAGGCCATTCCAGAGGAACCTGTTTTCCCTGCACTGCCTTGACGTTCAAGCCGAGGATCGACTCCCACCACGTGTGCACGTGGGACAGCCCTGTGGGAAAGCCTCGTGGGAAAGCCTCGTGGGAAAGACTCGAGGGAAAACCATAGATCCTTTGATCCACGCGGCGGACTGCGTGACACTGCTGCTACCGCTCTGGAGGAAAGCGCAAGTGCATGCCCGCATTCGAGACGAGGACTGACTCCCCTGGGGAGACTCCAGAAGTACCCCAAGATCCATGTCAGCACTGGAGAGGAATCCTCAGGTTCCGGCCCCGACTCCACACAAGGTCTTAGGCCCCGGCATCGACGGGAGAGTAATCACGAGAGGGCCCCGAGGAACTGGCATGGGGACTGGCCTTTCCTGAGGCCACCAGAGCGGGTCCCTGAGGTCCCCGTCGTAAGTCGAGAGCACCTGCCGCAACTCGAGAAAATCCAGGAGGTTTTGCCCTCCAGGCGAGATGAGGCCCATTTCCGCTGAGGCTTCTCGAGGCCAATCACATCTAACCACTGGAACTTCCAAAGGGTCCTTCACACCCTTGCTGCAACTCAAGAAGTTCCCCGACATACCCGTCTGCACTCGAGAGGAAGCACGTGGTGTCCCGCACACATCCAGGGGAGCCCCGTTTCCGCCTCCTAGCTCGAGATGAGGGATCCTTTCCCTGTTTCGTAGGGAAAGAATTCCCGGCGTTCCAGTCGCATCTCAAGAGGAGGCGCTCTCCACAGGAAAGGCGAGAGGAACTCCAGGGTCGTGACACCATTCCAAGAGTCCCCCAGATGTGTCAGTCCATTCAGAGGAGCCTGTTTTCCCTGCACTGCCTTGACGTTCAAGCCGAGGATCGACTCCCACCACGTGTGCACGTGGGACAGCCCTGTGGGAAAGCCTCGTGGGAAAGCCTCGAGGGAAAACCATAGATCCTTGGATCCACGTGGTGGATTGCGTGACACTGCTGCTACCGCTCTGGAGGAAAGCGCAAGTGCATGCCCGCATTCGAGACGAGGACTGACTCCCCTGGGGAGACTCCAGAAGTACCCCAAGATCCATGTCAGCACTGGAGAGGAATCCTCAGGTTCCGGCCCCGACTCCACACAAGGTCTTAGGCCCCGGCATCGACGGGAGAGGAATCCCGAGAGGCCCCCGAGGAACTAGCATGGGGACGGGCCTTTCCTGAGGCCACCAGAGCGGGTCCCTGAGGTCCCCGTCGTAAGTCGAGAGCACCTGCCGCAACTCGAGAAAATCCAGGAGGTTTTGCCCTCTTGGCGAGATGAGGCCCATTTCCGCTGAGGCTTCTCGAGGCCAATAACATCTAACCACTGGAACTTCCAAAGGGTCCTTCACAATATTGCTGCAACTCAAGAAGTTCCCCGACATACCCGTCTCCACTCGAGAGGAAGCACTTGGGGTCCCGCACCCATCCAGGGGAGCCCCGTTTCCGCCTCCTAGCTCGACATGAGGGATCCTTTCCCAGTTTCGTAGGGAAAGAATTCCCGGCGTTCTCGTCGCATCTCAAGAGGAAGCGCTCTCCACAGGAAAGGCGAGAGGGACTCCAGGGTCATGCCACCATTCCAAGAGTCCCCCAGATGTGTCAGTCCATTCCAGAGGAACCTGTTTTCCCTGCACTGCCTTGACGTTCAAGCCGAGGATCGACTCCCACCACGTGTGCACGTGGGACAGCCCTGTGGGAAAGCCTCGTGGGAAAGCCTCGTGGGAAAGACTCGAGGGAAAACCATAGATCCTTTGATCCACGCGGCGGACTGCGTGACACTGCTGCTACCGCTCTGGAGGAAAGCGCAAGTGCATGCCCGCATTCGAGACGAGGACTGACTCCCCTGGGGAGACTCCAGAAGTACCCCAAGATCCATGTCAGCACTGGAGAGGAATCCTCAGGTTCCGGCCCCGACTCCACACAAGGTCTTAGGCCCCGGCATCGACGGGAGAGGAATCCCGAGAGGCCCCCGAGGAACTCGCATGGGGACTGGCCTTTCCTGAGGCCACCAGAGCGGGTCCCTGAGGTCCCCATCGTAAGTCGAGAGCACCTGCCGCAACTCGAGAAAATCCAGGAGGTTTTGCCCTCCAGGCGAGATGAGGCCCATTTCCGCTGAGGCTTCTCGAGGCCAATCACGTCTAACCACTGGAACTTCCAAAGGGTCCTTCACACCCTTGCTGCAACTCAAGAAGTTCCCCGACATACCCGTCTCCACTCGAGAGGAAGCATGTGGTGTCCCGCACACATCCAGGGGAGCCCCGTTTCCGCCTCCTAGCTCGAGATGAGGGATCCTTTCCCTGTTTCGTAGGGAAAGAATTCCCGGCGTTCCCGTCGCATCTCAAGAGGAGGCGCTCTCCACAGGAAAGGCGAGAGGAACTCCAGGGTCGTGCCACCATTCCAAGAGTCCCCCAGATGTGTCAGTCCATTCCAGAGGAACCTGTTTTCCCTGCACTGCCTTGACGTTCAAGCCGAGGATCGACTCCCACCACGTGTGCACGTGGGACAGCCCTGTGGGAAAGCCTCGTGGGAAAGCCTCGTGGGAAAGACTCGAGGGAAAACCATAGACCCTTTGATCCACGCGGCGGACTGCGTGACACTGCTGCTACCGCTCTGGAGGAAAGCGCAAGTGCATGCCCGCATTCGAGACGAGGACTGACTCCCCTGGGGAGACTCCAGAAGTACCCCAAGATCCATGTCAGCACTGGAGAGGAATCCTCAGGTTCCGGCCCCGACTCCACACAAGGTCTTAGGCCCCGGCATCGACGGGAGAGGAATCCCGAGAGGCCCCCGAGGAACTCGCATGGGGACTGGCCTTTCCTGAGGCCACCAGAGCGAGTCCCTGAGGTCCCCGTCGTAAGTCGAGAGCACCTGCCGCAACTCGAGAAAATCCAGGAGGTTTTGCCCTCCAGGCGAGATGAGGCCCATTTCCGCTGAGGCTTCTCGAGGCCAATCACATCTAACCACTGGAACTTCCAAAGGGTCCTTCACACCCTTGCTGCAACTCAAGAAGTTCCCCGACATACCCGTCTCCACTCGAGAGGAAGCACGTGGGGTCCCGCACACATCCAGGGGAGCCCCGTTTCCGCCTTCTAGCTCGAGATGAGGGATCCTTTCCCTGTTTCGTAGGGAAAGAATTCCCTGCGTTCCCGTCGCATCTCAAGAGGAGGCGCTCTCCACAGGAAAGGCGAGAGGAACTCCAGGGTCGTGCCACCATTCCAAGAGTCCCCCAGATGTGTCAGTCCATTCCAGAGGAACCTGTTTTCCCTGCACTGCCTTGACGTTCAAGCCGATGATCGAGTCCCACCACGTGTGCACGTGGGACAGCCCTGTGGGAAAGCCTCGTGGGAAAGCCTCGTGGGAAGGACTCGAGGGAAAACCATAGATCCTTTGATCCACGCGGCGGACTGCGTGACACTGCTGCTACCGCTCTGGAGGAAAGCGCAAGTGCATGCTCGCATTCGAGACGAGGACTGACTCCCCTGGGGAGACTCCAGAAGTACCCCAAGATCCATGTCAGCACTGGAGAGGAATCCTCAGGTTCTGGCCCCGACTCCACACAAGGTCTTAGGCCCCGGCATCGACGGGAGAGGAATCCAGAGAGGCCCCCGAGGAACTCGCATGGGGACTGGCCTTTCCTGAGGACACCAGAGCGGGTCCCTGAGGTCCCCGTCGTAAGTCGAGAGCACCTGCCGCAACTCGAGAAAATCCAGGAGGTTTTGCCCTCCAGGCGAGATGAGGCCCATTTCCGCTGAGGCTTCTCGAGGCCAATCACATCTAACCACTGGAACTTCCAAAGGGTCCTTCACACCCTTGCTGCAACTCAAGAAGTTCCCCGACATACCCGTCTGCACTTGAGAGGAAGCACGTGGTTTCCCGCACACATCCAGGGGAGCCCCGTTTCCGCCTCCTAGCTCGAGATGAGGGATCCTTTCCCGGTTTCGTAGGGAAAGAATTCCCGGCGTTCCCGTCGCATCTCAAGAAGAGGCGCTCTCCACAGGAAAGGCGAGAGGAACTCCAGGGTTGCCACCATTCCAAGAGTCCCCCAGATGTGTCAGTCCATTCCAGAGGAACCTGTTTTCCCTGAACTGCCTTGACGTTCAAGCCGAGGATCGACTCCCACCACGTGTGCACGTGGGACAGCCCTGTGGGAAAGCCTCGTGGGAAAGCCTCGTGGGAAAGACTCGAGGGAAAACCATAGATCCTTTGATCCACGCGGCGGACTGCGTGACACTGCTGCTACCGCTCTGGAGGAAAGCACAAGTGCATGCCCGCATTCGAGACGAGGACTGACTCCCCTGGGGAGACTCCAGAAGTACCCCAAGATCCATGTCAGCACTGGAGAGGAATCCTCAGGTTCCGGCCCCGACTCCACACAAGGTCTTAGGCCCCGGCATCGACGGGAGAGGAATCCCGAGACGCCCCCGAGGAACTCGCATGGGGACTGGCCTTTCCTGAGGCCACAAGAGCGGTTCCCTGAGGTCCCGGTCGTAAGTCGAGAGCACTTGCCGGAACTCGAGAAAATCCAGGAGGTTTTGCCCTCCAGGCGAGATGAGGCCCATTTCCGCTGAGGCTTCTCGAGGCCAATCACATCTAACCACTGGAACTTCCAAAGGGTCCTTCACACCATTGCTGCAACTCAAGAAGTTCCCCGACATACCCGTCTCCACTCGAGAGGAAGCACGTGGGGTCCCGCACACATCCAGGGGAGCCCCGTTTCCGCCTCCTAGCTCAAGATGAGGGATCCTTTCCCTGTTTCGTAGGGAAAGAATTCCCGGCGTTCCCGTCGCATCTCAAGAGGAGGCGCTCTCCACAGGAAACGCGAGAGGAACTCCAGGGTCGTGACACCATTCCAAGAGTCCCCCAGATGTGTCAGTCCATTCCAGAGGAACCTGTTTTCCCTGCACTGCCTTGACGTTCAAGCCGAGGATCGACTCCCACCACGTGTGCACGTGGGACAGCCCTGTGGGAAAGCCTCGTGGGAAAGCCTCGTGGGAAATACTCGAGGGAAAACCATAGATCCTTTGATCCACGCGGCGGACTACGTGACACTGCTGCTACCGCTCTGGAGGAAAGCGCAAGTGCATGCCCGCATTCGAGAAGAGGACTGACTCCCCTGGGGAGACTCCAGAAGTACCCCAAGATCCATGTCAGCACTGGAGAGGAATCCTCAGGTTCCGGCCCCGACTCCACACAAGGTCTTAGGCCCCGGCATCGACGGGAGAGGAATCCCGAGAGGCCCCCGAGGAACTCGCATGGGGACTGGCCTTTCCTGAGGCCACCAGAGCGGGTCCCTGAGGTCCCCGTCGAAAGTCGAGAGCACCTGCCGCAACTCGAGAAAATCCAGGAGGTTTTGCCCTCCAGGCGAGATGAGGCCCATTTCCGCTGAGGCTTCTCGAGGCTAATCACGTCTAACCACTGGTACTTCTAAAGGGTCCTTCACACCCTTGCTGCAACTCAAGAAGTTCCCCGACATACCCGTCTCCACTCGAGAGGAAGCATGTGGTGTCCCGCACACATCCAGGGGAGCCCCGTTTCCGCCTCCTAGCTCGAGATGAGGGATCCTTTCCCTGTTTCGTAGGGAAAGAATTCCCGGCGTTCCCGTCGCATGTCAAGAGGAGGCGCTCTCCACAGGAAAGGCGAGAGGAACTCCAGGGTCGTGCCACCATTCCAAGAGTCCCCCAGATGTGTCAGTCCATTCCAGAGGAACCTGTTTTCCCTGCACTGCCTTGACGTTCAAGCCGAGGATCGACTCCCACCACGTGTGCACGTGGGACAGCCCTGTGGGAAAGCCTCGTGGGAAAGCCTCGTGGGAAAGACTCGAGGGAAAACCATAGATCCTTTGATCCACGCGGCGGACTGCGTGACACTGCTGCTACCGCTCTGGAGGAAAGCGCAAGTGCATGCCCGCATTCGAGACGAGGACTGACTCCCCTGGGGAGACTCCAGAAATACCCCAAGATCCATGTCAGCACTGGAGAGGAATCCTCAGGTTCCGGCCCCGACTCCACACAAGGTCTTAGGCCCCGGCATCGACGGGAGAGGAATCCCGAGACGCCCCCGAGGAACTCACATGGGGACTGGCCTTTCCTGAGGCCACCAGAGCGGGTCCCTGAGGTCCCCGTCGTAAGTCGAGAGCACCTGTCGCAACTCGAGAAAATCCAGGAGGTTTTGCCCTCCAGGCGAGATGAGGCCCATTTCCGCTGAGGCTTCTCGAGGCAAATCACGTCTAACCACTGGAACTTACAAAGGGTCCTTCACACCCTTGCTGCAACTCAAGAAGTTCCCCGAGATACCCGTCTGCACTCGAGAGGAAGCACGTGGTGTCCCGCACACATCCAGGGGAGCGCCGTTTCCGCCTCCTAGCTCGAGATGAGGGATCTTTCCCTGTTTCGTAGGGAAAGAATTCCCGGCGTTCCCGTCGCATCTCAAGAGGAGGCGCTCTCCACAGGAAAGGCGAGAGGAACTCCAGGGTCGTGCCACCATTCCAAGAGTCCCCCAGATGAGTCAGTCCATTCCAGAGGAACCTGTTTTCCCTGCACTGCCTTGACGTTCAAGCCGAGGATCGACTCCCACCACGTGTGCACGTGGGACAGCCCTGTGGGAAAGCCTCGTGGGAAAGCCTCGTGGGAAAGACTCGAGGGAAAACCATAGATCCTTTGATCCACGCGGCGGACTGCGTGACACTGCTGCTACCGCTCTGGAGGAAAGCGCAAGTGCATGCCCGCATTCGAGACGAGGACTGACTCCCCTGGGGAGACTCCAGAAGTACCCCAAGATCCATGTCAGCACTGGAGAGGAATCCTCAGGTTCCGGCCCCGACTCCACACAAGGTCTTAGGCCCGGCATCGACGGGAGAGGAATCCCGAGAGGCCCCCGAGAAACTCGCATGGGACGGGCCTTTCCTGAGGCCACCAGAGCGGGTCCCTGAGGTCCCCGTCGTAAGTCGAGAGCACCTGCCACAACTCGAGAAAATCCAGGAGGTTTTGCTCTCCAGGCGAGATGAGGCCCATTTCCGCTGAGGCTTCTCGAGGCCAATCACGTCTAACCACTGGAACTTCCAAAGGGTCCTTCACACCCTTGCTGCAACTCAAGAAGTTCCCCGACTTACCCGTCTCCACTCGAGAGGAAGCACGTGGTGTCCCGCACACATCCAGGGGAGCCCCGTTTCCGCCTCCTAGCTCGAGATGAGGGATCCTTTCCCTGTTTCGTAGGGAAAGAATTCCCGGCGTTCTCGTCGCATCTCAAGAGGATGCGCTCTCCACAGGAAAGGCGAGAGGAACTCCAGGGTCATGCCACCATTCCAAGAGTCCCCCAGATGTGTCAGGCCATTCCAGAGGAACCTGTTTTCCCTGCACTGCCTTGACGTTCAAGCCGAGGATCGACTCCCACCACGTGTGCACGTGGGACAGCCCTGTGGGAAAGCCTCGTGGGAAAGCCTCGTGGGAAAGACTCGAGGGAAAACCATAGATCCTTTGATGCACGCGGCGGACTGCGTGACACTGCTGCTACCGCTCTGGAGGAAAGCGCAAGTGCATGCCCGCATTCCAGACGAGGACTGACTCCCCTGGGGAGACTCCAGAAGTACCCCAAGATCCATGTCAGCACTGGAGAGGAATCCTCAGGTTCCGGCCCCGACTCCACACAAGGTCTTAGGCCCCGGCATCGACGGGAGAGGAATCACGAGAGGGCCCCGAGGAACTCGCATGGGGACTGGCCTTTCCTGAGGCCACCAGAGCGGGTCCCTGAGGTCCCCGTCGTAAGTCGAGAGCACCTGCCGCAACTCGAGAAAATCCAGGAGATTTTGCCCTCCAGGCGTGATGAGGCCCATTTCCGCTGAGGCTTCTCGAGGCCAATCACATCTAACCACTGGAACTTCCAAAGGGTCCTTCACACCCTTGCTGCAACTCAAGAAGTTCCCCGACATACCCGTCTGCACTCGAGAGGAAGCACGTGGTGTCCCGCACACATCCAGGGGAGCCCCGTTTGCGCCTCCTAGCTCGAGATGAGGGATCCTTTCCCTGTTTCGTAGGGAAAGAATTCCCGGCGTTCCAGTCGCATCTCAAGAGGAGGCGCTCTAAACAGGAAAGGCGAGAGGAACTCCAGGGTCGTGACACCATTCCAAGAGTACCCCAGATGTGTCAGTCCATTCAGAGGAACCTGTTTTCCCTGCACTGCCTTGACGTTCAAGCCGACGATCGACTCCCACCACGTGTGCACGTGGGACAGCCCTGTGGGAAAGCCTCGTGGGAAAGCCTCGAGGGAAAACCATAGATCCTTGGATTCACGTGGCGGATTGCGTGACACTGCTGCTACCGCTCTGGAGGAAAGCGCAAGTGCATGCCCGCATTCGAGACGAGGACTGACTCCCCTGGGGAGACTCCAGAAGTACCCCAAGATCCATGTCAGCACTGGAGAGGAATCCTCAGGTTCCGGCCCCGACTCCACACAAGGTCTTAGGCCCCGGCATCGACGGGAGAGGAATCCCGAGAGGCCCCCGAGGAACTCGCATGGGGACGGGCCTTTCCTGAGGCCACCAGAGCGGGTCCCTGAGGTCCCCGTCGTAAGTCGAGAGCACCTGCCGCAACTCGAGAAAATCCAGGAGGTTTTGCCCTCTTGGCGAGATGAGGCCCATTTGCGCTGAGGCTTCTCGAGGCCAATAACATCTAACCACTGGAACTTCCAAAGGGTCCTTCACAATATTGCTGCAACTCAAGAAGTTCCCCGACATACCCGTCTCCACTCGAGAGGAAGCACTTGGGGTCCCGCACACATCCAGTGGAGCCCCGTTTCCGCCTCCTAGCTCGAGATGAGGGATCCTTTCCCTGTTTCGTATGGAAAGAATTCCCGGCGTTCTCGTCGCATCTCAAGAGGAGGCGCTCTCCACAGGAAAGGCGAGAGGAACTCCAGGGTCATGCCACCATTCCAAGAGTCCCCCAGATGTGTCAGTATATTCCAGAGGAACCTGTTTTCCCTGCACTGCCTTGACGTTCAAGCCGAGGATCGACTCCCACCACGTGTGCACGTGGGACAGCCCTGTGGGAAAGCCTCGTGGGAAACCCTCGTGGGAAAGACTCGAGGGAAAACCATAGATCCTTTGATCCACGCGACGGACTGCGTGACACTGCTGCTACCGCTCTGGAGGAAAGCGCAAGTGCATGCCCGCATTCGAGACGAGGACTGACTCCCCTGGGGAGACTCCAGAAGTACCCCAAGATCCATGTCAGCACTGGAGAGGAATCCTCAGGTTCCGGCCCCGACTCCACACAAGGTCTTAGGCCCCGGCATCGACGGGAGAGGAATCCCGAGAGGCCCCCGAGGAACTCGCATGGGGACTGGCCTTTCCTGAGGCCACCAGAGCGGGTCCCTGAGGTCCCCGTCGTAAGTCGAGAGCACCTGCCGCAACTCGAGAAAATCCAGGAGGTTTTGCCCTCCAGGCGAGATGAGGCCCATTTCCGCTGAGGCTTCTCGAGGCCAATCACATCTAACCACTGGAACTTCCAAAGGGTCCTTCACACCCTTGCTACAACTCAAGAAGTTCCCCGACATAACCGTCTGCACTCGAGAGGAAGCACGTGGTGTCCCGCACACATCCAGGGGAGCCCCGTTTCCGCCTCCTAGCTCGAGATGAGGGATCCTTTCCCTGTTTCGTAGGGAAAGAATTCCCGGCGTTCCAGTCGCATCTCAAGAGGAGGCGCTCTCCACAGGAAAGGCGAGAGGAACTCCAGGGTCGTGACACCATTCCAAGAGTCCCCCAGATGTGTCAGTCCATTCCAGAGGAACCTGTTTTCCCTGCACTGCCTTGACGTTCAAGCCGAGGATCGACTCCCACCACGTGTGCACGTGGGACAGCCCTGTGGGAAAGCCTCGTGGGAAAGCCTCGTGGGAAAGACTCGAGGGAAAACCATAGATCCTTTGATCCACGCGGCAGACTGCGTGACACTGCTGCTACCGCTCTGGAGGAAAGCGCAAGTGCATGCCCGCATTCGAGACGAGGACTGACTCCCCTGGGGAGACTCCAGAAGTACCCCAAGATCCATGTCAGCACTGGAGAGGAATCCTCAGGTTCCGGCCCCGACTCCACACAAGGTCTTAGGCTCCGGCATCGACGGGAGAGGAATGCCGAGAGGCCCCCGAGGAACTCGCATGGGGACTGGCCTTTCCTGAGGCCACCAGAGCGGGTCCCTGAGGTCCCCGTCGTAAGTCGAGAGCACCTGCCGCAACTCGAGAAAATCCAGGAGGTTTTGCCCTCCAGGCGAGATGAGGCCCATTTCCGCTGAGGCTTCTCGAGACTAATCACGTCTAACCACTGGAACTTCCAAAGGGTCCTTCACACCCTTGCTGCAACTCAAGAAGTTCCCCGACATACCCGTCTCCACTCGAGAGGAAGCACGTGGGGTCCCGCACACATCCAGGGGAGCCCCGTTTCCGCCTCCTAGCTCGAGATGATTGATCCTTTCCCTGTTTCGTAGGGAAAGAATTCCGGCGTTCCCGTCGCATCTCAAGAGGAGGCGCTCTCCACAGGAAAGGCGAGAGGAACTCCAGGGTCGTGCCACCATTCCAAGAGTCCCCCAGATGTGTCAGTCCATTCCAGAGGAACCTGTTTTCCCTGCACTGCCTTGACGTTCAAGCCGAGGATCGACTCCCACCACGTGTGCACGTGGGACAGCCCTGTGGGAAAGCCTCGTGGGAAAGCCTCGTGGGAAAGACTCGAGGGAAAACCATAGATCCTTTGATCCACGCGGCGGACTGCGTGACACTGCTGCTACCGCTCTGGAGGAAAGCGCAAGTGCATGCCCGCATTCGAGACGAGGACTGACTACCCTGGGGAGACTCCAGAAGTACCCCAAGATCCATGTCAGCACTGGAGAGGAATCCTCAGGTTCCGGCCCCGACTCCACACAAGGTCTTAGGCCCCGGCATCGACGGGAGAGGAATGCCGAGAGGCCCCCGAGGAACTCGCATGGGGACTGGCCTTTCCTGAGGCCACCAGAGCGGGTCCCTGAGGTCCCCATCGTAAGTCGAGAGCACCTGCCGCAACTCGAGAAAATCCAGGAGGTTTTGCCCTCCAGGCGAGATGAGGCCCATTTCCGCTGAGGCTTCTCGAGGCCAATCACATCTAACCACTGGAACTTCCAAAGGGTCCTTCAAACCCTTGCTGCAACTCAAGAAGTTCCCCGACATATTCGTCTCCACTCGAGAGGAAGCACGTGGTGTCCCGCACACATCCAGGGGAGCCCCGTTTGCGCCTCCTAGCTCGAGATGAGGGATCCTTTCCCTGTTTCGTAGGGAAAGAATTCCCGGCGTTCCCGTCGCATCTCAAGAGGAGGCGCTCTCCACAGGAAAGGGGAGAGGAACTCCAGGATCGTGCCACCATTCCAAGTGACCCCCAGATTTGTCAGTCCATTCCAGAGGAACCTGTTTTCCCTGCACTGCCTTGACGTTCAAGCCGAGGATCGACTCCCACCACGTGTGCACGTGGGACAGCCCTGTGGGAAAGCCTCGTGGGAAAGCCTCGTGGGAAAGACTCGAGGGAACCATAGATCCTTTGATCCACGCGGCGGACTGCGTGACACTGCTGCTACCGCTCTGGAGGAAAGCGCAAGTGCATGCCCGCATTCGAGACGAGGACTGACTCCCCTGGGGAGACTCCAGAAGTACCCCAAGATCCATGTCAGCACTGGAGAGGAATCCTCAGGTTCCGGCCCCGACTCCACACAAGGTCTTAGGCCCCGGCATCGACGGGAGAGGAATCCCTAGAGGCCCCCGAGGAACTCGCATGGGGACTGGCCTTTCCTGAGGCCAACAGAGCGGGTCCCTGAGGTCCCCGTCGTAAGTCGAGAGCACCTGCCGCAACTCGAGAAAATCCAGGAGGTTTTGCCCTCCAGGCGAGATGAGGCCCATTTCCGCTGAGGCTTCTCGTCGCTAATCATGTCTAACCACTGGAACTTCCAAAGGGTCCTTGACACCCTTGCTGCAACTCAAGAAGTACCCCGACATACCCGTCTCCACTCGTGAGGAAGCACGTGGGTCCCGCACACATCCAGGGGAGCCCCGTTTCCGTCTCCTAGCTCGAGATGAGGGATCCTTTCCCTGTTTCGTAGGGAAAGAATTCCCGGCGTTCCCGTCGCATCTCAAGAGGAGGCGCTCTCCACAGGAAAGGGAGAGGAACTCCAGGGTCGTGACACCATTCCAAGAGTCCCCCAGATTTGTCAGTCCATTCCAGAGGAACCTCTTTTCCCTGCACTGCCTTGACGTTCAAGCCGAGGATCGACTCCCACCCCGTGTGCACGTGGGACAGCCCTGTGGGAAAGCCTCGTGGGAAAGCCTCGTGGGAAAGACTCGAGGGAAAACCATAGATCCTTTGATCCACGCGGCGGACTGCGTGACACTGCTGCTACCGCTCTGGAGGAAAGCACAAGTGCATGCCGGCATTCGAGACGAGGACTGACTCCCCTGGGGAGACTCCATAAGTACCACAAGATCCATGTCAGCACTGGAGAGGAATCCTCAGGTTCCAGCCCCGACTCCACACAAGGTCTTAGGCCCCGGCAACGACGGGAGAGGAATCCCGAGAGGCCCCCGTGGAACTTGCATGGGGACTGGCCTTTCCTGAGGCCACCAGAGCGGTTCCCTGATGTCCCCGTCGTAAGTCGAGAGCACCTGTCGAAACTCGAGAAAATCCAGGAGGTTTTGCCCTCCAGGCGAGATGAGGCCCATTTCTGCTGAGGCTTCTAGAGGCCAATCACATCTAACCACTGGAACTTCCAAAGGGTCCTTCACACGCTTGCTGCAACTCAAGAAGTTCCCCGACATACCCGTCTCCACTCGAGAGGAAGCACGTGGTGTCCCGCACACATCCAGGGGAGCCCCGTTTCCGCCTCCTAGCTCGAGATGAGGGATCCTTTCCCTGTTTCGAAGGGAAAGAATTCCCGGCGTTCCCGTCGCATCTCAAGAGGAGGCGCTCTCCACAGGAAAGGCGAGAGGAACTCCAGGGTCGTGCCACCATTCCAAGAGTCCCCCAGATGTGTCAGTCCATTCCAGAGGAACCTGTTTTCCCTGCACTGCCTTGACGTTCAAGCCGAGGATCGACTCCCACCACGTGTGCACGTGGGACAGCCCTGTGGGAAAGCCTCGTGGGAAAGCCTCGTGGGAAAGACTCGAGGGAAAACCATAGATCCTTTGATCCACGCGGCGGACTGCGTGACACTGCTGCTACCGCTCTGGAGGAAAGCGCAAGTGCATGCCCGCATTCGAGACGAGGACTGACTCCCCTGGGGAGACTCCAGAAGTACCCCAAGATCCATGTCAGCACTGGAGAGGAATCCTCAGGTTCCAGCCCCGACTCCACACAAGGTCTTAGGCCCCGGCATCGACGGGAGAGGAATCCCGAGAGGCCCCCGAGGAACTCGCATGGGGACTGGCCTTTCCTGAGGCCACCAGAGCGGGTCCCTGAGGTCCCAGTCATAAGTCGAGAGCACCTGCCGCAACTCGAGAAAATCCAGGAGGTTTTGCCCTCCAGGCGAGATGAGGCCCATTGCCGCTGAGGCTTCTCGAGGCCAATCACATCTAACCACTGGAACTTCCAAAGGGTCCTTCACACCCTTGCTGCAACTCAAGAAGTTCCCCGACATACCCGTCTCCACTCGAGAGGAAGCACGTGGGGTCCCGCACACATCCAGGGGAGCCCCGTTTCCGCCTCCTAGCTCGAGATGAGGGATCCTTTCCCTGTTTCGTAGGGAAAGAATTCCCGGCGTTCCCGTCGCATCTCAAGAGGAGGCGCTCTCCACAGGAAAAGCGAGAGGAACTCCAGGGTCGTGCCACCATTCCAAGAGTCACCCAGATGTTTCAGTCCATTCCAGAGGAACCTGTTTTCCCTGCACTGCCTTGACGTTCAAGCCGAGGATCGACTCCCACCACGTGTGCACGTGGGACAGCCCTGTGGGAAAGCCTCGTGGGAAAGCCTCGTGGGAAAGCCTCGTGGGAAAGACTCGAGGGAAAAAAATAGATCCTTTGATCCACGCGGCGGACTGCATGACACTGCTGCTACCGCTCTGGAGGAAAGCGCAAGTGCATGCCCGCATTCGAGACGAGGACTCACTCCCCTGGGGAGCCTCCAGAAGTACCCCAAGATCCATGTCAGCACTGGAGAGGAATCCTCAGGTTCCAGCCCCGACTCCACACAAGGTCTTAGGCCCCGGCATCGACGGGAGAGGAATCCCGAGAGGCCCCCGAGGAACTCGCATGGGGACTGGCCTTTCCTGAGGCCACCAGAGCGGGTCCCTGATGTCCCCGTCGTAAGTCAAGAGCACCTGCCGCAACTCGAGAAAATCCAGGAGGTTTTGCCCTCCAGGCGAGATGAGGCCCATTTCCGCTGAGGCTTCTCGAGGCCAATCACATCTAACCACTGGAACTTCCAAAGGGTCCTTCACACCCTTGCTGCAACTCAAGAAGTTCCCCGACATACCCGTCTCCACTCGAGAGGAAGCACGTGGTGTCCCGCACACATCCAGGGGAGCCCCGTTTCCGCCTCCTAGCTCGAGATGAGGGATCCTTTCCCTGTTTCGTAGGGAAAGAATTCCCGGCGTTCCCGTCGCATCTCAAGAGGAGGCGCTCTCCACAGGAAAGGCGAGAGGAACTCCAGGGTCGTGCCACCATTCCAAGAGTCCCCCAGATGTGTCAGTCCATTCCAGAGGAACCTGTTTTCCCTGCACTGCCTTGACGTTCAGGCCGAGGATCGACTCCCACCACGTGTGCACGTGGGACAGCCCTGTGGGAAAGCCTCGTGGGAAAGCCTCGTGGGAAAGACTCGAGGGAAAACCATAGATCCTTTGATCCACGCGGCGGACTGCGTGACACTGCTGCTACCGCTCTGGAGGAAAGCGCAAGTGCATGCCCGCATTCGAGACTAGGACTGACTCCCCTGGGGAGACTCCAGAAGTACCCCAAGATACATGTCAGCACTGGAGAGGAATCCTCAGGTTCCGGCCCCGACTCCACACAAGGTCTTAGGCCCCGGCATCGACGGGAGTGGAATCCTGAGAGGCCCCCGAGGAACTCGCATGGGGACTGGCCTTTCCTGAGGCCACCAGAGCGGGTCCCTGAGGTCCCCGTCGTAAGTCGAGAGCACCTGCCGCAACTCGAGAAAATCCAGGAGGTTTGCTCTCCAGGCGAGATGAGGCCCATTTCCGCTGAGGCTTCTCGTGGCTAATCATGTCTAACCACTGGAACTTCCAAAGGGTCCTTGACACCCTTGCTGCAACTCAAGAAGTTCCCGACATACCCGTCTCCACTCGTGAGGAAGCACGTGGGTCCCGCACACATCCAGGGGAGCCCCGTTTCCGCCTCCTAGCTCGAGATGAGGGATCCTTTCCCTATTTCGTAGGGAAAGAATTCCCGGCGTTCCCGTCGCATCTCAAGAGGAGGCGCTCTCCACAGGAAAGGGAGAGGAACTCCAGGGTCGTGACACCATTCCAAGAGTCCCCCAGATTTGTCAGTCCATTCCAGAGGAACCTGTTTTCCCTGCACTGCCTTGACGTTCAGGCCGAGGATCGACTCCCACCACGTGTGCACGTGGGACAGCCCTGTGGGAAAGCCTCGTGGGAAAGCCTCGTGGGAAAGACTCGAGGGAAAACCATAGATCCTTTGATCCACGCGGCGGACTGCGTGACACTGCTGCTACCGCTCTGGAGGAAAGCGCAAGTGCATGCCCGCATTCGAGACGAGGACTAACTCCCCTGGGGAGACTCCAGAAGTACCCCAAGATCCATGTCAGCACTGGAGAGGAATCCTCAGGTTCCGGCCCCGACTCCACACAAGGTCTTAGGCCCCGGCATCGACGGAAGAGGAATCCCGAGAGGCCCCCGTGGAACTCGCATGGGGACTGGCCTTTCCTGAGGCCACCAGAGCGGTTCCCTGAGGTCCCCGTCGTAAGTCGAGAGCACCTGCCGCAACTCGAGAAAATCCAGGAGGTTTTTCCCTCCAGGCGAGATGAGGCCCATTTCCGCTGAGGCTTCTCGAGGCCAATCACATCTAACCACTGGAACTTCCAAAGGGTCCTTCACACCATTGCTGCAACTCAAGAAGTTCCCCGACATACCGTCTCTACTCGAGAGGAAGCACGTGGGGTCCCGCACACATCCAGGGGAGCTCCGTTTCCGCCCCCTAGCTCGAGATGAGGGATCCTTTCCCTGTTTCGTAGGGAAAGAATTCCCGGCGTTCCTGTCGCATCTCAAGAGGAGACGCTCTCCACAGGAAAGGCGAGAGGAACTCCAGGGTCGTGACACCATTCCAAGAGTCCCCCAGATGTGTCAGTCCATTCCAGAGGAACCTGTTTTCCCTGCACTGCCTTGACGTTCAAGCCGAGGATCGACTCCCACCACGTGTGCACGTGGGACAGCCCTGTGGGAAAGCCTCATGGGAAAGCCTCGTGGGAAAGACTTGAGGGAAAACCATAGATCCTTTGATCCACGCGGCGGACTGCGTGACACTGCTGCTACGGCTCTGGAGGAAAGCGCAAGTGCATGCCCGCATTCGAGACTAGGACTGACTCCCCTGGGGAGACTCCAGAAGTACCCCAAGATCCATGTCAGCACTGGAGAGGAATCCTCAGGTTCCGGCCCCGACTCCACACAAGGTCTTATGCCCCGGCATCGACGGGAGAGGAATCCCGAGAGGCCCCCGAGGAACTCGCATGGGGACTGGCCTTTCCTGAGGCCACCAGAGCGGGTCCCTGAGGTCCCCGTCGTAAGTCGAGAGCACCTGCCGCAACTCGAGAAAATCCAGGAGGTTTTGCCCTCCAGGCGAGATGAGGCCCATTTCCGCTGAGGCTTCTCGAGGCCAATCACATCTAACCACTGGAACTTCCAAAGGGTCCTTCACACCATTGCTGCAACTCAAGAAGTTCCCCGACATACCCGTCTCCACTCGAGAGGAAGCACGTGGTGTCCCGCACACATCCAGGGGAGCCCCGTTTCCGCCTCCTAGCTCGAGATGAGGGATCCTTTCCCTGTTTCGTAGGGAAAGAATTCCCGGCGTTCCCGTCGCATCTCAAGAGGAGGCGCTCTCCACAGGAAAGGCGAGAGGAACTCCAGGGTCGTGCCACCATTCCAAGAGTCCCCCAGATGTGTCAGTCCATTCCAGAGGAACCTGTTTTCCCTGCACTGCCTTGACGTTCAGGCCGATGATCGACTCCCACCACGTGTGCACGTGGGACAGCCCTGTGGGAAAGCCTCGTGGGAAAGCCTCGTGGGAAAGACTCGAGGGAAAACCATAGATCCTTTGATCCACGCGGCGGACTGCGTGACACTGCTGCTACCGCTCTGGAGGAAAGCGCAAGTGCCTGCCCGCATTCGAGACTAGGACTGACTCCCCTGGGGAGACTCTAGAAGTACCCCAAGATCCATGTCAGCACTGGAGAGGAATCCTCAGGTTCCGGCCCCGACTCCACACAAGGTCTTAGGCCCCGGCATCGACGGGAGTGGAATCCTGAGAGGCCCCCGAGGAACTCGCATGGGGACTGGCCTTTCCTGAGGCCACCAGAGCGGGTCCCTGAGGTCCCCGTCATAAGTCGAGAGCACCTGCCGAAACTCGAGAAAATCCAGGAGGTTTTGCCCTCCAGGCGAGATGAGGCCCATTTCCGCTGAGGCTTCTCGTGGCTAATCATGTCTAACCACTGGAACTTCCAAAGGGTCCTTGACACCCTTGCTGCAACTCAAGAAATTCCCGACATACCCGTCTCCACTCGAGAGGAAGCACGTGGTGTCCCGCACACATCCAGGGGAGCCCCGTTTCCGCCTCCTAGCTCGAGAAGAGGGATCCTTTCCCTGTTTCGTAGGGAAAGAATTCCCGGCGTTCCCGTCGCATCTCAAGAGGAGGCGCTCTCCACAGGAAAGGCGAGAGGAACTCCAGGGTCGTGCCACCATTCCAAGAGTCCCCCAGATGTGTCAGTCCATTCCAGAGGAACCTGTTTTCCCTGCACTGCCTTGACGTTCAAGCCGAGGATCCACTCCCACAACGTGTGCACGTGGGACAGCCCTGTGGGAAAGCCTCGTGGGAAAGCCTCGTGGGAAAGACTCGAGGGAAAACCATAGATCCTTTGATCCACGCGGCAGACTGCGTGACACTGCTGCTACCGCTCTGGAGGAAAGCGCAAGTGCATGCCCGCATTTGAGACGAGGACTGACTCCCCTGGGGAGACTCCGAAGTTCCATGTCAGCACTGGAGAGGAATCCTCAGGTTCCGGCCCCGACTCCACACAAGGTCTTAGGCCCCGGCATCGACGGGAGAGGAATGCCGAGAGGCCCCCGAGGAACTCGCATGGGGACTGGCCTTTCCTGAGGCCACCAGAGCGGGTCCCTGAGGTCCCCGTCGTAAGTCGAGAGCACCTGCCGCAACTCGAGAAAATCCAGGAGGTTTTGCCCTCCAGGCGAGATGAGGCCCATTTCCGCTGAGGCTTCTCGAGGCTAATCACGTCTAACCACTGGAACTTCCAAAGGGTCCTTCACACCCTTGCTGCAACTCAAGAAGTTCCCCGACATACCCGTCTCCACTCGAGAGGAAGCACGTGGGGTCCCGCACACATCCAGGGGAGCCCCGTTTCCGCCTCCTAGCTCGAGATGAGGGATCCTTTCCCTGTTTCGTAGGGAAAGAATTCCCGGCGTTCCCGTCGCATCTCAAGAGGAGGCGGTCTCCACAGGAAAGGCGAGAGGAACTCCAGGGTCGTGCCACCATTCCAAGAGTCCCCCAGATGTGTCAGTCCATTCCAGAGGAACCTGTTTTCCCTGCACTGCCTTGACGTTCAAGCCGAGGATCGACTCCCACCACGTGTGCACGTGGGACAGCCCTGTGGGAAAGCCTCGTGGGAAAGCCTCGTGGGAAAGACTCGAGGGAAAACCATAGATCCTTTGATCCACGCGGCGGACTGCGTGACACTGCTGCTACCGCTCTGGAGGAAAGCGCAAGTGCATGCCCGCATTCGAGACGAGGACTGACTCCCCTGGGGAGACTCCAGAAGTACCCCAAGATCCATGTCAGCACTGGAGAGGAATCCTCAGGTTCCGGCCCCGACTCCACACAAGGTCTTAGGCCCCGGCATCGACGGGAGAGGAATCCCGAGAGGCCCCCGAGGAACTCGCATGGGGACTGGCCTTTCCTGAGGCCACCAGAGCGGGTCCCTGAGGTCCCCGTCGTAAGTCGAGAGCACCTGCCGCAACTCGAGAAAATCCAGGAGGTTTTGCCCTCCAGGCGAGATGAGGCCCATTTCCGCTGAGGCTTCTCGAGGCTAATCTCGTCTAACCACTGGAACTTCCAAAGGGTCCTTCACACCCTTGCTGCAACTCAAGAAGTTCCCCGACATACCCGTCTCCACTCGAGAGGAAGCACGTGGGGTCCCGCACACATCCAGGGGAGCCCCGTTTCCGCCTCCTAGCTCGAGATGATTGATCCTTTCCCTGTTTCGTAGGGAAAGAATTCCGGCGTTCCCGTCGCATCTCAAGAGGAGGCGCTCTCCACAGGAAAGGCGAGAGGAACTCCAGGGTCGTGCCACCATTCCAAGAGTCCCCCAGATGTGTCAGTCCATTCCAGAGGAACCTGTTTTCCCTGCACTGCCTTGACATTCAAGCCGAGGATCGACTCCCACCACGTGTGCACGTGGGACAGCCCTGTGGGAAAGCCTCGTGGGAAAGCCTCGTGGGAAAGACTCGGGGGAAAACCATAGATCCTTTGATCCACGCGGCGGACTGCGTGACACTGCTGCTACCGCTCTGGAGGAAAACGCAAGTGCATGCCCGCATTCGAGACGAGGACTGACTCCCCTGGGGAGACTCCAGAAGTACCCCAAGATCCATGTCAGCACTGGAGAGGAATCCTCAGGTTCCGGCCCCGACTCCACACAAGGTCTTAGGCCCCGGCATCGACGGGAGAGGAATGCCGAGAGGCCCCCGAGGAACTCGCATGGGGACTGGCCTTTCCTGAGGCCACCAGAGCGGGTCCCTGAGGTCCCAATCGTAAGTCGAGAGCACCTGCCGCAACTCGAGAAAATCCAGGAGGTTTTGCCCTCCAGGCGAGATGAGGCCCATTTCCGCTGAGGCTTCTCGAGGCCAATCACATCTAACCACTGGAACTTCCAAAGGGTCCTTCAAACCCTTGCTGCAACTCAAGAAGTTCCCCGACATATTCGTCTCCACTCGAGAGGAAGCACGTGGGGTCCCGCAAACATCCAGGGGAGCCCCGTTTCCGCCTACTAGCTCGAGATGAGGGATCCTTTCCCTGTTTCGTAGGGAAAGAATTCCCGGCGTTCCCGTCGCATCTCAAGAGGAGGCGCTCTCCACAGGAGAGGCGAGAGGAACTCCAGGGTCGTGCCACCATTCCAAGAGACGCCCAGATGTGTCAGTCCATTCCAGAGGAACCTGTTTTCCCTGCACTGCCTTGACGTTCAAGCCGAGGATCGACTCCCACCACCTGTGCACGTGGGACAGCCCTGTGGGAAAGCCTCGTGGGAAAGCCTCGTGGGAAGCCTCGTGGGAAAGACTCGAGGGAAAACCATAGATCTTTTGATCCACGCGGCGGACTGCGTGACACTGCTGCTACCGCTCTAGAGGAAAGCGCAAGTGCATGCCCGCATTCGAGACGAGGACTGACTCCCCTGGGGAGACTCCAGAAGTACCCCAAGATCAATGTCAGCACTGGAGAGGAATCCTCAGGTTCCGGCCCCGACTCCACACAAGGTCTTAGGCCCCGGCATCGACGGGAGAGTAATCCCGAGAGGTCCCCGAGGAATTCGCATGGGGACTGGCCTTTCCTGAGGCCACCAGAGCGGGTCCCTGAGGTCCCCGTCGTAAGTCGAGAGCACCTGCCGCAACTCGAGAAAATCCAGCAGGTTTTGCCCTCCAGGCGAGATGAGGCCCATTTCCGCTGAGGCTTCTCGCGGCGAATCACATCGAACCACTGGAACTTCCAAAGGGTCCTTCACACCCTTGCTGCAACTCAAGAATTCCCCGACATACCCGTCTCCACTCGAGAGGAAGCACGTGGGGTCCCGCACACATCCAGGGGAGCCCCGTTTCCGCCTCCTAGATCGAGATGAGGGATCCTTTCCTGTTTCGTAGGGAAAGAATTCCCGGCGTTCCCGTCGCATCTCAAGAGGAGGCGCTCTCCACAGGAAAGGCGAGAGGAACTCCAGGGTCGTACCACCATTCCAAGAGTCCCCCAGATGTGTCAGTCCATTCCAGAGGAACCTGTTTTCCCTGCACTGCCTTGACGTTCAAGCCGAGGATCCACTCCCACCACGTGTGCACGTGGAACAGCCCTGTGGGAAAGCCTCGTGGGAAAGCCTCGTGGGAAAGACTCGAGGGAAAACCATAGATCCTTTGATCCACGCGGCGGACTGCGTGACACTGCTGCTACCGCTCTGGAGGAAAGCGCAAGTGCATGCCCGCATTCGAGACGAGGACTGACTCCCCTGGGGAGACTCCAGAAGTACCCCAAGATCCATGTCAGCACTGGAGAGGAATCCTCAGGTTCCGGCCCCGACTCCACACAAGGTCTTCGGCCCCGGCATCGACGGGAGAGGAATGCCGAGAGGCCCCCGAGGAACTCGCATGGGGACTGGCCTTTCCTGAGGCCACCAGAGCGGGTCCCTGAGGTCCCAATCGTAAGTCGAGAGCACCTGCCGCAACTCGAGAAAATCCAGGAGGTTTTGCCCTCCAGGCGAGATGAGGCCCATTTCCGCTGAGGCTTCTCGAGGCCAATCACATCTAACCACTGGAACTTCCAAAGGGTCCTTCAAACCCTTGCTGCAACTCAAGAAGTTCCCCGACATATTCGTCTCCACTCGAGAGGAAGCACGTGGGGTCCCGCAAACATCCAGGGGAGCCCCGTTTCCGCCTCCTAGCTCGAGATGAGGGATCCTTTCCCTGTTTCGTAGGGAAAGAATTCCCGGCGTTCCCGTCGCATCTCAAGAGGAGGCGCTCTCCACAGGAAAGGCGAGAGGAACTCCAGGGTCGTGCCACCATTCCAAGAGTCCCCCAGATGTGTCAGTCCATTCCAGAGGAACCTGTTTTCCCTGCACTGCCTTGACGTTCAAGCCGAGGATCGACTCCCACCACGTGTGCACGTGGGACAGCCCTGTGGGAAAGCCTCGTGGGAAAGCCTCGTGGGAAAAACTCGAGGGAAAACCATAGATCCTTTGATCCACGCGGTGGACTGCGTGACACTGCTGCTACCGCTCTGGAGGAAAGCGCAAGTGCATGCCCGCATTCGAGACGAGGACTGACTCCCCTGGGGAGACTCCAGAAGTACCCCAAGATCCATGTCAGCACTGGAGAGGAATCCTCAGGTTCCGGCCCCGACTCCACACAAGGTCTTAGGCCCCGGCATCGACGGGAGAGTAATCCCGAGAGGCCCCCGAGGAACTCGCATGGGGACTGGCCTTTCCTGAGGCCACCAGAGCGGGTCCCTGAGGTCCCCGTCGTAAGTCGAGAGCACCTGCCGTAACTCGAGAAAATCCAGGAGGTTTTGCCCTCCAGGCGAGATGAGGCACATTTCCGCTGAGGCTTCTCGAGGCCAATCACATCTAACCACTGGAACTTCCAAAGGGTCCTTCACACCCTTGCTGCTACTCAAGAAGTTCCCCGACATACCCGTCTCCACTCGATAGGAAGCACGTGGTATCCCGCACACATCCAGGGGAGCCCCGTTTCCGCCTCCTAGCTCGAGATGAGGGATCCTTTCACTGTTTCGTAGGGAAAGAATTCCCGGCGTTCCCGTCGCATCTCAAGAGGAGGCGCTCTCCACAGGAAAGGCGAGAGGAACTCCAGGGTCGTGCCACCATTCCAAGAGTCCCCCAGATGTGTCAGTCCATTCCAGAGGAACCTGTTTTCCCTGCACTGCCTTGACGTTCAAGCCGAGGATCGACTCCCACCACGTGTGCACGTGGGACAGCCCTGTGGGAAAGCCTCGTGGGAAAGCCTCGTGGGAAAGACTCGAAGGAAAACCATAGATCCTTTGATCCACGCGGCGGACTGCGTGACACTGCTGCTACCGCTCTGGAGGAAAGCGCAAGTACATGCCCGCATTCGAGACGAGGACTGACTCCCCTGGGGAGACTCCAGAAGTACCCCATGATCCATGTCAGCACTGGAGAGGAATCCTCAGGTTCCGGCCCCGTCTCCACACAAGGTCTTAGGCCCCGGCATCAATGGGAGAGGAATCCCGAGAGGCCCCCGAGGAACTCGCATGGGGACTGGCCTTTCCTGAGGTCACCAGAGCGGGTCACTGAGGTCCCCGTCGTAAGTCGAGAGCACCTGCCGCAACTCGAGAAAATCCAGGAGGTTTTGCCCTCCAGGCGAGATGAGGCCCATTTCCGCTGAGGCTTCTCGAGGCTAATCACATCTAACCACTGGAACTTCCAAAGGGTCCTTCACACCCTTGCTGCAACTCAAGAAGTTCCCCTACATACCCGTCTCCACTCGAGAGGAAGCACGTGGGGTCCCGCACACATCCAGGGGAGCCCCGTTTCCGCCTCCTAGCTCGAGATGAGGGATCCTTTCCCTGTTTCGTAGGGAACGAATTCCCGGCGTTCCCGTCGCATCTCAAGAGGAGGCGCTCTCCACAGGAGAGGCGAGAGGAACTCCAGGGTCGTGCCACCATTCCAAGAGACGCCCAGATGTGTCAGTCCATTCCAGAGGAACCTGTTTTCCCTGC